>NC_091681.1:19092500-19717500 GCF_030179915.1 Drosophila takahashii
ACAGGATCCCCAGGACAATGGGATACGCAACATCAAAGCCGCGCAACTGCAACCCAAGGAGACCCGATGATGTGACAGTTTTTCATCAATTCAAGTCCTCTCACATCAAAAAAAAAATAGAAATAGAAAATGAACTCGAAGCGAAATTGTTTTTTGTTTGTTTTCGTGGCTGTCGTGGATGCTTAAGTGCCCGAAATCAGTGCAAGAAATCCTTTTTGTTGTCGCTGCATTTTGTCAAACATGAAAGGCACTTTTCACGATTTTTCCCCTTTTGTCAGGTGCAGACATTTTCCGCCATTGTTCGTTCTGCGGTCGGACAAAACGGGGATTTCCCAATAAACCGAATTATCATAATTTTCATTAAAAAAAGGAGCGATCCCAGGAAGGCCAACGTAATGGCTCATAATTTCAATTTAAGGAGAGCCAAGTTTCTCACAATTAAAATCGCATCAGGTTGGGGGAAAACTTTCACACAGTTTTTGGCCGCTGCTCGATCATAAAAATTGCAATAAAATTATGCGCCTAATTTTTGCATAACAACATTCCGAGCCCAAAGTGTCACAACAAATCACAACATTGTAGTTGGGTGGGGGTGTATCCAGAGGATATCTGTGTGTGCTGTGTTGGTGCTGCAGTAACCCCTAACGATGCACAAATTGCTCGCAGGACCAGAGTCCTTTATGGACAATAAAATGCCCGAATCGATTCGATGCGGCAGCTACTATGTGTATCCTCTTCCGATTCCCAACTTCAGACTTCCTCCCTCCATCCGCGGGTACTTCTTTTCTAATTAGCTTGTCTGTCGATTGCTGCTGTTGTGTTGCTGCGTGTTGCTGCCGTGAAATTGCTGCGGTTTGTTCAAATAATTGCGCATGCAAATTTCTATTAGTCACACGTGGCCTCCGCTTTGTCTGTATCGAACCTGTATCCGTCTATGGATTTTACACTGCACTTCTAGGTGTTTTGAAACTATTTTTTCATTCAATCTATTCTTAAATGTAAATAGTAGATTTTTAGGAAAGCAGCATTCAAATTTCTGTAAAAGATTTTTAAAAATCTAAAGATTTTTAAAGATTTTTGAATACAAAACAAGCTTTTAGATTTATAGAAAAGGTTTTAAAATAAATTAAAGCAATTTAGAGGATCTATGTAAAATATTAAGAGATTTAAGTATAAGAGATTTAGGAAAAGTACTTCAAAAATTATTCAAAATTAAATTAAAATTAAATGTTACAAATAATTAGTTATAAATTTTTATATTTTTTATAAGGAAACTTTCTAACAATACATGTTTCTAAATAGATTATAGTAATCTTTCCTTAAATAAATAATTCGAATACAAAAATTGTAGTGCACGTGTAAATCGGCCCCACTTTCGCCCCTTCGGAAGCGTCGTTCAATGCATGTTCTATCTTCGATCGGCTGCCTGTCTGCTGTGACTTTTATAATTATTTGCCAGCCAGCCGAGGATGAGAATTTGATGTAATTTGGTTTTGATTCGTTGGCTCTCTCTCGTGTGCGAGATACATGACATATCTTGTATCTCGGCGCTGGCAATCTTATCTCAATTGTGGACCAGGCAATTCCCCCAGCGCCACCGCTTAAGCCACCACCCACTTTCCACTTCCACTTTCCACTTGGGAAGCCCAGCACACGTTTGCCGTTTGTCGTTTGCCTTTTGGTAATTTAATAGAACGATGCAATCGTCGATATGAGAATGAGAATCCCAGATTGCTGGGGGAATTTTCTGGGGCGGGGGAAATCGGATTCAGAACGAGCCTGAGACTGGGCCTTCGCAGGATTTGTCAGGCCTTAATACCACCAGTCATCCTCCCCCTTTTCCACATACACAGTATATCCTTTTTGCTGGGGGGTTGCTGCAGGCGAGGGTTGCTGTTGCTAGTGGGATTTTCGGTTTTCGGACTCGGATTTCTCTGAGATTTCCGTGCTGCTTATCGGTGGAATAAAATCTCGCCGACGACGGCCACTTTTTGCGGCTTTTGCGTTCGGTGCCTGCCAATTGTTGTCAGTTTAATATTTTAACACAATTATTAAATTATTATTTGCTCTTTTTGTTGCCCGATTTAACCCTAAATGGGAAAATGCAGCGCCAGTTTTCCCTCTCGCTTTTTAAATCTGCCAAATCATTTAATATGATTGTCGTTTTTGTCGCAAAATTATTAATTACTTGTTGGCTATCAGCATATTTTTGCTGTTATTGCTTGATAATTTATAAATATTAGATAGCTTGTATTTGTTGTTTAATTTAAATCGATTTAAAAAAATTTTTTGTTGTTTTTGGGAGCTAAAATGAGTAACTATTTATTATTTATGAGATTTCCCCTATTTTTGTTATTTGTTATTGTAAATTCTTTGAATTTAAAATAATTAAAGCACAGTTTAAGAATTTAAATTGATCTATTTATCTAACATACTTATTCAAAACATATTTTAATTATTTATTTAAAAAAAGCTAATCGAATTACTTGATTTAAGTTCATTGAAATGTTATATTTCGACACGAAATTGACTGATTGCTGCTGGGCCATCAGCATATTGTTTGATGTTGCCTGTTTTCCCCCGTTGTGTTATCAATGAGACCCACACAGAAGCAGTTAAAATGAAGTCAAGCGACAATTTTCATTAAAATTTTCGCATTGTTTCGCTTTTTGTGGCTTGTGTGAATGAGCGAGCAATAATAATGAAAGGGGCGAGCTTATGAAACAAACCGCATTTCAATCAGCAGCAACTCAATGACAACTCTGGCTGATTGCTAACCCCCCTTGAAAGCCCCCCTTCCTTTGGCTCCTTTTTGCCACCCACCTGAGCTGCAGATTGAACAGGTGAAATGTTAATCTGCATGCGCTGCACGCTTTGTCGGCCAAAGTTGGGCCAAAAAAAGAAGTCGAGGAAAAAATGTTTGATAAATGACAAAGGAGTGTGTTGATTGGCGGCTGAGAGGAGCAATGCGGGGGAGGATATATCACACAAATGCAATTATCATGGCAAACAAAGGCGACAGGTTCACCTAGCCAGCTGATAAAGGACGTCAAAAGGATGCGGCGCAATTGAAATTGAAATCAAATAAGCCAAAGAAAGGATTGCAGTGCCAGTAGCAGCAGCAAAGGCAAAAGCAACAACAAAACAGCAGCAACATCTCCTGCAGGATAATTTCCCTCAAGTGGATGACCAGCACTGCTTGCACTGCTTGCCCGCTGCTCCGACTGCCGCTAGAGCGAGACCAGCATAGTGCCCGCCAGCATGCCATCTCTCTCCAGGGCTCGCCATTTTTGATTTGGGCGGCGTTTCGTTTGACACTTCATTGACTCTCTCATTGGCCGCACGGCGTATGCGCAGTGGGAGAGCGCTCTCTCGCTGTCTCTCTTTCTCTCTCTCTCTTGATGCAGATGTTCGTTGTTGTCGCCTCGGCGGCTGCGAAAAATAGTTTTTCTCCCCTCTCCACTCATCTCTCTCTCCTTTTGATTTTCGCATTTCGCATTTTGCGAGAAAACTTGGCCTGGCTTTTGTTGTTTGCCATAATTTTTGTCACACAGCTGTCACACGCACACTCACACACGCACACATATGCACACAGACTGCGGGAAGCTTGCATAATTTTCTCTTTTGCAAAAGTTCAGTGAACGTCAAAAATATTTGCATTGCACCAACACAGGCACACGCATGCTGGCGTGTGTGTGTGACACCTTTTTTGGACAAAGGTTTTCCTTATTTTCTTTAGCTATGACGCGCTCTTTCTGGAAAATTTAAGATGTGCTCTCGGAAAATAACTTAAATTTTGAGAATGAATTCAAGTTTTGTATTTTCTGAAATTTTACTACTATTTTAGGTGCAAGTATTGATAAAACAACCCGAACTTTTTTTGAAGAATTATATTTCTAACGTATTATATTACATTTTAACATAATCGTTGAGATTTCTATTTTACTATGTAAACAAAACTTTAAAAATATCTGATATTATTATTCATTATTATTATTATATTTTTCACCAATCAATTAAATTTAATTGAAATCAAACTTTATGGAATTTGTTCAACTAACTACACATACTTTGGCTAGCTTTTTGTATTGAGCTCATGGGAAAAACTTTGGACCCTTCTCTTTAAACCTGAAGCCCGGAACATATTTGCATCTTTGATAAGTTTTTGTGCTGGTTTTTATGCGGGCTAACATTTGGACGTTGTAGACTTTTTGGCGCTCACGCACACACTCGCTGAAGCTCACACAGATACACACGCACACACAGGCGTGTGAAATATAACCATTTGTGATGTTTACTTTCTGATGGCCTTGCGCAAAATATTTGTATCAATTCATTTTTCACAGCTTTCGGTTGTTGTTGTTGGTTTTGGCCCTTTCGTGGTAACCGTGTTAATTGTTGAGAAAGCTATTCGTCGCTCATTGGGTGTCAATAGTTTTCCATTTATTTTTGTAGCCCTTTCTCGCTGGAATCTAACCATTTATCGACGATTCGGGACTCATTAAAATAGCAATTTAATTTCGTCGATGGAGTGTTGATTCGATTCGATTTAGTGCAGGCAGTAAAAACTAAGACCAGCCATTAAAACTAATCACAGTCTAAGAGGCACTTTTAGATACAAATCGAACCACAGTTGGAATGCGGCGAACTACTTAAAATGAACTCATTAGCAAGTACAGCCATCCGTCAGATAGCAGGCAAATAAAATACGGTTAAAGAAAGTCAGTAGGCCACTGAGAGAAATATTTTACACGCTGGAAAGGAGTAAAGGTATCGAGAAGTGACTTGAAAGATAACCCTTAAATTGCTGTTAGACTGAAGAATATTTACTTGTTTTGTTGCCCCAAAAAAATTATATTTTTTGATACAATTTTTTCTCTATTTTGAATATGATTTTATTAAAAAAAAAGATCAACAACATTTTTATTTATTTTCAAATTATTTTTAATTTCATACAATTTTTTTATAAAACCTTCAAAACTATTTTTTTTTCGGTGTGCTAATCGGGGGCAGAAAAAAAGAGGGGGCGGCTGTTAGCTGTTAACTGTTGGTCAGTGGCCGCCGCTGGCCAAGTGAAATTAGGCAAAAGACAAGCGAGGGCCATTAAAATCAAAGTCAATAGCCGACGACGCGTCAACTCTTCGGCTGGCTGCTGTGGCAAATTCTCGGGAAAAGCCATAAAATTAAAAAAAATCCAGAGTGACAAATGAAGTAACTCCAAAATCATGCTCGAAAGCAGAGCGGAGTGTGGCTCATGCGATACTCGCATTTCGTTCACCGAAAATCTCAGCCAAATCAAATCATTTGTATGCGCCACGCAAGACCGAAAACACTCATACAAAAAAAAAGACCAAAAAACCTGGGACAACCAGCAAATAATCGTAAAGTGACGGGCTCGTAAATGTTGAGAGCAGGAGACTGGAAGACCTCAAGACTTGAGACTGACCATTAACCATTAAAGAAGCGCCGCAGACGCTCCGAAAAAGTGCCGAAAAAACACAGCAACAAAGGCCATGAAAACAAACGCGTGCGAGAGGAAAATAATCTATAAAAAATAAAAACAAATCCGTAAACGTAATCCCGTAATCCCAGCCCAAAGTGGAAAGTACGGAGAAGAAAGCAAAATCAGTAGAATTAAACGAATAATTGGAGCGGACTCTAACTGAGGGGTTAAGTGCTCAGTAGTTAAAGGTTTTAGTCATTGGTATCTTGAATTAGTCAATTTGGAAATAATGGTTATACATTAAGAGTACCATTTGTTTCCCCTAAGTCTCCTTTGATTTGTGTAAAATGTATCCCTTTAATTAAGTTAAGTTGATTTCCGTATTGTTATCTACTTATAATTTGAATTCCAAAATTTAAATTTTAAAAGTAAGATTTAAAACGCCACTATTTATTCTCATTCTTAAAACTGCATTCCTCTTTTAATTATGAATAATTTAGCATTCAAGAAACTTCTTAATTAAAGGTGAACTGGCAAATAATTCTTGTTAACTGAAATTTATTCAGGCTTAATGGCGAGAAGCTCATAAAAAAACAAACTTGAATTCCACCTACACATTAATAAACTGTATTGAAAGCGCTTTGCGAACTCTTTATATATTCAACTGGAGTGTTAATGCAATCAAAAAAAAAAATTACACAACTCTGACCGTAAAATTCGTAACTGTCGGCATTTTCCCCCCATCAAAAGACTGACATAAGTCGCTGGAGTCTCGGGTATTTCTCTTGTTATCCCAGTCATTAGCTGTCTCAAATTTCGGATTCCCAACGAGTGTATCAGCCTAGTGCCTTATAAAGGATGCTTGGATCTACCGAAGACCCAGACCAAATAAACGCCCACAATTATGATATAAACAAACAGGAGCAAAACCAACAGATGGCGGACAACAAGGATACGTTTGCTGATCATCTAAGATCTGCAGAAGTCCCCGACAAAGCGATCCAGAGGGTAGGGGTGATCGGTCCTGCAATCAGGGTTATATGTGTAGTGCCGTCCCTCTCCACTTGGCCCGATTTTATCAGAGAACATCTATCTCTGGCTCTTTCAAGCAGAGTGTGTGACACAATATGACATCAAATTACTTGCCGCTTGCAGATCCAAAACCCGAACCTCGTACCCCTGCCTCTGTCCCAAAAACATCCCGCCCCACCCCTCGCATGACCATCCCCTTTACCGTTCGTTTCCCGCACGCCCCGTCGCACACGATCGCCTATCTGATCGCAGCAATCGCAAAAAGGAGGACAGAGAGAGAAAAATGTAAGCTCTCTTGTTCTGGTGCACTGAGAGAAAGACAGTTGGAAAATAAAATCTAAACTATTATAACAAATTTTCTGGATTTATTAATCTAAATACCCAAATCTAAAGAATTGAAGATGTAACTGGTAATTTATTTTACTACATGTAACAAATAATTCCCCAAAAAGTTAGGAATTTTAAATCACAAGTCAAAAAAAGAATTACACGATAAATCCCATTTTTAAATTCCAAAAAATACTTTGCAGATCTTTTCATATTTATTTAAAATCCCCTTATTTTTTCCCAAGTGTACACTTTGCTATTGTTGTTCCGGCCCTACGTGGTCTGTGCCCCTTTCCCTTCCCCTTCCCCGCCCTTCTCCTCGCTCAGCCTCTTAGCCTGGGATCTGGATATCTGGATGGCGAAATGCGTAAGCGCTTATCGGCCTTATCGCCAGCGTCTCATCAGCTCGAGTGGACGGCCATCAGTTGAGATTTTTTCCACTCTCCTCCCTTGTGTATTTTTTTAAGTAATTTGCAAGCCGGGATCTGGATCCGTATCTCTATCTGCGACATCGCAGCGTTCATCATAAAGATGGTGTCTCATCTGAACTCATCTGCTTTCGGCTTTCGGTTCGTTTGTAGGTGTTGAAAAGATAGCAACGAACAGGCTGATTGCTTAATGGCCCAGAGGATAGAGGATACCCATACTCCTTGGCTGGCTAGGAAATCGTAAAATTATCCTGGCAGACACGTCGTAATTTCGCCCAGGGAATCGGCCATGTTAACCTTGACGCTCCGTTTCGATCGAATACAATGCGCAGGCTAACAATAAGTTTGCTCAGTTGCTTAGCCAAGCTTTCAGGAGAAGGAGCAGGAGCTCCGACAGCAGAAGCAGGAGCAGTAGCAGTAGCAGGACACACAAACACATGGGCGAACGTGCAGCGGAAGCCGACATCCTGACGGCCAGACATCGTCCTCGTGCTCGCCGTGGAAAAGTGGAAAAGCGGAAAACTCACATGCATATGTATGAAGAATCTGAGGAGTCGACGAGCGATGGCCCAGCCCAGCTATTTGCCAAGCGTATTGGCCAGGACAAAGGCTGGGCAAAGGACGAAGGCCGAGGCAGGAGGAGGCAGACAAAGCTCCATGAATTGGCAAAAAATGAACGAAAGGACGAAAGCCCCCTGCCCAGACGATGGACAAACAATGGAGGTGACACAGGGGCGATCTCGGGGGTCAATGGTAATGGGCGCAAAAATATGTAGGGCCGTTTTGAAAATTAAGCTTTGAAAATAAATCAAGCTAAATTACTTTTTTAGCTTAAGAGCTTAAGAGTAAACCAATATATGAATAGAAAATTAAGGTTTTCAGTCATTTTATTTGTACAATAAAAATGTAAAATCTTTTAAGGTTTAAATTCCGAGTTTTATTTAATTTTTTATGAGCCCCGCAGGTTTCTTGGCCCAAAGAAGTAAATTGAAAATCCAGTCCTGTGGCGAACGTGCTCGAAATGTACGAGACAGCAAACTTGGGCAGTTACAGGACCTTAGTCCAGGCCTAGACAGATCCTTTGTTTGCGGCACTGTGTCCTTCCGCTGCGCCCGCTCTCCCCACTTTTTGCATACGTGCCCGGGCATTTGTTGGTCTGCTAAAGTGCAACTTTTTTTAAGGACCTCAACCAACCTAGCCCTAGCCGAAATGGAAAGCTCTGCGCCGAGTGAAAGTTGAAAATCTGGGCAGTGCCATTAGGAGTGGAAAATATTTAGCAGTTACTTTTTGATTATATTTCACTTGCATCGAATGGCACCGAAAACTTAATTTGCCGCCAAAATACTTAATAGGAAAACAGATTTACACTGCCAGGCCACAAATCACTTTCGTTCCGCAGCTGCCATGGCCGAATGGCTGAATGTCCTGGCCAGGATACAAAATGCACACACGGCCGGCCAGCGGGCAAAGATATATGTGTATGTCCGTATGCATGAGCCAGCGAAGTCGAGTGGAGGACATTTGCATAATTGACCCATGCAGGATTCGCGCACCAACTGATTTCATTTACGATGCAAGTGCTGACCACCGCCCCTGGGAGCCCCCGGAACCCCTAAAACCCCCTGATCCCCCCTCCCAGTTCGTAACGTATCCATGTCCATGTCCTGGCCAACGTATGCTCGAGCTTTTGCCCATTTAGGCAATTTACATTTATAGCCTGGCGCATGAGGTGCTTACGAGCTGCACAGGATGTGCCGCCATTGGCGGTGTACTGCAGTTGTTGTCCCCCTCCCCCTCCCACCATCCAGGGGCGGAGTAACCCAGGGGGGGTACGTGAAATTTACACCCGTTGCGGTTTTGCATCCAGCCAATTTTAGACGCTCTTGTTCGTTGCTGGCAGCCAAGTTTATTATGAAATTAGAACGCATGGTCGGGATTGGCGAAACCGGTGGAGCAAAGGGAGCCATGGAGGGGGGTTTAAGGGGGCGCCGAAATGAGGGGGCCATAGCACACAAACAGGCGCTGCATTGCAGTCAAAAAACTGGCACATGACATATGAACTCAGGCTCGACATTGTTGCTGTTATGTTGTCGCTTTGTTGTTATAGTTATTAAATTATATACTCAGCCTATAACAAAATCAACAGCATTGCAAGACTTGGGAGTGGCAAATTGGGGGGAAGGGAAGGGGGGAAAGTGCAGAGGCGAAAATGTTTGGCGATTATTGCCAAGGGAGATGTACGTATACGTACATAAATCGGAAAATTTACGACAGACGAAGAGTTAGGGATTTAGTTATTTTGCGGATAAAAAAGCCAGACAATAAATAAATAAGAATAAATTAAATATGACTTAAAATTCTGGTGAAAATATTACGAGTATAAAGAAATAAAAATAAATAAAAACAAATTATAAAATTTATATTTTATTAATCAGAAATGGCTGCACCATTTTATACCTAATAGTTCCTCAAGAAAATATAAAGCTTACAGCATATTATTTAATACGATTTCCTGCAGCGATAAAAATTAATTGTATTGCAGGCAATAAACTACATTCCTTGAGGCAAATCAATCTAAAGCCTTTTAATTAATCTGTGCAAACATCGTTAGCATTTTCCAGTTAATTGTGCCGAACCGTGCTCAGAAATACATTTATGGCCTCAATAATTTGCACAATAGGAGGAGCGATTCGCACAGTGCGGGAACGAGGGCTATATAATTACAACTGGCAATTTAAATAGAATTTTTATTGTATTTAAAAGTGTGTCTGCCACCGATACTGGTTCGGACTACGATGATGATACCATTCTGATGCTATACTGCTGCTCTATTTTAGTCTGTTTATGCAATATGCAGTCGTGTACACACAGACTAGAACTATTTTTCCAGAATCCGGCGACAGTTTTGGAACTAAATCAGAATTTATGCTTTGTTTAAATGCTGTAAAAATGTCGCTGATTTCTATCGCATGACAATAATTATAACAACAACCGAGCTCAGTAATAATAACTGTCTATGCGAAACCCAGGCATTCATGGATATGGCTATATATATAAATGTACATATATATATAGAGAGCGAATGGCGGACTGAACGCGTATTTAAACCAATTTTATGGAGCATTTAATTGTTGCTGCTTATGAACTAACCCGAACAGCAAATAGCCGAAACCACAGCGATAGACGTACGGGCTTAACAACCTCAGCGCCGAGCAAATTAAAAGTGGTAACAAAAGGTTAACGTAAATTGTTAAAACTAAATTATACATATAAACAAAACATTTTTATGCGATTAAAATCGGAATTACACGCAACGTGCGTCAGCTTTTTAAAAGGGGGGTCAGGCGGAAAGGGGGCTTACGTGGGAGGGGGCAGACATGGTCTATGGTTCGGGCATGACGTTGGCCATGTCTGGTCGTCTTTCCATATATATGGAGGTAGGGAAATCTATACATATGTATGTATATATATACCCCTTTTTGTCTGCTTGACGGCGTACAACTGGAGTCTTCATCGCCGGAAAAGCTGCGCACGTGCTGGAAAAGTCTGCATTAAATGGAAAATTCTAAGACATGTGCACTAATGTAGACGCTGTTTTCTGATCTACCTGAACTACCAACCATAGCAGATATTTTAATATTTTCAATGAAATATAAAAGACAATACTTACCCTTACCCAAAGATAAGTTAAATTTAACTTTCTTGGACGGAATAATATAAAATTTAAATTATTGAGTTACTTATCTTTAGGCGACTCAATTTAAGCTTATCAATAGCTTGGAATTTGGTTTAATTTATACTCCATACCAATTCTTTATTAAAATAGCAGGGAAAACAGTTTTATTTATATTTATTTTTCTAGGTAGCCTTCGCGTAAACAGTTTTTTTCGCATTATAAATATGCAGAAGAAACGTAATTTATGGCCTCTTTTGAAAAAATATAAGTATTTTTATTTCACAAGCATATATCACTTAGCAGCGCTCTTCAACGGTATCTCATCAATACAAAAACTGAAATCCTTATCGAAAGGTGCCACCTGTATCTGCGACTACTTCCTCAACCAATTGGGGCTGATGTGTACTTATCATCTGGCGATTACCAGTTGAGTTCACAGTGCTTGACAGGCAGACGTGACAATTCATCCATTTTTGAGACCCATAAGTAGACATGACTGGACGAATCTTATCGCCGAAGCCCAAAAACCCATTGAGATTTCCCTAGCATTCCACGCTTGCCCCATAGAGCTCCAATTGCTGAGGGATCTCAGGTGATTTATATCAGCCTAAATATAAATCGTAGTTTAAATTAGCTAAAATTTAAATCGTGATTTGCTATTGCTCAATTGCTTTATAAGGAAAGTTATGGCTTATAATGGTGGTATACTAAAGAGCTAATGGGGATTTCTATTCCGATTAAAGGGGTACGGTTTCATTTTGTGATTGAAAATTAAAATCTAAGTAAATTGATTCCAACCAGTCCAAAAGTATTTTGTAACATGTGCGCATTTATCAAGGAAATCTGAACAATTTGATAATGAACCAAAAGTTGACACTCTTTAAAGGGAATTACCCCAATTTCGAACTGCGATTGACCAAACGCGTTCATTTAATCTGAGGATACAGATCCAGATGCAGTTCCAATACCATCTAATCGAAGATCTTTCGAAAGCGACGGCTTATTTTCCTATCCATGGTGTCCTTTGCACTATAGATTGTCTGCCAGATTGTTTGCGTTGTTCTGTCGGTGACACCAACACCAGAGTTTGTTGTTTGTTTTTCTTTTCTGTGTTTTTGGTGTTGTTTGGTGTTTTTTTTTTGGTTGTTCTGTGGTTCGTCGCTCGTGTTTGATGTTCGCACCGTTGGTTGATCTGATTTTGGTTACAGGTTTCTTATTTTGGCAGCCGCTCACTGTCTTTTGGGTCTTGGATTTCGGGTTGTATCTTTATCTCAAATTATGTATCTGTAACTATCAACAGCGCTATCTGTGGCCGCAGGTATTTACATACATAAACTGCTGCTTAGGTAGTCAGCCCAGGGGCTTTGACAAACGGTTTATTTCAGCCATAAGCTCGCCCAGATCTGGTTAGATTCGTATCGCGGCAATATGAACTTATGAAATGCCTCGCAAAGCGATCGGCAGAAAAAAATATATTCAAAAATATTCATGTGGAATTAAGTCGGCCTGGGAAACTTTCAAGTTAGCAGCTGTCTTTCCTTAACTCTTCTGTAGCCCCTCCCCACTCTTCCCTTAACCCCACGCGTTAGCATCCTTTTTGCCAGTTTACAGGTGCAGCTTCACTTAACCCTTTGACGCCAAAAAGTTTCTTTTTAATGCGAAAATCAATGCGGGGGAAGTGAACAGTAGTCCTTCCTTAGCCGAAACCTCTACTTTTCAAATAAAATGAATCTTATCAATGTTATCAGAATTAATATGGACTTGGAGTGATTGATTAATAAAATAAAATAATACAAATACAAAAAGATAGGAATCCATAGGCAAGCTTCCCTTTTTTTAAGCCGAATAAATATTTAATGCAATTGGCTTTTCTGAGACCAAAAAAATTATAAAAAATATCTGAACAAGAAGTTTAAAATCAACAAGTCATTTATCAATCTCAAAAATTTGTTTAGGCTTGCAAGTGTTTTATATTTATCTTAGTTTAATTGTATGCTTTATTTTGTTCTTAAAATTTACGCTTACAATTAAAAAATAATATAAGAACAAAGAAATCTTAGAAATAAAAGAATAGTTACTTAGGTATGTTGCAAAAAATTCGACGCTTAAAAGAATGAGTGATGTTATGGAAGTTGGACTGTGGCAAAAACTGGCTCACGTATCTGAGACTTCCTCCTTGTTGGCCAATGTGTGTGTGCGCTGTTTATGCGCAGCAGATGTACAATACTAACGCGACCCCAAAGGAGCCAACTTGCCGCGAAAATATATGAGCTCCATATTAATAATTTGCATCTAGATACGAACAAACTATCTTTCGCAGTTCGCATAGTTCGTACATACACTTCTCTTAATTTCCAGCTGCTAATTTATGCAAATTTGGCTCTAGTCCTACCGCCGTCCCGCTCGCACACGCACAAGGCGGGAAGCAGCAGGCATCGGGCATCAGGCGTATATAACTCAAAAATCGCCAGACAAATCTGCACACATGTTAAGGCCCATAAATAAAGCACATAATCGCAAACGGAACGATCGATGATTGTTGTCACTGCTTGACAGCGGGCGTGGGAAAGGGATGGGGATAGGATAGCATAGGATAGGATAGGACATCGGAGGGAGTGCGAGAGGGTGATGGAGAGGGGAGTGGACGGAGAGCGCAGCGAACAGACAAGCAAAACGCTGGATTGTCTGGCTATATGTGTGCGTCAAGTGCAGAGAGGCGTGCCGCTGAGAGATTATTGAACGATGCACTCGAGCGGAGCGAACAAACAAACAACAAGAATAGCGAGCGACGAGCAAATGCAACTGCAACAACAACCGGTTACCTGCACACACAAAAAAACACGCCCCTCTCGCTTGGCGAGCAAGAGTGACAGGCATATTGCTGGCACCCCAGAGATGCCGTATAGCCGCCTCCCTCTCTCCCGCAGCCAGCACTGCTTGACAGCGCGACCATCTTGTATGTGCCAGTACACTAGCGCACACACACACGTAGGCCGGGCCTCGTTCAAACGGGTTTTCTCGGCCTGTGCGCATGTAGTGGTAGTGCGAGAGCAAGCAGCGCCAGTCTTTCCTGTTTTGCGCTCGTGTTCGTTCAGTTCGAATTCAACTGTTGACGTGTTTGCAAGCGTGTTATCGGCGTGCGTCCGCTCGTTCCGTTCGTTCGTATTTTGCTATCGATTCTCGTCTCGCCGCGACAACAACAAAGAAAGCTCGAAAAACGCGTCGGCAAAAATATTCACAGAGAGCGATCAAAGTGTGAATCAAAACCAAAAATCAAAAAGCATTCAAGAAACCTAGTAAAAACAAGCAGTGTGACCAAAACAGTGTGCTAAAATGTAAGATCAAGATTTGTGTGATCAGAGATCATTGAAAAACAAATACGAAAAACCAAATCCAAAGTTTTTAACGCTAGCCCCCGCGTAAAATTCATTATCCTTATCGAGCGATCAGCCTTTGGAGCCCCGTTAAGAACCCAAAAACAAAAAAATAGCTGACACAAGCATTCGAAAAATCTGGCACTTGCGCTTATCAATTTATTGCTATCAACTAAAGCGCGCGGTAAAGAAAAACAAAAATACAAGAAGACATTTAATGAAAAGTGTCTGCTTCTCTTTTTTTTTACTATTTTTTCACTTCACTTATCGCTGCTTCTGCTGCCGATAGATAGATAAATTGATTGAGTTTTCGACTCAAAAGACCCTGGTTATTTGCTTTTCTTCCACCTTCGAGAGGTAACAAATTATGTTGCCTTATCGCCGTTCTTTTCGTAGCGCAATTGTCAATTGAACGATAGGCATCTGGCACCTTAAAGATACAGTCCACAAAAAAAAACTCGGGTCCAACTTCGGTTGTATTATTAATAATTTTTCGAAGCCAGAAGCAAACAAAGAAAGCAAATAGAAAAAAGAACTCCCGTTGATAATAATCGTTTCGAAAAGAAATCAACGAGTGCAATGCACACAGCTCGCTATACAAACATATCTGCTATCTATTGCTGATAAGCCCAAAATTCCCCACAAATTCGGCTACCTGTCTAAATCAATATAGGAGTGTTGTCTCTGCGATATGACTCTTGGGGTCTTCTGCAAGAAACCCCCGACAGATGCCAGTTAGCAATCGAAGCTCTTCGATAAACCTCTAAATCGCGTCTAATTGGGCCCACACAGAACACCTAGGAACACACCTGCCCTTCGGTTTTCAGGCGCCTGCCTTCAGACATCCCGCAGATACGGATACCGAAACGAAGTCCCCAGGATCTATTGTGTGTAAACATTGTGACAATGCAATTGTTAGAACAACATGTTTATTAGGTCCCCTGGGCGGGATCTTGGTCATCAATCAATCCGATCAATGCGAAAATACGCACCTCGATACCAGACTCCCATTTAGTTTTGGCATTTCCCACACTACGCAGCGTTGAATCCAAAAGTCCAATCGTAAATCAACTCGTGGTTATCCTGTATAACTGTACCGCAGCCATAAAGCCATAAAAACAATTGAACAAAAAATGTAAAGCTCGCGATAAGGGAGAGTGAGTGATAACGCCGGCTACCGTTAAAATCTTATCAACAGCAGACACCACCCAACTTCTAAAGTTGCTAAAGTTGTTCAAAATTTCTTGATTTCCACAGCGCGAGAGAGAGAGTGTGTGTTTTGTATGAAAAATGCGTAACAATTAACGTAGCGGAGAGCAACAGAAACCCGGAGAAAAGAGAAAGCCCCACTGAGAATAGAGGGATATAGGATATATAGAACCGCCCGATTCCTGCCCCCCGGTAGAACAGAAAAGCATTCAAAATTATACTCGAAATGGATATGACCTCAACAGCGGAGGCTGCCGCTCGCAGCTGGTACGATAGTCCGCGCTTAGGCGGCGGCTCGTCGGGCGGCGGAAACGGGGGCGGGGTCTCGCCCCAGACGAACGGCCTTGGCAGCGCCGGGAGCAGCCTGGCCCACAGCCACCACAGCCTCTCCAGCGGCGCCAGCTCGGCGGGCAGCAGCGTGGGCGTGGGAGCGGCCCTCGGCGGCGGCGGCGGATCCGGACTGGACACCAGCGACATGAGCGCCTTCTACGCGCTGGAGAGCAACGGACACCACCGGCGCTACTATCCCAGCTACCATCAGCACAGTAAGTGTGGTCAAAAAATGCACCTAAACTATAGAAAATCCTTATGGTATCCTAACAGTTCAGTTGAAATTTCAATAGCGGAAGATATAACATTAAAAAACCTTGTTTGGAGAAAATCAACTGTAGAGAACACTGATAATCTCCAATTTAATATTAAACCATTTATAATTTATAAATAACTATCTGGTATTTAGTTTCCATTTCGAACTATTTTAAATGCTTTTTAACTATCTAAGCATCAGCAAAAGCCATTTGTGTAAACTTAACTGGTAAAAAAAGTAACATATTTAATGATATACCAACTGAACTGTAAAGGGATCAATGGAAATTTCCCAAATAAATAAAATAAATAAACGCAGAACAATATTTGGGGAAAGTGCCATAGACCTTAACCACCATTTCGATTTATGCTTTATTTAAGTAATTTCTCCCATTTTTTTTGTTTTCGGTTACCCCTTGGACATTTGTTCTAATGTCATTTCTAATGCGTTTTTAATGAATGTATTTTGGCGGGGGTTGCCTTCGCCTGATAGTTGCCGCTCTGGTTGGTTATTTTTTTACGGAATTCGTGGATGTGGCCACCCACCGCCCACAAATCGATTGCTTCGCGCCTTTTTTGTGTTGCTGAGTAAGCGTTTCCTGTTGGCCGCCATCGAAATCAGGGGAATGGGTCGATAGAAATCGCCGTTGTCCTGCAGCTCGATGGTATCCCTGGAACCTAAAATTAGGGTACCAGATAAGGACTGAAACAATGGGATGGAGGCGTAAAACAAGGGAACAAGGCAATTTATTTTTTCAATAGAAAAATGCAATCGATTAAACAGGCATTAAAAGTATTAAAATACTTTTGGAAAAGAAGTAAAGCAATTTAAGGCTTAAAACTAATTTTTCAACTAACTTTTCTGTTTTTTGCCTTCAAAAAGCTCATCAAAATACTACGAAACCTTCTTGATTTTGTATACCCCTTACTCTTTATAACTCTATTATGGCAGCTGAGAATATCAACTCAAATGTTGTGTATTATTTTATGGCCACCAGTTCACATTTCTCCTAATTGTCTAAAATTTGTTCCTAGGCCAGAAAGAAAATGATCTATGCTCATTAGGGCGGTGGGCCCACAAAAAGAGAAGAAAAACACCAAGAAGACGACATTATTATTTTTCTTTTTTTTACGTTTGCAAAAGTACCAGTTTTCAGGTGTGTATTTCTGTGTGTGTGAGGTTCACACGCCTCCAAAAAAATTTCCAGTTCCGCTAAGTTAATTTTCAATTTGAGCCACCGTTGGCTCTGCTTTCTGTTTTCAGTATTCAGTTTTCAGTTTTCCGTTTTCTGGGCTGCGACGACTGTGACTCTGCTGTCAGTTTTGACAGTTGATGCCCCAAACCATTTTCACTTGGCACTTAGCCTGGCCCAAGCCCATTGTTGTTGTTGCTGCCGCTTTTGGGCTTTGGTTTTTTACATTTCTTTCGGTTTTATTTCGGTTTTATTGCGGTTTGCATTTTGACAGTTCCACGTAAACGCAGCGAACACCCAAACGTGACATGCATCAATGCGGCGTGGTCGCTGAATTTATTTCCTGCTCTTGGAGTGTGCAAAATTTTAATTTAAAATCCGAGTGCTCGGTAGTAGTGGCTGGTTGCCCCTGGAATGCCAGCTAAGTGAGGCTGTGCAACTGCACAAAGTGATCAATCAGGTCCGGAGGAGAAGGATCCATCCAAACCATCCGATCCGTTTGCATTTATGTTTAATTCATGTTATTCATATGCCGACTTTATTGATGCTTGATTTGATCCATCCAGCGCGATCCCCCAGTTGCCGCTGTAATTCATTCATGCACTCGGGATTCTGGGGATAGGACTGCGGATTGGGGATTCAAATCGTTTGACAGACAGTTTGTCTGGGGAGTGGAGTGGCATTCGCATCCATAACGAGCGGCGGGCACCTGTGGCGAGCGTTGATTTTAAAATTCATTAGTCTGCATATGTCACATCTCAGGGGCGGCTTAAATCGCGGAAGGGGGATCCAAAAAGCCCCCTCTTGTCAGTCGGCCAATTTAGTTGTCAATTATGAGGGGCCGACTTTACTGGCTGTCATTAGTGGCAAATTAAGCAACTAGGGCGGGATCAGTTTATATTTTTTGGCTTAGACGCAGACGGCCAATGCAGTTTTAATGGCCAAAACAACACACACACGATCACACACACTCAAATTCTCGAGAGTTAACATGCTCGAGAGTCGGAAATTTTTATGATAGCCCAGGCCATAAAAACCAACGACAACAAATGTGAAATTTAAATTTCAAAAGCAAACATGCCGAAAATTTTGGCAATAACTTTTGTCTGCCCCGTGACTCTCGAGTGTGTGTGTGTTTGTATATGTTTATCTGGGCTTTTGTTTTATTTTTCTACATTTTTTCATCTTGACTCGCTTTTTTTCACAAACATTTTCGATGAAAAATATACACACACAAACTGTTGTTTTGGTTGCCTTTTTTTTGTTTTGGTATTTCACTATTTGTCTTAGCCATGATTATAATACACTTGGGACAAAAGGTATTTGGGTGATGGAAATAAAGAAGGAATTTGGTAAATAATTTAAAACCGTAAATATTATATAATGTGAGAGGCCATTTAGATAATCAGCATTTAATTATCATTTAAACGCCATTCGGGAAATAAATTGTTTTGGCTACAATATTAGCGAAATAAAATTAATTCAAAATATATTCAAAATACAACTTCAATTTTGTTATTTGAGTAAATACTTAGAAATTAGAGTATCTAAAGTTCGTTACGTAATTTAAAGTTTTGTCTCTTGATTCCGACGGCTCTTAAAGCTCGGGCATAAAATTTATTTTTAATTACCCCAGCCGAGCGTTTGAATATTTTCGCCTGCGATTCGAACTGACCGAATATATAGCCATTGCACTCGCACCAGGCGCGAGAGAGAGAGGGCCATAGATGCCCCGATAGAGATAGCGATATCTGCGGTCCAAGTTTTTGACAATATTTGTGTGTGTCGTGCATTTTCATTTGTTGTTGGCAACTTTTTTGGCTTATCGGCCAGGCAAAATCGGGCAAATGAAAAGTTTTTGCTGGCCGCCCGTTTGTGCGGCTTCTGTTCATAATTTTTGGCTGTGGCTTTGGCTTTGGCCCGAAGAGAAGTGAAGAGAATTTCCCACAGCCACTTAACGCAAATGTCACGCACAGTGGGCTGCCGTTACAAAGGATATCAAATGCGATGCGGGCCCATTGAGTTCGTGTCCGTCCTTTGTTCCCTTTGCAGCAGTGCAGCTCAGCTGAAAGGCTGAAAAGCTGAAAAACTCAACTCGAAACTAGCCTTGCTACCAGGTGTTGCACTTGAAGCGCTGTCCACTCATAAATTTTCATGTGGCCAGGCCCGAAAGCGCAGAAACAGAGTTTTCCAAGAAATGGCTAAGGCTGAGGCTTTGGCTTTTGGTGGGGCTGGGCCGTAATAGTTGTTGTAATTTACCGACTGCAACCACGAGGCTTATAGGCTATATGGCGAATAAAGCGTATAGCGTATAGCGTGCCTGGCCAGAATCTCGGCGGCAAATCTTAATCCCGGTGCGCAGGTTTTCAGCGAATTGTGTGCGAGTGGATGGCCTATAAAAGTGAGTTATGGTATTGCAATTGAACAGCTGGGCCACCGCTGCGTATGATTGATGTGCACTTTTTGGGTGGCTTTTTTGCCTTTCAGCCCTTCCTTGCTCTCCTCTCTCTCTCTCTATTTAATTCGAATTGATTAAAGTGTCTTGCCAAATCATGCCACATTAATTATGACCCAAATTCCTGGAAGCATTCCTTTCTTTACCCAGTAAATCGTACATCGTACGATCCATTGAGCGGCGAAGTTGAATTGCTGTTTTGTGTTATATTGCTCGTTGCATTGACAGTGGCCGGTCATTCATTCCACCGCACATGTTGCTGCTGTGCCGGCGATGTTGCTGCTGCTGCTACTGCTGCTGGCGCGATGTTTTAATTAGTCGTGGCACAGCGAACTGTCTTTGCTTAATTAAATGACATAATTATAAGAATGTGCCGAGGGGGGAGGAGGAGGAAAGCAGAACCCAGCCTACGCCAAAATGCCACATGCAACACGTGATGTTGCTGTCGTTGACATTGCCTTGCGATGCTTCAATTAATTTGCACTCCAGCAACAGTTGTTGCTGTTGCTCTCGGCTGCTTTGCATGCCGCAGAGCCAAAGGTGCCGCCACATTGTCCATTGTCCGATGCAGCAGCAACAGCAACAGCAGCAGCAGCAGAAACATTCCCATTGGCAACACGTTTCGCATTCTAATTTGACGTTCGCCGGACTGCGGCTAGTTTGCCTAGTGTGAACAGCTGTCCTTCAATCACTATCAATGTCGCCTGATGTTGCTATGTTGCCGTTGCCGTTGCCGTTTCTTGGTTGCCGTGTTGCTGCTGCATCAATCTGGCCAAGATGGCGACTGCCAGTTTTGCTCCTTTAAAGCTCGCCGCCTGCTTCTGGCGAACTGGGCCGGAAGTCTTTGCTGCCGAGAATCCAGGGCCTGTCATTTGTCAGCCGCGATTTCCAGGAACGCGACATGTCTATATATACATATATATATAGAGGGGAGTACGAATATGGTTATGTATGCCTTGTGATGTGGCATCATCAATAAGACGGCTACCGGGCCTCGTTATTAATTTGTTAAATCAAAAAACAGCTCCACGGCGATTTATATCGGAAGGCGAGACAAAAGCTTACGCACGGCAGCAACATGTTGCTGTTGCTGCTGTTGTTGTGATTTGTCTAACACAGCGAGCGGTCAGTTGGCCATACAAAGAGCCCCGGCCAGCAGCAGCATTCATTAATTTTGAAGGAGCAGCAGCAGCAACAGGAGTCGCAGATGCAACAGCGGCATGAGCAGCATCAGCAGCAACAGCAACATGTTGCCGGTTCGGTGCAGGCTTTTCGAGCTCCCTCGGCACGATTTGTGAATGCAATTACAATATTGAATATTAGCGCATTGTTGCTGCCCCCGCTGTCAATGCAGCAGCAACAACGGCAGCAACTGCTGCAACGACGGCGGCAACATTTGTGTGCTGCTGCTGATAAATTGTGGCTAATACATTTGTGCAGCCGTGTTTGGCTTGTGGTCCCATTGCAGTGTCAAGTTTACAAATGACTTTTGCGACATTCGCCTGTGCCGATCTTTAGCGCTGATCTCGCCGGATAACCAAATCAAACTCGAACGCCGAACCCGGGGCTTATTAATCAGACAGCAGTCAGAGCAGCGAGGTGGAGTCATTGTACTCCCCGGCAAATTGCTTCCTAGAAAGGCAACTTAAACTATCGATATAGAACAATCTTACCGAGAACCGAGAAATCAGACATCGGACCACCTGTAATGGGCTCTCTAACAAATGACGCCTCTCTAATTAACATTTGTCAATGTTTGCCAATGTTCGGTCGGCAAACCAGTTTAATGGTCTCCCAAAAACAAAAAAGGCGATTCCTTTGCCCGGATCTCAGATCACACAGATCACAGAAATATGTGTCGCAAGAGACGCCGCCAAAAATTTGTTGGCAATGCGCGTGCAGCATTCAAGATGCCAAGGAGCAACATCACGATTTTCGGTTCGATTCTTCGTTTGCAGCCTTTTTTGGGGGGGCCCGAAAAACTGTTTAGCATAATTTTTAGCCGGGGCATCCACTGCCATCATCTTTTGTGTGACGGCGCGTGTGTTTAATAAAATATTTTATTAATATGCGAATATGCCGCAGTGGACACAGCAGCATCTTGGATACAAGAGTCCCAGTCGCAGAGTCTCGAGGTCGCATCAATTGAATTTCTCAAGCTCTCGGGCTTATGAATTTATGCAACGTTTTCTGCCCGCTACAGTTGCGATTTTTTAACCAGCTTTTTTTCGACCCATTGTCTTTGTGTTGGCCCTTTGTTGTGATAAATGTCAACGCGTTCTTATTTATGACATGTGAAGCAGCGCCCGCCGGTGGTCCAAGGAACATCGAGCAACTTGTCAGCGAAGAACCAAACAGCAAACACTGAACACTTCGCGCGATCACTTCAAACGCTGCCTTTGAGTGACCAAATTTGGTTTTGCCATATAAAAACTTGTCAATTTTAATGATTTCGCTGACGCTTCGAACTGTCATAAGTGCGCCCGCAGGCATTTCTGGACAGGATTCGATTCGCGCATCCTTTTGCGGGGTGTCCGCTCATTAGCCAAGGTCCGGCGAAAAAGTAAAAACTGTCAAGCCAGCGGACTGACTGACTGGTCGACTGACTGAATGACTGACAGGCTGGCGTTGCATTTGCATAAGTTGAAGTTAAAGTTGGCATTGCGTGGCCAGGATTCCAGTTCAATGCACGCGCCTTTTTGTGCCGCTGCAGCCGCATTATTAGCATTTTTTTTGTGTTTTATTTTTTATTTTTTTCACCCACCACCAACTGCAAATGGCCACAAAAATGGCGCACTTCAGACCCAGCCCAACTCCCATTGCCGCGCTTGTTGTTGTCAACGTGTTTTCCCATTTTCCTGCATTTTTTCTGTGTTTTATTTTGTGGCTGCCACATTGTGGCACGTATGCAAAAGCTGGGCCAGGCCACGTAATTCACACGTTGGCCCAAACAAGCTGGTTAACTGGTTAGCTCTCATTGTTTTCCATTTTTCTCTCCTTTTTCGGAGCGAAATTCCCGTCGCGGCGCAGCAGCTCTGTCCTGGTAATACGTCAATTATAAAGCAATTAATAACCCAGAGAATTCCTCAAAAAATATAAAAATATTCATGTTTTTTCCAGGGCGGTGCGTTGTGCAACGGCATAACTTACAACTCGCGGCTGCTGCTCCAGCTACTTGAGTTATTAAACGCATTATCATAAATACAATTGACAACTTATGACTAATGATAAGCTGGCATGCAACGCTGATCCGGGGGCTGCAAATAAAGTGTTAATAATATAGATGGCAGCGGCAGCGCAGTTTGCGCTTAATAATGCAGCCTGCCTCTGTCAGTCAGTCACTCACTCGGCCATTCCGTCATTCAGTCCTTCGGGCAATCTTACAGTCAGTCAGTCAGTCAGTGGAAGTCACGCAACTGCAGAAAGCAAAGAAATAATTAAAACAAACAAGCGCGCAAAATGCTAAGCAGTCAAGAGACCCAAGTTTCAGCTTCAATTTCAACTTCAACTTCAGCTACTGTTGGAGGTGCACTTGAAGAAATAGTTTCTTCGTACTTATAGCTCCTAAATAGTAGAAAAAAGGCACACTAACTTTTTAGGGTTTATCGAACAAATTTTATATTTGTCATACTCTAAAAACTAAAATTATTTCTTATATGCTACCATAAATATTTTATAAGTTTAAAAATCACTTTTGCTTAAGACACCTTTTCTAAAACTAATCAAAAATCAATCTTTGTGATTATACGATCTTAATAACCTTTATTAGTATTCAAAACATAAGGCTAAATACAATCATTAAATTTTATTGGCATATATTTAAAATGGCTTTGGCTTAAACACTTCCTTCCTATTGAATTTTCACACCTAAAATAAGGAGTTTAGTTCTATATCCAAAGATATTCTAAGCATATAGTTCTAAGTTCAATTTTTTTCTTTAAGAAACATGAAGAAAATGCGGTATATTTTCCGTGTGCACATCTATAACTATCAAGGTGTCTTCGAGCTAAAACTGACCTACCTGCTAAACTGAGCTCTCGATCTCGCTGGCGGTGGTGGCTAAAACTGGAATCCGTTATAGTTTATGGCCCGTTGTTGGCTGCCGCTTGTTGTTGCCGCTGTTGTTGCTTTTGTTGTTGCTGCCACCGCTGCATGCTTAAACAATTTCCAATTTTGGAGCAGGTGTAACAGCGCCGCCGAGAGACACTTGACCGCATTTTGGAGCCACGCGCCTACAACAGCAACATCAAATCGCCCGTTGAGCAGGTGAAAAGAAAAGTCCTTGTTTCTCGAGGGTAGCTATGCCTCTGTCTCTGGCTATAAATTAAGCCACCGCCTGCAGACATTGTGCCATCGAGGAGGGGTCCTGGTCCTGGCTCTGAAGGAGCTGCAGGATTGCCTTGTCCTGGCCGCTCTCTCGCTCGCATGATTGATTGTTGGCCCTCGCTGGCAGGAAGCAGCTGAATCAGCTGAATCAACCGAGTCAACTGAAGCGGCCAAATCCACTAATCGACCGGCACTGACATTTCACACACAAGTTCCTTGGAAAACGGTTAAAGAGTCTCTCGTTTCACTCATTTGCGGATTTGATTTCCATCGATTGATAACAGCGCCCAGCAGCTCGCACCCCTAATCCAATCCTTTTCCCAACAGAGCTTGGTGTGAATTTAATTTACCAGAGAGAGAGAGAGAGAAATCCTTTTTCAACCTTATCAAGATGGTTCAGCACCCTGCTTTGCTTTGTTGTCCTTTCCCATTGAAATTCAAATGATGCGATGGCCGAAATGATAACTTGGCCGGCAGCTGATGCATTTAACTAATTGAAGCCATCTCATCTCCCTGGTTTTCTCCTCACCGGTTTCTGTTACTGTTTCTCCAGAGCTTCACCTGTTTTAGCTGTCATCTTCAAATGTCCAACACGTCCGGCTAAGTGCACACAAACCGGCCTACGTACATTTGGTTATAAGTATATACAAATACATTAATTATGTCATTCACGTCGTCGTCAAGCGTCAGCTTCGATTGCAATTAAAAGGCGCTTTAAGGCGGGCTTTCGGTTTTGGGTTTTCGGTTTAGATTCGGTCTTTGGATCTGGCTTAGATGGACAGGCGCTGAGAGCGTTGAGCGCTGTCAAACGCTTTTAAAACGCCATAGAAATGTCCAAGAGAGAGGCGAACGGGTTAAAAGAGAGCGGCGGCTTCTGGGGCTTTGATCTGTCAGTTTGAAGAAATCAAGCGCAGGCCAAAAGCTTCAAAATGTTTCTTTTTTTTGTTTAAACCGTTTTTGTTGTTGCTGTGTAGAACGTGTCAGGCTGGATTTTTTTTTGCTTTTGGCCTGGAGACGACCAAGGGCAGCGTTTTCCACCAGCACGAGCTTTGCATACCGCCGAAGCAACAACAATAACATCAGCAAAAAATGTCGTTCTTTTTGTTTCAAGTTTGCAACTTTAATTGCTGTGTACTCAGCTTGATTTATTAGCGAATTGTTTTATACGACCAGCAGCAGCAGCAGCAGCAGCAACAACAGAAAAACACAAAAAATAAAGAGTATAAAAAACGAGTAAGCCAAATATGAGTCATACATACTCATGTACGAACATAAAACTCGGGATTAACATTAACAGCCCGCCGATATCGCCAACACCATCGGCTGGCAAATTGAAAGTTTCGCCATGCCAATTAAAGAACGCATCGGACATTGATTTGGCAACGGGCTGAAAGATGCAACCGTCCGACTATATAATTTAGCATGACCAATGGTATTATTTCGCTCCGATCTTGGCAAATTACATACAGCCGTTGCGATGACGACTTCATATGGTTAAGGTGGATCTCTTTTGTCTTTGGCGCAAAAGTGTGAAGTCTGCACAGCAGATCGAGAAAAGCAATAAGCCCATTTGATTGAGGCATTGGCATTGCACTGGGCCAAAGTCTTCCCAAGAAGAGAACCATGTTTCTATGTGGTACATGGCTCCTCGTGGTGATGCTTCTGCTTCTGCTGCTGCTGCAGCTAATTTCTATAATCAGGCACACGTACATATAATATCGCCACTAAAGCACTGTTATTAGGATAATCAAATGGATATTATCGCAGCCAGCGATCCGGCCAAAAGCAGCGATCCCAACGATCCATCGATCGTGTTTGGCTTTTTCCATCTACTGATGGCTGAATACTCTTATTTGTGATTGGAAAAATAAGTGGAATTATTGGTGGTGGGATGAAGTTATCATGGCAAAGAGCTACTATATCATTTTAGCTCAATGAATTGAATTACAAATTATTACAAAATTTCGCGAATTCTTTAGGAATATTTTTTAATCCCTGAAAATAGAGCATTCCCACTTCTTCAAACCATCCTTTACTCACAGCTTCCTTCACTCTCGGTTTGATTTGGCCTAATCCATCTCGGCGTGCAATGAACTGACCTACTGTTGGCCAACCAGCCTCGACTGTTGTTGCTCCTGCTGATGTTGCTGTTGCTGTTGCCTTTTCCACTGCTGCTGCTGCATAATCAAAAATAATTTCACATACAAACAAGCCCCGAGGGCCAGCGACTTGCGACTCTTTGGGGAGCTGCAGCCAATATTAATGATAATAATAAGAATAAGTGCGCCCCAAACAATTGCAACGTGCCTGCCCCCTTTGGAAAAGTCCAGAAACACCCGCTGCGAGGATATGGGGATCTGTCGGATCCGTCGATCGACTGGGATAGCATAGGATCGAGTCGGATCGCATCGAATCGGATCGGATCGGATCGATGGAGTAACCGGCAGCATTGGCGCACATAAATCTCACTTGGTGTCTGCTAAATTATACACTGCCAGACATTTAGGCTACACTTTTAGCCCGGCCAAAAGCCGAGGTGAGCCGGCCCGAGCCGTTGATCGATCTTTTTAGCTCTGGGACAAAAGTTTAACGCGATTGTTTATGATACAAATTAAACAATTTATGACAATGCAGAAGTCCCAGTCGCAGTTCTTTTATCCCCCACCTTTTTGGCCAGCTCTCCATAGTCTTGGCCATATGCAAAGTTGTTGGCCCGAAGGCCGCGAGCAATGAATGGTGGTTCGGTGGTTCGATGGTTGAGTGTTGCAGCGGTGGTCAGAGGTTCTGAGGCGGCTCTCCTTTTTTTTTTCCTGCCTGGTGTTTCATAAATTATAACGCAGCTTTTCCGCAAATTTGCGCGGCAGCCACAGAGGAAAAAATAAGAACAACAACGTCATTTATTACGAATTTTGATCGCTTCTGGTCGCGGCTTAGTCGGTTAATCTTCGTTATAAATTTGGGCCATAATTGATTTAATGCAGCATTTAACTTGATGCGACCTGATGCACAGCGAGAGTTTATTAAATTCCTAACCCCCCTTTCGTTTTATCTTTTAGCATCCCGCATGCCCTCCACCCATGCCTCGCCCCAAGTGTGCCGGCCGCACTTCCACACCCCGCTGAGTCCCTGGCTGACCAGCGAGCACAAGTCCTTCGCCCCCGCCAGCGCCTGGAGCATGGGCCAGTTCGCCTGCCCGCAGGAGCCGCAGGTGGAGCACAAGCTGGGCCAGATGGGCCAGAGCCACCAGACGACGGCCGCCGGCCAGCACTCGTTCCCCTTCCCGCCGACGCCGCCAAAGGACTCCACGCCCGACTCCGTGCAAACCGGTCCATCCGAGTACCAGGTGAGTGACTGAGACTGTGACTGTGAGGTGCATCTGCATCGCATGGAATCGATAGGTCTTGGGCTTTATATTTTGCGGCAAAAGCGAGCGATTGTCGATTATTTCGATTAAGTTTAGTTGCGGTAAATGGTTGCTATTTAGGGGGAAATATCGCAGATTTCTTTCTTTTAATAAGAAAACTGAAGGTTTTATTTTTCTTTCTATGAAAATTATTAAACATCTTGTTTTAAAATAAAATTTGTATCAGTAACAATTTATATCGATACGCATAAATACATTTAAATAATATACAGCTAAATATTTAAAATGAATTATTTAAATTTATCGATTCAAATAAATCAGGTTTTTGATGAGTAATGAGTAATAAAGTTTCAGGAAAGCTTAAATTATTTTGGCATTTGCCAGTATTTCGGGGCTTAACAAGCATTCTGGCTTCATAAAAAATCTTTAAACCCCGCTTCTCTTTGCAGGCCGTGATGAACGCGTTTATGCATCAACAGGCCACGGGCTCTACCTCACTGACGGACGCCAGCTGTGCGCTGGACATCAAGCCGTCGATCCAGAACGGCAGTGCGAGCGGATCCTCCGGCAGCGGCACCACCCACACGTCGACGCCCAAGCAGCGCGAAGGTACTACCAGCACCACTAATTCCAGCTCCAACTCCAGCAGCAGTCAGCAGCAACAGCAGCAGCAGCAGCAACAGCAGCAGCAGCAGCAACAGAGCAGCAGCAACAGCAACACCACCGCCAGCAGCAACACCTCCGCCTCGTCCTCCGCCGCAGCAGCTTCTCTTTCAGCCGCTGCAGCCGCCGCCTCCGCAGCCACCTCCTCGAACGGACTGTTCGACGGAACGGCGCAGGCGTACAGCAGCGGTGGGAGTGGCGGAGGCGGCGGTGGTGGTGGGGCCAGCGGTGGCTACGACAGCAGCAGTTATGCCTCCTACCACCATGCGGCGGCGCATCATCAGGCGGCTGCCGTGGCGGCGGCGAATATGTTCCAAAGTTCCTCGGTGGCCGCGGCTGCAGTGCGTCACAGTATGGCCGCGGCGCAGGCGCACCACCACCACCATCACCACCACAGTGGCCACCACCATGGGGGCTCGTCCTCGGGGATGCACGGCCTGGGTGGTGGGTCGGTGGGCGTGGGCTCCGCCGGCGTGGGCATGGGCAGCATGAGCGGCGGAGGCGGCAACGGAGGCGGCGGAGCGGGATCGCTGAGCGGCCACAGTGGCGGCGGGAGCAACGCGGGCAGCGGCGGCCTGGACGTCAAGCCCGTGCGGACCAAGCCGCGGACCAGTGCTGGTAAGCAAGACAAAAGCTTATAGACATTATGCGATCTCGGTGTGGGTGAATAATCATTGTTACTCGCCATCGATTGTTTAACCATTCAATTAAGTTTACGTCAGTGTTGTGTGCAATGAGACTGTTTATCGGGATTCAAATATTTCATTTATATTTAAATATTATCCGAAACCTCCTTGTAAGCAGTCTCAGAGCGAACCACTTATTGTTTAGTTTTCACTTTAGTTTGTAGTTATCATTTTGAAAACCCCTTACCACTTCTTTGATTGCCTTTGCCATTTTTCACACGCTCACGTGGGAAGTCCAAGTCCAAACTCTTCATCACTTAACTCCTGCTCTGAAAAACCAAAGGAGAAGCCTCTGGCCCACTTGACATGTGCTCGGGAGCAGCATGCTGGCCACATTCCCGCCACTTGAGCATGTTTCCTGCCTTCGCTGGCCGCGTAAAAATATGCAGAAAGATCCCAGGGCAAGGGCCCTTCCTCCCACTCCTCCTCATCCTCTGCCCCGCCGTTGCGTATACGCGGTGTATTCGCTTGCCATGAAATCAGCACATTACAATGACAACAACGGCAACAACAATAGCTGCAACTGCGGCAGCAACTTCAATGCTATTGTCAACGCTTTGCTCGGCTCCACTGGCTCATGATGTTGCTGCTGTTGCTGTTGCTGTTGTGGTTGTTAATTACTTCATGTTGCTGCCGCTGCTGCTGCTTCTGCTGTTTGAAAAGACCCACCACACAAACAAGCACACATTCATTCGCATTCGCTGCGGAAGTTGCAGGCTGCTGCACCTGCTTTAGCGTTGCGTTTTTGCATGGCCCGACAGCAGCAACATCAGCAGCAGCAACAGCAACAACGACATCTTTATAGCTGCCACTTGGGCCATGCGTGAGGGTCGGTCTGCTGCCACAGCCAACCCCCAAAAACAAGCAGCAAAACCAGCTAAGGCAAACCAGCTGGCCAAAGGCAAACACAACAGCAGCAACATTAGTCACAGCAGCAATATTAGCCGTAGTAGCAATATTAGCTCTCTTGTCTTCCGACTAAATTCAGTTAAGGGAAAAATATGTGGCAGCATTTCTGATACTTGGTTAAGGAGAAAATATGTTAATATGCCTGGAGCAACATATATGTAACAGCAGCAACACAAGTCACAAATATTATCTGTCGATTAAGTTGAGAAAAACTATTTAAACCAACAGCCACCTTTGCCACTAGAGCAACATATAAAGCACGGCAGCAACACCATCGGTTGACGCCGTCTAACCTCTGTTAAGGGCAAATTGTAAGGCACTTGCCGCGCACTTTTCGCACCACTGCAATTGTTCATTCGTTCGTTTGTTCGTTTGTTACAACACAAAGAGCACACCTTGCTTTCCAGCTGCACCCACCAAATGCAAATAGACTCGTATGAGCCATATAATCATGACGGCCACAAATGAGGAAGCAGCATCTCTTAAATATACAGCCAGAAATAAAAAGAAATACCTGAAGTTGGCTGACAAAACGCTTGCAGATTTTATTTTATTTCATTCTCTTAAACCGGCGACAGTTTTTTTTTCTGGCCTTAACTAACCAAGAGAGATGAACAGAAAGAAAAGAAAAAAATATAAGAAAATAAGAAGATGAGAAAAAACATTGTCCGCCTTCGTTAGTCCCGGCAGCAGCATCTTGTTGCCTGTATTTATTTATCGTTTATCGCATCGCTGGCGATAAGTTTTTCGGGCGCAAGAACATGTGTTGCGGCCTTTGTGGCTCGTTGCCACTGCAACTTGGCCAGGGAATTGATTGGATGCCATTTGGGCTTTTGTCAGGTGAAAATAAAAAATGTTGTGAATGAGCTTTAAGTAATTGATATGGGTACGGACAGTGGACACTCGCAGCTCGCGATTCGGGACCTTCGTCTCCGGATTGTGGATTGTGGATCCCCAGATCCCAGATCCCCTTATCCCCCTCGCATACCTCACTTCACTCAATCAGGACTTTAAGCCCCGAACAGCGGGCATTGTTCCTTTGTCCGCGCTTTGACAGCTGTGGCCTCAAAATGAGGCGCTTGCCATTTATTTGCGGCATGCACCCCCAAGCCCTACACCCCATACATATATCCCCCTACCCACTGCAATTTATAACCCCTTGCGATCGTGCCAGCGTGCCAATTATTCATACTAGGCGCATACTTTTCATTTTTGCCCCGCCACTTTTGTTCAATTTAATTTCATTCGTTCGTTCTTTGTTATTTTTGAGTATTTTAAGCATTTTCGTTTTGAAATTTTCAAAATAATCAACAGCAGCAACAACAACTATTTACTCACACATCCATGTGTCTTTTGTCTTGCTCACCAGTAATTGTCTCTATCTTAACTATCCTAACCAGCCCATAAATCTGTATATTAATCCAAACAACTAATTAAAAGGCAGAGATTCTCAGGATCTCTCTCTCGATCTGATCCGCTGCCCACATGCACATGAAAAGTCCAACAAATTAACGAGAAAAAGGTACAACACATAAATTCTAGACAATTATGGCCCACTGACGCCAAATGTCAAATCAAGCAGCAACAGTTAGTTGGACCTTTAGACCCCGGACGACGGCCCGAGAAGAAGGCTGAGGCTGCCAAATCAGGCCCTAAAAACAGGTTCAGTTTCGGTTTCAGTTTCAGTTTGGGTTCGGGTTCGGGTTTGAGCTGGAGTTTTTTTTTTTTTTGGGACTGGAACCCAGACAATGTCACACCGTAAAAAACAAACGGCGACGAAGAAATACCAAAGTGTGCACAAATTTCCAGGAAATTACAGCCAGATGAGTGGCCCGGGTCCATGGACCACAGAAGATGATGTAAGTGGTGGGGGTAGAGGTGGAAAACAGTTATAAGCAGGCTACTAAATCATAGGCCAACCTGCTACGTGTCTCTCTGGAAACTGAAAATGAAAATAAAAATAAATAAAGCCGAGTAGGGTTTATAGACAAGCCACAAGAAAGGGGGCAAATTGAAACCAAAACAAAGCCGAGGGAAAATCTAAAACAAATGCTTGATGGCCATAAAACACGGGGACAGAGGCGGAGACGGGAACGGAGGATCCCTATAAATAGAAGTCGAATCAAAAAGTAGTTAAACCCAAGAATTCCCAGTGCGCGTGCGCAGCAGCCAACTTCGTTTTGGGACTTTATTCCCTTTCAATTTGGCTGGCTGCCTTTTTGTGTTGTCAAAAGTGGGCACGTAGGGTAAAAACATCATTAACACGTTTGATTTATTAACTGCCGATTTGCGGAGGAGCCCGATTCCCGACTCCCGATGCCCACAACTTTCCGGGAAGCTGAAAATCTGAACTGAACCCAAAGGAAAACTCTAACAATGGCTGGCCACACTTTATGGCTTAATATGCAACTGAAGGCGGAGGGGACTTCTCCTTTTATGCTATGTAAATGGCTTGCCTTGTTCTGCTTTATGACAAACTAATAAATGCATAAAGTTTTCAATTTCTCAGCGGCTTCTGTTCGAGGTGCAAACCGAAGACAGATGTGGCATACATAAATATGCATGACTAGGGCAGGTGAAAATTTATAGCTATGTAGGAATAGAGTATGCTAAAAAAAATAATAAGAGACACAGAGAAATTCGCAATTTCTCGCCACTTGAGAGACAAACGGAAAACTTTTCTCCTCCTTGCCATAATTTATGCAATTTTAATTCAGTGGGTGTTGCCTTACTGATTGGCGGCACTTTTACGCAGAAAAAAATAGAAGAAAAAAACACGCCCTGCGGCAATTAAAAAGTGCCATAAAAAGCCAAACAAAAAATCCACGAAAAATAAACCAAGGCAGCGCAAACTTGCGATTAAATGAAAACAAATGAACTGTTTATTTAACGTGCCCCAGGCAGTTCACCAAATAAAAAAAGAAACAAGCTAGAAACAAACCAAAGAGATTACTTGACCACATGCTGACGAGAGGGGAGTGGGAAAAACACGCAGAGCGCTTTATTTAATTTCTTTGAAAGCTCAAGAACAAAATGCCTGGCATGCCAGGAGACAGGACACCGCAGGACTCGCCGCAGGACACGTGTGACAATGGCTGCGTGAACTAAATCACGTGAGGCAAACCCCCCGAAAAATATGAAAATGAAAATAAAAATAAAGCCCGGTTCTGTCATCAAAACGCAACTGGAATTCCCCTAATGGCATTTCAGCAGGCGAGCGGTTGACAAACGCACTTAATGAGATCCCTTGCTTTTTTTTTTGTGGGTGCGCCTCCTTGGCCAGTGGCTAATATTCAATAAAAAGTTATGCTCATGTGGCCATGTAAAAAGGTTGGCTTAATTAATTACGCCAGGGACCCGAAAACTCCGAGCAAAAGTAGCGTTAAATCTTTCGGTTTTCTTTTTAGCATAGCTAATGGGTAGCACTCGGTACAAAAAGGGGGTTTTCGGGGGAGTGACTTTATGACTAAATTTCAATTTCAAAACAAGCGCACCAGCAAACAAACAAAGACTCGAAGCATTAAACACACAAAAACCGAAATAATGAAGCCCATTTAGTGGCGTCATTAAGTGAGTTGAGGAAAAGTTGGGGGAGTTCCAAGTTCCGAGTTCCGAGGAGAAAACTCTCGGCCCCAAAGAAGACAACTGTAATATGGAACGTTAATAACGCGTTACATTTGCAACTTCATCTCGCTCCCTCGGGTCAAATCAACTTTGCTTACAAATTATGACTAAACTTATTCAAATGAGGCTGACTTACAGTTAGCCCTGCGGTGCGAGAGAGAGAGAGACATACATCTAGCGGCTAGAAAGAGACGGGGGTGGTGGACGGGCCAAACTGCAGTCACTAGAACGAAGTCGAAGTCGCTGTCGCTGCTTAATTAAAATGTGTAAAGTCAGCAGAGGCAATGCGGGAAAGAGACGGAAGCAGGCCCCGAGAAAGAGACGGGGCTACACAGCCGACCCCAGCGAATCCATCATTTCCGCTTCCATGCGTTTGCCCAGCAACCCAAAAAAAAGGAAAAAATTAAAAAAAAAAAACAGAAGAAAAAACTAAGGAAAAAATACAGCCAGCAAGGCAACATACACACAAAAACAAAAGACATCAAAATGACTGAGAAACAGCTGAAAAATGTTGCCCTCTGCTGCTGTTTTGTTGTTGCTTCTGTCGCTGCTGCTGCTGCTGTGCATCATGTTGTTGTCGCGCGCTTTGGGTTAACATTAACCCATACAAATGGCCCAAGAAAGTTCGCCAACACAATCGCCCAAGAATGCGACACCGAAAGAAATAATATCTCATTTAAGCCATTTTTTCAGGTCACATTTTCCATGTCATTAAGTGTCTGCAAACTCTAATTACAGTGCAACTTTTCCACAACCTAACATCTAACATAAGTAACTTTAAAATAGTAAATAATTTAAGAGATTTTTAAGAACAATAAATGCATTTTTTTAGTTCGAGAAAACTTGTACTGTAACAAAAAATTTTAACAAACTATTTAATAAATGTATTAAATCTTGGATTAGACCTTTTAAAACTATAAAACACCCATTAAATATTTGCATATTTGTTCTATAATTTTTGCAGAGGGACGCGAGTGTGTGAACTGCGGCGCCACATCGACGCCACTGTGGCGACGCGATGGAACGGGACACTATCTGTGCAACGCCTGTGGCCTGTACTACAAAATGAACGGCCAGAACCGACCCCTGATCAAGCCAAAGCGAAGACTGGTAAGTTAAATACTACATAGATAGATACACAGATATTGGAACGACCCGCTGGGCTAAACATCCACACATTCGATCAAATTAACTAATAAATTCAGCAACTGAATTGGGGAGTGGGGCGGCCTTCCTGGGAAATCGCCGCACATGAGCATCAATCTGGGGCCACGTTTCTGTCGCCAAAGGCCATAAAAAGCAGCGTGAAAGTTCTCAAATGTCATAATACGATTCCGGGAACCAGAAACTCTTTACGTTTCTTGATTGCAGTTGTTTGGGGGATGGGATCGGGAATGGGTATGGGAAAAATGCTTTCGATTTGGATGCTGGCTGATAATGATCGAGGTGCATCATCATTATCACTTAGCGCACTAAAAACATAATCAGACAGCAGCCGGAGTATGTGTGTGGGTTACGGTTCGGGTTTTATCGAGCTGGATCATCAACAAACTATGAAAATATCTGTAACCTTGTCGCGCGGTCAGGTTCGTTCTTCGCTTCTCGCTTTTCGTTTTTTTTATATTTTGTGGCGCCAGTAGGAAACGCAACGAAACGAAAGACTTAAGCAGCGAACGCGAACGCAAAGAGGCTAACCACACGAAAAATTGGTCTATTAAAGATGCGTAAAAAGGCAGGCAACAACCATAACAACACGACCAACAACCACAAACAAACAAACTGTTAAACACTGTGCCTTCGCCTTCTCCATCGCCTTCGCGTGGCTCGGCGTTGATTTTTTATTGGCATTTAAATCGTATGCGTTTTGATTGCATAACATTAACATAAATAAACCATTATTATCCCCGCTGGTCCCCGCTGACGTTGGGAATTCCCAAGAAATTCACAGCTGGATCCCATACAGTCAGTCCTCGCAGTTCGACGAGTGTTTTGGCCATTGGTCTTTTTCGTTGACAAAATATGCAACAAATTAAAATTTATGTGGCACTCAGCTGACTTATGGACCACTCGCTCCTTTCTCTCTGGTGGCATCCCAAAAGCACTGGCACAGGATGCGGCCCATCAACATCAAATGTCCTTAGCTGCTTGAAATGCAATTCAATTGTGTTTGCCCCGGCCTTCGCCGAGGGCTGCTGCCTGCTGACCATTGAAATCACTGAGAATCTGGCCCCGAAACTCTTTGGGTGGCAATTGTATTGATCTTCAGTCGCGACGCGATTCAAGAGAGGAGGGTCAAGATTTTCGATTTCGATGGGGCTTGGGATTTTGCATACGATGCACCTGCAGCTAAAAGGGGGGCGGGGAACCGGTCCTCATTGTCTGCTGCTTTGGGGCCGCCTTTAATTAAATTTCCGAATTGTATGAAAACAGTCAACAAGTCGTTACTCTTCCAGCGCAAAACACTGCAAAATTCTCTTTTTGTATTTTGTGTTTCGTTGTGTGTTGTGTTGTGTACCTCCTCGAAACAGAACAATGCAAATTTTTAATTTATGTATTTTAGCCCGCAACTCAGTTTCAGTTTCGGTTTCAGTTTTCAGTTGCCAGTTGGCAGAGCTTTAGCCTTAACTTTTTGCCGGCCCCGTTCGCTTACATATGTTTTTCCAGTTGTTCCGCCGCTGTTCTGCTCCTTTGTTGTTGCTGAACTCTGGCTAAGCAGCCCGCTGGCGTCGCAATAATTGCATTTAATTATAAGGCCCCGAAAACCTTTATAAAAGCGTTAAAGTTTCGTTTTGTATTCGCCTTTAGCCGCCAGGCTGCCCTGCCCTTTTTGGTGGCAGCCTTGAAAGGCATTTGTCACATTTGCCAGGCAGTGCAGATCGAAAGAGTGAGAAATATTCTAAAAAATAAATATTACAATACAAAAATAATTATAATTATTTCCGAATATTCCTAACTTCACCTTAGAAACACTTAATGTCTATGGCTAATTGCCAATCCATGTTTAAAAGCCGCAAATCCGCAAAGAACACAAAACTCAAGCTGGGGTCAATCGCAGTCAACAGGCAGCTGCTCATCTCGCCGATCGTGACTTATATAATCTGGGGGAGGGGGTTTTTCGAAGGGGGGCCGAAAGGGGCGAGTCTCGGCGCTTGCATTTTGCATAATATTTATGCCTCAGTTGCTGGCTGCTTAATTTATGCGAATTTTCACACAGTAAATTGAACAAAACGACGGCCACGTCATGGCAAAAGCAAAAACAAAGTTAAAAAATTATTTATTCTTACGCTTATTACACTGGCTTATGTCACATTTGCATGCCGCATTGAGCGCTACCAAGAAAAGCTCTCTGTCGATTGCCATTTAGAAATAGTTAGCTACAATAAACCCATCAACACTTGACACAATCGCTTATGAATGCATTTGGAGAATGGAGAATAGAGCTTAATTAATTATTAATCCGCGGGCGTATTTCAACGCTAACAGCTCAACAGCCAAACGGTTAACAGCCATAAACCAGGCTTAAACGATCGCAGCGGGCCAACGATCGTTGGATTTTTTGTGGCCAACCCACTGAGAAGCTGAGAGAGAGACGGCAGCAGTGAAAACGAAAGAGACAGAGACAGAGAAAGAGAGACCGCGGGGGAAAACTAATTAACACATTTTGGGCCCAGCTGTGGCATCTTCTCGGGTTCCCCGTGGGAAAATCGAATCGATTGTAGGCTGCGAAGCTAAAAATTAAATGCACAAGGGCAGACGATCGATAATCGAACGACAGCCAGCCAAATCAAAACTAAAGCAGATCGAAAAAGGGAATAAAATCACGAAAAAGCGAGGTAACTGGCAAAAATAAAGAAAAAGTTCAATGTACGTTACTCCTTTTGGCCTCTTCATCGTGATGATCGTCGCGCGCAGCCAACGGGGCGTATACGCAATCGCGGGCATTAAGCTTGTTTTTGTGCTCTTGTTTTCGGCTGTTCTTATTTGGGGCGCTAGGAGATCTCGTTAAGTGGGGGCCTAATGTTATTAAAATGCACTTGGGGCCACAAAAGCGAGCTGACGAACCTGATCGGCGAAAAAAGGGAATGCAGCCGCGCAGATCAATTAAAAATTAACGATACGAAGCGCAACGCAACGCAGCAAAAACGGGGCGTGCCAATAATAATAATGAAAGAGGGGCTCAAACGAAGGCTCAAATGTGGCTCCAGCCCAGTAAAAGGGTTGCCCGTCGATGATGATTAAGGCCAAGCCAGCCTTTTGTCTTGTCTTGTTCTTTTTTCATCCCATTTTATATCAACTCTTTTTTATATATTTAATACAATTTTTTTTGGTAAGCTTGTTAAGCGGGAATTCAGCGGCCTTTGAGCTGCTTTCGCTTTTGCTGGGCCTCTCTTTCTCTAAACGAAATTTATGGTGACTGTTTAATATGCAAATGCATAATTTTGCACAGGTTACAGCACACCCCCGCCAGAAAAGGGTTGCTCGTGCATTTTCTAACCCTTTTATTTTATTTACAGACAACGAACACGCAGTTCGGGGGGTTAGGAGTGGGGTAGGGTGGGCTGCGCGTGTCTAGCGCCCATTCATTTTGGTTAGCCACTGACGACAAGGCTCCACCTCGCCCCTTTGGCCGGCTCCATAATTTATTTAGGTTCGCGCTGCCCCCATTCAATGGCCAGTGACAAATATTAATGACGATTTTCATGCCTTCCAATGGGAGTTAAGGTTACCAGCGGAGGTGTGAGGGGTTGTCAGTCTATTGCAACTGTGGTTTCGCATTAAATGCAAGTCACTGCACTGAAAAAAATAGAGTATTTAAAAAAATGTATTAAAAATAGTCTATAATTGTGATATTTTAATTTTCTAAAAATATTTGGGTTCACATATTTGTTAGGAAAATTAATTTAAAGATTTCCTTAATTTTATTTCATGTTACCTGTCGATTTCTCTATGTTTCGGGTCAAACTCTGTTAGCCACTGTTGGCTGCTTAAAATTCACAACAATGGCCCGTTGACATTTTAGCATTTCCATGCGACAAACTGAACAAACCGAACCCTGAACGTCGTCTGTTTGAAACCCTCCCCGGTAAAAGCCCAAGTCTGGATCGTAAAATTCATTGAGCAGCATTAATGAGCGACATTAATGGCTTGTTCTGTTTGCTGGCCATATAACATTTTATTGATTTTTTATAACCAACTCCTCTCTGCAGGGGCAGGTGTGATTTTTAGCAACAGTTTCGTGCCAGGTCGCAGCTTGAGCATGGAAATGAGTTAAGCTGATGTTTTAATTAGTCAAATTAGCTGCAGGGAAAGCCACAGAGCCGCACAACTGAGTCACCACGCCCCCTGACCGCCCTCGAAAAACAGCTGCAGGAGAAATGGAACAGGAACTAGAATGAATGTAGTATAAAAGTAACTGAAAAGAAAAGAGCAGAGCATAAAATTTGAATTTTTAAATTAAATTTCACAGTCCACAGTCAGAGATATGCGCTCACCGTTCTGAATGTAACTGCTATGTGCCAGACACAAACCCAACAAACCCCATTTGGCCCCCCTTTTTGTACAGCATCAGATATAGAAATTTTCTGCCCGCTATCTTTAGCTATCTTCCCTTGATATATACTCTATATATGTATATATGTGGGTGTGTGAGTGGGTGGCTCCAAAACAACCCCCAGATTGAGGGGGCGGCCATGCGCTGTAAGCCAACTTAAGGGTAGACTGCAAAACGACTGCGAAAAATTTAATGAATGTTTTGTTAGATAACACAGATACAGATACAGCCAAGTGGTGGGGCAAAAGATACAAAAAAAAAGGGAAAAAGAAGAGCGAAAGAGATGCCCCAAGTGAACGATGTTACACTGAGATACGGATACAACATCTACTGGGCAGAAACTCGTCCTTTTCCCCCTCTTTAACACCCCGAAAACACCCAACCCCCTTTTTCCCCAGCATCTTGACTGTGTCCCGGTTCGTATCTCAGATGGCAAAGGGCATTGCCACTGAACGACGACTCAAAAAGAGAGCGCACAAAAGCTGCGCAATAAATAGCAGTGTAGAGGGGGAGAGTCTATTTACTCGGTACATATTTACCCAACTTAGGAATCTCTGTTTCACTTACAATTAAATATTTAAATGCCTGTGAGTGTTTTTTGTGTGAAATGAAAACGAAATTTGCATAACATCACAAAAGCAAAGCAGTGGGGAAGAAAGGAATAATCCCAAAGATAAGAAAAATAAAAAGAAGACGAGTCGACCATTTTGTGAGCTTTATATTTTTTGAAAAAGAAAGACATAAATCAAGCAAAGCGCAGCAAAAGGTGTCAAATGTTGGGCCAGCAAAAGAGCGAAAGAGAGGGATATAGAAGTTAAGAAAGAGACGGACAATGCAAACGCATTTTGTCATGCATTGATAAATCACAAAAATCACAAGGACCGAGACAACAGAGGTCAGAATTGTAGCAATTTATTTAACAAAGATTTAACTTTTGTACTTAAATAAAATTAAAGCATTATTAGTATTTAAACTTTGCTATTTGTTAACTTTATTTTCAAACAGAAAACTAAATCCCCAACTTTGGATATTTTTAAAGACCTTTTTAAAACTAAATAATGGATTATAATGATTTTTATTTTAATGGTGTGCGGCACATAAAACATTCCTTATTCGCCTTTTGCCTTTGTTTATTAATCGCAAGCGCCATCTTGTTTTGTTCGTTGTTGTTTTGGCGCTTGCGCTTTTTGCATTTCAATTAAACCCCAAACGCCTGTCAATGTCTGACAGTTTGTCAATTTTCCCATCAAAAACCCCATACGCCTCCCCCACCGGCCGAGAAGTCAATTATACCCCTCTCGCTCTCGCTCGCACTTTGCATGCAGGCGGGTCTGACATTGATTTATGTGATTTGCCGCTCGATTGTTGGGCCCGTGATTGTTGTACTCACTGTACTCGACGTTATGTTGCGTTACGTCAGTGCTGCAGAATCGAAGTGACACTGTTGGCCAACAGGAGTTAGTTGCCGGCCAGAAGTTGAACACCCATTCCCATTTGGCTTGGAATGCGAAACTCTGATCCTGTTTACTTTTTTGCTGCTCCTCGGACTGTTTTGTTGCATTGTCATGTTAACAACTTAATTTATATACGCTTAAGCATTTCGGCCAAGTTGTCGCTGTTGGCCGGGCTGAAAAAAAAGAGACTGCAGCATAATTACCACAAAACTTCCAGTTTATCCTCCAGTTTGTCCCATCTCGCCCCTCGTAGGCGTTGAAATTAATTTTGAATTTCTCACTTTTCGCATTTCGGCTGGCATTTCGGTCCGCGTGCGCTGTCTGCAGAAATTGTTACAAGCTCGTTAACACAAGACAGTGCCACCAAAAAAAATGCAGACACCATTGGCTCAGAGTCAGCGCAGATTCAGCTCGGCTCCCTTGCCATATGACCTCTGATTTATGTTAATCGCCAAATCGGGAACAGGTGAGACACACAGAGCAGATCAGAGCAAAGCAAAGCCAGAGCCAAAAACAAAACAGATCGAATTTAAAATCGAAATCGAGATCGGGCTGCGGATCGAAGTCGAATCCAAACTCTCGGAGACGAAGGCGATTCCCTTGTGGCAGAGGCAACAATTAAAAATCAAAGTCAAACATGATCAACGCCAGTTTAAGGCTTCGTAGCCATGTGTTGTACCAGCAGCATGAACAAGCCAAACTGGAAGGCTGCAGAGAGAGAAAAAGTTGCGGATTTTATAGGGATTTTATAGAAAAAGGTTTAGGGATAGTACTCAACCCAACAAAAAGTCGTCCAAAACAAAAAATTCATATGAAACAAAATTTTTTGACTTTGTTTTTCATAAGAAGATTTTTGTTTTGGACGACTTTTTGTTGGGTTGAGTACTAAGCCTTAGGAAAAAATTGTATTCTATTATTTTAAGATATGTATATTTTGAAGCCATAAAATAAGGAAATTAATATCTGAAAATATAAGAAAATATATAATATTTTCTATACAATTTTCATACTTTATATGAAATTATAATACTTTATATGAAACATTTTCCACATCTTTCAGTGTATTTATAGAGGGGGCACAAATGGAGGGGGCCATGCCATAACGAAGACCAAAACGCAGACAAAGTCTGTACTACAGAAATGGGGGGAGGGATAAGGAACAGAGGCTGGGTTTTGGGGCTCTCGACTCTCGACTCTGGGCTCTTGGTTCTCGATTCTTGATTCTCGATTCTGTGGGCTCGTTGCTCGATTCTCGGTTCTTGTAGCCAATTCGTGGAAATTTAAGCGTGGCACAGACATGATCCCAGCTTGTTGTTGCTGTTGTTGCTGCTGTTGTTTTTGGGCAGTTTTGTAAAAATTGTCATTTTAATGAATTGATGCTGCTGTTAACCCAAGTCGAACGCAAGGCAGCCACAATTCTGTGTCTCCTTCTCCAACTCCATCCCCGTCTGAGTTTCCGAGTTCTCTGGGCTCCACAGTTTTTCTTTATTTTTATTTTTTGGTATGCCATCTAAAAAATGTTGTTGCCTGGTGTGTTAAGCAACTTTGTTTTGGAAGGTGGGGAGGTTCGAACTTCGAAAGGAGGGGCGGCAACAGATTCCTGTGGCTGACTTTTGTGCGTTAGTTTTGGCGCTGTTCAATTAGCCGTGTTGCAGCAACATTTGCATAATCATTTCGGGATATGGGAAATACATGAAAATAAGCATAATTCGTTGGCCAATATCTAACCCTTTACTTCCTATTCTTTTTCCTCTATTTATAGACCCTGCAATCGCTGCAGAGTGCGGCCAAAAGGGCGGGCACATCCTGCGCCAACTGCAAGACCACAACCACAACCCTTTGGCGACGCAATGCCAGCGGCGAGCCAGTGTGCAACGCCTGCGGATTGTACTACAAGCTGCACAATGTAAGTATCTTGATAGTAATTTATAGCTACAGTGAGAAAAAAATTTGTAGAATATCAGGAAAGATTTTACAAATATTTTCTGGGTAAAAATCTTCGTGGTGATTTCATTTGGAATTTATCTCGTATTTTTCCACTGCAAATTCGAGCTCCATTGGTCAGCGGAACTATTAGCTTTCCTAGGCATCTCTAGACCCTCACCCCATTCCTATTGATTTTCGATCCGCGCGATTTAACGCCACATTTAACATCGGAATCGGACACTCTCCACGCGAGTGTTTGCTGGACAGGAAGCGCACGCACCCGGATTAAATGTGACAAAAATGAAGTGTCTGGGAAAGCCCGCCCTTTTCCGCTTTCTCGTTTTCCGGCCACCCCAGGGGGTTGACTGCCGTTTAGCTTCTCCATTTGTTGCCGCAGCAGGTTGCTGCTTGCTGTTTGGGTATTGTTATTTTACCCTCATGATGATGAATGCCCGATGATTATTTAAAGATGCCAGTTAGCCTAGCCACCACCCATCACCACCCACCACTTGGCATCCAGCGATAAGCGTCTGGTGTTTGGCTGTGAAAATGCGATAAGCTTTCCCCGATTTCCCCGAGTTATGGGCAACGCGTGGCAGGATGCTAGAAGATCTCCCCGTCGGCAGAGTTAATTTATGTAATCGACTGCCCGGCTAACTGCATTCAATTGAATAATGTTCAGCCATCCAGCCATCCCCTCAAAATCTCTTATTAAATATTCATTAGCCACGCTTTTCAGGGGATAAGCTCAAGTTTGTCCCCCACCTTACAGTTTTTTTCGGTTGGTGTGTCCTTCTTTTCTTTTTTTTGGGGTTTCTTTCGTGGCCTGCAGTCAAGTTTTAATGAGTTTTGCGGTTGAACTTTTGGCACATTTACATGTCAGTGGCCCTTAAGTGATGGGCCACCTGTCTGGCCCACTGTGCCGCACAGTGGCTGTGCGAATAGCTGTGTGGCAAACTAATTAAGTTGCGGCCGCCACTTGTGGCCACTTGCAAGCAAAGCGGCTGCATTTCGATGGCAATCGGCAAAGGCGAAATATTTTTAATTGAGCCCGTCCATAAAAGGCAAATATCAAAGAGCGAGCAGACACACACACACACATTTGCTCTATTTTCCGTAATCTGATTTGCACAAAGTAAAAACTTTTCCGACATACGAGAAAATGCACTTTGGGTGGCTGAACAGGCGAAATTTATTTTTGCAAAAATTTTCCTTCAATTGGACAGTGGCCCATCTCGATAAGATGCCAATCAGCGCGCATTTTTGCCATTGCCATTTAGCCATCTCTCTCTGGTAGCCATGTAGGTGCTCTCTCTCTTTCCCCACCTCGTTCGCCATCTCTTTCTCTTTTTATGCTTTGGCTGCTTTTCTGGCTTGCAGTTCATTTCAATTCAATTCGTTTGTCATTTCGAGCAGTGCCGCCTGTGTGGGCCTCTAACCAAAGTGATTGGCACATTTTATGGAAATGTTGCAGGCACTTGGCATAGCGGTACAGTGTGGCATAGAAGGAATAGAAGGAATGGTTAGAAATAAATTCCAAAATTATCATGCCCTAAAATAACTTATTATTGGATTTTATTTACCCCACACACATCTATTTTTACTAACCTTTAAATATTATTTATAAACTACTTTCCTTCTTCAAAAACCCACAACCACTGTAATCTGAAACACACTCGTTCCTGTATCTTTTCTGGATATGCACTTGCTAGATCTTTGATCTGTTATCTCGCATCTGCGCGTGTCTGCTTGGTAGTTCCTTGAAATCGGGCCATATCTTGGAGAATCAGCATGTTAATTAACGGCAAATGGGACAATTGTTGAGCAGGTCCCAATACAAGGTCCTCGGTGACCTGCTGGGCCATGTCCTGCGGCGTTGGCGGCGGTGTGACAATGAAGTATAGAATATAGAAAATCATAAAGGTGAACCTAACGGTGCCTGGCGCCGTTCTCCCGTCGCCTCCTGTCCCGCTTCTGATCTCGGGTTTATATCGGGTGTATATATCGCATTTGGATGCGATCTGTGGGTGGGCTACTTGCTGCACTGCACTCGGGTGCGTACTCCTCCCGGCGGCTGTCAAGTTGCCAGTCAGCTGCAGCGGCGCGTGTTCGCTCCACGCTCGATTTAGATTTTATGCATAAAAAAGTTAATCTGCAGATGGCCCCCTTTGGGGTTTTCCTCTGAATTTCCTAATGAGCTGGGCCTGGGCATTAACAACTTTATGCTTTGTTGCTGCATATCAATTAAAGCCCAGAGAGATTCGCAGCTGCCGTCGAGTTGCTAATTGCCGCAATTTGCGCTAAACGCTAGAGAGACTATCAATTACGTGGGCTGCCCCGAGATCCTCCCATCTCCTCTAAATACCACGGGGTTTCTTTCCCTATCGGTATTGTAAGTGATACGTTTTGTGTCGTCGCATCAACAACCCTCCGAAAATCTCGGCTCTTCAAAGTGCTCGCTCTTCGCTCGGCAATTTAACAATTTCTGTGTTTGCTTTTTAGAGGGCACAATCACAAGTACAATCACAATCAAAATCAAAATCACAATATAGAAAAAGAGGCACCAACAATGTCGTAATTCACGCCCAGGTAGCCCTTGGTCCTTTGTAATGTTGCATTTGCGTTTTTCTGACTGCTTTTGTTGCTAATGCTGCTGCTTCGGCTGCTGCTGGGAATGGGTAACCCAATATTGTAATTGTAGCGCAATGAAGCGCATGCTGCCGCTTAGATGTTCGCAAGTGATAAGGAGTTGCATATGAAGAGAGCCCAACAATGGCCAAGGGAACAGCAGCAGCAGAGGCAGCAGCAACTGCAGCAGCACAACAGCAACATTGGCAGCAAACGCTTCAAGTAAAAATATACTAAAGAGAAAAACAAAAAAAAACAGAGAAAAACATTACCCGGGTGCCGTTGGGAGCGCTATCAGCGCCAACTAATCGCATTCGCAAATGTCGCTTATCTGATCGTGTAGAAATGCTTGTAATACTTCATTTTCACTTCCCGGTTGCACTCACTCACACAGAGGCACAGGGGGGCACACACACACATTCGGCCACCCCTGTCTCACACAGACAGCGTGTGCAGCTAGCGGCATTTCCGGTCCATGAATTTGCATAAATTTGACCCATTTTAGTGGTCAGTCGCTGACGGTTTTAGCCCTGTTTTCGGCTCGCTTTTACTTTATTGATTTTCCACCTACACGCAGGAAAATGGTAGAAATTTAAGAAAAATTTTTCTACGAACTTTAATCAAAAACACCTCACTTAAAAGGGCAAAAACTGATATAAAATACAAATATTATAATTAAATTTTGTAAAAATATTTTTAGAATTTTAACTAATTATTTTCCCCTTTATTTTGCAGGTCAATCGCCCGCTCACAATGAAAAAGGAGGGCATCCAGACGCGTAACCGCAAGTTGAGCTCCAAGTCCAAGAAGAAGAAGGGTCTGGGCGGCGGCTGTCTGCCAATTGGTGGCCACTTGGGCATGGGCGACTTCAAGCCGCTGGATCCCTCGAAGGGATTCGGCGGCGGCTTCTCGGCCTCCATGGGTAAGCATCTCTTTGAGCCTCCATCGCAATGCCCTTCAGTCCAACTAACAATCGGTTCTCCACCGCATTTCCTTCGCTCTTTCTAGCACAACATGGACACCTCTCGAGCGGACTTCATCCGGCACATGCGCACATGCACGGCAGCTGGTATACCGGCGGCATGGGCGCCCTGGGAGCCTCGAGCGGACTGCAGGGCGGCTTCTCCACCGCCGGCTCTCTCGGCGGAGCGGTGGTGCCCCACTCGCAGCCCTACCACTTGGGCCTGAGTTCGATGGTGAGTAGAAGAGAAATTTTTTTATAAGCACCAGCAGCTTTTTAGCAGAGCTTTCAGGGCACAGACAAAAAATAGCTGACTTTGGTATTGAATTAAATTATAATAAAATAGCTTAAGAGGTTTTAAAAACTCCTAATACTGTTAAAATAAAAAAATATATTCAAATAAAAAATAATTTTATAAAAAATAATTTACAAACAAAATAAATTCCTTGTGCCATAAACTCAAACGTCTTTCTCTAATAAATATGAAGAGGAATAAGAGATTTTCTGAACTTTACGTAGGACATATATTATATTTGCAAAAAATTCGAATTAATTGTACTTTTTTTTATTATGATTTTTTTTCTCTATGCAAACTTTTTCTCTGAATTTTTACTAACTCTCCACCTGGAATTTTCTCCTCTTTTCTCCTTCAGGGCACCTGGCGCACTGACTACACGTGATGGAGCGGGAACAACTTGAACAACAATCTGTTCAGTTAGAGCCGCGACTTATCCCACGCCTGAATCGACTTTGTCGAGCAGTAAATAAATCGAGACAACACAAAATAAAAAGAAGAAAACAATAACAAAAACAAAAAGACCAGACAAAACACAATGCCAAACTGAGGACTCCTTGGCCAGCAATTGACAGCGGCACCGCGCCCTTGACATCCCAGCAAAGAAACAAAAAAGTAAAATATTATGGAGCGTGGGGGTGGTGTGCCAACTGGACGAACGCTGGCTATTCCTAATTGTAAACATTGCGTGCAATTTTTAATTATTTAAGCTTTGTCGCTGCTGTTGTTGCTGCTGCGAGCCAAAAGCAAAAGCGAGTGCCGAGTGCCAGCAGCAATAACAAAAGCCCCATTAAAATTAATTAAAGGGCTGCACATTACTTTTATTTTATTTTTCCTTTATGGCTTTTCTGTGAGTGTTTGTATAGTTTTTCCTTATGTTTCATATTTCGCTTAATTAATTTAATTTCTCGCCGCAAATTCAGCGTATTTAATTGTGCTTTATGAACTGCCATAAAAACCGAACGAGGGAGTGTGAGGGGAAATTTCATAAATATTTATTGTGTACATATAACAAAACCGAAAACAAAAACAAGAATCAAGCACACAGAGAACTAAAATTATTATATACAATAAACGAAAACAGTTAAAATGCACGTCCAAAAGTAAACATTTTTGTAAAAATGGAAAAACAAAAATCGTAGGTTTAAGAGAAGTTGCTTGAGATGTTTGTCCTAATTCGCAAAATGCAATTGAAAATTGCACAAATACTTTAGAGCGTATGCCTACTGTAAACTAGTTAAATTCTTAGACTCTAAACAAAACAGACGTGATAAACAAAAAGTAAAATCTATATATAAATATAAACATAACAAATTTCACTAAGGCGCGCCATTAGCAATTGTAAAATAAATTTAACAAAATGCAGGCAGTTAAGGAGCAGAAAAATGTTTTTGATTGAACGCGAGGGCCGCCGTCAACTTTTAAAAACTAAAAACACACACTTAAATGTTCAATGTTAATGCCTAAGTCTTAAAAATATACACCCATAAACATTTAAACATACATAGACTTAAACGTAATGTAATAAATTTAATTAAATTAAATGTTAAAGGCAATTTGTAAAATACATTTGTTAGCAATTTTTGTATAATTATAGAAAAACAAAAAAAGAAAAAACACAAAAAAAGCAAATCCAACTAAGCATAAAACTGTAATCCCCTAAGTTGTGTGTATAAAGCCAGTTTAGTCCTAACCTAATTTATGTCTGAGGTATAAACAGAATACGATATGTATAACTATATATATAAATATGATGTATTATGTGCTAAGTGTAAACGATAAATGTATTGTAATTTGGCCATATTGATAGTTGAATATATATAAATCAAAGCAAAAGTAATGTTTATTTAAAATCGAAACAAAAAAAATGGAAAATTGTATTAAATTTAATGGCAATCACCAGAAAAACACATAAAAAAATCACAAAAATAAATAAAAATAATTTATGAAGAAAAAAATATACATAAAAATACAGAAAAAAAACACAAAAACTATTCTAATTGAGGAACGGTAACTGAAGGCTCCGCCGATGATTAATTGCTTTCAGATGAGTGGACAAAAAATCGAAATTGGTTTGGTAATAAATCCAATAAGCAGCCATCGAAACCCGGCCCGCAATGATGTCTCTATAATGGCCATTTATGCTTATGAATTGCTCTTTAAATTTCGATGCGTCTTTGCTACACAAGAAACGTGCTTTGGTTTTTTGGATATTCTCGGCCTATGTTGGTCATTTGTTATGCAGCATTTGTTGCTGGCCATTGAACGCATGAATTATGAGTTGTTTGGAGGCGTGAAATGGCATGTTCGTAGCGCAGTTGTTGGTGTTTTGGTGAGGTGCCATAAGAACACAGTTCGTTGCCTAAGTCTTTTGTTTTACACCGAATACCGGGCCAGAATGATGGGCCAGGAACCTCTACTCCCAACTGCCAAACGAACGCGTGTTAGCTGACCATTAATCCGGCATCCAGCCAAGCAAACTGCAATGATGACCCCATTCGGGCCTTTGTCGCTCCGCATCCGCTTCCGCTGCACCTTGCACCAAGGTCTTTGTTTCGCCTTATTTCGTTATCAATTTTCCCAATTGCAAACAATAAAATAAATGCGAACCTATCGGCTGGGTATATCTCTGGGCCTTACAATAATTGGGACAGCAATTAGCTGCACGGCACCACCAAACAGTCAAGCAGGGCCGATTTGTTCAGTTATTGAAATATATATATCGCTGGTTAGACAGTGCGTGAACAAAGTGTAAGTCGTTCTTTCTGAAGAGTCTGCTTTTTTCCGGATATATGTAGATATTACTATGATTTTTCTGAATTGGTTGCCCACTATCTTTTAGATTGACTTCGTTTTAATTCTGAAAAATGTCAGTATCATCTAAAAAGATTTCCCTTACAAAGCAGATAATTGATTTAAGCTAATTTTATTACTTATTTGATTTATATATATTATATTCAATTCTTTGCTTAACTCATTTCCTTCTTCAACTAAAAAAGTTATTGTTTGTTAACTTCCAACTCTAAAGTATTAATACCGATTACAAATGAATTTAAATAATATTAAACCACATTCCATTACTGAAACGCACTGTACTTAAATGCCATATGCACCTGATTCGTCAGCATCACATGAGCTTAACGTGCTAGGCACTGTCCTCTGCCATTACGGCAAAGTTAGCCGAAAACAAAGCAAAGCGAAGCGAAAAAGGTAAACCTAATTGCTATATAATTACAATATAATTGAAACAAAATAAGTCATTCGAGCCGGTGTCTGGTGCCTTGGAAATTACCCCCGAACAGACACACATGCAAAAGTGTCGCACATGTCACGGGTCAATTGTAATGGTAACTGAAACAGTTACTCTAATTCCAATACCCATTTCGACCATTTCGAGTCCATCAGACTACAAAAATACGGTGATCAATGCATAAGCAATGACCAGCCATATAAATCAGTTAATCAGCATCGCAGATAAGCGTGGCAGTGGGCATATGTTCAGCCAATGGGAAACCAATTCACACACCGATACACACTCGCCCGGGATGATAATGGGGCACGCCACCTGAAACCAGTTGGGGAACATGCAACAAACGACATAAATAAACCGCACTAAATATGAACGTAAATCAATGGGTCTGTCTATGGGATTGGGTTTGGAATTGGGATTGGGTTGTGCCTATGGATGTGGATGTGTATGTGGATGTGGATGGGGCAGGTCTATTAGGGGAAACTCTTGTCTCTGTTGGTCCCATCATATATTTCTGGGGACCCCTGCATTAGCTAATTAGTTAAAGTCAAGTCAAACAGCAAGTTGAATTTATGATATGAATAAATGCTGTGATAGTTCTATTTTATTTTAAAGATAAGACCAATGGAAAAATACCATTAATACTATAAAATACTTTAAATATAGAATTGTTATTTTGGAAATTTAAAATAACTTTCATATTATTATAAGTCGCCACTTAGACTTATTTTATTTCATTTAAAAACACATACAATTCACGACTCCTTTAAAAATTGTATTCTATATTTTATTGCAGTTATACTTAATTTGCTCTTTAGTCCAATATACTTATAACAAATGTTGATATCCATCCGATCAATTAAAGTGCATTAAGTAAATCAGTGATTAAACAGTTCAATAGAAATCGAATTTGCCTGAGTGCTGGCTGCCTCTCCTCTCAAAGGCCGGAGTTCAGGCCAAGACAGCAGCAAATATTTGGTCATGCATTAACTAATTAGTGACAACGACGAGGAGCAGAGGGAACAATGCTCCTCCGACCACGTCCACGTCCTCGACCATTTCCTCATTGTCCTGGTGTCCCTGTCCCCCGGAGGTCCTCCACCTCCCTTTTGTGGGTCTCGTAATTCCGTTTGTGTTTCAGTTTCAGTTCGTGCGTTTCGGCTGCGTGTTTATCTGATTGGAAATGTGCACCCAACAATGGCGACACACACATAAAACACTTCTTTAGATGATTAGCTGCGATAGCCGGGTTATGGCTTCTACCATTCGAGTCGATTTAAATGAATTTTAATACCGATCCAAGGGCAGCGAGCCTCGATTGCAATTCAATTTAGATGGCAACAAACATTATAATCTGTGAGGGCAACTTCCATTAGCCGTATTTATCATTGGACACCAGAGCATCAATGGGGATTGGTTAGTGGGTTTTGGGTTGGGTTCTAGGTGGTTTTGGGTGTTTGGGTGCTTGGGGGGCATGGTCAAGTCGGCTGTTAAATGTAATTGGTTCTCGCGCTGGTTGGCTGCTCCTGGCATTCTGGCTTTCTGACTTGCTGGCTTTCTGGCCATTCCAATAATTTCACAAAAGCTGCCACAGTTTCAATTAAATTTCCGTTATCACACGCTCACAAACAGCTGCATCCCATTCGCAGAGCTGGCGCTTAGTCAAACGATTGTTCGGCTGTGATAGCACCTACAACTCATTGCCCTAATTAGAATTATTCTAATGAAATTAAATTGCACAAATTGCATTTGAGCAGCGTAATGAAGGGAGAGTGGATGGATGGGTGGGTGGTTCGAGAATTAATTATAGAAATTGCCATATGCCCGGCCATATGCAGCTCTGTCATAATTTGTTTTAGATTCGCACAATCAACTGATTAACGTAATGAGTTTCTGCCTCTCGCTGGCCGAACGAGCAATTCCATTCCACTGCATTTCTCAGCTAATTTGATTAAATTAGGCACGGATGCCACTGCCACTGGAACTGCAACTGCAACTGCAGCCGTAACTGCATCTGCTTGTGGCCCATGCAATGTCATCACATGTCCGGCGACCAACTCCAAACATGGCCAATAGTCCATTGGTTCTGGGCCTGGCTCTGGGCCTGGTCATATCAAATGCTTAATGGCAACGGCCCATGTCAATTCGTGGCATATTAAATAGGAAAATTGGCATTGGCAATTGCAACAGATATTAGTTACCTCGTTGGATTTTGGCGGAAGGGATTGGGAGACGGGGCCAGCTGAATATATTCCTAGACTGTGTAGGTAGGCCTATGAGTGCCACGGAATCGGAAAACAAGCTGCAGACTCAGCGGCTGCCACAGTGGATCCAAAATCAAGATTGACAAGGAAATATAGGTGGATTAATTGCACATAATAAGGCATGTTTAATAATTTGTTTTATATTAATAAAAAAAAGTCCTAATTAAAATGGTATACAAAATATTAGCGTGCTTTTAAATTTCATGACTGCAATATTTAAAATATTTAATCACAAAAAATGTTTTAGAAACTTCAGAGTCAACCGAAATATTATGTTTAAAATCCTACTTTAATTCAGTTTATTTGGCATAGTTTCTCAGGAACTTTTAGGATGAGAACCACTGTTCAGAACCGGCGCTATCTGGGAGTGCGATCAATTTGTCGTTTGATTGTGTGCGTTTTGCATGGCACATGCAATGAGGCTTGCCTTTTTGGCCAGGCCTAAACCGAAAGTCTTGGCCATCTCTTGCAGTTGGTCCTCGAGATGGAGTAGGAGATGACGATGGAGGCTGTGGAGAGGTTAACTGGCCTTTGGGTTAGTTGTTGACAACCAGCCAGTGGCCATATTTGTGTATTATTGTTAAGCAAACGCACAAAACACAAATAAACCCAAAAAACGCACAAAACAAAACCAAGCGAACCTAAAGAAGAGCCTGGCAAATATGACAAAGGCACATAAATTCGGTAGCCCCGCGAGTGGCAGGGATTCTATAAACAAGACGAACAGAAACGAAGGAAAAACATGCAACATGTTGCCCGTCTGTCTGGTCAAGAAGCGGTGAAAATTTGTGTCGTCATCCCGGCCAAAAGTGTCAAATTTCACGCAACATGATGCGCTAAATGTGGCCAGAAAGTGCCTCCTCTGTTACCAACTCCTTGCCATCTCCTTGCCAATCCAATCCGATCCCTTAGCCCCTTGGCTGTTGCTCCACACAGTTGCATGTTTATTGTAAATATTATGAAATGTTGATACCTGCGATTGCTGCTCTGTTCTGTTCTTTTCGCCGGGCTTCCTCTGGCCTGGGGGAGAATTTATGGATGCTGCGCGATAAATGCGCTTTGAGCATGGCCAAGAAGCTGTCCAGAGAACACGGAGGCATAAATTTCAATTTCCCAAGAATTATGCCACATCGAATTATTGTTCCCGACATAATATCTTGTGTAATTACGCGAGGCAAGGTGATAAGCGGTGAGAGTTGGCTTTATTCGTTACCAAACTTTCGTCATCATTAGGGGCCAAACAACATCATCGACATCAGGCCTCTGACAGGCGATAAGTGGTTCGATCTGGTCACGGTCTCCGTCTCCAACACCAATCGCCACCCCAACCCCTGGAGGTTTCGGGCAAGACAATGCATAGTTCTCTCTCCATTTTTATTCCATTTTTTTCGGACCGTGGACAACATTAACCTGTTAACCCAAACTGACGGCAAACGGCGACGGGCCAAGTCCCCAAGCGAAGTCCCGAGATCCTGAGCTCGGCCCGGTGTCGCCTACTTTTGGGACCAGGTCCCCGGATCGCTGGCTTAGCCGAATGCAGTGCATGAATAATGCGCGCCCACAGCTCAATAAATTTTCACTCTTTTCGCCACAGCCCCAACTGCGTTTCATCCGCAGTCCGAGTGGAGTTCCAGTCTTAGTCGCAGACCAGAAACCGAAAAAATTCACACATCTTGTGAAGGTCCACCCCTCTCGTACTACCTCTATCTGGAGGCCTCTCTCTGCACTTGACAAAAAAAGCATTAAATTTCTTTACAAATAGCTTTTTTTTAAATCTTAGAAGTGAGTTTATAATAGTACAATAATAATATATTAATGCCTTTCTTTCATAAATGCATAAATGTTATCTTAAGCTTGTTAAAATACATTTTAAAATTGATTTCTTCACATTTAAATTTTCTTCCCATTAGAGTGATTTTTTAAAAGCAAATTTAAAAAATATTTGTTATTATTTTTCTTGCAGTTCATCGATGGACTGAACTTGGACTGGTCACAGTGCCCGGCACTCGACGCCACAGCAGGGAGGAGCTCCTCCATGCCCCAGCTGGGATGATTCCTTTGCTCGCCACACAAAAATTTCACGAAAAAAAAACAGAAATAATAAGAAGCCAGTGCAGGGAAACACAGATCCAGAGGAGGATGGCAGGGAAAAATTGTTACGAGAACCATTTAAAGGAATTCTCCCGAGTTAGAAGTGAGAGGCACGATCAGGGGCAGGGATCAGGAATCAAGAATCAGGGATCGGGATTGGGGAATCGGGAATCGGGAATCGGGGAACACGGTCATGGCCAAAAACAAAAAGGTAGAACCGAGCATTAACAGACCTTAGCAGACTGCTTGGGGTCTGCCACCGCCTAACCCCACGCCTCCTCCTTATCCGCGTATTCCCCCACCTCCACCTCCACCTCCGATGCAGTTGCATTTCGCGATTCCATTTCCTTTTCGCATGATTTCTCGGTGTGCGCGCCCACAATTGTCGAGAGATTAGAGATGCTGTAATTCCATGGCCTGCGATGCCGATTGGCCTGGCTTACTCTTCTCAGGGATGGGGGCAACTGCAACTTCAGCATCTGTACAAGCAACAGCAAAAGCAACAGCAACTCCAACAACGCCAACACCAGCCACCACGACGACTGCGAAGATGATGATGATGCGGTTGATTTGGGCTTATCACGTTCACGGGAGACTGAAAGACGCTCCAGAGGTTTACACGAACTTGAAAGATTGCGATGTCTAGGAGAAAAGGCTAGATATTAAACTAAAATAAAGTTTTGCTTTAAAAAATAATTTGCATCAATATAAAGAATATAAATCACTTTTAATATTTTTATGTTTCACATTTTAGAGAAGATTTAAAAGCAATCAAATTTCCATTTAACACTGATTTTACTCATTTGGATGACTTTTGTAACCCGATGCTTAAGTCAAAACGATTTCATTCAATAACCAGATCAACTTATAATCTGTTGATCAGCCTCAAAACGGAAACAATTCAATAAATAACTTATGACGTTCACTCAGTGGATCCCCAAACTAATTTCAATAATGGTTTTATACGATTAACGAAATTCAATCTCTCAGCTGTCTATCAAGAAATTATTTATGGTAATTAACATAATGATATGCAAAGTGCCAAAAAAAGACGATCTGAAGATCCATGAATATTTAGAGTCTATTAATAGAAACTAGTTTGGCCGTTACATGTTGGCATTTGGTTCGTGTAATTTCATCGGTCCTGTGGCGCAATGGATAACGCGTCTGACTACGGATCAGAAGATTCCAGGTTCGACTCCTGGCAGGATCGGAGGTTTATTTTTTTTCCTTCTAAATAATTATGTTTAATTTAATAAGTAATTAAATAATACGACAGTACTGTAAAGTGTTATAATGCACTCGGAAAAACTGCACTCATTTCTTATGGATCGGTGTATTAAATATATTAGTACAAATATATTATATAAATATAAATCTAAAAAAATTATGCCGTTTGGTTTGAAGCTAGTACATTGCCTATTAATGTTAATTTATGGCTAAATCAGTTAAAAATCTAAATAACTGTGTTTATTTATAAGTTTGATGGTCTTTATTTCAAAAATTCTTATCTGGCTCCCACGAATTCAACGGTCCTGTGGCGCAATGGATAACGCGTCTGACTACGGATCAGAAGATTCCAGGTTCGACTCCTGGCAGGATCGCAGAAAATTTTTTTCTAATTATTTTTTTAAACACGTTTTTAAAAAATCTTGAGTTTAAAATAGTTTAACTTTGGAAACTAGTGATAAAATAAAATTGATCTGTATAGCATAATTTTATAGGTCCTGTGGCGCAATGGATAACGCGTCTGACTACGGATCAGAAGATTCCAGGTTCGACTCCTGGCAGGATCGCAGAAAATTTTTTTCTAGTTATTTTATTTTAATACATTTTTAAAAAATCTTGAGTTTAAAATAGTTTAACTTTGGAAACTAGTGATAAAATAAAATTGATCTGTATATCGTAATTTTATAGGTCCTGTGGCGCAATGGATAACGCGTCTGACTACGGATCAGAAGATTCCAGGTTCGACTCCTGGCAGGATCGAATTAAAGTTTTTTTTTTATATTTTTTTTTTAGCTTTTAAGTGATCAAGCCTATACACAGTCAGCCGATCAAACTATTTAAACTCAATTACTTATGTTAAATATGACTTTTTAAAGATCATGTAGAATGAAAATTTCGAACAAATTAATTTAAATAAGTCGATAAAATTATTTGAACGTAATTATATGGAATTTCCGTGAGTTTACTTAGAAAAACTATTAATTTGTTTAAAATATCATCGTAAGTTCTATTACAAGAACATGTAAAAAGTAAGAATTAAGCACACCTAATTGAGAACACCTGTTGGGCGATTATTATTTTATCGGTCCTGTGGCGCAATGGATAACGCGTCTGACTACGGATCAGAAGATTCCAGGTTCGACTCCTGGCAGGATCGAAGAGAATATTTTTAAATTTTTTTTTTTTAATTTCTATTTATTTAATCTTTATTTAAATAAAGTTTTTTACATTGAATAACATTTAATGCCATTACCTTAACTCATTTTGCTTTTTGATAGAGATAATACAATTTTAATTTTATATATTGTACAAGTCTTTCAATTCAGTTTAAGTAAAACAGACATTTCAGATTCATTTTGCAGTAAATTTCCATTCCTATCTGAACCGAACTACAATATTTATTTATAGCTTTCCCACATTTCGGACTCTCTCGCTTGCGTGTCTTCAAGTGGTTGTTTTGCCACACGTTGATCACCGCCTCCGTGGCGCAATTGGTTAGCGCGTTCGGCTGTTAACCGAAAGGTTGGTGGTTCGAGTCCACCCGGGGGCGACTTAATTTTTTTTATTTTCTCTGTAACAAACAAATTTTTTTGGAAGCTTTATAAAATTTACATTCAGATTTATTAATTTCAAAATAATAAATCTAAATGTAAATTTGTATAAAGTATTTTAGTTATATCCATAAATTCTATAAAACCCTAACTCTATTTTTTTAACCAACCAATAAAACTGCAACTCCTGCAACGTGTAAACCCCAAAGTGCCTGATGCTCAAGATCTGAGGCTTTGGTGTCTGCGAGTCTGCGTCTGCATCTGCGTCTAACAATGGCCACACTGCAGCGGCTTTGAACCAAGTCTGAGTCTGGGGCTTAGTTACTTAGTTAGTGCTCCAGCTGGGGGATCTCTGGCTTCTGCCCCTCCCTCCACCTCCTCCGTAGCCAACTGTATCCCCCTGGTGGATTGCATAAGAGAAATATTTGTGCAATTTGATTTCGCAGAATTGCGAATTCACCGGAATGAATTCCCTTTTCCCCCGCCCCATTTTGGATGGCGGCTTATGCGCATTATGATTATGATGATACCTTTTGCCGCTCTTTGTTTGCTTGTGCCGTTTGTTGTTACTTGTGTTGTTTTCGCCTTGTTTGCTGGTTTGTTAGCCGCTCGCCGCGATTATGGTTGAAATTCTATGCACTTTTTCGCAGTCCGCAGTCCCCGCGAGTCATGATCTGAGGGCAACTGAGGGAAATTCTGTGGAAAAGCATTTTCTTTCTTTGCCGAGGGAGCGAACCGCAGGCAGGCGAGATCAACATGGTCCGATTGTGTTTGCAATCATTACAAACGACCACGACCAAAGAAAGCGGATCAGTTTTGATTGGTCGGTGCACAGTTCGAGCAATTTGTTAGGGGCACCCTACTCTCACTCTACTTATATCTCTCACCCCAAACTCGGTTCTTTAATTATAAAACTGTAAAAGAGCCTCTGCGACACACTGGCAAACATTTAAAATTACATTATGAATTTGGGTCGCACACAAACAGCTGGGGGAGTGTAATTTTTACACCATACTAAATATTGCTGTTTCCCAAAAAAGGTTCTTAAAATATGAATGCAGTTAAAGAGGTACAGTGAAACTGGTAGAACTTAAAACATTACTTTTTGACATTTTATTTTAGTTGAGGCATAAAATAGTACAAATTAAATATTTGGATTTTAGAGGTACAGTAAAACTTGTATAACATAAAACATTATTTTTTGAAATTTTATTTTAGTTGAGGCATAAAATGGTGCAAATTAAATATTTTTATTTCAGTGCCTAATTTTCTAGTTTAGAGCAGAAATTTATTTTTAATCGAACAAAAAGTGTTTTCATTTATTAATGTTTTTATTACGTAAGTGGACCTGTATTTCCTTGTAATTTAAAGGCGAGTAGGGACACTCAAGGTCTCAAAAAGCACCCACCCTCCCCTTTTCCATCCCCTCCATTTTGGGCGACAAATTTTGGTGTGTGTGTGTGTGGAAACACGCCCCTGTGCCACACGAAAATGAAATGAAATGGAAAACGCGGAGAGGCCAAAAACGAGAACTGGCCAGAGAACTGGACCCTGGGCAAGCTGCTAGGAAAATGAGACGCTTATCTAAATCTTCATAGTTGGCTAAGCGCGGCACTCCCCTCCTCCTCCCCTCCCCCACTCCTTTCCGCCCCCTCTAGGTTTTTGGTTCCCTTTCGTTCGTTTTTAATTGCAGCCGAAACGTGAGCGAAATGTAACCAAAAATGCAATTGTGGTAGGAAACCGGGACTGCAACGTTTCCTTCTGCGTTCTTTATTTCATTTAGTTTTTTTTCTATTTTTTTGGTCATTCCGTTGGCTAGTTAATCGCGCGCATTCGTGCAGCATTCCTTTGGTTCGGGGCTTCCCCCTCCTGAAAAAGCCATCCCTAATGAAGAAGGTTCCCTCTTTGGATCCGGAGGCCTGACATTTGTCATCGAAACATGTAATTATGCCACTTTGCGTCAAGTTACGAGGAGAACCATTTACAATACGCACATCTAACGGGGAGAAATGGTAAAATAAAATGGAGAGACCCTTTAAAACGACCCAAAAGACCTTGACCTTTAGTACAATATAAATTTGTTTGCCAGCTTGCTTCTGCATTCCAATGGATTGTGTCATTTAATTATGAATTGGAATAAATTTAGTTTTATTGACTGGCATAAAACATAAATAATAAACTCAAGCTCATTTAATGGTTTAATTTAATCAATTTAAATATAAGTAAAAAAAGCAAAAAATGACTACTTTATCTTTAAAATATTATGAATTAAATCAAAGATCTTGACTTGTTAGCACTTGGGGAAATCTTGAGTGAGCAGGCCCTTTTCCTCATAACGCATTCTCCATTCAGGTATTAATAACGAGTATTAGCATGTTACTTAATCACACCTACCATCTAAAATAGGTGTAATTCCCGGACGAGGCATCTTTCTCCCACAGGCTGCAGCAACATCCGAACACTTGGTAACATGTTGCAGGCAAATGGGACTGCATAATTGTCGCCTCACGTGCAACTCGGGCATTTCATATATTTTTTGCGTTCAGCCTTTCAGGGTTTCAGCACCCAAAAAGCTGTCATTCGCCAAACACACAAACTCCGCACATGTCAATTAAGTGGGCGAGTGAACCCGAACCCGAACGCGAAGCTTTCCGTCGCAGGCGACATGCGAAGTTGCAGCAAAGATCTGCAAAGAGCCAGTATGACAATGGCCTCAATTAGGCCAGTAATAAGCCATAAAAGCAGTGAGCAGTGAGTACCCCCCTGTCATTCGGCCTTATAAAACCCCTCCTCCGCCGGGCCTCACGCGATGGCCGTCATTATACGAAAGCACTTCGGATACCAGGGCTCACGGCCCAGGTTTATGGTTTTTGCAAGTTTATAGTTCCCCGGCCGTATTCTGATCTCCTGGCCAACTCAATTACACAGCTGAATGGCTGAGTAAAAAATCCAATTGCCCAAAGTCCAGCAGCATAAATCCAAAAAATCTAACGAAATCCTTCGAATTGATGGGCGATATGGGGGCGGTCGGGTAAAATGTCCAGGCGAGTGTCCAGCTCTCGGTTTCAGCGATAAACAAACATAAAAAGTAAACGTCATTCGCATCGCTTCTTCACAGTTCAATTCTTATTTACACAGCAACAACAAGAGGCGGAGCAATAGTAGAAGAAAAGATATATCCAAAAGACCGCACGAAGATATACAGTGGAGAATCGTTATCGTGCGTTATAGAAAAATTAAAAAGAAAATGTTGATAGATCGGAAATAAAAAACAGATATAAAAACAAGAGAGAACGCTATAGTCGGGTGCCCCGACTATCAGATACCCGTTACTCAGCTTAAGGGAGTGCGAAGGAGATAAAAACTTTGATCCGCCGTAACTTTTTAACGAATGGTCCGATTTAAAAAATTTTTTCTACATTTCGATAGGTATTCATAAACATAATAAAACTGCATTTTTACTTTTTCGAAATATTGAAATTTTAAAAATCGTATACAAGCGATTGTGGGCGTTAGAGGGGGCGTGGCACCCTTTTGAAACAAACTTGCGCTGCGTAGGAACTCCTAGAATCTGCATGCAAAATGTCAATCTTCTAGCTTTTATGGTTTCCGAGATCTCAGCGTTCATACAGACAGACAGACGGACAGACGGACAGACGGACAGACGGACAGACGGACAGACGGACAGACGGACAGACGGACAGACAGACGGACAGACGGACAGACGGACATGGCTAGATCGACTCGGCTAGTGATCCTGATCAAGAATATATATAGTTTATAGGGTCGGAAACGCTTCCTTCTACCTGTTACATACTTTTGCACGAATCTAATATACCCTTTTACTCTACGAGTAACGGGTATAATAAATTTGTTGAATATGGACAGCAATACCAATATTTTTTTATATTTATTTTGGGCCTCAGGCTGTCTGAAAAATTAATGTAAAATAATCTAAATATGTTTTTCAATGTCTTAAAATAAAATTCAGCCTTGCAATATAATTTTGTTAGGTTATCTATAGCATTGACTGCTGTTTTTCGGTGTGCCTTGAAACCTTCAAGTTTGATTTTCTGAATGGAAAAATGTCAATAAATATTTTAATATCAAATTAAGAACTTAAGTCTAAAGAATTCTAGCGTATCTTAAGCAAAAGCTCAATTTTTTATTGAAAATATTGAATTTTTAGGTAAGATCTGACTGTTTCATTTTGAGATGCCTTACTGTACTTGGTATGCATTCACGACTGGACCAAATTGTATTTTATTGCCAGGGATTAGACGCAACCCTTTCGCTGCTGGCCTGGTCACTGATAAAGACCAGCAGCGGTCAGGTCAAGTGGAAGGGTTCGACTTGCTGCTAACGCATCGGAAAGCAATTTATTTACACGTGCCCCGGCTCTGAGGATTCCTGCGGCTTAGCCCCCTATATTTGAGCTGATTTGATGCGATTTTTTATGTCCGTCCATAAAGTTTGACAACGGCAAGAATCAATTTTGGCCGTGGCTGAATGTTGTTTATGACTAAACCGGGTTTAAGCCATAATTAAGTGTGCATGTGTGCCCGTAATGTAAGGCAAGTGGCTATCGCATGGCAAACACTCATCTCTATTCCGATCGTCCACTAATTAATGCCAGCAATTAAAACCACATTTAGATGGCAATCGTCGTGAATAATTGTACAATATTTGCAAAATTTATTGATGACCACACACATCTGTATATTATTATTGGCTACAGTTTTTTCTCCGCTATCTCATAGCACGCACCAAAAAAAAAGTAAGGGAAATAAATAAAACCCACCCGGGGAAATGAAATCGAAAGCGGATCAATTGCCCAAAAGATCAATTGGCAATTGACAATGCGATCGCTCAGTCGAGATCAGATTAGATCAATTCATCCCACTTCGGGTTGCAACCGACTCTGCATATGTAAGTGTGTACCGGGGCATTAAATCTCTGTACAAATTCGAAATGTGTGGCGGTTTCTGCCACTCAAGCGCAAAACTAGAAACTCATTAATCCGCCTAGGATTGTGGATTGTGGATTTTTCGGCTCCTATTTTTTGTGGCTTTTGGGCCTGTCGAGGGTTTGCATTTAGGGCTTGCCTTTCGGCTTAGTCCCATTGTTAATCGATGGCTGGGTCTAATTCAATTACCCCATGCCGAATCGTTTCCCATTCCCAGGACTATTCTCACATTTGAGCCTTGCACCTTGCACTTTCGGTTTCTGGGTTTAATGTTTCCTGCGTTAACGTGTCCTGTCTTTTTTGGCGGTTTCTGTGTTTCTTCTCGTGAGTTTGGGGAATACTCCTCGGCACGCGCTGCATTTTTACTGCTTCATCCTGGCCACAGGTTATCCAGGCAGGTGCAATTGCCTGCGAGTCGAATTTTGAGCCCGAAAGAAATGTGTAATTCATGTTTCCGCTGAGGTCAAACATCTTGCAACAGGGGAGCTGCAGGGTGCAATCGAGAAGGATTTTAATTGTGTGTTTATGTAGGGAATAAATTTAGAAAACGGGACCGAAAGAGTCGCTGCAAATGGTAGTTCCCAATAATTATTATTATTTAAGATTATTACAAATTACAAATTGAGTTTAGGCATGGGAGGGATTTTAATTGCGTGTTTACGCAGTTAGTTTAAATTTAAAAATATGCAAATAGGAGTAACTGATTATAATAATTATAAAACATATTTTATTTGGGTAGGAACACAGAAAAATATATTCCTTTTTAAGACTGAGTTCCGCATACTTTTTAAAGAGGCTTTATGAATTTAATTAAATCGCATTCATGTTCATGAATAACCATTTTCAAAAAAAAATATTCTGGGTTTGGTAGATGCTAAATATAATGTTTTATTTCATTTAGAATCCATGTTTGGTTTGTATTTTATTTTTATAATTATTGTATTAATTGTCTGATTTGTTGATAACTTTAGAGCCACTTTGTTTTGTTTTTTAAAAACCACTTTGAAAAATCCGTGCATTTTTCCTGAATCTAATTGCATATCTCCTAAGATATAGATGGCGGATGCTCCGCAGGCGAGCGGATGTTTTGAGCCAGCCCTAGACTTGGCCAGAAACGCGCCCGCTGATTGGCCAAAAGGCGGAGCCAGAGCCGCCGCACCGAAAGCGAGTTGTGCGCATAAATTATGGCATTAAGCTAGCGTCTGGGATTGGTGCAAGGGGCAGGCAGGCGATGCCGGATTCCGGATTCCAGTTGCACCACAAGAGCAGCCTCCGCAGCCTCCACTCCAAGCAGGTTTTTCGGCCCATCCTGTTTACGAAGGCAAGAGGAAAAAAAATAAACTGTTCCCAGCTAGCGCTCAAATTAGTTGGCCCAAAGTCAAATACGAATACTGCATCTGAATCTGTGGCCGAGTCTCGGGCAAAGATCGAAAACTTCGCCTGACATGTTTATTACGAAACGACGGGGAGACATAAATCCGAGCCTTTCGTCAGTGCAAATTCAATTAAAGTTGACATTTTCCAATGAACCCAAATGCAAATTGCCGGCCCATGACAAACGTCAGGCGTCAATCAGGCGGCAGCAGGATATTTATGGCCAAATGCATTATTTATCTAGCTGCTCCTCCGCTCGCCGGCTAGCTGGAATTTATTATATTTTATAACGTAACAAATGGCTCGACCACCCGATCGGTCCTCGTACGTGAGTCCCGTCGAAGGAGTTTCAGTGCTTCGGAGTTTCCAAGCAACTCCAATCGAAGACCCGGAGTTCGCCGAAAGTGCATTCAACTCGCTCTGCATCGAAATCGGCGATAACGAAAGCAATTTGTTAACCGCCAGCCAGCAAAGGGAAAGGAAATCCCACCAAAGTATGTGAAAATATTAACAACATTTTGGAACAAGCCGAAGATAATCGCCAGAGGACGAAAACTGGTTGCTCTGCCTTTGGTAAAAGAAAGCAGTGAATTGTTTTGTGATGAATGAGGCGTTTACAGTTCACTAATTAATGGACCACTTTTATATTAAATTTAATTATTGTATTGTAATATTTAATTTAAATATTGTTTTTTAATAAAAATTTAAGGTGAAGATCATGCTCATATAACAAATTTTGTATACAATCTCCCTAATCTCAGTAAATTAAATGGTTAAAGTTTAAACATTTATCAGAGAAAGAACAAGTTTTTTAATTAATTACAAATTACATCCAAATTACAATTCATACAAATATTTTAATCCTTGGAATAATTTCTTGATATCAATAATTCAGTAAATTCCGTAATTCAGTAAAATTTGCAAGTACCCCAAAAATATTAGAGTGCGGAGAATGTAAAATGCTGAAAACATTAAAGTAGCCTAAAGCAGCTTGATTAATTTTATGAGCGATCAGCCGTTAAGTTCAGCGCACATGAAATTCGCGATACTAATCTAGCATTAAGCATACGCCCCGTTAACGTTAACGTGCGCTTATAAGTTATAACTTATAGCCCTACCCCAAATAAGCCGTGGCCAAAGCTGCAAAGTCGCATTTGCAGTTTATTCCCAAAAGGTAAATACTCATTAGTGAAATTTCTTATCGCTTTAGTTTGTTTCGGTTTAAAGCTGACGGCGTTGGCGAGTTGATCTTGATGCAATTAATAAACGGCGTTGGCCATGCATTTTATGGTCTTGGATATCCGGAAGCAGGCAATAAAGGGTTCGAAATCGGGATCGAGCGCCCAGATCGCGATTATGATTTCGGGCTGAACCGAGGAACTAAAGCCGAACAAAAACCGAAACGAACTGAGACCACCAGCGCTCGGGGGGCAATTGCCAATTGCATTCATCAACATGACAGCTACTCGTCCGAACCCGAATCCGAGTCCTCTTCCCTTTTTCCAGGCCCCTTAAACTTGGCCTTTGGTAAATTGACAGCCGCCGCTGCTCAATTTGAATGCAAACCACAAAATTGGATAATTTCCCAGTGACAATCGAGAGGCTGCTGCTCCTGGCTCCTTCAGCTCCTCCAGCCCATTCCTGATATATGCGCCGAGCGAAAAGTTTCCCAGGAGCACTTGCCGGTGACCCCACAGAATGCTCCATCTCCATCGCAAAACAAAAGACAATGGCCATGGCTCCTCTGTGGGGCGAAGGCTCTCGTATGCAAAATAAATTTCACTTCCGAAACTGAATCTCAATCGGAATGAGAATGGGAATGCGAATGCGGAGACGGAGAGTCCTGCTTCCAGCCGGTTGTTTCATGGCTTGTTTTACATATGTCCGCACCTAAGCAGAAGACACAAGACCACGACGGCGGATGGAGCAGCTCACCCACCGCCACATCAGGCACTGAAAATAAAATATATAGGGGTTTTCGGGATACCTTGTCAAGGGATCCAAAAACTATAAGCTGAATGAGATGTCCTTTTAAAATAAAGTAAAATAAAAACAAGAGAGAACGCTATAGTCGGGTTTGTGTCCCGACTATCTAATACCCGTCACTCAGCTAAAGGGAGTGCGAACGCTGTGTCGGGTTGGTGTCCCGACTAATAATCGTAACTCAGCTAAAGGGAGTGCGAGGGAGATAGATATATGTTGACAATTTATAAAGCGTATAACTTTTTAATGAATGGTCCGATTTGAAAAATGTCTTCTACATTTCGATAGGTATAAATATACACAACAAAATTGCATTTATACTTCTCGGAAATCTTTAAAGATGTGGGCGCAGGACCCATTTTAAAATCGTTAGTGGGCGATTGTGGGCGTTAGAGGGGGCGTGGCGCTCGGCTAAAACAAACTTGCGCTGCGTAGGAAGCCAAAGAATATGTGTGGGAAATCTCAACCTTCTAGCTTTTGTAGTTTCTGAGATCTCAGCGTTCATACAGACAGACAGACGGACAGACGGACAGACGGACAGACGGACAGACGGACAGACGGACAGACGGACATGGCTAGATCGACTCGGCTAGTGACCCTGATCAAGAATATATATACTTTATGGGGTCGGAAACGCTTCCTTCTAGCTGTTACATACTTTTGCACGAATCTAGTATACCCTTTTACTCTACGAGTAACGGGTATAAATAGTCCAAAGATCTTGAGAATAAGATACTAATTTTTTTACTCAAAATTTGAAATTTAAATGAACCCTTTAACCTGAGCATATTTAAGCTTTATCCGGTGTTATAAAAACCAATAAATACATCATTTCTAACTGTTAAAAAAGTTATTCCATTTTCTTAGTTTTTAGTCAAAACCCACTGATTTTTTCTGCCCGTGCAGGATCATCTTCGAGCCCTCTGGGGGACACTCGACAATGGGCCAAATGGCTGGCTCGAAAAGGCAAAATGCAGGCGACTCGTAAATCCGCCTCGATTGCTTCGCCAGAAATCCATACTGAATTGATTGCATTTGGGGCAGGATAAAAACAGAAGGGGGGGTCGCAGATCGGTGGTCTCTGCTCAAAATGTTGCAATTAATTTTTGCACAATGCTCTTTGTGCTATTTAGTTCTCGATTTTGCAGCATTATGGCAGCGGCGGCTCCTCGTTGCCTCGCTTAATTGCCCCCGAAAAAGATCGCTGACAAAAAGGCGAGGAAAAAAAAGGAGGAACTCCAACGCAAAACAGTAGCTCTCCAGAAAAATACAGCAGAAAAAAGAAGTAAGAGGACGAGAGGACTTAAACTTGGACTTGGACTCCTTTTGGGCTCTTTTTGGGGCCTTTGATTTGCATATATTTTGGTTTTAATTAGTTAACAAGCTGCTTTCGTTTGTTGCGATTGCATGTTGAACCACGACGCGTATCGTAGATGCTGCAGGTCCCTCCTTCTCCCCTCCGCCGAAAGAAATCCCCTGAAATTGCATGCATAAGGAGCGGACAACAACAGCAACGTATAAAATCAAACACGATTTTTAGCAGTTTTCAATTCCCGGAAATCTTGTACGATATGTAGCACCATACAACTGCGGATTGTGCTGATTGTTGGCCTGCTCGCTGCTCCGTTGCTGCTGCTGCCGTTGTGGCACTCTTAGCCGTTTTCCATTCCGTTCCCTATCCTATCCTATACTTGGCCAAAAAGCCTGGCTCAAGAGTTGGCGCGCGATACGATTCCGATTCCGATTCCCATTCCGATTCGCCAGTATCGTGCAAATGTTTCATTATTTAACTGATTTCAGTTGGCCAAAGAGCCAGGCAGCCAAAACAGCCAAACGACGATGGCCTTAACAGCTGTGGGCCCGAAGAATTGGCGACAACTCCGCGTTGGAATACCAACGAAAATTCCAAGATGTTGTCATCAATTAAGCTGCCTCGTATGCAAGTGGAGGCCAGTTCGCACCTGAGAGAACTTTATTAGGCCGCGATGGGCCTGAAAAAAAAACATCGCTGCAAGATGCGTAAATTATGGTCTAGCCCATTGGGGCCCAAAAGCAAATGGCGCTGGCCAATAAAATGCCAGATAAATCAGAGGCAGAGGTGGAAATCAGCAGTCTCCGGGAGTTTAGCGAATTCAGCAGAAATGAGCCGAGACTTATTTGCATTCGGATTCGCATTCGCCCTGTTGTCAGCCAAGTTGTCGTCGCCAAGTTGGCCTTCTTCGCCCCCAGTCCCCCCTTTGAGTTTTTGCCATCCTGCTACCGACGACAGTCTGCAAGAAAATAAAGCAAACTAAGAGCCAAACATGAAAACTGTTGCCCACGAGTCTGGCGAGTACGCGGTAGAGCATCCAATCCAATCCAGACCAGACAGCCTTTTGTTCCATCTTGTTAAGGCCTGAACTTTATGCCAGCTTCGGGTTATTGTTTCTGGGCAGGGGTCCTCCGGTGCCGCAGTTCCAGGAAATTTTCAGGTGGCACAGCATGTTCGGGCCAGACACACTTTTGGTGGCCCTGGCCCTCTCGTGCAACAACCATTGTGGGGGCCTTCAATTAAAATATATTTAAGAACAATTTGGTTAGAAAAGAAAAGAAGGGAGTTAAGGGCTAATGTGCACTTGATGGTCTAAAAATACCATTTTACCGGTATACTTTAGTTTAGGGTTTTAAAACATAGTAAGTTAGTTAGTTCGTTTTGTAAGTCTTATCATACATAGTTTAATATACCTTTAAAAAATTAAAATAAATACAAAAATATCCAAGAATTTTAGAAACATGTTTTTAAGAACTTACATATATTTTCCTTGATATCATAAAACCCTGCAAATATAACAAAATAAACCTACTAATTAAAAAATAAAAATAATTTCAAAAACATCCTAGAATTTTAGAAAAATGTTTATAAGAACTTACATATATTTTCCTTGATATCATATAAACCTGCAAAGATAACAAAATAAACCTATTACATATTTCACTAATCATTACTCCAACTAATCACTTAACTATCTGCTCATCTTACAAACAAGTCCCAGAATCTCAGAAACCCCGTGAGATAGTAGACCACAAATTAATAAATTATCTTGGGCAAATAAATTAAGTATTTCTGCGTAAATTTATGGTCAACACCCCGCCTAGTTTTTTGTTAATGTGATTTGCTCATTCTTAACTCCGTTCTTTTTGTTTTCATTTTCATCATTTATTTTTTTTTGCATTTGCTGACGGCTTTTCATCAAAGGAGTCACGATGATGGCAACTGTGGCGCATACAAATGATGGATCTGGCTCGATGGGGTCTGCGAAAATATATAAAAAACAGCTACAGCAAATTTAAATGTTGTTTGGGCATGTTTTATTTGTCATTATATAATCAGCACAAGTCGCACAAATCGCTGAAAATTAAGCAGAAAGAACTAAGCACCGTCTGTCGGCCTTTGTGGCAGCAGCCAAGAATATCATTTTTATTTTACACATTAAATACAGTGGGGTTCAAGAATATAGAGATGTAAAAAATAGAGCCGATTTATTCAAACTAGTTCAGTTATTTTTGCATCCATTACCTTTTATAGATAATGATTAATTACGAATTGCTATTGCTGACAATTTAAAATCAGATAAAACCACTTGCAATTAAAGAGCAATCATCAAATCATTTAATTAATCCGTTGAGTTATTGACAGACATAAGACAAATTTTTCGTTTTAAAGCTATGAACCGCACTGTCTACTTGTCTTTACGATTTCATACGACATCTGAGCGGAGGGCATATGCGTAATGTTCGTAAATGTTTTCAGCGTGTTTATGTTTGTTTATAGTTTTGGCATGAAAATTTACGAGCACGTCGTTAGCTGGATTTTTTTTTTCGGAGATTCGCCTAAAGTTATGGCCGAATGTTTGGCTTGTGGCAAATGGCCGCGAAAAGAGATGCTTATCGCTGGCACTGTTAATACCCCGCATTTAAAAGTGTAATTAACGCAATTTGAAATATGAGGCGAGGCGAGCGACGCAAACGAAAGACTCAGGCAACGAACGCGCAATGTGTGAGGCGGCAGGAATTCGGATTTGGATTTCCAAAGGAAGCAGGAAGCCGCAGCCGTGGGGCATGAGAGTATTTGATTATGACTCACTCGCACGGCTCGTGCTTGACGCGTATTCCTGGAAGTCGAGGTGTCCCCCTCGAAAGCAACACTATCCTCCGGTAGCAATGCCTTGATTCTGCACACAGAATTCCTAATTAGCCCAGGGCCAGGGCCACTCGTTCCTGCTCGCTTCCCGATATTTATGCGTTCATAGGGCTGTCTGCATCTATCAATCGTTAACCTGCAACGTCTGCATTTGGGTGGCCAGCTACTGCCGGTCGTCTTGCCTCTATAAATTACATTCGAACAAGTGTTTGGAATATTTGATGCTCGCAATCGCCGCCATCTCGGCTATGCGTAATTTATGAGACTCACTTTGGTTTTTGTTATGTTTTTATAATTTGTCTTTATTGGTTTTTCATTTATATGTCGTTTTCTCGCTGCTGTTTGTATGCCTTGCTCGTTTTCAGTTTTCTGTTTTCGATTTTGGTTATTGTAGTTTATAATTTGCATTGCTGTTTCATATAAATTATCATAATTAACTAGGTGAATGTTAATGAGCATAGGAAAAGCGTGACAAGGCCTAAGGATCTCAATTTGGGTTCAGCATTTTAGTTTTTGGCTGTAGCTAGAAAAACTCAACAATTTGTTTTTTTGCGTATTTTACATTCAATCTTGGAATTTCTTTAACTATGGCTTTCGCTTGCTTAGTTGATTTTACATTCATATTGTTTAAATATATATATATATTCATAGTTTAAAACGTCTTCATAATTTATGCTTTTCCGTCGCTTAAGTTTTTCAGTTTTCGCTAAGCAAAAATTCCAGTTAAAAATAAATAATCTGCATTGAAGCGCATAAGCGAAATGTAAATTATATATTGTATACAAAAATTATAAAAATAATAATAATTATATAATCACACCAATAAACACTAAACATAAGTCTAACTAATCATGGAGACGGCCAACGAAATTCGTAGAGGCGACATACATATACATATATTGGGGATAAATGGTCGATCAAGCCAGAATGAAATACTAAATACGCACGAGCGCGTCGTGTGGGTTGTGTGTTCTTGTTCTTGTTCTTGTGGGTATGGTGTGTGGTGTGTCGGCATAGATTAACTAACAAAACTTACAACGTACACAGAATTCATTTAAGCATCTTCCCTTTGTGAGTCTACAAATTCGAGACAGTCGAGCACCCGAACCCTGCATTGCGAAATCACATACAACATACACATGCAGACACTACCATACGTACAAACAGATCTTTCAAGGCATAGATATTACTCGCTGTGGTTTAGTTTGGTTTTTCAATCTTGTACCCCAATTAGTTGGCTTACTGCTGGCTTTGCTCATTGTTCATCACTCTGCAAATTATTATTAGTGTATATATGTATATATAGTTGTTCTGTGTGAGATATTATTAGTGCCTAGTGTGTAGTGTGTGTAGAGGGTAGGGAGTTGTGTGTGTGTGTGGGTTTTCGTTATCTAACGACTTTGGCTTTTCGAATGTTGAATTAACCACTGCAGCGTTATGTCAATGTTGTCCTTCTCCTTGCAGGAAATACTATAACAGCAGATTTCACGGTCCTGTATGCTCGATAGATTCCTGGAATTCAGTTTAAGTCATGAGTTACAAATATTATGGATGGTTTTATCAAAATCTAAGCTACTCACATGCGTTCGATGAGCCCGGTTTCATCGAGGGCGCCTGGAAGATCACGTTTGTTGCCCAACACGAGCACTGGAATGCCTGCGAGCTGCGGTTTGTCCAATAGTGAGTGCAGCTCGTTCCTCGAGGCCTCCAATTTGTCCAGATCGGCGGCATCCACCATGTAGCTGTTGATTAATAAATAGCAGTGTTAATTGGCTTCCCTTTGTTGCTTAACCTGCATTATTGCTTACACAATCGCATTAACGCCGCGACAGTAGCGCTCCCACATCGATCGGAATCGAGGCTGGCCTCCGATATCCCACACCTTGATAGTCACATTGCCCCGGGTGATCTTGCGCATGTTGAAGCCCACTGTGGGTATCATGTCCTCAGCGAATTGGCCGGACTGAAAAAAAGAAAAATATTAAATATTACAAATGTTGTATAGTCAGGGAAGATTTGTAAGAATGAGGGTTAATTTATTGGTTAAAAGTGCCATTAATTTTCAAATATGTATCTTTTCTACCCAATAATGCCCAAAAGTATGCAGTTAAAAGCAAATGTAAAAATCGAGTAAACAATATTTTACATTCTGCAGCATCCCATTTTTGGCATTTTCTTTAAGTTTACTAAATCTAATTATAAAAATTTTAAATTTTTTTAAATTTTAAAAACTTTGTAATCTTGAAGAAAGTAATGTTATTTAACGTATCCTAGAAACAAGTTGTCTAAATAAAATGGGAATTTTCTAAAATGTTGTAACTAAAAAACTTAAAAAGTAAAAGTGAGACAGTATTGATAAAACCAAAATAAATTATTCCGATATAAAAGGGACTCAACTCGAAATAACTCATAGTAAAAAGAAAAGAATGACTAAAATATTGTTCATATAGAAAAAATAACATGTATAAAAACACTTTAAATTCCAAAGATATTATTGATGTGATGAATTGCAATATAGCAAGACAAATATAAACAAGAGTTATGGTTAAAATGTAATAAGAGTTATTTAAAAAGCTAAAACTATAATGGTATTTTCCAAACTCAGCGAAAATCATTGGTCAAAGAACGTCTGAAGTCGTGTAGTAAACAAATACCTATGAAGTGGGAAAGTGATGACTCCCCGTCACCCGCAAGTCTGTTTGCAATCCGAACCTGAACATTACAGTAATGGATGAATCTGAGTAAACATTGGATTACGCGGAGTCTAATAACAGTGATAAGCGGGGGAAAATTCCATTTTGGGAGCACTTGGGCAAACACATTTCCAGTAGATGCGGGCATTCATTCGAATTAAATTCGCTTGCTCGCTGGACTCACATGACTCATAAGTCAGGCGGCACAAAGGCACTAACTCCACCTCCCAAAAACCCCTGGGAAATATAACTATACTTTATACTATTTCAAGCTGGAAACTTTAGATCGCGTCTTTATCAGCGTGCAGAAAAGTGTGACAGAAATAAGGAGGCGGTTTGGGGGGCGGGGTCAGGGGGTCGTAGCGCTGATAATGGCGTCATTGTGCGGAAAACATGCGTATATATGGTGTATAGGTTTATTGATTACGGTCGACGGGAAAACGGTAAACTTTAGCACTAAAATAAAACGGTTAGCACAGCGTTAATTATTGATGCAGTGAAAGAAAAGGGGGCTGATATAAGAAATAAACAAAGGGAAAGTGGGGGCACTGAGCTCTAGCAGTTCCTTTGTGATTAGGGGTTTGTGTTTGGTTCTTTAACCGACGATATAGTCATGGCCGATCCCCCGGCTTTCTCTGCGCCCCCCCAAAAAAAAACCACCCTTCCACCCATACACTGACAAATTCGCACACACACACACACACACCCAGTGCGAAATACTCACTGCAATAACATTGACGAACGTCGTCTTCCCGGAGAACTGCAGCCCCACCAGCGTCAGTTCCATCTCCTCTTTCCAGAAGATGCTCTTGAACCACTCGAGGATCCTGTTGATGAGGGCCAACATCCTGGGGCAGGTGTGCTTGGTCGGGATCTGGTTGAAATCGCGAAAAAAGGTTTCCTTTTCCAAAGAGCGTAAGGTTGGCGTGAAAAAAAACAACTGAGGTGGAGAAACATCGATGTTTTTTGGCGACAATCGATGTTTCAGTCACATCACCAATTTTAAAGTGTTGAAAAATGTGTTTTTAATTTAAGTTATAGTCTAGTCACACTATTTCGGATTACTCCAAAAAAGTGTTTCCACTGGGTTAACTCCAAATATTGTTGTTTTTTTTTGTTTATTTTACTAGGGAGGACCTAGGAAATAAATACACAATATACCAAAAAATGCAAAAATAAAGCCTTTGTTTTTTTATTTTAATATAAACCATAAAGGTCTTGCAGTTGGGCTGTTTTACTTATTTATTAAATTATTAGAATTAAAATAAATAATTTTTTTTCAAAGCATTGATGTTTAATTTATGTTTTTTAAACATCAAAAATATTGATAACTGCGAACACTTTGACGACGAATAATTAAATTTTGTTATACTTTCGAAAAAACAACAAACTTCTTATGCATCCCTTTTGCGCCAAAAAACTCGAACAAAACAGGCCTACAGGGTGAATGGTAAAAGTTTTTAAATAAATAAATTCAATAAGTTTTACAGTTTAGTTTAAAATATTTAATACTGCAATAAATAAGAATTGGAAAAATATTAAAATTCTACAAATTATTTTTGTTGGATATTTTAAATATATAATATAATAATTGGTAAAAAATTATTTAAATATTCTTCAATAAAATATAATTTAAAATAAGTGAAAAATCGTAATATTTAATATTGTAAAATACATACAGAGTGCTTACTGTATTTCATATCGATAACTGGCCAATCGAATTCTTTTGGTTTCGTAGTGACTGGCAGTTTGGGCAGAAGAAGATAGTAAACAAAATGGTAAGTCGCGCATTTATTTATTAAATTGTAATTAAAATGTGTAATAAATGTTTAATTTCAGGCGCGAAATGCAGAGAAGGCAATGTAAGTAATCCTGGTATAAAAAAAACCACTTCAATTTTAACACCCATGCGCTCTTTTCGACAGGACAACATTGGCACGTTGGCGGGCCGCAAAAGAAGTGGAATCCGGCGAAAAGGAACGCCGGCCCTATTTGGCCTCCGAGTGCCACGATTTGCCCCGCTGCGAGAAGTTCCGCCTGGAGATCATACGTGATATATCCAAAAAGGTGGCCCAGATACAAAATGGTACTTATTTGGTCTCAGTTTCCTCGAAAGACTTACTTATACCCGCACTACTTACAGCTGGCTTGGGTGAATTCCGCATCCGCGATCTCAACGATGAAATCAACAAGTTGCTGCGCGAGAAGCGCCACTGGGAAAATCAGATATCTTCATTGGGAGGCCCGCACTACAGGCGCTATGGTCCCAAGATGTTCGATGCGGAGGGTCGCGAAGTTCCGGGCAACCGAGGATACAAATACTTTGGAGCCGCCAAGGATTTGCCGGGTGTGCGGGAGCTCTTCGAACAGGATCCTCCGCCGCCGCCCAGAAAATCCCGCGCCGAACTGATGAAGGATATAGACGCAGAGTACTATGGCTATCGGGATGACGAGGATGGCGTTCTGATTCCTCTGGAGGAATGCATAGAACGGGCGGCCATCCAGAAGGCGGTGCAGGAATGGAGGGAGAAAATGGCCAGGGATGGCCGCATAATCGATGACGACGAGGAGGAGGACGAAATATATCCCCTTTCGGGACCCGCTCGCGAAGCCATCGAGGATGCCAAGGCCCGAGCCGCAGTGGAGGATCCCCACGGCCTGTTGGCCCCCAAATTCACCGCCCATGTGCCCGTGCCCACGCAGCAGGATGTCCAGGAAGCGCTCCTGCGCAAGCGGAAGCAGGAACTCCTGGAGAAATACGCCGGTGGCGCCAACTAAGCTCAATAAACATTCTAATTTCTTAGTTTGATTTTTCAATAACTTATTTTGTACATTTGATATTGAAACATTACTCATTAAGTTCAGTTTTTTAATCCCCACAATGGGTTTATTTCGGTGTTTTATCTATCTTTGGATAGAAGAATCGTTAAACAAATTTGTTAAACAAAATTTCAAGGCACTTCAATGCGCTGTGGTCTCTAATAACTACAAAATGCAAACTGGAGATTCAATCAGAAGTTAAATCTATCGAAGTTGCGGCCTCCACCGCCGCGACCGCCACCGCCACTGCGTCCTCCTCCGCCGCCACCAAAGCGACCTCCTCCTCCTCCACCGAATCCGCCGCTTTCAGCAGCGCGCCTCTCCTTCATGGCCTTGAAACGCCTGGCCATGTTGTGCAGCTCCTCGGGCACTTCCTGCTCCGCCTCCTGCAGGATTTCAATCAGCTCCTTGGCCATGCCCCAGTCCTCGCGAGTGATAAAGCTTATCGAGGTGCCCTTGCGTCCAGCACGTCCCGTGCGACCCACGCGGTGCACATACTCCTCGATGTTGCGGGGGAAATCATAGTTGATGACATGTCTAAAATGAGGGATAAAAAATTATAAAAGCTGTATAAAACAGGGTTCGGAAATTGACACACATGTGAAAAACATGAATGAGCAAAATGGTTGACATGTCTGTCAAATACAAAAGTGTTAAAATGTGAAAAATAATTACTTGTGTTTTTAACACAAATAAAAACTACATTTTCCGGACATTAACGAGTCGAAGGGAAAATGAAAAACCAATATGATATCTTATGTTAGTTTTAAGCATTTCAAAGCATATATGAATTCTTATACTCTAGAAAACCGGTCATTTTCCAATATGATATCTTATGTTAGTTTTAACCATTTCAAAGCATATATGAATTCTTATACTCTAGAAAACCGGTCATTTTTCAGTTCAACATACTGACACTTGAATGTCAAAAACTCATTGTGTTAAAAACACGCTGTGTAAAAAAAATCGTCGTGTTAATAACACGTTATTTATGTTTCTATGTAGAATACAATTTTTTACACACAAGTCAATAACTTTTTTTGAACTTAACAATTTGACATTTAACATGTTGTATGTATTTTCCGAACCCTGGTATAAAATAACTATATAATATTTGCTTACGAGATGTCCTCGATGTCCAGGCCACGAGATGCCACATCGGTGGCCACCAGGATGTGCACGGCGCCCGACTTGATGTCGGCTATGGCCTGCTCACGGTCGCTCTGATCGCGATTGCCATGGATGCACTGGGTCATGAAGCCATCCAGCGTAAGATCACTGGACAAGTCATCGGCGCGAGCCTTGCGACCGCAGAATATTATGATCTTGTCCGTTTTGGTCATGTTCCTCACGAACGACTTGATCGTGCTGAACTTCTCCTTGTCGTCCTCCAGCAACTCAATCACCTGCTTCACCGAATGCGTGGCCGCCAGATCGAGCGAACCGACGCACACTTGGATGGGATTCTTCATGTAGCTCTGCGCCAGACGGCGAACTCCCGGTGGCCAGGTGGCAGAGGTCATAATGGTCTGTCGATCCGGGCGAATGTCCAGCATTACCTTGCGAATCTGCGGCTCGAAGCCCATGTCCAGCATGCGATCGGCTTCGTCGAGCACCAGATACGTGATGGTGCTCACATCGATAACGTTGGCCTGGACGAGATCATTAAGGCGGCCCGGTGTGCAGATGATGATCTCCGCACCGCGCTCCAAGTCAGAGATCTGCATGCGACGGTCGCCACCGCCGTACACACAAACGCTGGAAATTAAAACGTTTATCCATTAGAACTTTTGTGATAAATACAGAAAATCGTAAAAAAAAATGTATAAACTAAATTATGAGTAGACATCGGATTTTATTTTTTTAAATATTATTAAAAAATTTTTTACAAATCTAAATCTATTTTTAACTTAATAAATAAAATTTATAACCAATCAAATTTGGCTTTAAATCGTATTCTAAAAAAAAACGATTTCACCTAAAATCCGATATCTAATTATGAGATAAAAAACACAAACTTTACTATTAAATTAACAATGAATACAGTTTTATTTTTATTCTTAAATATTAAAAGCGATAATAATACAGAGATAGGTACAATCATAGCTCAGAGTCTTATCGACTTTAGTACTTCACAATTGTATTTAAAGCTCGTGACACACGGCGAACATTCAGATAATGTCAAACATTTGTCATAGCCTTTTAAATCCCAATTAATTCCTTATGGGAAGCAGCTACAAAGGCTCGGTGGGCCAAATGTCCGCCGCTAACAAAAAACTTCAGCAAGGAGGCGGCAAAGGTAGACCATCTTAATAAGTCACAAATCAAGTGCATTGGTGCTGATTAATAACAACATTCCATTCCATATCCAGTTTGAAGCTTCGATCAGTGCTTTGCAAAATACCCGGGTCTGCTGGACAAGATCATCAAAATGGGATTTCCGAGTCCTCTTTGATTGCACGGACAATTAGCCAGTATAGATTCTGATTCTGCAAATACCGTTTGAGTTCCTATGCTTATTTTAAAATTAGGTTATAAATTTTATACTGAAACAACTATTTACTATTTGGTTGCCCATAAAACAGTTGTCCAATACTCACGTTTTTTCGATTCTTTATAAATATGGTTAACAAAATACATAGATAATCCTAAGGATTCAGGGATTTTTCTTAGTTAACTAACTTATTATCTGCCAACGATGATACTCACGCTTTCATGTCGCGGAAGGAGTACTTCTTCACCTCCATTTCAATCTGAAGGGCCAACTCTCGAGTGGGCGCCAGTATGAGGACGTTGGCACCGCCCCTCTGACCCCTTGGGACGCTCTGGTACTCCGTGTGTATCATGCCGGGCAGCAGGAAGGCCAGTGTCTTGCCCGTGCCCGTTTGAGCGATGCCGATCATATCGTGTCCTTGGAGGAGAATGGGCCACGCCTGCGATTGAATCGGCGAGGGCTTGGAGAAGCCCATCTTGGTGATCTCGCCCAGAAGATCCGGGTATTCGGAAAAGCATTGGTCGAAAGTCCAAACTGGATTGGGAATGGGCGGCGCGGTCTCTCCCTCTTTCGGCTCGAAAACGTGAGAGACCGAGGTGTTGTTATTATCAGCACGAATGCGCTCGATCTGGGACTCGGTTAGATTGGCCACCTCTGGCGCCTCCTTGTAGAAGTTCTTCGTCAGCGGAGGACACTTGGCCCACCGAGCCTTAGTGGCTGCTTCCTGTAAGGAATTAAATGGGATTTAGAAAAGCTATTTGAATGTTTCCCGTATATCACGAGCTTTAAATATAACAGTGATATTTTATGTTTGTCGTATTTTATTTTTAGAATTAAATTAAACCTATATTATTTTGTAATAAATTTGTTTTAATATTATCACATATTTCAATTTTAACTAAAAGACAAAATATTCGACATTAAAAATAAAATGGTTTTCTAAATAAGAAGTTTTTGTTTAATTATTTTAAATTTTAAGATGGAATATAAAATATTTAACATTCAAGAATTGTATTGATTAATATGGTTTGTAACCAAAATTATCTTCTGATTTGAAACTGTAAATTGTATTTTTATAAAACAAAACAAGAGAGAACGCTATAGTCGGGTGCCCCGACTATCAGATACCCGTTACTCAGCTAAAGGGAGTGCGAAAGAGATGGAGAAAAACTTTGATCCGCCGTAACTTTTTAACGAATGGTCCGATTTAAAAAATTTCTTCTACATTTCGATAGGTATTGATAAACACAATAAAACTGCATTTTTACTTTTCCAAAATATTGAAATTTTTAAAATCGTATATAAGCGATTGTGGGCGTTAGAGGGGGCGTGGCATCCTTTTGAAACAAACTTGCGCTGCGTAGGAACTCCTATAATCTGCATGCAAAATGTCAATCTTCTAGCTTTTATAGTTTCCGAGATCTCAGCGTTCATACAGACAGACAGACAGACAGACGGACATGGCTAGATCGACTCGGCTAGTGATCCCGATCAAGAATATATATAGTTTATAGGGTCGGAAACGCTTCCTTCTACCTGTTACATACTTTTGCACGAATCTAATATACCCTTTTACTCTACGAGTAACGGGTATAAAAATTAAAAATACGATACAAAAAATGAGTTTATTTTTTAAATGCTTCCTCAAAATTATTAGAGTTTTAAACATTTAAATGACCTTTAAATAAGTAAAACTAAATTTGGTATGCAAAATTAAATTTAAAATTATGGGAAACAGTAAGAGTTATCGACTTAAGTTTTTTTCTACTTACCGAAGCCTTATTAAGGGATGCCCAATCGATGGAGCCGGTGAGATCTCCACCATCGTTATTAGAGGATGCCGGCGGATTGAATTCGTAGCTACTCCCCTTGGATCTGCCATATCCGCCACTTCCTCCTTCATAGCTCCTACCGCCTCCTCCATAACCTCCTCCGCCGCCACCATCTCCTCCGTAGGAACCGCTGCCCCTTCTATCACGATCCCTTCCTGAATCACTGGAGACCTGCTTGCGAACGTGTTCGATGGCATCGGTGACGTTGCTCTGGGAGCTGCCCGATATCTTGACTACCAAATCGTTCTTGTCCACATTCACGCGGACATCGAAATCGGTCTGAATCCGGGATATATTTGATCCGGCTTTTCCAATTATCCTTCCGATCATATCGGAAGCGATGCTCAGAGATTCACTGAAACCGCCTCCGTAATCATCGCGATTGTCCCGATTGTCACGGCGTCCTCCTCCTCCGTAATCATCGCGATTATCCCGATTGTCACGCCTTCCTCCGCCGTAACCTCGATTATCCCGGCGATCTCCGCCGTAATCATCGCGGTTTCCACGATTATCGTCCCGCCTCCTGTCGCCACCGCCGTATCCACGAGAGTTGTCATCGCGTCTGAGGCTCCTTTCGTACTTATCATTCATCTTGGAGTACTCCTGAACCTTGGCCGGAGCCTCCACGTAATTTGGATCGTCCCAATCGAGCTCAGACATATTGGAATCCGCTCGACGCTTTATTTTGTAGGAATTCAGAGAAAAAACGCAGGGCACGTGAAAAATGCCGACTTTGCAATTCGCTCGTGCGCTTTCAAACGGTAAATTCGCGTGCGTGTGTGTGTGTTTGATGGCCCAAAACTGAGCTTGCACAGCGAAAATCTGACGCTGATTTAAAGAAAGAAGCTGCAAGGGCACTCAAATAACCTAATGTTCCGGAAATAATATTTAATAATTATTTTACTCACTCGGTGTCAGTTTAGTCACTTCATTCTAGTCGGAAAACTCGGCCAAAAGGAAAGTTAAATGGACCGCTTTGACAGACGCTTTCGTGGAAGGGTTGTATTTCGACTAGGGATGGAAGCTCAATCGATTAATCGATATTGCAATCGAATATTATTTGTATTCCTGTTATCAAACCAAATTAAATTGAACTCGAAATAAAAAGTTATGGATTGAGTAATATAGCATATTACTCTTAAGTTTAAAAGTAATTTTTATCAAAACTCGAACATTTAAATATCAGAAAGAATTAATATTTCCATTTTATGTTCCTAATTTATTTAATAAAAAACCCACAGAACTTCGTGGGAATCCCAATCTTCCATTATTATTTAGCCGATACCTATCGATGTTTCGACTAAAAAAAAGAGTTGGCAACTCTCCACCGGTCGAGAAATCCAGTTGGCATTTCCCAATTGTACAGCACTATTCACCACTTTGGCGGTCCCTTTTGAAAGTTTAAATTAAAACAGCAGTTGGTTTGGTTACTATTATAATTTCCGTTTACTTAACACACGGTTACACTTTTTAGGTGTTTCTTAGCCTATTAGATTACTGCCTAATACAAATGAATTAAATCGCATTCATCATCCTCTCACGCGCTCGCTTCATATAAATAACTAAAACTAGAAAACACAAACTTTCCTCACTTTCAAGAAGTAACTAAATTATATGCAATTATAGGGTGTGGGTGTGGCTATAGCGGATTGATAAAACTTAGAACAGTTTTGATAAGATCTTTGCTGTGTATATGGCGGGGCTTCTCATATTTTTGGGAACAGGATGGGGGGTTCGTTTGGTGTGGCAAGTCAGCAGAAATAGTTGCAGTGCGTTTTGGATTTTCATTTTTCTATGTGAAGTTTAATATAGTTTATGTGTGTGTATAGGTATAGTTAAGATTCGCTTACGACTAGATTTAAACTAAATTAACATATACGAGGTTTTCTTTTTTCTTAAACAATTTCTCCAGTTGGTTGTTTTGGATTACTTTAGTTGCATTTGTTTTGTGGTTCAGGGATGCAAAGAAGAAATACATTACAAAAGCCCTTAAAAATTATTGCAAGAAGTTTAAGCTGCAATTGGTATTTCTTTCCCTTGTGTGTTTGTTTTAGGTACGTTTGTATGTACAGTTTATGAACGTTTTTATTTACACGTTGCAAAGGTGGCTTGATTAGCATCACCTTGTTGTATAGGAAGTAGCAGACCTCTTGCCGTTTTTGATTTGATAAAATTCATATCTCTCAGCCAGGTAAAAAATTTTCCGTTTCAGTAGTTCAGTAGTTGTAAAATACTTAAAAACTTGGTCATTTTCTACATATTTTCGAAGAAAAATACAACTTTATCAATTCTAATTTTGATCATAAAGAAAGTGGCAATTGGCTGTACATTTTCTTTCTTTTCACAGCTGCTAGTTGGCGGCGGCTTTTCGCGGGGACCCTATCTCAGTCCCTCGTCAAGTTGCCGGTCCTGCCTTCCGGTGCCTCCTCGCAGACGGGCGTAGATGGCACCGAGATCCAGGGATTGGACCTTGGGATGGGTGACGCGGGTGCATAGCTGGAATCCAGATCCAATCGCAGTTTGGCCGGCGAATTCCGCTTGAACAGGGCCAACTGCCTTGTGGGCGACAGCAGATTTGGCTTGCTAATTGAGGAGGATGATACGGATGAGCTGGTGGTGGACTGGAGCAGGGAGCAGATGCCGCTGCTGCTGGTCGAGCTGGGTGAATCGAGTTCCGAGACCGTCGATGCGGCCGCTGAAGTGCTGGGCGCTTCGTCATCCGGAGTTATGGGGGGTGAGGTCAACCGGGAGGAGCAATTGCTGCCCGCCAGGCTGCCTGCGCCACTGTCCACGTCATCGTAGTCGTACACATCCTCGTCCATGGCCTCGCTATCCGACTTGGATTTTCCACGATCCCGCTGCTCGCGCTTCTCCTCGATCTCCTCCTCCTCCGGCTGCTCCACCAGTTGACTAGACGGGGTGGTACACGATCCCAGTGAAGATCCCGCGGGATTACTGGGACTATTCAGGTGCGGGGTGGCGGGCGCCAGGACTCCGCTCTTGCGCAAATTCTGCTCCAGCTCCAGCAGCTGGCCCATGAAGTTCAGATTCGGCGAGATGATCGGCCGGGCCACTTTCACCAGCTTGTAGGCCTCCAGCAGGGAGAGCGACTTGTACCGCATGACGTAGGCGATGGCGATGGTGGCGCTGCGCGAAATCCCCGCGTGGCAGTGCAACAGCACCCGGGAACCCGTTTTCCGTGCATCTTCTGCAAAACACCAAAGAAGAAACGGTTTTAGTTTTCAGTTTTCTATGAAAAAAATTTTGTTAAGATAGAAATGGGTTTTGAGTGATAATGGCCTATCTTATCATTAAACGCCCTTGACTGATGGAGTTATTTTTAAAGGTTTTCGTTATAGCCTAAATATTTTGATATACAAAATAATAAATAGAAAAATGATAGTTTTTAAGTTCGTAATTCTTAGAAATCATTTTTTAAAAAATGTGTATTAATTATTATAATTTTTATCTCATTCTTTCAGCTATTGATAGCTTTTATTTTGCATCTCTGGCGTCGGAGAAACTTTTCGAATTTTGAATGTTGAACGTGGAAGCTTCGATGATGTTGTCGTTGTGTTGATATCGCCCCGTCGATACTCTCAGTGTATTGGTGGGCCTTAGCTGTTCTCTCTCTCTCTCTCTATAAGTGCTCTCCCACTCTCTCGGTCGGCAACTCAACTGTGTGAATTTTGCTGATATGAGTCATCATCATTGCCAGAGGCAGCAACAACAAAGCGACGAGGCTTATTGACAGAACATTTTTATACCCTCACACGCGCACACACACACACACCCGCTCACTCACACACACAAACGTGGGCACATTAACTCATAATTTACGTTGTTATTTTTGGCCAAAGATAAGCGGCAGGAGGAAGAGGAAGAGAACCCAGAAGAATCCGCAGCATACGGCGCACTTTTTTCCAAGGCTCACCATAATGTACAGTGGAAACTGACTAAAGTAAAAGTCCTGTAATGCTATCAGAAAAAGTATGGGATGCTAATTGACATGAGACTTTAAAAGCTCATTTTAATTAAATTAAATTAAATTAAATTTCACTAAACTTTAATTACAGATTTGGATATTTCTATATTATTATATAGTATAGCAAAATTATGTGATTCTACCAAATAATTCCTAACTTTTTCCCGCTTGTTCCTAATGATTCAAACATGGGAAATTAAAATTTTATATTTTCTCAAGTTCTATTTTCAGTTATAGAAGTGCGACTGTAGCCACATAAAGCCACCACCGAAAAAATAAGCTTTATCTTATCGCACAGGAATTGGTTGTGGTGTGATTTTGGCTTGGTGGCGGGCACAAATTCCGAGAGGGGTTTTTATAGGGGAACGGGGGGGCAGCAGGCAGCCTTTCCTAATCGATGCTTACTCATAATGCAAACAAGGCAACACTTGTCTGATTTCCAAACAGTTGATAACCAGCCAGTCTCGGGCAGAAGCGAAGCCTTGTTAGTCACCAGGCGCCTACCGCCCACCCCCCAACCGCACCCCCTTTTCTCGCGGTGCACACCGCACACCCCATTATAAAATAAACCCCTTTGCCGTAGAGTCCAAGGAGGTGATATCAGCGATTAATCTGGAAGGCGCGTGTAACTCACTCGCAATTGCAGCCATATTGTCAGCCCTCAACATATAATAGCCCCTGAGGACCCACCCCTTTTTCCCCGTTTTACCCATCTGAAGAGGTGATAGCAGTGATAGCAGTGTGTTTGATTTATCAATGAATAGAGGGGGGTGCAAAGTAGACTGCGATAAGGAAACCTTCCCTACCGCACAACATCGATTTCACAAATTTCGACTACAATTATGAATTGCAGTTTACACACCAGTCAAGTGAAAACAAATCGAGTTAACCGCGTTATCGGGACGATGGTGATGATATAGCAACTATATAACCGGGCCCCGGGGAAAATCCATCATAAATAAATAATCAACTACCATTGAAAGATAACCATTGGGTGCTTTGGTACCTAAAGTAAGTACGTCAGAGTCCCAGAATGGGTTCTTGCCTCAGAAACTACACTAGCCAAAAGAAAGACAAAAAATTCTAGTAATTTGTCATGGTCTCAGGCTAAGAAAGGGGGTTCACAGAACTAACTTTGGCTTGAAATGCACTGAAGTTTATAGTTTGTATAGTAAGATCATACCAAGATATGATATATTTGTATTTGATCATACGGTTTCTTAAGTTAAATATAAAATCCCTAATTATTTTTCTCCAAGTGCACAACAGGGGAATCAAAATCGGCAAATAAAGAGATGACCAATCTATAGGCTGGCCAAAAATAGACCCACCGATCGGGGGGTGACCAAAAGATAAAGAAAGATGGTCATTAAGCGTACAATGGCAGACAATTGGTCACCGTCCCCGTTCCGTTCCGTTCGCACGGCGCTCATAAATCCTCTTAGTTAATGACCCCGTCGCTCAGACAGTTAAAATCGCGCATAAAACGCGCCGTAAACGCGCCTGTCTCGCACACACCACACACCATATGACTCATGTGGGCTAGAAGAGACCAAGAAACAATAATGAGGAGCTGCGCAAAAACTAGCCACAAGTAGCTGTGAATTATGAATGAATTTCGCAAAACTCTAGTTTTTGAGGCACTATGGAGTTGAGTTGTTCTTGCTAATTGGGCTCTAGTTAAATATAAACACTGAGATTCAAAATTGGTAAGAAACCAGTTGGAAATACATTTCCAAAATATTAAGGGAACCAACGAAATGTTAGTTCTAATCTAAACTCTTTTACTTTTTTAAGAATTAAAACCATAAAACGTTAAATACTTTTCATATCCGGTTTAAAGCAGTTCTCAAAAGATTATTAAAAAAAACATTATTACCAAGCTAATCTTCTGTTATTTTTAGAGTCTTATTACAGTTTTGATGAAACCGTTAATCATGGGGGTACCAACAATTATTTGTTTGAGTTTTGCATATTACTGGGTTTATTTTGTTCACAGAAAACGGAACTCGAAGCGGAGGCTTTGCTCAGTTATTGGGAAGCCGGGCTTCGGTAATTGTTTATTGTTTATTGTACATGACAAATATGCGGCCATATATGCTGTGGGGAATTACTAATCGCCAATAGTGCCTTACATACGTATGACTAAACGAACCGACTTAGTTCACACCGGAGCGCATATTCCGGCGATGACTGTGGATGACTACTGATAGATCCCGGGGAGTCGTGCCTCTAATGGGACGGGGACAGTACACGTTGCCACCATTCCAAAGGGCTGAGAGTCGTGACTCCATTTAGGGGGCGATGCGTAATGCCAACTTTGGGTAGTCACCGAATTCTTACACCGCTGAATGTATGATTAAGTGCAACAGTAGCGATGTTTCTTTTATTTTTTATTGTCGGGCCCCCGGGTGCGTCATCTGGTGATTTGGGCTCACAAGTGGGCCAAGTGGCAGACGACTGTCTGACAGCTGGGATGCCTTTGCGATGGGATGGTATTGTATCGTATCGGATTGGATTGGTATGGTGCTATATGGGGTATCTCTGTCTCGCCAGACAATGATGACTGCCTGTCGCGTCGTTTTTTGGTTCTTGTTCTCAATGTCCGCGTGCCCAATGCATCATTTCACTTTTCTCGTGATGATTAAGTCCCGGATCTTGGACCCTAGGGTCAACCAAAAGTGTCCAGGGCGCGAAACTCTCGCAAACTCCCTCTGAGTCATGGCCAGAAACAGAAACGGCAACAGAATCAGAATCGAAAACAGAAACCGAAACAACCTTTGGGCACGGGGAACATGATATATGAATGAGTTGTTAAATTTTACAGCAATGTTCAGCAAATTAGTATAGGTACTTATCAAAGATAGTAGGGGATTTAAACTAAAGTGTTTGTTTCTTCTAATACTTGAACTTCCTGAGGAAAATAGCTTAAAACGTGGGATAAAATATCAAATTCCTTGATTTCCTAATTGGAACCACCTTTATCCAATTCTATTTTTATGCTGCTCGCTGTTTTAACCCAAGCACGTTGTCAAGCAACAAGTAGTTTTGTTTATATTCGAAATATTTAATTACTTTCGGCGACTGTTTATCATTAAGAATACCCGCTTACTCATGCGAGTTTCTGATTCAGCCAGAAAGAGACGGCTATGGGGCGACCGAAAGAGACGGCCATAGTGTGAGTGTGAGTATAAGTCTGAGTGCGGCAGGTGCCAGGACACTTAAATGGCGATAAGACGCCGCTGAATCATCCAAAACAAAGAGAGTGGGGATCTCAACTTGACCTTCAACTTGGCGAATCTCGACTTTGACGTGTCGAGTCATACGGCCATACTGCCATACGGAAACAACAGAAGCTCCCAAGACAGCCTGCACTTTGAAGTCGCCTTCAACTCAAACATCGGGTGAGTAGTGAGTAGTGAGTGAGGTAGATGGATCAGGGCTCCCCTCGAGTGATTCATAAAGAGCATGCGCAGCGGCAATAACAACAAACGAAATGTTTCATAAACAAATTGTGCGCAAATAAAACACTTGGGAAATGCAAAGTGCGCAGGCGCAAAAGTCTCAAAGGTATTGATGAATAAGTACACAATGGATTTTTTCTTGAATTATTCAAAATGAATTAAACAGTGTTCATGGTTAGAGTGTCAATTGATACTCATTGAAATAGGCCAATTCTGATTGGTTTGACCGGGAAAAGTTTAATTCCTAAAGAAAAAAGTTTCCTCATATAATAGCCAAAATATCGATCATATTTTTTACTGTGTATAGGACACGATGAAGTGTAGGCGTGGGTTCCCTGTAAAATGATTAAGTCCCATATAATTTCGCATTTCTCATACGTTCAGCTACAACAACAAAAAGAATCCGAAGTCGCATCGAAAATTTCAAATACGAAATTCCTGTGCGAAGATTTTCAGTTTATTTTGCTTGGTTGGTTTTTGCATTTTATAAATAGCCGGCTGACGAATATTGAAATTATGTGCACGGGGGCCAACAAAAATGTCACCTCGGGATTTTTGTTGTTTGTGTTAATTCTTTTTTGTTTTTTGTCTGCCAACGGATTTTCGATTACTCATTAGCCAAAGGATTTTTCGAGTTATCTCCTCTCCCGTATGCTCTATATTTCTATACCAATTTTCGGTTTAAAAATTAGGTTTTACCGCCATGATTGATTTTAAATATTTTAGAAAAATGGTAACCCCTTCTCTTCTCTTCTTAACCACAACTGTTTGTATATATTTGTACATATGCATTCATAGTTTTATCTAATCAGCTGTCCGAGTGTATGAATGTATATAGAATGTGGCTATCACCAAATGTTTTCAAGGGGCCTCCGTTTCCAGTTTACTTAGCTGCTTCTGCGACTGTGTGTGCACAACCCGTATGCGTACCCCTAAATGTCCCCGTAAACGTAAACCGTAACCGTATATATGCTCCGTTGTAGATTAAGTTAGTTTGCCAAAGAAGGCCTCCTCCGCTGCTGGCAGATAAAAGTTGATGGCTTGATAACTTGATAACTTGGCGCACAAATAATATGCGGGTACAGTCAGTACAGACATCGTGGCGATAACTTGACAAATTGATTAGACCTCGCAGCAGATACTCGTAAAGAAGGATGTGGAAAGAGCGAGAAAGCTGAAAATTTAGAACGAAAAACATACTATATTTCTAGTGCTAAAACCTTGGCGGTTCCAAATTTTAAACATTGGCGTTTATTTTCCTTAGTAGCTTGAATTCTTGGCCTTATTTAGATGGAAATAGTATTTGTTTATGATGGCCTTGTTAAAATATATCAATGTCTACCTATTTGTTTTGCTTTGAAAATCTTCAAAAGTCTCAGGCACCTTGAAGAGATGGTTTGATTCTATCATGTTCTTAAGATATTTAATAATTTATTTTAACTTTTTACCTAAATGTTATATATAATTGTGGGAACTAAACATTTCCTATTAGGTGAAATTTATTAAATTCTTTAGTACTCAAAAAAAAAAATTTTTTTTGTCAATAGACCAAATAGTACTCTTCAATTCCCTCACAATTGAGGCTTTGATTGCTTTCTAGGCCAAGTGGCCTGGCTTAGTTTATCATTCATGTTAATGACACAGCATAATGACATTAGCATTATCCGATAGCTACAACTACAAAAACAACAACTGGGGCCTCGAACTCTGCTGTCGCCTAATGAGCCTCTGCCGCTGCCTCTGCCTCTGCCGGAGCTCTGCCGGCGTTGAGCTCATTTCAAGCTTTGCTTCAAAATAGCGGTGCTTCCTCTTTTCCTACATCCCCTCCCCCTCACACAAAGTGCTGTTATAATGAATGGAAAACGAAAAGCAACGCAACAATGAGAAATCATAAGTTGTATGGAATAAGAAGAAAGAGAGAGAGAGAGAGGGGGGGAGGTGGTAAGCATATATTCAGGCGAAATAAAACAATAATAATAGGCATAAGGTGACGACGGCAAACCAAAAACGAATGCGCAAAAGGCAGGGGCAAACACACACAAACCCAAACAGAGAAGCGAAATCATGACTCATGCACTCAGTACAAAATACATATACTTTTCCCTTCTTCTTCTTCTTCGCCGCCACCTCCTTCTGCTTCTTCTTTCCCGTCTCCCCACCCACCGTTACTTCGTGCCTGAGTACTAATGTGTTTTTGCGCGGGTGTGAGTGAGCGAGGGAGAAAGGTAGAGCATTTATAAAAATAATACTTGAGCATGGATAAAAAAACGAGGTGAAGAGAAATAAATTCGTGGGAAAACTCAAATAATTATTAAAAAATTATTTAAAAAATACTTTTAATTTTTATTTATAGCACTTTTTGAATTAGTAAAAATTTTCCATATCATAACATAACATCATTATAATAAATATAGCAAACCACTTTTATTTTCTGTGTAATGGCAAAAAGAAAACCGAATCGAGGATTTTCATCTGGCAGATGCAAATAAAATGATGAGAGCAAGGAAAGAGAACTACTGCTACTGAGCAGCTGTTGCTGCCCCCGCACCTGACATCCGCAACTACAACAATAAACAACAGTCGAGGCCATACGCACAAGGATAACCCAATAAAAGAAAAAAGAAAAAAGAAAAGCGAACCGATGACTCATAAACAGGAACCGAAATGTTTACAAAAATAGAACATATGCCAAAACGAAACAGCGCCAGAGAGAAAGAGAGGGGTGAAAAGTGCCGTTGGCGGCGCAATAAATAGCAACAATAAGAAGCCAACAGAAAAATCGATGCGGCTGTACCGTTCACCCATCCATCCTATCCATCCAACCACCCACCCACCACCCACTCTCTCGCCGTCTCGCTCTCTGTGTTCCACATTGCATTGTGAACGAGCAACAAAACGAAATGACGATGAGTCATGCCAGCGCACAGTGGTGGCCAAAAATACATTAACAGCCAGGCAGCGCAGGAAGCGAGTCGAGGACAACCCTTATCAGAAAGGACGTTTGCGGTTGGTTGGTTAGCTTAGCTAGCCTCGTTGTTGTTGCTGCAATCTGCATAAAATTTCCATTACCCGGGAAAACTTGTGTGCACCGTCAAAAACCAAATATCTGTAGTTCGCAGGTATATTATCAAAAAAGTTCTCAGTTTACTTTGTGATAAACTTTTATCTCAACAGATCGACCTTCAGAAGGTTCAAAGTAACTGGTACCTAAAAGTTTATTTATCATTAGGTTTATAATCTGTTTTTTACGTAAAATAATCATGGTATCTTATCTTACTGAATTAAAATTCTGAAATTTAAAGTTAAAGGATCTAAAAAAAAACTTTTTTTGTAAATCCTTTAACTTTAAATTTTCTTTTTTCAGTGTGGCCAAAGTCGCAACACAGTAACGGCACTTGGGGCAGCAAAAGCAACAACAATGCTGCGACGACGCTGCTGCCGCCATGCTGTCTGCCAACGCCAACACGCAACAGCAACAACAATGCGGCGACGGACGAAGGAGAAGCAGACAGCAGGAACGAAGGAGGCACGGCAAAGAGCGAATGGATAAGCGTAGGAGCAGCAACAACAACAAAAACTCCAGGAGGAGGAAGGAGCATTGCTCCTTATCCGTATCCACACACCCTAATTGTTTCTATGAGAGCGAGGGAGTAGGCTAGATACAAACGTAGACTCCACAGAGTGGAAAACTTTGATTTGAGCTTCGGTTGAAATCTCGTAATATTTACAACTTTATAATCATCTAATTACCCGTATTAACTTCGGGATTTAAAGTTTAAGCTATAATACAATTATTTTTGGGGCTACTATTAATTAAGAAGTAAATAATTTCTGGGATTTCCGCCTAAGATACATTTGTATTTTTGACAAATGTTTTTATATATCGATCTATTTTTTTAGTTTTAGCTTTTTTTAATAAATAAAGAATTCATTCAAAAAATTACTAATATTTATCTAAAATAGGGTCAAAGGCATTAAAATAAAGCATCTCCATATTTTGAAATCCAAATCCAATACAATCCATTTCTGTGTAGAACAATCATATCACTTTTTAGAGACAGCTAGTTTGGAGGTCGTCGATCGTCAGTCGCTCTTACCGCCCACTCGACTTTTCTCGCGCTTGTTTTAAATGAAATATTTGCACTACTTAAATCAAAGACGCTACAAAAAACATTAATAATACGGGGAAACAAAAACAGCAATAAGAACGACAAAGCTCGTGCACACGTGCCAAGACATTAGCTTGGAAAAATACAAAAAAAAAAATGCAAAACAAAAATACTTGATGAACAGCTTTGGACATAGAAAATGGAAAAATGCGATTGACGTCAGCATTATATTCCACGGCTAAAGCTCTCTCCGGCCACCTCGTTCCCCTTTTTTCCGTTTGGGGGTACATATTATTATTTTCATTTAAAATTAACAATTTGTATAGTGTGCATTGGTTGTGTGGGAAAAGCGCTGAGGGCAGCGCAAAATGCCAAGACCACACGAAACCCCAAAAAAAAAGGGGCAAACAAAAAGTCAATAACGAATTTTCCAACCAGACCAGAAGAAAGGGAAGTGGAAGCCAGACTAAAACCGTTATGCAAAATCCACAAATGAGCCCGCTGACCACTGAAAAGCCCGCCGCCAGGCATCCAATAACAAGTCACGTTTAGCAATTGCCAATCGCAAATCGCCAAAGATGATGACTAAGCGTAACTCGGATTCTCAGACTCAATTCGGGGAGCTCTAGCTTCCACGGAATTCCACAATATTTTTCCAAGATAAAGTTAGCAGGCCTAATCTCAAGCAAATATTTGGAAAATTTCACCATAATGAGACGGAAGTATTCGTCATCTTCTCGTTATTTTTCCATTGAAAAATCTTTTCTTATATTATTATTTTTATAATAAACATCAAATCGAATTGAATCGTATTAAAAAACAGAATTTTAAGTTAAGAACTTAAATAACTTTGATAGGATTTCAGATCAAAGGGTTATGATTGTAAAAAAAAAAGATTGTGCTTTCTTGATTCTTTTGTATCTTATTTTAGAAACTCACCGATAAAGTCGTAGGCCTCCTGGAAGTACTGCTTGATGTTCTGATGGGGCGTATCGCTGGCAGGTATTTGCATGTACTTGAGACCCTGCAGATGGCTCTCATTGGGACTTTGGCAGGTAACGTTCAGCACACAGTTAGCGCCCACGCTGCTGGGATCGTCGGCATCGCGGCCATTGCCCAGCAATAGATGCGGGAACACGGGCGAGGCGGGATGTGTTTCTATATCTGCAAGATACATGCGGATCGGATCATTAGTTTTTATGAGTAAATAATGGAAAAGTTCTATCTGCCCCAAACGCCGTACAAAAAGTGCCTCATTGTCGGGGGATCTCGCTCTGTCTATAGTCTATATCGCAATGGAAGTTTGCCAATTCGCGATGTCATGCAACAAAAGAGTCTGGCAAATGATCATTGTGATGGGGATGGGAATGGGGATGGGTATGAGTAGCAGTAGTAGTAGTAGTAGTATGGTGATGGCCTGGCCCTGTTTTCTGTATCTATTGTTGTATACAACGTCTAAATTTTGCTACAACAAATTGTTTATTTTTTTCTCCCCTCCTCCGAACGTTTTCGTTTCGATTGGATTCGTCTGCTGGGGCCTCTGTTGCTGTTGCATGAGTCATGCCACACACAGAGGCATAGAGTCTCAGTTCAGTTGGGTTCAGTTTTATTGGCAGTGGGCGAAGTCGAAGGTGGGGGAGCAGGAGGGGGAGGGGGAGGGACCGTGGCGGTCAGCGGGCCGAGGGGTGGCTTCAAGTTGCCTCACGGCCGTCCCCGAGTTCGTAGCACTCTCAATGAGCCGCGCAATTGTTTTTTCTTCCCTCTCTATGTGTATCTATAATTGTGCACCGTCTAACTACACTCCGAAAAAAGGTACCTTTATCTTGAAAAACTAAAAAAAACCACCCTAAATATCTACGAAATCAATACATACTTCCAGGTCCTACTATTTATAAGTATATTTATTATAAAAGTTAAGAAACAGTAACTAAAATAAATAACCCTATCATTTAATATTTTATTTAAAATAATTCTATAATTTCTTTTCTTTTCCAAGTGTAATGTTTAGATTGAAGTGCGGTCCCAGGGACCAGCATATGCCCTGCGGTTTTGGCCATAGACACCCCCCCCCATGAACTCCCCCGCCCCTGGCTCATCGATTATTTGTCATTGGGTTGCGTGTTAATTGATAGCACTCAGAGCCATGGCAACTCAACTTCGTGTATTTCGTTTATATTTATTTTTTTTGGGCTGACTGCACTTTGTGGGTCACACGGAAATCACTTGCATTAGTCATCGACAACACGTTGGAACTTTACTTTACACGTAAAGATGATTGTCATGGCGGCATTTACGCAAGCCCCTTCTGATAGCACTACATATATGTACTTTGTACACATAGTAGTATATTAAGAATGCAATTAACAGATTTCATAAATATTTCCACAGTGACTCAGTTGACGTATTGATAAAGAGGAATCGCTAGAGTCTAGAAAAAACATATATTGCAAAGGAGGGGGCTTGACAAATCCCCGTCCAGCAATCGATCGCTAATTAGTTCGTCAAGGGATTTTCCTATTTCACAAAAAAATAGGGAGTTTCCTTTGTTATGGCATTGAACTTATAAGTAATTATTCACTGTGTCCTCATGTGAATCATCACAGTCAATTTGCTTATTCATTTGTTTGTAAACATTACACATAATATTTTATTGATAGTTATCTTCGAATTTTTTTTTTTTGAAAATAGTTAGATCTATTTTTACATACCTCTAAGAAATGAGGTTTCTCTATTAAAAATTGAATACCCACTAATTAATTCATTGAGTGAAAATATAATCAAATTAATTTGTTTTTAAAACCTGATCCATAAATTTAGGATGAGATTGTAATTCAGATTAAAACAAATCTATTTTAAATACTCGCATCTCTAAATTGCTGATGCATTACTAATCCTATAATGGATGTGCGTAATATATAGAAAATACTGAAACCCGAGGAAACATCACGATGTGATCACACCTTTGTCAGGTGAAAAAGGTGGGATAGATGGACTGAGGGTTACCCCACTCAAAGCCGAGATTTAGTACGATTCTCAACGTGAGTGAGTAAGTGAGTAATATGCAAAAGTTTGACATTGAAAATTTCACTGTATTACTGTCGCTACCTTTGTTATTATTGTTTTGCATGTGTTTCGCAGCTTTTCGCATATTTTTCATACATATGTATGTACTACGTACGTACGCTCGATTTCGTAATGTGCAAAAATACGAGTTAAAGGTGCGAGCGAGAGGGGCGATCGAGCGAGCGATTTATCTCACAGCACGTGCCAAAGCAAAAACAAAACTGTTTGTTTTTAATGTTAAAGCAGAGCTCACAAGTGTGGGAAAGAGAAGGGGCAGAAATGACGGAAAGATTGTATGACAATCTGAGGCAATTTATCGTCATGTAGTACTATCAAAACGGGGTATACGAAGTGGGGAGCAGTTAACTTAGGCCGAGTAGGAAATGAAATGCAATGATAAGCACAAACAGCGCTAAACATGCAAATATGCAACAACAGAACAATCGAGAGATTGCTCGATCGGGTGAAGATATGAAGGCCCCATGAGTTCCGCTCTTGATCGGAATTTCCAATAACTTGGTTACCACTTGAGTAATTGTGTCCAATTTTGGTATGTAATCTCCCATGAATCATTACAGTACATCAGAAATTTAGATTTCCGTTTCTAGCATAAAAATTTGAAGAAATCAAATGTAGTTTTAAGCATAGTTGAGCGGTTACACATAATACTTCCATTGAAAAACAAAATTCTGAAAATTTACCTCTTACAAATGTTTTTATGACTTATTGAATTACACATCTAGGATTTTCTTTGTAATTTAAATTACGCACTCTATTTTTTTTTAAGTTATGCTACTGGCAAATTGTCTTAAAGGCCCAAGAATTTTCTTAGCGTTTTCAATATGCCAAAACCTTTCTAACTGACTCACAGACCGTTTGTGAAACCCGTCTTCGGGTCGCATACCTTTCGGTGGGTTCCCCATTTTGCAGCTTTCACTCACCGTAGACCGCCGGACTGGAGCAGCTGCGGGTTAGCACCGGCGTCCGTCCGCCGCCGTTCATTGCCGTGGTAGATGACGTCGTCGATGTCACTTCGTCACATGCCAGATTCTCCCTGGACCGCTTGTTGGGATAGTCCTTCTGATTGGCTGCAAGGAAAAGCACAAAAGCAGAAAATACGCATTAATACGGTGATTTAAATACTGATTATAATTGGCGGTTAGCGATTTGCTTAATTTTATAACCAATGATGTCAGCACGGTCTGTGTATGGACCACAGTGCGAAAAACTTGTCGCGCCAGGTCCCCCCGTTCAAATAAACCGCAAAAATATTTCGTTTCGATCTGCCGCCTGCCAAAACTGACGTAAGACTTTTATTTCGGCACTAGAGTTTTTGTTGTTTTCGCCTGATTACGAGCGAATGCAAAGCCAAAGTTTTCCACATTCGCTCGCAGCTCACAAGTCGCTTATCACAGTGAGCAGGCATAATTAGAAAACGCTCTGTAAGCTCGCCCGATACCAATTTGATAGTATTTTTTAGTAATTTTAATTATATATACAATTTTAATTTTGCATACAATTTGAACGGGGCGAAGATGTCGATAGCAAGCTCATTTAATGGGATGATAATGTATTCTGAGGTCATAAGAACTGAGATTTTGAGGGTTTTGAAATAAACTCATACGTATTTTTAGTAATGCGCCATTATTGTATGCTAAAGGAATCGAGAAGTAATGAATACTTCCTCTCAATCAGTCTTGAAGAATTAATAATACTGTAATTAAGACTTTAGGTAAGATTATTACTTTGATTTTAGGCGAGAGAACCCTTAATTGCAAATCACCATTTTGAGCCTCTATCAACTAAGAAATGATTAGATAAGGAATCCTACAGTTTGTATTATGTTTTCAAAGTGGTATTAGGAGGTTGGACTGGACTGACGTGACTTTATCAGCTGTACGCAGAAGCATAGTGTCTTTTTATGCTGGAAGGCAAAACAACTTCTAGTAAACTACTGGGGTACGAAATTGCTGTTATCAGCCAAGCGACCTCAAAAGCCAAAAAAACAACGCACAGGAAAAAACGCAACAGCTACAAAAAATTACAACCAACTTTTCATCGCGGCAGGAAACGTTGGTTCAGTTTTTTTTTCGCGATGTTGTTGTTTGCGGCTAGTAAAACAAGAAAAATCGCATGCCAATAGTGCATTGCAAACACCCAGGGGCGTCTGGGGTCTGGTCTGTGTGGGTTTCCAGGGGGGCACACGGTGGGAAAAAGAAGTGGAGTGTGAGAGAGTAGAAAATAGGGAAGTGCTAATTAGTATACAGTGGCTTGTTTATTTATAAAAACAAGTTATCAACCAGGTTTCTGTTTTCTATTATGTACCTAATCGATTTTAAAATTTTTGGCTATTTTGTAACGTATTTTCTGTGTTATTTATTTGTCAATAAACTTTTAAAACCTTTAAAAGTGTACTTAATTGGTTTCACTTTGTGGTTTTATTTTAATTACATTTATTATCAGATCTAGTCTATTTATATATTTTTAGAATGAGATTAAATACAATAGCTTGAAACTCACAATTTTTTTATTTAAAACTTGAAAAGTTAAGCTTACGCTGCACTGAAACTGCAGTCCCCTTTTTGCTCCGCCCCTGGACCCCCTGCAACTATCTCTTCCTGCTCTTCCTCTCTCTCCCGCTCCCAACTTCAGTTTAAAGTTGTTGCTGCGGCTGTTGCTTTTTCTCCTTCTGTTCCCCCTTTCCCCTCCTCGCCCCCTTATTCTTCGCCCTACAGTTGTTGTAGCTGGTAATGTGTGTTGCTGTTGTTGTTGTGCCGATGAATTCGTACTCGAAAGGTCGTTTCAAAGCGGGTTTTTCAGCGTTGCCAGGCCGCTTGAGAAACCTGCTTTGCTTTACATTTTTTCTGGTGTTTTTTATTTGTACTCGTATTTTGTTGGACTCTTTTTTTATTTAACCAGCCAACAGAAACGAATCGAAACGCTTCTTTTGCTTTTATTTTTGAAAGACACGCGAATTGTGAGTCACGTATGGAGCGAAAAAAAGTAACTGACTCTGTGTCTCTGATCTCTCTCGGGTTCGTTTCTTTTTTATTTATTTTTTTGCCTTTGCTGTTGTAGAAATGAAATGGAGACGCTTACGTGTGTTCGCCCCCTCTCTTTCGCGCCCCTGCCAAAGTAAACAGCATGCCAAGCGGTAAAAATCAAGAGAGGGAGAGCGAGCGAGCGATTAATTTGCTCTTCCCGTCTCTCTCACTTGATTGGTTTAAGTGTAATCTTAAATTGTATGATTTTTCTTATTGCCTATTTTTTGTTGTTGTTGCTCAGTACTCACCACCAATGCGATTGTTGTTGTTGGTATTTTGGATTGGCATAAATAACAGAAGACACGGCGCTTCTCGCTTTATCCGCATTTTCATTTCACTTATATGACTCACGCTGTTGCCGTCTCCGTCGCACTCACAGCGGCCGTTGTTGCTGTTGTTGTTGCGTGCTGTTGACGTTGCCGTTGTAGCGTTGTTGTTGTGGCCGCTGCTCTCGTTGTTGTTGTTGTTGTAGCTCTGCGTTTCTCGATTCACACACATGCAGGCGCTCACACTAACACACACACATGGGGCCTTTGGTTGTTTTAAAATTGATATATTTCTGAGCGGTTGTTGTTGTTGCCCGTACAATCTATATTATTTAAGTATGATTTTCGGCAGGAGGGCTTTATTAGATAATCCCCGAGCCACTTGTTGAGCCACTTGCCGTTATAATGTGTGTTGCAACCGAAAATCGGGGGCCCAGAAATCGAGTTTTATTTCCACTTGTAGCGCGCACACTTTTGTTTAATTCATTAATCAGAAAACGCGCGGGTTGTAGTTTTTCTTGTTTTTTTTTCTTCTTCTAAAGTAGTTTAACTATTTATTGTCCAATTAATAGTATCCTCTGGTTTTGCTGCCTCTTCACAAGTCACGTTTTTGGGTGAAAAGTATATCCAATTGTTAATGTTTTTTGCAGGAAAATATATCGCACTATTTTCCAGAGATATATTTCCTAGGGTTTTCGCGCGGGGGTTAGGTTTTGTGTTTTCGAACTGGTTGCACAAAGGTGTAGAGACAACCGTTCGAAGCGAAATTCAAAAGACGAATGAGTGAACGAGTGAATGAGCGCAACACAGAATGAACGGGCGCAAAACAAATTTGATAACCGAATTTGATAAAGAAGCGAATAGTGTGACCGTTTGGGGGTTTTCTGGAAACGGCACAAAAGAGGTCTTTCCGCAAATAGGAATTTATCAACACTGAACATTGCGCGGCCTATTTTGAAATTTTTAATATAAACGAAGCGGAAAAACTATAAACGGATTTTCAAGATTCTTGCACATGAATGTGAATTGACAAATATTTATGAAACAATAGATTTGAGTTCTTTTATGTAAACAATGAAAACTTTATTTGATTCTAACGGGTTGGATTCTAGCACGGGCAAAATAAATATTTTTCTGGCCAAATTGTGAAGTAACCAACTTCTTTTTAGTGTTCTATACAAGTCCCATATTCTAGGACCCCCATCCCTTGACCCAAATAAGAGTCAAGATCTGGATCCAAACTTGACATTTGTTTTTACACAGAATACAAATAGTTTCTCTTTTCAGCCGCATTGGCGCTTTACCCTAAGAAAGCGGGTCACATTATTTATCGATAGTACGCGCGGTTCAAATCGAGGAATTCAAAAACATGTAACTACCTATTAGCCTAGGCGCAAACCTTTTATTTAAAAATCTCACATACATATAATCTATTAAATTCTTAAAAAATTATAAGGTCAACAAATTGTTATGTAGCTATGATTAGTCGTCAAAGTCGTGAGGAACAGGTGGCTTCCATCCGCCGAAGGCTCGCTCCAACTCCACGGCCACTCGGAGGCACAATCGGTCCTGATTTGGCGCTCCAATCACAGATAGTCCAACAGGAAGACCACGATCGTTCAGACCCATCGGAACATGGGTGACGGGCAGACCAAGTACGTTAAACATCAGGGTGAAATCGACGCCCCACAGTGAAAAGACTGACCACTTGTGCCGCGGAGCATGTAAGTTCAAGGTCGGGAAAAGCAGCACTCCATTATCTCCAAGTAAATTCTAGACAGGGAGAATATGTTTTCATTTTACCATCAAAGGTGTAAAATAAGGCACCTAGTCAATGTGTTTTTTAAGCAAAATGGTGTTAGCAAGGAATAAGTTTCAAAAAAATAATATATGAAGTTGTAATAAATAATATAATTAGCTAAAAAGTTCAATGTAAATATAATTTTAGAAGAGAAAGATATCATAAAAATGAGTATTAGTGTAACAACAGTGATTATTACAGGTTGAAAGTGTCAGTTTGTCGTAATAAACAAACAAGTATGAGATTAGTCGAAGCTTGCGTGCTAGGTAATTTATTACTCACCGCAAACTCCCCGATCAGACCGCGCGTTTCCTCCATGTAAAGATTCATCTTTGATTGCGGCATAAAGGCGCCAGTGCGACGCATAAGTTCAAAGATCAGCGAGTTGGTCGTATATTTCGAGTGACCTCCTAGACTCTTGACCATCTCCCAGAGAGTCTGAAGCACTTTATTCGATCCCGCTGCATCGTCATCCTCCAGCAGATAGTCCATTAAATCTTGTCCTGCGATTCCGGATAAAGCCATCTCCATTGAGTTCTCGAGGTTGGGTAATTTGGCCTTAGTAACCTCTAAGCCGAGCGATTTTAAATGGGTTGACGCTCTGCAAATTGCTTCCTTTATGTCCTTATCCACAGACGTATGCATCCAGCCATTGATTCCTTCGAAACCCAGCGCATACTGCACTTTGATCTGATTCAGTTGGACGGGTTCGTTTAATCGCAATTTGGCTGAATTCTCTTTGCCCGCCATCACTTGCAGTAAATCGGAAAGATCCCCAGCGAATCGAGTCATGGGTCCCTCTACCAAATAGTGTTCTATACTTGGATCTTTTGAATTGGGAAAGTGTCCCTTTACGGACACTACGCCTCCGCTTGGTTTGTGCCCGAAGATGCCGCAATACAAGCTGGGAATGCGAATGGAACCGCCAATATCTGAGCCAATGCCGAATAGAGAAGCGCCAGCTCCAATTAAAGAACCCTGAAATAATATTAAATAACAAAATATTTAAAGGTATTTTTAATGTAAACCGACTAGACCTACCTCTCCTCCAGAACTTCCGCCCGGAGTCCTCTCGAAATCATAGGGATTCAGACACCGTCCATTTAGCAAAGTATCCGTCTCCATGCTGAAGCAATATTCGGGAGTGGCCGAAACCAGGAGAGGAATAGCTCCAGCGTCTTTCAATCGCTTCACTGCCTCCCCATCAGCTTGGGCTTTAATATTCTTCCTGCACAGACTGCCCACAGCAAAGGTCATGCCCTCCAGGGCACACGACTCCTTTATGGTCACCGGAAGCCCCAGTAATGGGCGCTCTTCGAATAGCTTCTCCACATCCGCTGCAGTTTGGCAACTGGCTATGAGGTCATCCGTTTCGGTGGCTTCCTCCAGAGCAGCCGTAAATCGAGATTCCACCAGCGCATTTAAATGTTTATTAACTGCCTCGATACGTTCGATATAAGTGCGCACCAATTCCACCGAAGTCAACTGAAAATAGAACATAATAAAATTAAATTACAAATCATTATTACCAAACCATTTTTTAAGATTACAAGTCATTATTATTAAACACTTTTCAAAGATATATTGTCTTATTTTTTAGATGGGGGTGGATTATCGCATTGAACTTTGAACTTTACTGATAATAAAAAAAGGTCGTTTAAACAAAAATTTAACATTTAAGTATAGAAAATTAATTGGTAAATGGTTTCATTTATGGGCCCTTAAAAATTCGGCATATAAAAAAGCATTATAGTTAAAATGAGGCCGAATTACTCAGATACTGATTCATTTCTATTTTGTAAATATTTTTATTAACATATTTCAAAGTAGTTGGGACGAAATACGAAGCTCAAATCAGTGAAGTTGGAAAAGTGTCATTGAAAATTAAAAAATCAAAAGCTCGTATGACTTAGAATATAAATTGATCAGTTTTTGTATCCATACTTATTTGGAAAAAAGTGTGATATACTATAAATAGATAGTTCTTGATATTGAAGTTGGACTTTGGATGTTCTCCCGAAATAATCAAAAATATTACTTCTGTAAGGTGCAGTGGATGAATCATACATACATATATCAACATATACATAATTTTACCTGGCGGGTTCGAAGGCGAGTGCGCAGTTCCTGAACGCTGAGGGTGAGCAGGCGGTTCCTTACTGGTGGAATTAGAGTCCTTTTGGATTTTTGAGGATAAACAAATTTGTCCAGAAGCGGGGAGATGATCAAGGCGATCGCCTTTACTAAGATCACGATTAGTCTTAGGAATATTTCCATTGCGCACTAGAACCGAATGAGCGGGCGTCCAAGGAGAGAATGAAAAAAGTGAGAAAGAACCAAGTGATTAAGCCAGCCGGTTTGTCGAATTAGAGAGCAGAGAGGAGAGCCAAATCTACCTGTGTATATAGAGAAGGTGCTGATAAGGTGGAAGGGACTGGAGATTGGGAGAGGTATTATAAAACGTAAGCAATACGGGAATGAGAGTATGTATTTCGTATTGTATTTCGATTAAAAGCGCTCACAGGCACATATAATAACCGATTCAAAATTGGCGGCATTATTTTTAACAATTAAATTTTAAAAGATTATTAACCCTAATAAACTGAAGTGTATCAATCTAAATTTTAATGCATCAACTTAGAGAAAGTTTTCCAAATAATGGGAATTTTTCTAAGCTATAATAATCAACTTGTTCTATTTTTAGCAAACTATATAAAATACCTAAAATGAGAAAACAGCTTTTTTACTTAATAAACTCTTAAAATGCGTTCCGCAAAACAGGTTTTACCTCCAGGTCTTATTTTTATTACAATGCGATATTTTCGGGTGACAGATCGTGAATTTTAAGGAGTTCCGAGGGCATCATCGAAATCAGCTTCGTCTGATGACAATTCCAAATCCTCCACACGGTTTACTTCCGGATCCGGAGCAACATCTTCCTGTTGCTGATTGGACGCTGCATCCTCAACCATTCGTACCGATGCTAAAAGCTCACCAAAATGTGAAGCTGCTGCCGAGATCCTAGCGCTCTGAAAACCATCTCCACCGCTTCTTTCAAAGCTAATATATCCACTACGGACATGGGTGCTCCAAATACCATAGGTTCTTCCACGACCGCGCACGAAGATAGATCCTCGGCCACGAATGGTAATACTTCCACGACCATGTGATTCTGATTGACTTATGTGAAAGACTCCATCGTCAGTCTGAAGGTAACAGAACATTAAAAGACTGTCTGAAATATTGTAATATTGTTACATGCATACTTACACGAATCTGCACATAGTTTTCGGCAGATAGGTTTACCTCCTGCTAAGGAAATGCAATTGTCGAATCGCTGCCCAAAAGTTAAATTCTCTTAGTACTTACATTACCAGCACCATAAGCTCTGTATCCTATACCATTCCCCATTTTAATAAACACCTGAATTCCAAGTAAGGAGTCTTTCGGCGCTTTAAATTATCAGAATTTTTGACAAGTTGACTTTTTAGAGTGGCCAGTTTGTTCAAACATCGTATGTAGGTCAATATACTATCAGATAGTTTTAATCTGCATTTTTTCAGAAGCTGTTTTCTATTTCGGGTTTTAGGTCCAGTATTCAAACTTGAAAGAAGCCGTTCCAAAGGGATTTCCGTTTTGGATGCCCTTTATGTTCGGTTAAATAATGGGTTTAAAAAGAATATAGGGGGGTTCCCTAAACTGTTGAATTGCTGAATTGTTGAAAATTCAACAAAAAATTTCAGCAATTAAGGGAACGGCCCAAAATGGTTCCTGTTGAATTTTCAAACAGCTGTTATTTGTTGAAAAGTTTCACGGAACTTAAAGCATGTAAAATTTGATTTATTGTTGCTAGTTACTGTCTAAAAGTGTTACCAAGGTAAAAAGAACCACAAATATGCTTTCTAAGTTGATTTTAAAATAAATAATGCGTACTGGTGATACTAAAATGTTACAGAGTTGCCACGACTTTTAAAAAAAGGTGACAACTCTGGCTTTTCAGCAATTCAACAAAATTTTCATCAGCCCCGAGGCTGTTGAATTGCTGAAATTTCTGAAACTTGACTTTGTATGGAACAGCTGATTAACAGCTGACCAAAATTCATAAATTCAGCAATTCAACAGCTTAGGGAATCCCCCTTATATTGAAGGATCTTAAAATACCAGAATCTTGCTAGTATTTACCTATCGGCTTTTTAATTCATTGAAAAGTAGAGGTGCTATGTACGTCCTGTTCGCACTTATGTAAAATCGTATATAGCCATTTTTCGCCTATATAATTTAAAGTAAGTGCGAGCAAGACAAACATATTTTTTTGGCTTGGGTAGAACATGTTTATTAAGGTAAAATGGCAAAGTTCTTAAACATATTGGTGGGCTACATAAAGTTTCGAGTTTCCGTATATAAGCTCCAATGCGGCAAGGCTCTATGCATCCGTCTGATGTTCTTCCTTTCTTTGTTTATATCTCCTCACTCGCTGTCGCTGCTCTCGCTGCCGTCCTCCTTCTTGATATTAAAGGTCTGGCGGATCTTTTTGGCCGTCTTGCCCTTGATCATATTGGCCACCGACTTGCAGGTGAGCTCCAGCAGTCCCTTGATATCCAGATAGTTGGCCGCCAGGATGAGCTCAAACAGGGTGCTCTGATCGACCTTCAGGAATTCTAGATCCCAGGCGATGATGTCGTCGCTGCAATTATACTTGCTGTCGTCATTCTCGATTGGTTGGGGATCGTCCTTGTGGTATTGAGCCCAGGTGAGTACTTTACGAAGAATCTCCGAGTTCACATTGGGCAGCGGTACAATGGCATTCTCGTCGTTCTCCATGCCGCAATCCTCCAGCATGATCTTAATTGTTCCCGAGCACTTGGCGATCTGGATGTCCGTTTCGAAGATCTCCTCGTCCGAAGATTGCAACTTGATGATGGGCATTTTAAAGTTGTTTCTTTCCTTTTTTCCTTGGAATCGTTGGCCAGTGCTTTGAACAAATTGTGAGCAAAATGTCAGAAATCGATAGGTTAAGTTTAGAAAGATTCTGGTATTTTAATATACCACAGGTATCGATAGGTCAATAGGTCAATTAATTCAAAATGGGGCCAAGTATATAAACTAATTAAAAATAATTGGTAAAGTGTTGTAACGTGGTGCAGAAACAAAATAAAAATGTTTAAAAACCAGCTTTATCAATAATATTTAACATTTTAAAAAATGTTGGTTTATATCGATTTTACGGTGAATGCAATGTGAAGAAGAAGAATGTATGGTTGCTCTGGAAAACTATCGCTATGTATCGCCTAAATATCGCATTAAAAAGTTCAAAAAATTTGAATGGAGGAAAAACTGGAAAAAATTTTAAAACGCAACACCTTCGGTTTTTAATTTAATTTTTAATATCTGTTTCTATAAATGAACAATGTATTTTAATATGAGTCACCCTTAACAACCTTTAATAATTTTATAAAAATAATTTGATCATCAGACCTCAGTTTTACAAAACCCGAAAAATGTAAAAATTTTCAACAACTTTTTTCGTAGTCATCTTTATTGTAATCCAAATAAAAAAGAGTACACTATAAATAAAATTTGATGGCCATGTACTAAACAAACTTCACTTTAATCTTTACAACTCTACTAAAACTTTAAACGAAATTTAACCTTGAACCTTAACTGGATAGACGAGCAGTGATCTTCACTTGGTGTCCGTGGCATGCGGAACCGGTGGCACCCAGCCGTGAAAAACGGCCTCCAGTTCGGCGGCGACCTTCAAGCAGAGTTTATCCTGGTACTGGGCGGCCACCACCTGCAAGCCAATCGGCATCCCCCGTTGGCTAATTCCCATGGGCACATGGGTGGCGGGCAGGCCAAGAACGTTGAAGAGCAGCATATTGTCGATCCCCGTCACATTCAACAGCGAGGTGTGGAAACTGAGGGCGCTCGTGTGGAAGGTGGGCAGGATGAGGACTCCTCGGGTGCCAAGTAGTTGCTGTAAGTTATTTTCAATGGTTTAGTTTAGTATAGTTTATAAGCTTTCAGTTACTCACATTCAAATGGCTTTTGATTTTCTTCACATCTTCCCGGTATTCCTCCATATTTCCAGAGGCCATTAGGCCATTGAAACGCTTCATCACCTCCAAAACCATCGCCTCCTTGGTGAAGATCGAGTGACCTATAATGCTATTGAAGAGCTCCACCATCAACAGACGCATCGAGGGATCCCGATCAGCCCGCTGTGTTACGATACTGGGCAGACCCTTCAGGTCCACCAGGGAAACCAGGGCAATCTCCAGAGAGTTGCTTAGGAATTTTAGATCCAACTGATGGGAAAAATTATATTACAAATATTTATAGTTTATTAAAACGTTTATTTTACCTTCTTGGTCTGAACGCCACCGTTTTCCAAGCACTTGACGGCCTTGGTGATGGCCAGTTTAATATCAAAGTCCACCACGGGATGGGTAAGGGAGTTAAAACCCGAGTACCCATAGGCATAGTATACCTGAGAACATATTTATAAGCTTAAAGATCTATAAATATTAAGGCGCTCCCACCTTCATATCCTTCAAAGCCACCGGTTCTGCCATTTTCAGCTTGTGCTTGTTATCGCCCGCCATGATTTCCAATAGCAACGGCAAATCCCTGGCGAATCTTGTGATGGGTCCAATCTGCAGCATCTTGGGGAACTTCTTGTCGGTCAGCGAGTAGGGGAAGTGACCCTTGACCGAGGTAAGTCCGCCAGTGGGCTTGTGTCCAAAGACGCCGCAGAACAGGGCGGGCAGGCGAATGGAGCCGCTGATATCGGAACCCACTCCAAAAGTGGTCGCTCCGCAGCCGTTCAAAGATCCCTCGCCCCCCGAAGAGCCGGCGGAAGTGCGTTTCAGATCGTACGGGTTCAGGCAACGCCCCTGGATATTGTTGCTCGTCTCGAAGCTCATGCAAAACTCGGGATTGGCAGACACCAGAAGGGGAATGCCACCGGCAGCTCGAACTAGTTCCACCACATCGCCATCCTGGGCAGCTTTCATATTTTTGCGAGCCAAACTGCCAACGGCAAAGGATAGTCCTGTAAGGAAGTAATGGTAGTATTTTAATACAAATTCTTTAAAAATTTTCAGTTTTCTTTAAAAGGATTTTAAAATTATTTAAAGGAAAGGAAAGGAAATTTATGTCTTAGGAATATTTTTGGTAACAAAACAATGAATAAAGATAATATTTTATTAAAATCCTTATAATATTTTCTTTTTTCTGTAAATAGATTACTAAAGTGACTCATGAAAATCAAAAAGACGATAGCCTTTCATTATCGGGATGTTAAAACAAATTAGTGGGTGTAAGAAATTAATAACACTTCGATTAATAACAAGAAAATTAAGCTTAACAATACAATGAGTAAAGCAAATATTTTATTAAAATCCTTATATTATTTTCTTTTTTCTGTTAATGGATTACAAAAGTGACTCATTAAAATCAAAAAGACTTAGCCTTTCATCATCGGGATTTTAAAACAAATTAGTGGGTGTAAGATATTTATAATACTTCGATTGATAACAAGAAAATTAAGCTCACCCTTAAGACCGCACGATTCCTTGACTGTAAAGGGTATGCCCAGAATGGGATACTTGGTGTAGAGGGCCACCCGATCGAACTCGGAGCTCGCCTTTGCGATGAACTGGTCCGCCAGCCTGGCATCCTGCAGGGCAGCCTCGAAGCGATCCTCGACGACGGCGTTCAGCGAAGGATTAACCTCCTGGACTCGTGCTATATAGGCGCTAACCAACTCCACCGAGGTGATCTGGAATCAAACCCCAAATTGTGTATGTATGACTTGCAAATGTCTCCCTAGAATGACGTAATTGGACTTGGAGACTCACCTCGCCGCGTCGCAATTGGGTGACCAATTCTACGACAGACTTCTTGAGCAGGGGATTACGGATCCCGGGGTATTTGGGCTTCTGCCGGGGCAGTGCAAAATCCAATATCTTGTTCACCAGCATGCCAAAGGCATTCAGCACAAAGGCCAACAAACGTAGGATGATCTCCATTTCGAGCAGGCGGCGGGTCACCAAAAAGGTGGCGGTATTCAAATCGGCGGACTTCGATCGGAACTCAGCGGAAGTGGGTTAGCTATAGGCTATAGCTGGAATGGAAGTGGCAACTGGCACTGCACCTGGAACACCACCGAACACTTCGGCTGCGGATCGTGGACTACGCGTGGCGATCGACACTCACACGTATTTGCCTTGTTTTCAATTTGAATTTGAATTTAATTTCAAAGTTAGCTGGGTTCTTCAACACCGAACTTGGGTTGTTCTGGATTTTGAAAATCGCTGGAGAAATACTTTTCAAAACACCTTTTTCAAAAACACAAAAATAGGTCTTAAAATTCCTACAATTGACATACAAAAGAATACAGTCGTTATGGTTCTTAAAATAAATTCAAGAAGATTTTTATCAAACCCAAATATAACTCAATTCCCTTTGTCACGAAAAATGCCATTATTCATTCATGTATTTATTTAGTAATAATTTTAGTTATTGTTACACTTATCACTTACGTGCTAAAAGGAAACGTTCAACAAAGGCAAAAACTTGTTTAGCACATTACTCACTGGAAAACAATTCGAATCGCATCGAATCGGTTAACGAAACGGTTAACGAATAACAAACCGAGGACAGAGAGTATCAGAATGAGAGTGAACTCAGTTAGGCAACTTGGCAAAGGCGCTAAGGAGACGTCTATATATCCGATATCCGTATAAGTATAGTTGCAGGCTTGCGCAAAAATTGACATCTATGTAGCTATATGTATGTATCCTTGTATGCTCTATACTCATGAATATTCACACAAAACTCTTGAACCTGTCTGGCATATGTATGTTTATCATTCATAGACAATTACGTGGGTATGTTTTGCTGGGCTTTGTATTGTTAAAATCGTATATCTGCTGCAGGATTGACATCGAACGACGACGGCAACCGTTCGTCGAAACAGTTGAACACAGTTTTTATTTTTGCAATGCACTAATCTCTATTACCTACCAAAAGAACTGCCAAAGTAAAAAATGTCTAAAAATGTTCTAAAGCAAAATTAGGTACTTTTTGATAGTTTTCGACGAAGGGCAACCGTCTGAGGGGTTTCAAGATCCTTATCCCTTAAAGGGCTTTAATATGTCTGCTCTTGATTGATATTTTCTGCGGAATATAGGGATATGTTTGAGTGTTACGGTTTGTGTGGCTTCTAGTCTCGGTAAATGTGTATATGCTTAGGCTTACTTCACTTTATATGGTATATTATTAGCTATCATAATATATGTATTCTGCGTGGTTATCATAGATTGGTTATTAACATTAAAATATTTATTGTCTAAAACATTTCGCCCCACTTAGTGCCACTCTAGATCCCAAACCAGATAGCCTGCTTTTAATCCCCCCCAAACGATTCTAACTATTGCACACACCTTTGGCTACTTACAAATAACTCTTTCTCACCGATTAAATTTTGAATTTAATATGTTTTCGGTTCTAATACTTCGCAGGTGGCCGAGATACCCTGAGGATTTTCCATTTAGCGGAGCACTTTGGTTGGGTTGAATATGTATAGAAAACTTAAGGGCCTAAGGAGGTTTTTGGATTGGTATTTTTGGGAAGTTTCGTAGGCGCCAGGCTCTCGGGGCTCACAAAAGCCTGGTCCTCTCAGCTTAAGAGCAGTGCCAAACAGAAATCCATCAGAGATCAGAGCTCAACCACCGGCAACTAAAAGAAAACTAGATCCTAAACCAGCTTAGGTCATGTGCAGATCCCCCTTGAGGATGCGCGTGAAGGTCTTCTTGAACTGCTGGTTGGCCAAAGCGTAGCAAAAGGGATTCATGGGGCTGTTGGCGTAGCACAGGAAGTACGAGAACATGTAGAGGTGCTCATTGATGCAGGGCGGATGCCGGCAGAAACCCTCGACGAGGGCCAGCACATGGTAGGGTGTCCAGCAGGCCACGAAGCAGCCCAAAATGAACGAGATCGTGCGGAACGCTTTGCGGGCACGATTCTCGGACTTTGACTTCTGCCTCCCGCCCACGCCGAGGATCAAAGGCAGGGCCTTCTTGCTCTTGAAGTGCTTGCCTATCGAGTGGATGAAGGCCCGCTTGCTGGAGTTCCGGCTGGCCCCCAGACCCGCCTTCTCCTCCCTGGCTGCCGCCTCCTCCGCCTCCTGGGCGTCGTCCTTCCTGGCCTCGCTTTCGCCTGCACCGCTGGTGGTGCCCGAGGTGGAGGCCATCTTGTTGGTGTTACTATCCGACGCCTCCCGCTCCTCGATGCGTTCCAGGATCGCCGGCGGCGGCGGCGGCGGAGGAGTTGCTGCCGCCGACGACTGGGGCGTGGTCGCCGTTTTGACCTTGGGCGAGAGGGGCCTCGGTGGCATCGGGGAGTAGAGTATCGCATCCTTGCTGCTCGTCTCCATGGGACTGGAGGCCCGGCGATGTGGGCAGTCGGCCGCCTGCTTCCCGGGCACATCCAGCAGGCAGATGGCCTCGATGCAGCTCTCCCGCCTGACCTTGGCAAAGTCCTCGATGCCTGTGTACGAGACGAGAAGACGTTTTTCAATGGCCACCGCCTCCTCGAGACTCTGACTTTGGCTCTGGTTGTGATTTGGGTTCAGATTGAGGCTCAGGCTCAGGCTTTGACTTTGACTTTGGCTGGGACTCTGGTTTTGACTGTGGCTTTGATTCAGGTTTGGTTTTGGTGGATTTCGGCGGGCGGGCGGTGGTGGAGGCAGGACTGGAGGTGGCTTCCCGCCCGGGGCACTGTCGTTCGGGGAGTTCGTCGTATTGGCATTCGACACCATGGCCATGGAGCTCTCGTCCATGTAGCGCAGCTCCGAGTTGGTCATCAGGTCATAGGTCAAGGCCAGCTCGCTATTGCCCGAGCTGTTGCCAAAGGGACGGTCCGAATAGTCCTCGGACAGCGGGGTGGGGCACTGGAAGGCGTCGGGGGGCGGCAGGATGGTCTGCACCAGACCCTGATGCACCTCATCGCTGGGCACCTCAATGGGTGCCAAATCGACGGGGGACAGGGGATCACTGATCAGGGCAGGAGAGGTCGACGAGAGGTCAACCAAGCGATCATGCTCGGCTATCTGGGACAGTTGGGAGCAGGAGGTGCGTTTGGGCCGGTCCAGCGGTGCGGGACTTTGGTTTTGGTTCTGATGGTGGTGCTGATTCTGCTGATGGTGGTGCAGGGAGCGCACCTCTTCCTTGCTCTGCGCCCGCTGCAACGGACTCTGGCTGTGGTGGTGGTGGTGCTGTTGGTGGTGGTGGTACTGGTGCATGGCCTCGATGGACTTGGAGTTGGTGGTGCTCTTCTGCAAGTTACCTTTGCCCCGCGTGGCCAGCAGGGCGGCCTGTGCCCCAAAGACCAGGCCAATCGAGGATCGCTTGCGCATGTTGTTCAGCTTCTGCTGGGTGATCAGCTGCTGGGCCTGATTGACGGATGACTCCTCATCGGAATCAAAGGCAGGACTGCTGCTACGTTCGCTCTTCTCCGCATCCACGGCCGCCTCACGTTTCTTCGCCTCCTCCTGGATTTTGGCCGCCGAAGCTCGCCGCTGTTCCGGCGTCATCTTCTCCACCTCCATTTCCGTAGCGGCGGCCAGGGGATTCGCCTGACCCGAACCACTCAGCCGCTTGATCACAGTGGTGCAGGCACTATCCAAATCGGTCTGATCCCCGCCCGCTAGCTCCACCTTCGTCTTCAGGATCTTCTCCTCGATCACCCCGATGCCCGCCGCATGTCCTGCCATCCCGGACATCGCACCTGCACTCAGGGCCACCATGGACTGCATCTTCCGCTGCTTGGCCTCACTGCGCTTCTGCATATCGTAGGCGGTTTTGTATATACCAGCATAAAGAACGAAGAGCACGATCAGCGTGGTCCAGTAGTAGCCGATGATTAGGGCCGTATTGAAGATCGGATCCTTGAGAAACTGAACGGCACACTGGCCGGGCAGCAGGTCCCGCTTGCCGGTGAAGTGCTCCCACCCAAAGATCGAGATGAAGAAGAGCAGGGCGGGTATGATCCAGGTGATCGTCACCATGTAGATAACCCGCGTTCGCGTCCTCCAACTCCGGTACTTGGCGGCGATCTTCACCGAGCAGTAGCGATCTATGGTGATCAGCAGCACCGTGTACTGGGACACCAGACAGACCGTGTAGTCCACGGAGAGCCAGAGGTCGCAGAGCATCGGACCCAGGTCCCAGTAGCCCTTCAGCACGTATATCGTGTAGAAGGGCATCGAAACGGTTCCTGAAAGAAATAGATAAGTTGGTATTAGGGAATTAATTGGAATTCGAGGGAGTGCGAGGGAAGTGGAGATATGCAAGCAGCAAAGCGACTGCTTGAACTGCTTGAACGCTGTCATCTTTATTTGCTCATAACTTTTAAGTAAATGGTCCGATTTTAATAATTTTTAACATGTCGATAGGTATTAATACACAAAACAAAATCGTATTAACTTTTTAAAAACAGACGGAGAGATGAAGAATATATCCGAGTAATAAATTCTACGAGTAACACACCCGTTAAATATATTCCAAAGACTCACCTATCAGCATATCCGTGGCTGCCAGCGAGGCAATGAAGTAGTTACTCGGCTGCCGGATATTCCTGTCCACGATAAAGGCCAGTAGCACCAGGATATTACCGCCCACCGTCAGAATGATGCAGATGGCCAGGCAAATGGCAATCAGTATCGTCTGCCACAGGGCAAATGGAGGCAGCACAGGTCCGAGGATCTCCGAGTCGGAATTGGATTCCGACATGGTGGAACCGCCATCCAAGGAGTGATTTCGCACGCCCAGCAAAAGGTTCGTATTGTTGACATCGAAGTTCCGGTACCATTGTAGCTGATCATTGACCGACCAGGAACTAAAGTCACTGCTCTCGCCATAGATCTTGGCGGCCTCCAAAAGACGCTTGCACTCCGTGTGGGTCAGGACTCGCTTAAAAAGGACGCTGCACAGCTTATCACGCTCCTTTCTGAGGCTCCTGAAGTTGGAAAAGAAATAATTAGTTATTGGCTTTAGAGAAGAATGAATAAATTGGCTTCAAATTAGAACTCTTTAAAGTTTCCCTAACAATAGAGGAAGTCTTTCTTTTTCACTCCTTATTTTACTCTAAAAAGACATTGTGTTCTACATTTTACAGGAATTACTATTTTGAAAGGCGCCTTTATTCTATTAAGCTTACTCACCAGTCGGTGATCCACTTGTTCTTGATGGTATAGATGGAGTCGCTGGAGTTGCCATTGAGGCCAGTCAGCTCCTCCTCGCCCGCCGACTTGTTAAGCGACCGCATCTCTTACCGCTCCGCCCTCCGCTTCCCTCTTTCCGCTCCCCGCTTCCCGCTCCCTGCTCTCCCCGACCTCTGCGGTCTTTATGGTAATTTCAAGTTGTTCCTCCTTAATGTGCTGTCGACGACGTTTGTCCCGGAATGCTTACATTGCCTCCACGGAATGCCAGGACTTGTCTCCGGTCAGGTGCAGCATCTGCAAGAGGCAACAAAAGCAGCTCTTAGATTTTGCACTTGGAAAAAAATATAAACGAGATTAAATTTTAATTGAAATATTTTATTATTTAATTTTTTGGTCTTAAAAGATTTTTTTTTTATTTATTGAATTAAGTCTTGGAAGAAGTTAAAAATATTTAAAAATGTTTAATATATTTTTGTTGCCTAAAGATAAGTAGGGGAGTGTAGGGTAATTTGACGAGTAGGGTAATGTGACGAACTCGTCGAATCTCATATATGACGTCACGACAAAAATTCCAAATAAATGTAGTCGTCTCCCCTTATCGTGTCGACAATGTATTTACAGTAATATTAATAAGAAGTCCCGTAATTTGTTCGTGAGGTAATTTTTTCTAAAAATGTGGTGCGCAAACTAGCAAACCTATTCAATTTACTTGTGTTTCAGCAGTACCAGAGCAAAGATGAGTGAAAAATATAACCAGGCAAATATATGCACGTATACATGAGATCTTTATCAACAGTTTTTGGTACCTCGCGTTTTTATCTTTTGCGCCGTTTGAGAGTGACACCGTTTTTGCTCCAAGTCTACCTTGTAGGGTATCGTGACGAACTTTTTGTAGGGTATTGTGACGAACTTTTTTTATTCAAGAATTTTAATTGTTATCGTTAATTATTTGTAAAAAAAATATAATAATACCAGATAACATTTACTGCTGCAGTTTTATTGTTGTTTTTAATAGTGAAGTCAATTTAATTTAATTAAACAAAAAAAAAAAATTTTTAATTTAAAAAATTGCATTTTGACCTTTTTTTTTGTAAGTTTCGGTATTATCTTATTACTTCTTTCTTTTCCGTATCGAAAATAACTTTTCCGTAAATTACATATAAAATTTTTTTTTTTTTTTTTTGTGAAAAGGATGATTTACACAAAACGCTGTGGGATTTGGCTATGTTGAAATTTCGAATACAAATTTTTCAGAAATATGCTCAGTAAATGTAAGTAACTTTCTGCTTTTACACTTTTAAAAAATATTGATTTTTGGAGAAGTTACATTAAAGAACAAATCGTTCGTCACATTACCCTACAACTTTTTAAAGTGCAAAAAAAGAAGGGTTCACGCCAAACGCTGTGGCACTTGGCTGCATTGGAATTTCGAATCCGAATTTTACAGGGATATGCTCAGTAGATGTAAGCAACTTTCTGTGTTTACACTTTTGAAAAATATTGATTTTTAGAAAAGTTACATTCAAAAAACGAATCGTTCGTCACCTTACCCTACAGTCCCCTATATAATTTAGCGATGTTACGCTGTTTTTCAATAAAATTCGATCCAACAGATTCAAAAGTTTTCCTAACATTTTTATTATAATAAACCGCCTCTTAAACATTTTCTTTCCGCGTAGTCTTCGTGGACATCTTCGCTTCCGCCAAGTTTAAACTAATTTTGCAACCGTTAACTGGCAACCGGCGACTGGCGATGCAATTTGCTTGTGGCAGTTGCTTCCTGCCCGCTGCTCCTTCCTTTGTCCCGTTGTACTCTGTTATGTTGCCTCATTATGTTACGGCATGATTTGCTTATGGCTCTGCCACTTGAGCTTCGAGCGGCCTTCGCTCGCCGTCGCCCTTCCCATTTTTCTATCTCTCGGCTCTTTTTGTATTCAGTGATTTTCTTGACCTTTTTAAATGAGGTACTGAGGGTATTCTATTTAGACTGACGTTTTGTTAGGTGAAACCTGAAACTCTATTGGCGGGTAAAGTTATTTTGGGTATAACCTTTAAACAATTTAAAATAAACCAATTAAAATAATAATTGTATTAATAAAATAAGCCAGGCACACTCTAAATTAAACTAATTATAATATTTATTGAAATGTGTTATCAATTACCTAAAAAGGGAAAAAAGAATTTTTAATTTATTTCAACTTCCTAGTCGACCCAGAAATCCTGTAAGTTAACTTAATGTTATTTTAAAATATTATTCTAGGTTTACTGCTGGTAAAATATTTAATAATATGTAGAATTAACAAAGAATAATAAATTAATAAAACACATCAAATAATTTAAAAGTCATAAATGTATTATTAAATTAATATTTAATAAATAAAATACTTTTAAATTGTGTCAAAATTTCTAAGCGTATATCGTAGTCGACCCACAGAGCCTCCAAGCCTCCGACTTGATGTTATTTAAAACTAAATGCTTGTATTCACTGGCAGGGCAAAGTTTCTTCCGCTGAGGTCACTCGGAGGCCAGAGGCTGCTCAACTTCTTGACTGTTGCATTTGGCCCAAGGAATGGAATCCACCAAAGTTGTCCTCGTTGTTTGTTATTTTTAGAGTGCCCGGCTGGCAGGAAGGAGGAAGCAAGGTGGAGGCATAAAGCGGCAGGGCGAAATTGAGTTTTCAACTTTTCAAATATAATTTCAAACAAATCGATAGGACAAACTTGTGGAGCGGCCTCTTTGGCAGGCAAATTCCACAAGGGACAATCGAGTTATCCGCTGTTGCATCTTCGCAAGTGTTGCATCCTTGCAGCTCGGCACGTCCGCTGGCACTTTGATTGAGTGGAAATTGAATTAGTTGAGACAATTTGTTTTCATTTAATTCCCAAAACATTGCCACAGCCAAGATATCCGGCTAACCGAGTTAGTTGCAAGAAAGGTTGCTTCCTTAATCCGTCAACACATGCGACAATCCTGGGTTGACAGATGTCAGACGCTGTCGCCCCGCTTTTTGTCATCGGAAACCCGTAACCAAATCTTGCAGCAGACCCTCAACCAAACCCAAATCAACGAGCAGTCCCAATTTCTATGCTAATTGAGGGGTAGAGTTTGTGGGTTAAGCGCTTTGATTGCAAGAAATTCGCACCAGAAAGTGCTTAAGTCTGTGAAATGGGTTGAGCCCCCAAAAAAGGTTACAAAAAGGCAGTACAATTAGCAGATAGTTGATGGTGGGGATTAATGGGGTTCTAAAATGTTACAGGTGCTTTATAAATCTGAGAGTTGGTTAATATAAAATTATTACAAACATTATTTACAAACAAAAACTGCTTATATTTACTTGTAAAACCTGTTACATTACATTGACAAACTCCTTCCCTTCCCTACAATCAAGTGCTTACAAATAAGTACTTTATTGACTTTTATTCGATAAGTGTTCTGTTATGTCCCCACGTCCCTCTTGGTTAACTTAGCTCTAACTGCACTCCCCGACCTCCGTGGCTTTGGCCCAACTATGTCGTAATAACCTTTTACTAACTCCCAGTGGCACAGAAGCATTCTCGCCACACAACACGTGAAGTAATAATCCCGCTTAAGGACCTTAAGCCTTTGTCTAGTTGACCACCGAGTTGAACGGCGCTTTTCCTGCTCCTGCTCCTTTTGTCCTGGAAGTCCCGGAGTTCCAAGTTGACCGCACAACAAAAACAGAAGGCAGCAGAAAGCCGTAAGATCAAAGCGTTGATCTGGAGGGGCGGAGGAGGTTGCTACTCGGTCACAGTTTCCGGCTTCCATGGCAACTTTAAGTTAACTGCACTTGGATAAATAGGATGTTTACTATTGCAATTTATATTTAAATTTTTTGAATTATTTCGTATACTTCTTAATTCTTTTAAAAAAGTTATGAAAGATATTCAAAAACGTAGTAGAAATTTTATTTTAACATTTTTAAATGAGGTATACCTAATAATCCTTTTAAAAAATGATGAAAAATATTTAAGGAGAAGCCTTTGAGGGGCTTATAACGAAGAACAAATTTTAAAAACAAATTATTCAGCAATGAAGGGGAAATCGGGATCATCAAGTTTCGAATTAAAGGTAATGGTGATAAGGCAAAACATTTAAAGCGTGTTAGGTAATAATTTCCTCCGCTCATGTATTAAAAATTTCTTTCGAAAGTTAGGCAAAGTCCAGCATTTTCCGATGCATTTTCCGCAGTACAGTGATGGGGTTTCTGTTGCATTCTGGCCTTTCATATCTCGCATCTCCCTGCAACGGACATAGCTTGGGCTTAAAACAGAATCGAGGTTACCGCACGAATGACACACGGTCTGAAAAGGGTGGAAAAAGGGGGCCATAGGAAGTAGTGGGATTTCAGCGGGGACTATGGCCAAGCCGTTGGCTTTGTTTGCACAACTCAAAGTTGTTGGCATTCTTGGCGTGCGCTCAGAAAGTGAAATATGTAAGCAATGTGTTTGCCTGAATGGCTGGCAGGACCCAAAGGATCCGAAGGGGAGAAAAGGTAAGGCAGCACCTTAAATCAGCAATTATGTCGCGCAACTTTTGCCAGGTGCCAGGTGCAAAAGGGAGAGCAATAAAAAAGGGATTGAGATTGAGATTGAGGCGGTGGATACCCCCTTGTTAGATAAGATTTTGCCCGCTCTTGTTGCCATAATAACCCGCTTTCGCCTTTTGCCGTTTCTTGCTTTTTTGCCTTTTAATAAACTTATTAAATGTGTAAGCCAGCCGTTGTCCTTGCCGCTGCCGTTTCTCATCCTTTTTCTGGCTTTTATTTGGCAAATAATGAAAAGTAATTTAATCAAGGCAACAAAAGGGCTGAGAAATTCATCAGGAAAGATAACGGAAGTCCCCAAATTTGATTGGCACTTGAACCGGAGCCTCCTTTTTTTTTCCGTCCTGCATAACCAGGCATAGGGGTCTCCCAACCGGGACTTTCGCTGTGGTCTTGTGTTAATTGCCTGCACAAAGCCCCTGCAATGTCGGTTAGCGGCTTCCAATCATGCGCTAATATCCGCATCGCCAAAAGCTTTGAAGGCTGCATCCATAATCCGGCCAACCAAAGGTATGAGATGATGCTGGTTCGGCATTCTGGAGCGTCAAAAACTGTCAACGGCCATGGCGTTCTTTTGTGCCCAAAACCCCTGGCCGCAGATTATGATTTTGACAGCATTCTCTGGCCGGAATGGGAAAAATGGGGAGGCCGGGGAATAGCGGGCTGTGTGCCGCATAATCAACTTGTGCAAGTGCGCCCGGCAAGTTTTAATTACAAAACGTTCAGGCGTTCTTCACTCTACTCTCACTGGCACTTCCATTTCAAGCTCTTCTCCCTTTTCCGCTTAATTCATCTTGGTTCTAGGAGTCTAGATTAACATTCTTCTTTTTTTTTTTTGGTCTGCCTTTTGTTGACTCCCTGGGAACTACTTGGCACGCGCATTTTAATCAAAGTAAAATTTTAAATAAATATTAGAGACGCACAACGTGATGAATAATTTGGGGCTGCCACCCTGTCAATTGTCTGCCTCGCATGGGCAATTTCAATTTCAGCTACGTCAGCCCGCGAATTGTGGGTTGCACAGTGAGGAAAACTTGGGTAGTTCTCAATTGTAAAATTGTTTTAAAATATTTAATATTATAGTTTGCATAGAAAGGCTTTACAAATATTTTAAACCGCTTTTAAAAATGTTTTTAAACACAACAATTTTACAAATGTGTTTTTAAAGATTCAAATATTAAAATGAAAAATAATGTACTTAAATTTAAATTTTATAAATATTTTTTTTTGATTTAAAAATATTAAAATCAATATTCTGTATCCATTTTCTCATGAAAATTACTGTAGTTACAGTCCCATTTTGTTTATATTTTTTCCACGTGTGTTTGCAAAGATCTGAGATGGTGGTGGTTTGGTGGGTGGGTGGCTAGGTGGCTATGTGGCACCGTGTCGAGTCGGTGGCTGCATCAGACTTGTCCTTGACACGTTTGCTGCATTCCAAATGAAGGTTGGCTCGCTTCCTTGCCGCGAGTGGTGAAAAAACGCTTTCGAAGACAGCCAAAGACCGCAAATCGTTTTCGGAGACTGTTGCGCGTTTACTTTGCTCGCTCGCACACTCACACAGTGGCACACTTTCACGTCCTCATGTACATTCCACTCACACAACCGCACAGAAGTAAAAGCATGCACATGCAAATTTAACGAGCGCCAATGGCAAAAATTGCGCCCCAGGCCACTTAGCGTTGTCTTTTGTGGCAGGAGACACACACATGCGCTGGCATATATTCATACATGTCGACATCCTCGTTTATTGCTATGCAATCTGTTGTTGCTTTTATATCCGGCAGCCAGATAGCGAAGGCATAAAAAACCCCCCCTGGGCACCATAACAAAATGGTAAGCGACACTTGCTACGAGCATGCTGAAGTGCTCAAATGACGTTGCCGGCAAGCAAGAAGGTGCCACCGCGTAAAATCTGCGGCTTAGACCAGATGGATTTTCAAGATTCGTTCCGCTGATCGATTAAGCACGGTAAACAAGCGGGATTGTTCGCTTAGCTGCTTTGAGTGAGAAGCGCAGAGAAGGGCTTACTTCGTCGGCAAGGGTGAGAGAGGGTGGATTGACTTTTAAGACGCTTTTAATAATTTGCTGTAGTTTCAATTTCAAAATAAAATTAATTTAATTTTAGTTTGCTTTTGTACTAGATGTAAAATCCAATTACCTCTAAGGATCATTTTGCTTGGCAGAAAATAAACCCTTCAAACATTTTCTCTTTAACAAAGTTCCCACACACAGTACCCTTCTCAATTTGCGCTTCCTTCCCTTTCAAAAACCCCTGTGCTCCTGTCATTGCAATATGTTTTTATGATTATGACAATGATAATACCGTAATCGCTGTTGCCGCCTTCTGGCTTAATGCAACAACTGCAAAATGCGTTTGGGCGACACTTGCTGCAAATTGCCCCACGCACACAGAAGAACTATGAGCACAAACGATTCAAGCTGAAAATTGCTTGGCACAGTTTGTCGCATTTTTCGTCCTTGTGCCTGCTCCTGCTCCTGCTCTTTCTCTTGCTCCTGCCGGTTCTGCCTGCTATTGCCGCCTGCCCGCCTTGTCATTTAGAGCTCATTTCAGGCGAAAAACGAAACGGAATGTAAACAAAAGGCAGTGGCAACTGTGGCAGCAGGGCGGCAAAAGGACGCAGCCACTTCCGTGTCGCAGCAACCATAAAATGACAGAGCAACTGCCTCCTTCTACACTCGACAAAAAGAGTGACCTAAGTTCTGGGTGGTTTCTAGGTCAGCTGGGATTTTTTTATCGTCTGATATAAACGTGAATATATTAAATATTAATTTAACTCTTTAGAAATTCTAGGTAAATTATATAAAAAAATATATTAACAGAATGGTAAGCCCAAAATAATCGATTTGATATTTTGTAGTTTCAATTATTACTTGGTATGCGGGCACCTTAATTCGAAATGCTCGAAATGTAAACATGTAACTTTTAACTTCTCGCTTCCACTCACATAATTTAAGTCCCCACATTGCTTCTTCGTCTTCTTTTTGAAGTCAGAGAGAGAGATTTCGGTAAAAACGATTTGCGTATGCAATACCAGAAATTTACCATGTGCATATCGATTTGACCGAGTTGTGTTTTTTGTTGTGTAGTTTAAGTACTCACAACAATTTTAATAGTGGGCTTAATATTGCCGTATTTTTACACATAAGGAGAAAGTCAAACGCTATTAATTTTTTCAAGTGCATTCCCTCCTGCAAGCCCTCGCCTCTTACTCTTTCTCTTTTTCATTCCCCTAATGAGCTTGATGCGTTTTTGATGATGCTGTTGGCTCCTGCTGCCATCCTGGTGGTTGCCATCCTGCGCTGCTGCCTGTCGCACTAATTGAATGTTTTACCTCTTGGCCAGCGCTGCGTATGCGCAATGTGCAGCCTGCCCGGCTTGAAATTTGACTTCTATGAGTCGCTTTCGGAATACACAATTACCGTGTCGAATTTATTAATGCCATTTATCATGCCGCCCTAAATGCAGAGCGTAGAGGTAACCTCTTTGTCCCGAACACAGTCTTTCATGGCTTGTCAGCGGCTTTAATTATGCTGAGGCTGCCGATGTCCTGCTGGGACAGCATCCTGGCCGAGACGTGCTCATATTTTATGCCTTTATAAGCAGTATTCGTGTCGGTGCCCCATCCACTTGGACTTGGACTTGAAGGGTGTATTGTGTGGCAGGACAATTAAAATCTAGAGCGTCCAAATTAAGTTAGGCAACCCTTTTCATTCCACATGAGCGGAAGGAAAAGGTATCAGCATGCAACCTTTTAATCATGGAGACACATAATTTGTCTAATTTATTCTAATCTCGTTGGCACTAACAGTGTTAATAGGGATTTTGCAAATTTTTGATTGTTTTAATAGTTGTTAAATTTTAACGATTCTGCTTTTACCATCAGGGGGGGTTTTATTTCATTATTTTAATTTAACTTAGTTAAAACTTAAAATGTATTTATTTGTGGTGCCACAGAAAGAGTTGGTTTACAAAAAAATTGTATAAAAGGATGCAACAATATATGTTTAAGCCAAAAGTAATATGAATTAATACAGGAAGTCGGATATTCTTTATTCACAGCATATTTTTAAACACATATTTTATTTGTGTGTCACCCTCTTCTATTATTTTAAAAATTATTGACTAACAACATAAAAAATGTAACCGCAATCTTGATTGCATGGGCGGAAAGTACTCATCGAAATTAGCTAAACCCCATTTGGGGTTGTCTGGCTTAACTCACGTTTACTTATTATAGCGAGTTAAAGCTTTAAATACCAATTTTATTTATAATGGCCGTAAACCATAATAAAACATAGTAAACCAAATTAAACCATAGTAAAACATATTAAACCATAGTAAAACATAGTAAAACATAGTAAACCATAGTACAAAATTGTAAAGCATTGTAAACCGTAGTAAGGAAAGACAAACTCAAATGTTTTAGCTAATTTCGATGAGTACTTTCCGCCCATGAAATCAAAATTGCTAACAATGTAGAACAGTGTAATCAACACACAATTTTCCCTACATTTAATTACACAGAACTTAATAGTAGGCTCAATATTGCCGTAAGCTCTGGTCTTATATTTCTTTTGTGGCTGTGTGGAATTAACAGTGGGTCTTTGTTAATCGATAAGCACTCAATTAACAGGTCTTAAAGGCTTACACGTCGCACAAAATTTTGCGTGTAGCTGGCACTCGACATCTAAGCCCCGAATTTTCCGACGCCCGCCCCCCAATTCCCAGCCACAAAAGGACACTTTCCAGTCGCAAACAGCCGTGGCGTAAATTGATTCAGTGAGCTTAATTGTGCTGACATTTTCATGTGGCAGCGATCGATCAATCGATGTGAATGTGTTTGCATGGCACGCAACTGCAGCTTTAGTTAGTTTAAGCCACTTCCCTCCATTTGCCATTGCCAACCCAGTAAGCCTAATTTATGCCGTTGCATGGGTCGGGAATTGAATATGACAACTTTATAGAGTTTAGTTTATTATAATCGCATAAAATATTGTGACGTGCCGGGGCGGCTGAAACGAGCATGGGGATTTTGCCGAGCCTTCAACTCCCGGAGGTTCCTGACTGGCTGGCTGGCTGGCTGCTCCATTGTTGTGCGGCTCATGCATCTTTCATGGGGTCATGTTAATGTGCTGGTCCTGCTCCTGCTGCCTGGCTATGATTTCACCACCCATATCCATCCTTTCCCGCCTGCCCTTAGTTCCACGGCAAAGTTTATGCAACAGATTTATGAATGCCCAGCTACGTGGCCGAATTAGGCAGCTGAGAGCTTTCCCAGACCGAGGAACACTGGTTCCTTCCCTCGCGAAAATAAGCGAAGATGCGAGGGTAATAAGATACACTCAGGAAGCTATAAAGTTAGAAAACCAACTTATTAAGAGTGCATATTAAATGTTGTATTTTTAATTGAAGGAGTCCTTGGATATTTGTGTCTTATTCTAGGTAGAATGAAATATTTTTGAAAATGAATCTAACAGCTTATTTAAATTTTAAAGCTGCATACTAATCTGCACATTTAAAAGGGCCTTTAAAATCGTTGTGCTTATTTAATTTTCTTAAATAATTTGTACTACAGTTTTTTGAAGTGTAACAGGAATTAGCATTTCCTGGCTTATGAATTTAAAAAACCTTCAGCACTGGCAAACTTGGTTTCTGAACGGCGAAAAGTTTTCTTTTAATTGTCAACTTCATTAGCCAACTAACCGTTGACCCTCCACCTCTTTCCCCAAAGACCTTAGGTCATCTTGGCTTGGAAAGTTGTGCCTTTTGTTAATTAAGTGCAACCCAATCTGCTGCTGCTGCTGTGGCAGACATAACTCATTCATTTGGCTGAATCGTTTGCAGCAGCTGTTGCCTCCTCCTTGGCTGGATGTTAATTGCCGCAGTGCTCATGACAAATGTGTTGCCACCACTTTTCCACGCTTTCCACTTTTCCAATCCCTGCAGATTCTAGCCAACTTCTCCATTGTGGTAATAATTGCTCCATTGTTTGTTTTGACACGGTCAATATTTGTTTATTGGTTGGTAATTGGCAATGCAATTGGTTTAATTACAATTGTAGTGCTCTCAACTAAATTATTTACAATTACCAGCTGTCGAGTGGCTGTAATTGCCCCCGGATTAATGCAAATCGGCCAAAAGATTTCCCATGGCAAACAGCAAATTCTAAATCCGTTTATAAATATTTAATGCGCAATTTATAGCTGGAGGATATTTGGCCAAATACCCCCCACTCCCCCCTCTCTGCTCTTTTCGCAATCCTCCTGTGTAAGTTGTTTTTCATGTTTCTGCTCTGCTCTACATTGCTGTAATTTTTTTCCGGGTTTCCAACTCCTCGCATTTTTTTGTTTGACTTTTCAATTTCAGCCACGCCAAGCTATCTGCGATTTTACTGGGAAATGTTTTCAGCATTCGCTGTATTCCGATATGGTGGCCTTCGGCTATAGGAAAACCCTTTCCCTCAGTGGAATGTGCATCGTTAATGGATTTACCCGGTATTGATATGTTTAAGGAATTTATATTGTTTTTAATTCAATTTAATTTTTCTTTGGAAAATTTATTTGATGCTACAGCAATTTTCCATTGCTTATGCTTAAAAGCGATAAAATATGCAATCGTGCCGGCGCATTCTTGTGACTTTGCATTGCAATGCAATATTTTTCTGGCACACAAATGCATAACTTGGGCAAAAATATTCGGAAATAGTGGAAATGGTTTTTAATTAAAAAAATCTTTTAGCCCCCAACAGCTGTCAAAGCAGGCCAAAGTCTGGCTCAAAACGAACAATGGATGCCCTACCAAGCAAAAGCCCCTAAAAAAACAGATTAAATATATACACATTAAATTTATAAAAGAATTTCTTAAAGAGCCTCGGCCATAAATTGTTTTCGCAGCATCCCAGGGACTTGTTTGTGCTTTGCCAAAACGCTGTCAACGCATTACGTAATTATGGATGTATCAAATTATGAAAAATGTGCTCGCTATTCGCCAAGTTACGTGTTGTGGCAACATTTTATGGCTGTCGCGGCACTGCCGTCCTTCGCCGCAGCGAATTATGTGACAAAAACGCTTCAGTAAACAGCAGACGTACAAATAGATGGGGAAAATGCCACAGAGAGACAACAGAAACGCGGACCCCGACATTACAACCGAACCAAACTTGGACGAGACGGGGGCGGAAAAAGCTACACTGGGGAAAAGTATTGGATGAAATATATAGAAATATAATTAGCTATTAAGATCTTGATTTATGGCTTCCTGAAAAATATTTTAATCGTATTTCCAATGCTATAAGTTAATTTAATTTGTTATCAGGAGTAAAACAGGAATTGGTGGAAATACAGATTCCAAATATTCTCTGGTAAAAATATTCTAAAACCAATAAAGCCAAGCTTACTTTCCCCAAACTATCATATTTTTGATGATAATTACCTTTGTGAGCTATAAATCACTATTTTTCTCAGTGCACTTTGAAAACTGGGTAACTGGAGAATCTTTCCCAGGGCTGACACGTGAGTCCCTGTCCCCTGTTTTCAGTGCCAGTGCATCGTTAAAGATTTATTTAGAATTTCCAGCGGGCACCATAAACCGCAGCGTGTAATTGTCCATATAGTATGTAGTGGCTGCCCCTCTCTTTCCCCCAGCCAACGCTCTGTCTCTTTCTCCCCTTGCACTGTCAGCATAGCATACTTTTATGGTAATAATTTCAGTTGTGGCATTAAATCAGCGGAAACGGATATGTAAAAACGTGTTGCCAGGAAGTCATATTTCAGCTTAGACAAACGAGATACACGAATGGGCAGAAAGCGAGAGAGAGAGAGAGAGAGGGAGGGGGATAGAGATAGAGAGGGGTGATGAAGCGTGAGATAGAGCCACATGCAACACTGTTGTCAGTTGTTGTTTGTGCTTCTGCTGTTGTTCTGGAGGAGACTACATCGCATTAATTTGGTTTTACAACATGGCCACACATAAAAATGAGAAATGGCTGACACACATGCTGCCCAAGTTGCCAAGAGCGAGCGAGACGGCCTGTGTAATGGGTGACGGAGAGGCAGACAACAATTGCCATCAACAATATAGTCGAAATTAGCGCAAAATGAATTATAAATGCTGCCTTAATAAAAAGCTAAAGCACAAAGCGCGGCCAGCAAACATCAAGTCCTTAACGAGCGAAAGAGACAGCGAAACGGTAATAGCCAAAGCGGAGCGAAAGAGAGGGTCCGAGGAAGTGGCAGAATTAAGAAGCAGCCGCAACTCTCCGCAGATGTAAACAGTAAAAATGTTGAATGTTCTTCCGCTGCTTTATGTGCAGCATCAAAAACAGATGCTGAACAAGCCGAGTGCAAGGAAAAAGAGAAAACCGGAAAGGATCTGGAGCAAGGGGTACGGGTAACGGAAGAGCTCGAGAGCCTTGTCCACTGAAATTGCACTAAATAATGAAGCAAAAGTTATTAGTACCCAGCAATTGTTCTGGGAAGTGCTTTAGGATTATGAAATTGAATACGCTGAATTCTTAAATATTTTAATTTACAACTTTTCCTTTTAAGATATTCACATTCCTTTTTTTATATAAATAAAACCTATAATAAGATATGATAAAAATATAATATTTTAATAGGATCCTAAATATATAACTATATGGCATATTTTAACTGATTTTTTTTGTACTTTGACTGTTTTGCGTTGTTAACTTCCAACTGATATTATAAAACTCTTTGCAAGGGTATACAAATTCACTTTTATATTTTCTGTGAGAGTTATTTGTCCTTCAAAATTTTCTTAATGTGGCCTTGACTAATGGATAATTTTCCAAACACATTCTACATTTTTGTACATTTAAATAATAGGATTACCATCACATTCAGCTATGAAGCTCGATATTGTAGTACTACTGAGCACCCGTCATGAACAGCGACTGTTGGTTCAAACAGATTGTTTTGGTTTACGGTCTCGCCAGTTTATGTTAACCTAGCTGATGGCAACTTTTACTAACCTATCTGTATCACAACTTCTGTTGCAAATACCCCAATAAACATTTTCAATTTAAGTTGTATCTAGACAAGGGCTTTTCGCAGTTTAGTCGCTGGTTTATGAGCAGCTCAATGGCTAATCCCGAACAGAGTCGTCAGCTGCTGCTGGCGCAAAACTTAAACCTCGGCGAAATCTTAAAGGCAGATGTCGTTCCCCCGTGGATTTTTCTGAGGCTAGAGGTATTGGTTCTGGTGGTGTTGCTGCTGCTGCTGCTGGCAATTATCACATCGTGTCGCAGAGGCGGCCATAATAATACCCAGTCCGAAGATGAAGTCAAACGCTGCAAATACATCCAATCAGACGAACAGCAACGGGATGCGACCCTCAACGCCCATTTTAATGTGCGCACGACTTGTCCTGGGGGGCAAAACGCATACATATATATATAGTCGGGGTTCGGGGTTCCGGGGGGAAGGAAAGTGATATTGGGTCTGGTCTGCACTGGTAACTCCATGAATTTTCTTGTGTTTTCAGTGGGGAAACAGCAGTAAATTGACATAAAAACCAAATTGTCCATAAAAATGTATTTCCCTTTAGCCCAGCCAAGGATCTCCCCCAGCAGTTGCTTTTCTTTCTTGTTCTCCCCGTATCCTGTACCCCGATGCTTATCGATAAAGTTCAATGGCAGCTTCAGGGCCAACTTGCTCAGTTGGCCGGCGGAATTAGTTTCCTGCGGGGAATCCCTGGGAACGGTTCCGTCAACAATTTAATCAGTTCATCGCCTCCCGGCCGCAGCAAATCCTGCTCACCAAAGGATTTTCTGTCTTGCGTTTATTTCAACACCCTTTGGGGCTTCTAGTTTATTTATTTTTTCTGGGTTTACTTGCCGCCTATTGACACAAAATAAGTCGGCTTTAGTTTTGGTTTTATTGGCCCGCATTCTGCCGGCAGGAAATTAAAAGCCATCTGGCAATGTTTTCATTTCCTCTCGCCAGAGTCACTTCATCATTGGCCTGAGAATCGATATTATGCTAATGCCCGTCTAATTATTGCCCATTATCGAAATGAACAGAACACATTCCCCATCACCATCACCAGCAATATTCTATGTAATCGACAACTGCCGGCTGGCTTATTTGATGAAGTTCGACTTTTGGGAATGGGATTATTATTTGTAAATGGGCTTGGCGAAGATTTTGGCAGGATAAGTATATTTAGACAGTCAAGTTTTGTCTAATTAACAAATTTGATTAATTGGATTGGATGGGATATAAAAGATTAGTACGTAAGAATTAGCATTGAATAAAAGTTATTGGCATATTAAATGCAGAAATTAGTTCGAATTCATAAAACCCACTTTAATATCTCTTTGAAATTTGATGAATCTATCTCCGTTATTAAATCCTGCATTTTTTCTTTCGAGCTTCTAATTGTTTTTCAAAAAAGGAAACCTTGAATAGGGGGAAAATGATTGATATTTTTTCGCAGACCCTAATTATTAGCTGGACCAAAGGAGGAAAAACGGTGGGAAGACCAAAAGGGCAAATCATTTCAATACAGCTGGGTCCCAGAAGATTTTCCACACCCCCTTTTGTGCGCCTTCTCCCCCACCGACGTGTGAGGACTTTGAATGGATTTTTAATAACATTGTCAGGGTGACACAGAAATGGCGTCAACATGTGCGCAGCTACCGACCCTGACTGTGATTATCACTCGACCTCCAGTCCCCGTAGTCGTTCCGGGGGTCCATCAGGGGTCAGGCCAGCACACACGCTCACGAAAGTGTAGGACACTTTTTTTGTTTGTTCGGGTTTTGGTGTTTTTGTTGCAGGTTCCACCAGGACCATCGCTGTTGGCTTAACGCCTGCTGTTGCTGCTCTTTTCGGGCCGGTCAACATGCTCATATTGGATATGTTTTGGTGGCCTGGCCACCACCATCACTCCAACGCCTCATCAACGGGTCCATCCTTTTTTGATGAGCCGAATAACACAAGCCAACTAATTTCAGCCTGACATTTGCCAAGCGATGATGATGATGATGATCATTACAATGATAATGGTAATGGCGATGGCTTATGCCGAATGCCGCACATTTCATAAGTTTCGATGGCGGTTAATTTACATGGCCAGTTGCAGGATTTATTGCCCTCCGAACTAGGCCAGCTGTGGGCAGGCAGATATTTATTACAGCCCGTGCGCATGAAATGTGTTAATATCGCTTGACTTCTTGCTGGCCATTCTGGCTCTTGAGGCGCCGGACAAAGGACCCCATTGAATGTATTCACAGGGAGGCATACAGTCGCAGGATGTGGCACAACCTGAGCTGTGAGATATACCGAAAAAAGGATACATGCATACAGATGCTGTAGAAATAATAGCAGTTCCTTCGGGCGTTTTTCGAGAAGTCATAAAGTATTTCTTAAGTAATGGGAGTCATGTTCGACCGGATTTTTTCTACATATAAGCACTGTGCTTTAGAAATCTTTATTCTACAATATTCTACAAAATAAAAACCAAAGTAAGAAACCATACTTCATACTTAAAGAATTCTTTCTATAAGGAATTTTCTCTGATTATAATATTTTTACCTTTCTTAATATATGTGAAATTTTATAATTGTTTAAAAACAAATTTTCGAAACCATTTTGTACTACTTTTAGACTACTTTGTAAGTTTATTTACATGTCTAGGGTTTTCTTTCTAATCATATCGTTATATTGTACCATTCTGAATGTATGCCATATTTTAAATTGTTTTAAAAACAACTTTTTGGAAGCAAGAATTTTGTTTAAATTTAAAGCCCGATCTATTATTTTTACCTCATCTGTTCGCACCGCAGTGTGTGCAATGAAAGCAGGCGAGAGAGCTGTTACAGCAGACAAACAAAAGCTGCCGAAAACAAATAATCCGTTCTGTGTGCTCCGTGCTCTGTTTTGCTGTTTTACTGTTTTGCCGTTTTGCCGTTTGGATGTTTGAATGCTTGTGTTTTCCTTGCGAGCCACACGGCTCTTATCCTGGCTGGCATCCTTTGTCTGTTTGTCTGTTTGCCTGTCTGTTTGCCAGCGATGCTGATGAGCCTGCAACATGTCGAGTCGAGTTGTTGCCAAAGTAATAATAACAAAAGGGCTAAGACCGAGACGAGAGCGGGCTTAAAAACTCATTGACACGTTCTGCCTGGCAACCAGGCAACACTTTCGGTTTTAGCCGTAGTTTTGCATCCCAGCCCGAAGGCCTTAAGCCATTTACTTAGCCACACTCGGACAGATGTCAATGGGAATCTGGCTGGGTAAATGGATGCTCGACTGGCTGAATGAAATCATGCACGACTGACTTAATGCCTTTGCCAGGCAGGCAGCAGCCAGGCAGGCATACAGCACTTGGATTCATTTCCATTTAAATGTTACATCAACTCGGGCTTCCTCTGCGGGGCAACAGTGCGTATGACCGCATCCGAATGTGCATTTAATTGCATTTCAATTTCTCGATTTACAGCCATTTGGGCATAGCATGCCAAACACAGACGCTGCACAGCGAACGACGAGCGACGCAAATGGAGTATTGAATTAATAAATTATTGGTAAGCTGTTGACGTTGTGGTTGAAGGACACTGCCAGTCGCTCGGCCACTTAATTAGCAGGATGACAGACCGAAAACCAAGCCACAGCTTTTGCCACAGCTTCACACTCAGGTCGTTTGCCTTTGCCGGATGGATTTCCTTTTTCATCACACACATTTTACACGTTTCCTTTTTTTTCTCTTTTCAATTTTCCCATTAAACGTTAGCCTCCAAAAGGGGAAAACGAATCACACATAAAACTTAATTAAAATTATCAATCGGAAACAACATCAGCTGGATGGGAAGAGGCGTGGCGTTGATTGGCATAAAGGGCTTTAATAAGCATAAATTATGAAGAGTCTATAATCAATTCTAGCCGTTATTGTTTGTCTGGCCAACATGAAAATTGTTTGCAGCACGCAAGCAAAGAACTAGAATAACAAAATATAATAAAAGCACGGGATTGAATACCCTGATATGTATTTTTTCATCGGTCTTGTCCTAGACTTTTAAAATGTAAAGAAAATATAAACAAAATCGTAATTAGGTTTCATAACGATTTTGTATATAAAATGGCTGTAAATTTAAGAAAAAATGTCAAAACCAAACCAATTTAATTTTAAACTATAAATGAAGATACAAATTGTAAAACTCGCTCTGTATGTGTTCCAAAATTAAAGTAAATATAATAATTTATAATAATTTGTTTCCAATCGCAAAGCTCACAGCCTATACCCACTTGATGGGACTTTCTTTGTCCCCGAAATCTAAATATACTCTTTGAAAGGGCAGTAAATATTTGGCTGAGGTCATTACGAGCAGGTGCAGCCTGTGAGATAGTGAGAGGCAGATAAGAAAAGCCCTCCACTGGGCGAATGTTCAAATGTTGAAGTGGCTGGTTGGTTCAGTTGCAACTGAAAACACCTGAGCAAAAGCTGTAATTACACGGCGCGTAACTCACTGGGGCCTGCAATTAGTTGGCCATATAACTCATCCGCCACGTGGCACCGCTCTAGAAATAAAATGCAATTTGCGAAGTGAAATTGCCTGTACTTGTTAAATTAATCTCGCCCTCATCTCAGGCAGCCACAGGCAATTTCAAGCTCGACTTGCCAACTCATCAGCCGGAGCCAGCCAGCCAGCCGCGGATAATCATTAATTAGACACATCGAATGCGGCGGCCTCAGGTCGCTTTTTTATGGGTGCCTATATATACAATGCGACCCATTTAAGTTTGGTAATCGCAACAGCTTTCTAATGCCGCAAAAGCCAAAAACAAATGTCGCTTTTAATTATGGGCTTTCTCAGGATTTGATGGGGCTACACTGGGCAACAAATATGTAAATTTCAAAAATATTTTTTAGATTTTATGCCTATTTAAATGATATCAGATTAAAAGTCAAATAACTACAGGTTCTTATAAATACTTAGAATTTATTTATTATAATTTAGAATAAATCTTTAGAAATATTTCTTTACCAAAAACACTTTTTCTTATTTTAAGTTTAAATCAAAATTGAAGATTCTTAAAAATTAAGTAACATCTAAATATAAATTACAATATTTTGCTCAGTGTATCCAGCTCCAGCTCTATGGGCTTACATTTAGCACCTCAAGGCACGCCACTGGGCACACCCAAGGATATCCGTGGTTTGAGGTGGACGTGGTTGGGATGTGGGATGGAAATGGGGAGCGGGGATGGTGGTTAGGAGGTGGGGAAGTGCAGGTGCTGGGTGTGCTCAAGGTTAGGGCGAAATGGCTGACCAACTGGCGCCCAAAGCGAGCCGAACCGAACCGCGTTGAGCTAAACTGACATGCTCTGATCGACAGGATGTCTGCCGGTGGGTGGTGCGATGGACGGTGGGCGGTGGGTGGCTTAGGGTTCGACAAGGTCTGCGGTCGGGAGCTTATTTATAAAACGACCTTGGCGCAAATCAAATGCAAAACTTTTATGCGGCCAGCGACACGCGTCCGTGTCCGCATTCGCCTGCTCATTAAAGGTCAAAGCCGATTTTGTTTTGTTGTTGTCCTGTCTCCCCAAGGTGTGTTCGTTCCTGGGTCCTTTGTGAAGGGAATTGCGAGGAAACAAACACAAACATAAATATACTAAATAAACATACAAATATCTGCGCAGAAAAAAATATTAATTTGCAAAGAATATTTGTAAAAAGGGCATTTTTAAATTTCTTATAAATTGTCCAAAAAACAATTTAATTATATAAAGTATAAAATTAACCTTTCTATGCTTTGAAGAAAATAAATAATATTTCGTCATTAAATACCGATGTTATGCTTTTTTTTCCCAGTGTAAATATTTATATAATTTTTTCTGGTTTTTGGAAAGCCTCTTTAGAATTATTTGCCTTGGCGCGTTGTTGCTCAATAAACATAATTAGCATTTTGCCACTTTACGTGGCCCAGGCACTAATGAATGACTAGGCCGAAAGGGAAACGGCCGACAAGAAAATAACAAGGAAAAGCAAGAGGAGAACGAGTAGGTGGGGCAACCTGGATTGGACCTATTTCATATGCAAAAAGTGGCAAAGAAGTTGATTAAAAATTCAGGAAGAGCTCAACTATTTGACAGGCACGGCGCCATCTGTGGGGCAAATAAATAACAGAGTAAACTGAGCAAAGGCCACAAACAGCTCCGCACACACCTACACTCAAAAAATACATATACATATATATGCTATAGCATAGATACATCAACACTTGCAGAGATGTATACAAGTGTCACTCGTGTGTAGCGCACTCAACGTCAGCACTTGGCAATTGCCATGTTCCCACACACACACACTCCATCGCACATCCAAGCACACCAACACACACCTAAAAAGCGGGCTGCCAAAAGGGCTACTCGCACACACACACCCGCACTCTCATTTAGTGTCGCACATGGCGTATACGTGCTGGCTGTCTGTGGTCGTGCCGCAGAGTGTAATTAAATATTTTACAGGCAATCTACATTCTTGAGATAAACTCGGCTTTATGCTTGTATGGGTGCGACCCAACAGGAGCAGCAGCCACAATGGGAAAATGTTTTTAAAAACGGAAAACACGCAAAATGCTAAACAAGTGAAAAGTCTGGGCAGACTCGAAACGATTCGGAAATGCTCTTGGTCGAATGGAAAAGTCTAAAAAAAAAATGTTATTTTTGTTTAATGTTTTAGAGAAATATATTCAGGGTAAGTAATAGAATATTCGATTTATAAGGTTCTGCAAAAATCGAATGTTTTTGAGTTTTGAAATCACTTTAAAAGGTGTCTAAAAGCATGCAGTAAAAATAAACTTCCGTTTTCAGAAGGAAACCATCAAACTTTCACATCTAAAAAATATTGTTGCAAACTCTTGTACACTCTATTTGAAGTTTTTACATCCCAGTGATTATTGAAACTCCCTTGATAACAGAAATATCAAATAGAATTGTAGAACTTTACTTTTAAAATTGTCTGAAATATCTAAAATACATTATCGTTATTGTAAAGTCGCAAACCATTGAAGCATTTGTAACAAATGCAAATTGCTATGGATCCTTTTATGTAAATTGTATCCAATTGACTGCCAAAGTCGACGAACTCTCCTGAATTTCGAGCCCAAAAGGACAACCTCATAAGATACCAGATTAATGTTTGCAGCTCCCAAATACACACACATACACACACAAACGGCAGGATATTGCGCTTAGGCTGCAATATTTGGAGGGCTCGTCCTGGGCCCACCACACACATACATATCTACATACATGACTCGTCGAAACATTTTTCGGGGCATAAGTCGTCGTTGTCGTTGTCGTTGTTTTGGAATTTAGATTAGAGTCATTTAACTTTTTAGATTTACAAATGTTGCATGAAAAGATAATCGGCTTGCCCTTGTCCGCCGGCCAGTCACAGGACATGGGACTAGGACACGGGACAGGGGACACAGGACTCAGGACCTTGAACATAGTCATGGGCAGTTTTGTGGTTGCTGCCCCTTGGCAACCTCCGAAGCAGAGTCGTCCTGCGTCTCAGATCCTCCGACTGCGCTTGAGTTGCGGCGTTGTAACAGGTTTTGAGGCGTGCTTCGGGTTTTTGCGGCTGGGAGCTTGGAATATATGGACCTGTGGGTGAGGCCAGACCCCAAATTGGATTTCGTTGTTGTCTCCCAATTGGGTTCCCTCTGCGAATATATATATACACATATATATATGGATGTTTGGTCCTGGACGCGTGTTGGTAATTGCGCTTTGAGGTTGTAATTTGTGAATTGAAACTGTCAGCAGTAAAATGTGGTGCGTGTGCCGGTGGATTTAATAAGCAAATTAAAGGGCTGCATTGTCCAGACTCGTCACTCTCGGTCTCCTTTACTTTATTGGATTTTCATTAACAATTAGCTGGGAATTTAATTTGCCAGCCTAATAATTTCGCCTTCAAAAATTTAATTATATCTGCATTTGCATTGGAATTCCTGCAATTTCCCTAATTAATAAGTTATGCTTTCGCCCCACTCACTGCTAAGCAACGAATAAGCGAGTATAAAGGGGGAAAACAAGAGAAAACTGTTTTTTAATTGCCTGCGAGAAGGGGTTTTTAAGTGGCCTGGGTATATACTCGCAGTAGGCCGCAGCTGTTGCTCCGGCTTAAGAGGGTTAAGGAAAAAAGGATGAGAGCGGGCCCAGAGTCCACATGAACTGACCACTTGAGTTGGCCTAATTGGCTGGCCAAGTGTTGGTTATTTCGGAGCAAAGGTCCCTGAATGCGGTTTCCCTCACTTACCAACGAGCACTACATCTAATTTAGTTTAGTTTTCTTTGTGGCCAGAGGATGGGTTCCTTTGTATTAAAAGAGGGCCTTGGCTAAAAAATTAGAGTGCTATATTCCGATATTCCGACCATTTAAAAAATCACCATACCATTGTATGTATATGCAAACAGTAGGGGAGTGTAGGGTAATTTGACGAGTAGGGTAATGTGACGAACTCGTCGAATCTCACATATGACGTCACGACAAAAATTCCAAATAAATGTAGTCGTCTCCTCTTATCGTGTCGACAATGTATTTACAGTAATATTAATAAGAAGTCCCGTAATTTGTTCGTGAGGTAATTTTCGCTAAAAATGTGATGCGCAAACTAGCAAACCCATTCAATTTACTTGTGTTTCAGCAGTGCCAGAGCAAAGATGAGTGGAAAATAAAATCAGGCAAATATATGCACGTATACACGAGATCTTTATCAACAGTTTTTGGTACCTCGCGTTTTTTTCTTTTGCGCCGTTTGAGAGTGACACCGATTTTGCTCCAAGTCTACCTTGTAGGGTATCGTGACGAACTTTTTGTAGGGTATTGTGACGAACTTTTTTTATTCAAGAATTTTAACTGTTATCGTTGATTATTTGTAAAAAAAATATAATAATACCAGATAACATTTACTGCTGCAGTTTTATTGTTGTTTTTAATAGTGACGTCAGTTTAATTAAATTTTAAAAAAATTTGCACTTTGACCATTTTTTTTATTGTAAGTTTGGATATTATCTTATTACTTCTTTCTTTTCCGTATCGAAAATAATTTTTCCGTAAATAATATATAAAAAAATGTATTTTTTTGTTTGCTAAAAGGATGGTTTACACCAAACGCTGTGGAATTTGGCTACGTTGAAATTTCGAATCCAAATTTTTTTAGAAATATGCTCAGTAAATGTAAGTAACTTTCTGCTTTTACACTTTTAAAAAATATTGATTTTTGGAGAAGTTACATTAAAGAACAAATCGTTCGTCACATTACCCTACAACTTTTGAAAGTGCAAAAAAAGAAGGGTTCACGCCAAACGCTGTGGGATTTAGCTGCATTGGAATTTTGAATTTCGAATTTTACAGGGATATGCTCAGTAGATGTAAGCAACTTTCTGCGTTTACACTTTTGAAAAATATTGATTTTTAGAAAAGTTACATTCAAAAACCGAATCGTTCGTCACCTTACCCTACACTCCCCTATTGTAATCATAAAGATAATTTTAATTTTAAGTATAGATGAATCTAAATAGGATGTTGTAAGGTTAACTTATTCTCATTTTTCTTCAAAGCCTTTAAGCATTTGAATCCTTCAAGAAACACGATTCGGAATTAGCTACGTCGTAAGGCAGATTCCATTAGTGTGGGAAGGGGCGTGGCACTATTGGCTTTATCTACAGAGTCCTTCCACAGGAAAATCCGAAAGCAACACTATGCGTGCGCGAAAAAATCCATCCATCCATCCATCTGTCCACTTTCAGTCTGAGCAGAAATGTAAGGCGTCAGAAAGGGTTACGCCCAGTTTTGGCCAAGGAGCAACAGCAACACATTCATGTGAATTACCAACAGCTCCGCCGGAAACGGAAACGCAAGAGCGTGTTTGAGCTGAAGACCATAATTTTGCATTAGCAGCTACCGAAAAAGCAACAGAAGCAGAGAAACAGAAACATCAACTGAAACAGAGCAACAAACATTGACAGATAACAGACTGGAGTTCAGTCACATGTGAGTGCACGTGATAAGAATTCACAGGTGAAAACACGCGCATACAGGTATTAAATATGTTCAACATCGTTGGCAGCTCACTCATCAAATGGGAATTAGAAATTGGGCGGAGCGTGTTGGGAAATGGTAAATTAGGAAATTAGCTGAAACATTTTTGCCAATTTCGAGCTCACTCATCAAATAAACATTTGCCATCGCGGGGTGACTAATTTTAATAACATTTCATAATTAATTCATTGAAATTTTAAGCTGTGAAAGTGCTTCAAAGTATAAGTATTTTTTTAAATATTTCATAAACTCACAATTTATGCGAATGAATATTATTTTACATTTTTATTTACTTAGTTTGGTAAACCTTTTGATACTTATTTTCCTCTTGTAAAAATATAAAAAACCTAAAGATTATTTATAATACTAAAAGGTAAGCGATGCCGAGCTAAAAATGATTGACCTTGGTAAGTAAACCATCTTTCACCGTCGTCCTGCGTCCTAAGTATAATTAGTTTTGCACTAACTGAGGCGTAAAACGAAACTCAGACACACAGCAGAAAAGAACGCCCCCAGATCGAACCGAACCGAAGCGAAATGAAGCCTTTGCCTGCCCAACAGAAAATCATTAAAAATATTTGCCTGCACGCGCTGAGCCGCCTCGTCATCCAATCAACCATCGACATCGCAGCACCAGCACCGCATCCAGAGCCACCACCACCACCACAACCACCAGGACCACCACAACCGCTAGCCAGCCAGCTCCTGGCCATCGAAAAAAGGAGGTAGAGGACCGAAAGGAACCCAATTTGAGGCATAAAAATTGTTGCTTACTTGGCAAAGATGTTTATCACACCGTCGGGTGGGTGGATAAAAAAAGTGGGCAAGACCAGCAAGGACTTCAGCCAAAGTATTGTACATTGGTCTAATGTATTGAATGGTATTTTAGGTTACAAAAATTAGAAAAACAATAATTATACCAAACAGTTGAAATAATCATTTAACTGATAAATAATGATAAATATAATTAAAAAAGTATAAACCTAAGTAACCTAACAGAGATTTTTTATATGACGGTTTTAAGTTAGTTAGTAATCAGAGATACTAAATATTATTTTAAGGAATTTCTTTATTTTCTGTTTATTAAGTTTTAATTTTTAAGGGACCATGGAAATTGCATTGAAATATTTATTCTGCTTTTACTACATTCTGAACCACTGTGCTGTGGCCAGTGCGGTTGGCAATGTAAATATTTTGCCATTTGGGCTTTCTCTTGGATTAGTTTCATTTATTTCATCATTTGCGCGTCTCACTAAACGCATGCAGCGCCTTATCCTGGCTCTCGGAGTCCTGAGTTTTGTGCTCTGTCTGGGCGAGAGTTTTGATGGGGCTCAGTGGTCGGCGGTCGGCTGGCGGTCCGGTGGGGGGATAAGAATTTAATCAGGCCGCTGGGGACTGTAAAGCGCCGCCCGCTGCTAACACAGAAATGTAGGCGCTGCCCAGAAACAGCACACAGAAACACACAAAAAATGAGCGGAAACAGAAAACACACAGGGAACAGAAATTTCCTTAAGCGTAATGCTGCAGAGGGAAAAATTATTGGACATAAATTCAACGAAAAGTAGACTTAACAATATCTTATGCAAACAATATTATTATGATATTTTTTTCTCTTTAAAATAGATTTCTAAGAAACGATTACTTTGAATAATTTTTATTATTTTTATTCAATAACTAAAAAAATCCAACATACAAGATCAAAGGATCAATTTTTATATAAATTTAGCCTTTCGATGTTATATGTCAACCATTATTTTTTAAAAATCTTAATCTTGACATATTTATTTTTTATATGAATTTCCAAAGATTTTTTAGTTTATTTCCATAAATGTTTCGAACTTTTTTCCCTGTGTGCAAATGTTGCTCCCGAAATGATGACGATGGCGCTGACGAGGTCCGCCCGCTAAAAGGAAAATATTAGGGGGACTTGGCCTCGTCGCTATTTGATTTTTCCTTTGCACTCTCCTTTTTTTCTGCGCTTTTATTATTCGTTACAAGTGTGTGAAGTTGTAATTTAAGTGTGTGTGGAGGTGGGGCTGCTGACACGCCCACCACCCGTTAAATGCCGCCTTCAAATGCCGCCGGAGGGGACATTGATTTTCTCCTTTATTTTCCCGCTCAACATGCCTTTAAAGCAAATTCCAGCTATCCACAGCAATCAGTTTCAGTTGCGTCTTGATTTTCGCTTTTGATTTCATCGGGCTTAGTTGGAAAAGGGGGCGTCATATGGCCTGGCCATCCCATATCCAGCTGACATTGACGAGTGTCAGGCACATGTCCGCCACATAGCCGGGCCCTACTGACTTGGCTTAAGCGTGGACGCAGCTGGACATCGAGTGGCCAAATCGGAAGTGGAAGTCAGGGGAGAGCGGAGCTTATTGGCTGCTGCAGGATGGACCACAGGTGGGAGTGGGAGGGGGAGGGGCTTCCTGCTCCTCCGATAGTTGGTGAAAAGTTTTTAGTTCGGCTTTAGGGTAACATTTTCCGCACCACATATTGAATAAATTCATTGGAATCCTTTTCTTTTTTCCAGCTTCTTGTGTGATTTAGTAATGGTTTCCCTCGAGTGGTTTAATTTTTTATGAAACCATTTTGTTTGCGAAAAGCATATTTTTGGAAAACATTGAGAAAGAAAAATGAGAGCGTTTCTTGGCCACTTATTAGAAACGAATTATCAATATTTAATTTCGGAAAGTAAGTGGCCTATCTGAATCAAATTTTAAAGGTTACCTTTAAGTTATAAGAAATGTACAGACAATAAAATGGAATTCAAGAGAAATAATTACATTTTTATTGATAAATAAAATCACCGTTTGTTACAAAAACTATAAGGACTTTTAATTGGCTGAAAATGTTTGCTTAAATTATATAATTTCTGTTTTCAAAAATGATCAACTATAATTTCATTTCATTTTATCAATCAATCAATTTAATTTTCATTCGTAAACTTAAAGTACGGCAAATTTTATCACCACAAAACAAAGAGCTAAGTCACAAATTGGATTCATCACGTTGCAATCAAATTTAGAAATTTTCAAATAATGCGTTGATGGCATAATGGAGCATAGAAACGTTTATTCTACACAGCCTATTGCTATTTGCGAAGCAATTGTGAAATGATTGCCGTTTGAATAATTGAACCGGAAGCCTTTCCACTTGGTAGAGGTAAAAAAAGGTGAAGGAACTCCAGAAAGTAGGCCAATAATTCCTAGAATTGCACCGCTTTCAGGATTAAATAATAATTGGCTAGTCAGGCGACCGAAATTCATTGGAAGTTTCTATGTCCGACGGCCTTGATCTGTAAGTGGGTTTAGTTTCCGCCAGGACAGGATGATTTTCCAGTTCGCTTGCAGGCCCTAATCTCCGGGCTTTAAGCCCGATTGGAAGGGGTTCTCTTGGCTCTATCGTGGTTCCCTGCCAGTCAGCTGGTCGGTGGTTGGCAATTATTTTTAGCCCATTGTGTGTATTTGCCACCACGCGGACCAACTGTCTGGGTAGGCAGGTGAGTGTTTATTTTCGCCAATCAATATTCCACATACTCCCAATCGATACGGCACTTCACATCACAGCCGCAGGGCGCACGAGGCGTATGATTGATCTAATTGATAGCCAAGATTGATGGCGCAATCTCAGCAGGTGTGCTCCGAAGTGTCTGCTGTTCTGCTATTCCGCTGTCAGCCGAGTATGGACAATAAATCTCAATTGCAATCGACTTACGTGCACTGGATTTCCTCAGCTCCCCAGCTAGCTGCAACAGCAACAGTTGACCATGAACACCAGCATTCAGCTTAGAACTTTAAACGATTTTTTTTTGGGTTTTTTAATTAGTTTTCTTTCTATTTCTGATTCTGTTTGTTTGGCAGTTCTTCACTCGAAACCGCGTTTTGTCACCGATATTTGTTAGCGACTTGCGAGCGGCCAGCGAGCGACTGAAAACGCGACTTGGCAGCCCAAAGGACGAGCGTGGACTGTGACACTGCGGCGGCTGACGGTGTCTATTATGGAGGCCAAAGGCAGGAGCAACATGGCCAGAAAGCCCACAGAAACACACGGCCAAGGCGGAGCAACTGTTGGTCGTGCGAATCCCGCATACGATATTCGCACTTCGTGGCCTGCGCTTCGGCTTTTTGCAGCCATCGTCTTTCGTCCTTCGTCCTTCCTATTTTTCTTCCTGTGTCGTCGGCGCTGTTTAACTATTTTTCGGTTAGTTTTTCGCTGCGCTTGCATTTCAATGACAAATTGTTGCATCTGAGAAATGCCCCTCCCCCCAAACCTTACCCTCAACTCACCTGTGTTTCTGGCATTTGAATCAATATTCCATTTCTCAAACCTTTTGTCGCCCTAAACAAAAAACAAAAATTGTTTCGAGTGCTTAGTCCTTATGTTTCCCGTTTTTTAGCGAATTGCTTACTTTTCACCGTCTAAGCGAGCGGACGGAAATATGCAGCCGCAACTTTTGCGATTTCTTGGGCAGACATATTTTTTTATGTATGGTTTTTTTCTAAAATTTATTGCACAACATTCAGCATTACCAGAGCGGTGGCAACAACAAACAGCATCAGCGGCAACTGATAGCGGAAAGTTTAATGGGAAATGTAAATGTTACGCCATAGTATGACATACGACAATAAAATGGAATGAAACAGAAACAATAAACCGATGGATGCCAGGCCCAGGATTCCTACACAGGTTGTTGGTCCCATTTCCCCTCGCGTTCGACCGCCGCCCTCATCTCTCTAATACACTGAAAGAAAGTTTTTAATTTAATACGAACTGCAGATATTGGGTGTTTAAACGGCAAGGCAATCGGCACTTCAATTATAAATATATTCATCCTAATTCTAGTGATTCTTATTCTTATTCTAGTGATTATAGTGACACTTCAATTAATAATATACTCATTTTAATTATAGTAGGTAGTTAATTAAATAGCAAGATATTTAAATATAGAATATTATGGTCAGAATCTCAAATGAAAATAAAATAAATAATTATGATAAAGGTGAAACAAGTTTCTATGAAAATGAATGATTATTTTTTATGAAAACGCCGCAGTTAATAGGAATGTTTCCTTAAATATTATGTTCTTTCTTTTATATTACGCTCTGAATAAATTAATATGGAAACCAAGTGCTTGATATTTTTCCCGGTTTAAACACATCTCTTCCTATTTCCCTAGTCTCCGCTTCGGTTTTTTTTTATTTGCTGTTATTTTTCTGCGGCTGCGGCCATAATTTACAATAACAACAAACCCAGATAGGGGCGAAGGTGGCTCGTGGGGGCGTGGCAGGCGGGCAGATAGAGAAATGTGAAGCTGAAAATGAAAGAGTCGAACAATGTGGCTGGCCCCGGCTTGTGAGGCTGCCGTTTTGCATTCGATGGATGAATATAGAGGGGGTTTGTCTACGGATAGGTTGGATCCAAAGGGGGTGGTGGAGGGGCGGGGGTAACCGATAGCAGCGCTACCGTTGGCAGTCTAAAACGACGAAGCCATCGAAATCGCGCCATGCAGTTCTTCTGACTTCGGAGTCAGATATTGTATTTCATGGCGTCTCGCTCGATATGTCGCCTCTATATGTACATATACGCCGTTTGTGTGTGTTCCATAATTCAATTTCAGAGTAAGCCCATCCACCATTCCGGCCATAGCCACCCACAACCTCCGATAGCCACCCATAACCACCCCCTCACTATGCACATAAGGCATTGATCTGCCCTAGCAAAGCGCTTTATGTTTTATGCGTGTGGCTGAAAAGTTTAACGAGGCATAAACAAACATAGGGCTATTGTCGTTGCCACTGCTGACTGAATGAATGAAAGTTGGCCAGATGATATATGGTAGGTAGGCAGATACATTTGTTTTTTTGTATGCCCCGGAAGCAGGATTTAAATCTTACAATATATTACATGGAATTAGATTATATTTTCCCTACACAGATTTAAAAATTCGATTTAAATTTAATGCGCAATCAAAGGGATGCCACCTTTCTTTTTTATTTTTTGTTGCACCCCGAAAATTAAACATTTTGGTATTCAGAAAATCAATGATAATGAGCTGCCAAGTTTCTCAACTGAAAATCAACATTGCTGAACCAATATTAGTTAAAGTACCTATAGCAGACTGCTTCTTAGCATTTCTTGAAACTGAGATGCATTTGTAATTAAACATTGAGGTAACAGACAATGAGATGTACGTAATTTAATAAATGGCCTTCAGATGTGTTTGCCAAGACATTAGATATTACTTACTAATTGAAAGAATTGGATACATTGATTTCATGAAGATAATAAATTACTTAAGATATCAACAAGTTACATTCAATATTCCTCATGAATGTATGTATGAGAACTTTAACTTTTTAAAATAAATGAAAGCCAAAATAAAAAAATAAATAAATTAAACAAATAAGATATTATAGAATAGTATCTTGAAATTACTAGTTATGTAAATAAATTAATTAATACGTCTTCACCAATCTCTGTCTAACCTGTTTTCCTTTCTGTTACAGGTTCCTTTTCCAAATGTCTTCAAACAGTTATGACATTGATTGTAAGTTCATGCGATGTACTTTGGGATCTGTTGCTGTCGCAGGCCCGAGCCCATGCTCAAATTGGCTTATCCATAATCCAATTAGCCAGGCAGATAGCGCCGTGTCACGGCCACATCCTCCTTACATAAACCATATGTTTCGTCACATGCAATTTCCAAAGCAATTAACCGGCACACTCTCTTCTGCTCACCTGCCCGATGCAACATCCTTTGCCCCCGTTGAGAGCCGAATAGGAGGTCCTGCCGAATGCCTGCAGCCTGTTGCTAGATCCTGTTGCCCATGGGTGTGTGTGTGTGCCTGTGTGTTGGTGCCAACGAATTGAATTTGTCGCGCATCGAACAAACTTGGCAATTCAATCAACGTGCCAGCTACTTCTGCCCAACTCACCCCATCTCACCTGCTTTTTTGACCATGAACCTGACCATCGAGCATCGAGAATCGGACATCGGACTTCGGACATCAGACATCGACCATAGGGACTTGTCCTCTCTCTTCCTTCATGACTTTTGGCCATCGTTTGTTGTTCGCTTTGCTAATTGAATTGCCCTGTTTGTCGCCTCTTCCAGCAGCAGTGTCAAAAATTACGCATACGCCCGGTTGGTGCGCATTAAGCCGTTACGGCTAATGAAGCTCACGAGATTGACGGGCCAATTATGGCGATGATGGCATCGCCATTGTTTCCCTCTGCAATTGAATTACATTGAAAACTTCGTTAGGCTCGTTAGCCGAACGCGATTTCCGCGATAAACACGGCCGGCAACTTAAAATGCAATCAATGCCAGCTTGGCTCTGCCGTGCAGACTTAATCTCGATTAAATTGATTTTTATTGATACGTACCTAGAAATGGTACTCACTTAGCGCTGCCGCATGTACATATGTATATGTATTGTACTGCACAGGGAAATAAAAAAGCAATTAGTGTCTACACATTTTTTTTATTATTATTAAATCTGGCTTAAAATAAAAATCATTAAAAATTAAGAGGACCTTTAAATAATATATTAATATATTAATTAATATACAAAAGTTCAAAAATTAAGTTTAAATAAGTTAAATAACATTAAAACCAATGATTATTTTTATACCCGTTACTCGTAGAGTAAAAGGGTATACTAGATTCGTGCAAAAGTATGTAACAGGTAGAAGGAAGCGTTTCCGACCCTATAAACTATATATATTCTTGATCAGGATCACTAGCCGAGTCGATCTAGCCATGTCCGTCTGTCCGTCTGTCCGTCTGTCTGTCCGTCTGTCCGTCTGTCTGTCTGTATGAACGCTGAGATCTCGGAAACTATAAAAGCTAGAAGATTGGCATTTTGCATGCAGATTCTAGGAGTTCCTACGCAGCGCAAGTTTGTTTCAAAAGGGTGCCACGCCCCCTCTAACGCCCACAATCGCTTATAAACGATTTTAAAAATTTCAATATTTCGGAAAAGTAAATATGCAGTTTAATGGTGTTTATCAATACCTATCGAAATGTAGAAGAAATTTTTTAAATCGGACCATTCGTTAAAAATCATCGGATCAAAGTTTTTCTCCATCTCTTTCGCACTCCCTTTAGCTGAGTAACGGGTATCTGATAGTCGGGGCACCCGACTATAGCGTTCGCTCTTGTTTTTATTTCTAGTTTTAAAATATAATATATACAAATTCATATAGCTAAGAGAAAGCTCCATAGAGGTATCCAGTTAAGTAAGCCGTCCAAATCTTTTTATCTTTGAACGGCTCTGCTTCCTTTCCCCCTCGACATCCACACTTATCGGCGGGGCATCAGTTCTCACACAGTTTTCGAGGGCTTAGCGTCTCGCGCCCAGTGAATTGGACTTTATTATATGGGGGAAGGTGATCGATTTGGCGCTTCGCGATCAATTTGTAGACAGTTCGACAAAATTAGGGCCTGCTCCTCGGGCTGGCCAAAACAAATACGAAACGGCGATCCCCGAAAAGCAGTATTGTGCCAATGCCAATAATTACACGGCACGGCGCGCCGGAGTGTAGCTGCCAAATTAAGTTAAGTGTTGGGCTGATCTGCTTTCAGCAGTCGCAGGTCGCATGCAATGTCCGTCCCCAGAAAACCTTTTCAACTCGGACTCCAGTCCAAGTCGAGTCCCGAAAATCAAAGTTTTTATCTTCATCTCCTTCGCAATTTCTTTAGCTGAGTAACGGGTATCTGATAGTCGGGGCACCCGACTATAGCGTTCTCTCTTGTTTAACTTTAAAATTACCTACTTATAAACATATAAATAAAATTGAGATACGGTTTTGATAAGTAATATTTATTTAAACATTAGATCCTTTAAAAATATTGTAAATCTTCTGAGTACAGACTCATTTTCCCGTATATTACCCCACAGTGCAGACACATATTCCTGCGAAACGGCACAGTTGGAGGCACTTAGGGGGTTCTGGAACTTTTCCCTTCTAGGGGCAGCGGACTGCCTGAAGTAAATCCCGGTAGATTGGTAGCTCTCGTTACGCTTTTTATTTTCCCAAGCTATTCTTCTCTTTTTTTTTAATTGATGTTCAGTGGTGATTGGTTTTCCGCCAGCCTTTCGAGGCGTCGGGATTAAGCGGAGTGCTTTCAATTTGCAGAAATAAAAATAACAATGGGCGCTCGCCCATGAGCATAGGTGGTCGGTCGGCGGCACTGACAGTCCGAATTGAATGCCAATTTGATTTTATTGAAGTGCAGCAACTGGTTGGGCCTGTCACTGCAGGAAGCGAGTATAATATTTCAGCTGACCAGGCAGCCGAGGAGCCAAACCAAATCAGAGCAAATACATTTATTGGGTTTCGAGTTTTCCTCCAGGCTCTTGGTTTTTTCTTTCTTTTTTTGCTCATTGGCGCCTGCGGCACGTACTCGTATTTTGCTGTTGGCCAACTTGTCAGCCTAAGGCACATCCACATCCTCCTCGTTGTCCTTGTCCTTGTCATGCTGAAAATATAATTAAAGTTTTTGACAGTTATCTCGGGCCAACAATGAATGAATGTCCATTGCCCGTGTGATTAATGATGTCGTTTTGGAAAGCGGAAATATAAAATAGAATTAAATCTGCTGTGGAATGGGATGTAGCACGAACTGACCCAAATGCACACTCGAATTGAATTACTTGATCATTTATGGTTGATTATGATAATCACTTTGAAAATGGCCAACCGCAGAGCAACGGGCCCGAAATCATTTCCCCTCAAATGTTGTCCATCAATTTGAATTCCAGCCATGTCCGCACGTGAGTGCAAGCGATTTGCATTTTCATAGTGCTTAGTGCGGTTGTGGTTGCATTTAAATGGCGGTGGAATATTTAGCGAACTCTTGTTGTGGCTCTCAAAAATTTCAGCGAGAAATATGGCTAAAATTGTATGGACAAAAATGTTATTTTTGGCATGTTTTCAGGATTTTATGGCTTACTTTTGATTGATTGCTAGAATTTTTCAATTGATGTCTTTAATGTTCTGTTCATTTAACTTCATCTTGAATTTTAATTATTTTGAAACTCGTAATTAAGTTTGGTTTTATGAAGAGTTGTAAGTAGATCCTTTTGTAATAGTATATAGAAAACTTAAGCTGCAGAACAATGACGTAAAGGACATCCCACCCGACTGGGATTAAGTTTAGGCAAGTGTCACTCTCAATTTGAGATTGAAATCGAGCTGTGTCCTCGCCTCGTGTGTTTGCACACCTTTGGCAGCGGTTTGCAGCTCAGTTAATTAAAAAATCTCTTGGAAATCAGACAGCTCGGAGGGGTAATTAGGACTGGCAGCCAGCCGAAAGCACACACACGGCAGCCAGGAGCTCGGCTGAGTTGCTGTTCTGTCCGGGATTTGGAGTTAATTGGCTGCCGTTGCGTGGCAACCGGGAGTTGCAACTGCAGATGGGATAAGTGCAGGCAGTGGATTGCAAACAAATCGCAAACATGGCTAACTCGCGTTTCCCAAGAGAATGTAAGAGCTTTTCGGAGAAAGGATAACTTTTTTAGCTAACTTTGTTTACGGCAACTGAAGCCACAAAAGTGGACCACAAAATTGAGTTGCTGCTGGGAAAAATTGAATTAATAACTGAAAACAGCAGGGTTTTTCGGGGCCAATGTGTAACAGATAATTTCATTAAAACAGTCAGCAGCCCTCACTCCGACCACCGAAAGCCCACATCCCACATTGCGTATGCGCAATGGTTTTCCAACGGACTTAACTTGGCTTTTGTGGCACTTTGTGAGTGTGTGTGTGAGCATGTTTAATATGCAATGGCTAGGCTTATGCTTTGTACAAGGAAATCCTTTTGCACCACATTGAGTTCCGCTGTTGCCGCCGCCTGTGGCATCCCCTCGCACAACATAGAAAAATGATTTAAGCGCTCTGCGGCCGCAATTAGGTTTAAATATTTATATGCTCAGTGTCAATGCAGTGCCAAGTTTGCATCTCATTAGACTCGAGTTCATAAATTATTTCGAACAAAAAGTTGCCTGCCAAAAACTAAGACCAAAGAGAACTAACAAACTTTTTGACTGCACCTTAAAGAAACATTTTTCGGTTGAGTTTTTGCAGTGCTGCTTCCCCCGTTTAGGATATCAATTCTTCAATAAAACTTTTTGCAGCTTTCAGTTGCCATTCTCCGGACAATTAGCAACCGAAAGTGGGCCAAACGAACTGTCAAGCCGGCAAACATCGAATCAGACCATCGAAGTGAAATGAAAATGGAAAAACGAGACTGCTACTAAAAAGGAAACTTGTGTTTTGCATTTTTTGTTTTGCTTGTGGGGTCAAGCCTTGCCGACTCCCAGAAGGCAAAAACACAAAACTAGAATAGGTAAAACAGCAAAAAAAAAGGTTGACGGTGAGCGGCAAACTTCTCGATGATAATGAAACTGCTGATGATAATGATTTAAATGGACTGAAGCACGTGTGTGGGTGCACAGAGAAAGGTGGTAAACTCATTATTGGCATATAAAAAGTTTGTAATTATTTATAAATATAATTATTTACTATAATTCTTAATTCAAAATTAAACACTTACGCTTTTGAGTTTACTAACATTCAAGCAACAAATAAATAAAAGCTATTTTTAAAATAATTTCTTTTTCCCGACCTTTAACCATTTCTTGTCTCATATATTTTTTTTGAACGACTTCCTTCGTTTAGCAGTTATTTCGATAAGGAACTAAATACGAGCTGGTGACCATTTTCGGGGTATTTCTCTCCATGTTGCCCCTGTGAGTGGCTGCTTTGTTCCGATGTGCGGTCACTGCCACGGGGCATGTTTTGTGTGGCCCACGGAGCGTATGCGTAACGAGTGCCCAAGTGGCCATCGCCAGATGCCCGTGGGCATACAAAAGGAATCGTTTTGCTTGTCATTTCGCCGATTCAATTAACGGCAAACAACTCGAAACAAAGAGACGCCGCACAAAAAAACCCGATACTCGAAAAACAGCAAAGTGGGCAAATCAGGGAGTCAGGCAGCCTGCCTGCTCGCTCTTTTAATGGGCAATTACATTTTAATGAGACTCCACCATCTCGTGCACCTCCTGTCGATAAATGCAAATTTGGCCAAGGGGCGTAAACTGTACACCTCTGACCTGCCCCCTAAAGTCGAGCAAAGGTCGCGTTAAAGCCAGGGGGTCCGGTCTCCCGGGAGGATACTCCGATTACATTGTCAGTGTCCGCCTTTGAATGCAAATTTCGCATCCTCTGTTATTAATTTCGTGCCGAGTTTATGGTTTCTGCTCCCCGCCTCCATATCGAACGCTTGACACATCAAAGCGTTCGCCTGACAGTAGCACACTCTGCTTTATACATCTTTTTTTTTAAATATGCGTGTGCGATTAAAAGAGTAAAAGCAACAGCAACTGAAACTGAAACAAACATTAAAGGGCCGGCGCTTTCAATTGGAAAATAAAAATAAAAAATATAAAAAGAAATGAACGAGAAAAAACCGAGCGGCAAGCAGAAATATAATGAGTTTTGCCCGCTGCTCACAAACAGGCTCCGTTTGGTCATGGCCAAAGCTTGACAAGCGTTGACACTTTTCCGCTTTTCCATTTTCCCGCCCAGTCTGCGGATTCTGTAATGTTGATGGACACTCGCTTTGATTTGCTGCTGCTGCTGCCGCTGCTGCTCGTGTGGCTTTTCCTTTTGCCAGTTAAGTCGGCACTAACGACTTGTCATACGTGCGGTTTCATCCGAGGACAACGACACCGGTGGCCCATCATCATCGCCACCGACTGTTTGCCCTGTCCTTTGACACCCAGTCTCCCGTCCTCTCTTTATCTTCCTCTCCTCCAGCCGCACGCCGCATTTAAAATCAATTTCATGGCCCCTGCCATGAAACAGACTCACAGAGCCACTCCGTCGCCGTTGGAAATCCCTGTTTTTGTGCCTCAGCCTCAGCCACAAATGCAAATATAAACATATGTGATGCCTACGAAAAAGAAATCCTTTTCAAGCTGTAAATACTTCCCTAAAGTGGAAAAGTCAAGCCGCTTGATGATGTCATTTGCGAGAAAAGGCATTTTATATATTTTTTTATAATATTCGGACATTTATTATTGTTTTTGCTGTAATTATTTCAAAATGTTTCGTGATTAACCCAAAAGATTTTACACATTTTTATTTTGGATTTAATATTTGTTTTTCGTTGATTTAAAAGCTAGTTTACATTTTACATTCTTTAAATCTTTAATATTTTAAAATAATTTAAAGTTATAATTATAATCATTTCTCTTTAAATACTCAAAATAAGAGCGTTTAGTTTTCGACCTGGATAGATAACTTTTTGAATATTTTATATTTCGTTTTGATAAACCTTCCACTCTCGGTGAGTAGGTATTTATGTGTGTCTGAAAGCCCACAGAAAGGTCGTTACTGATAAGTCGTCCTGCCTGTTTAGCTAGTCAGTTGGCCACTGTCCGCATCACGTATACGCCACGTTCTCCTTTCCACGCTTCCACGAAGAAGCAGTGCAATGCACTCTCCGCAAATAACTTCCGGTAAGACGGATTTGGGCATCATTTAGTTTGCTGTGAACTCCAATTAAGCAGCTGGCAGAAAGCGAATTGCTTTAAGTTATTCGGCAATGCTGCGGCACCTGTTCCGTGTTTTTCTTAGCACTCACCGACTGCCAAGAGCAATAAAAGTTTGCCGACTGACGGTGGCAGGCGGAATTATTCATTCGACATTTAAGTGTCTGCCGACACGTGCATGGTAAAAGTTTAACACACCTGCATACATTATGCAATTCGATGGCATAAGCTATTAAAGAAACTCGCTCTTAAAGACGTTTGCAATGAAAAACAGATGACAAATTGGCCCTGCATACTTTTAGGTCGATGGATCTGCATATGGAATTCGCTGATGGCCAAAAGCAATCGATTTTCATCTTACATTGCTTTTTTTGGGTGGTACAGGTTAGGTGGTGCCGAAAGTGATTTCCTGCCAGGCATTGCCGCCAAAACTTCATCAAGCTACCATCTCTTATCGCTGTAGAAGGGGGTGTGGGAGCATCACTCCCCTTTTTGGGGGCTGCATGCCTGGAATACCTTCCGGTTCCGCAGTTTTTGATGTCTTCCTTTGCGCTGTTGGTGGGGTAGAAGAAACCAGAAGCCAGACGGCAGAGCCAGTAAGTGCCAAATAATAACCGCATGTTGGCAAAACAAATCGAACAAGGAATTTCAAATGCAAAGCGAATAGCGAGAGAAATTCCCGGTATACCCGGAATATTCGATGCAGCCAGAAACACTCAACTATGTATGCGATTTCCATGTAAATCCTAGCGGCTTTGGCACGTGCGCCAACAAACTAGACAATAACTTGGCAAAAAGAATCAATTTTTGCATTTTCGGAGGGGGAGACACATAAAATCCTTAGATTGCGGTTAATGGGCGTTTAAAGACGCGTGAAAAAGGGTCACCTATGCTGCAGTTTTATGTGGCATACTTTCGGGGCGGGCGGTCATAAAAAGCAAAATTCAAGTGCCAGTCGGCCATATTTTAATGGGTCTTTTCGGCCATTGTTGATCCAACTGCAGCACTCGTGTGCCGAGAAAGTCGGGGCGTGACAACAACAAAGGAAGCGGCTAACACACACGCCAAGAAAGCCAAACAATCGCTGTCTAAACTCATTGTGTGCGCTTTGTGTGCGCTGAAAGGGGAAAGGATCACTTGGAGACACTCGCACAAAAACGACGGACGGGGGTTTCCCCTTTTACCCTTCTCCCTTCTCCCATTTTCCCCATTTCCCCAATCGTGTGTCAATGCAAATGTCTATGAGTGGAAAAATTCACATTGATGCCGCTTTGTCGCATTGTCTGCTCAATGCTCAATGCTCGAATGTCTTGTTGTTTGTGGGCGGAAATATTGTTTGCTGGTAAACGCTGACAAACACCAGCAGATGTAAGTTGATTGTGAGCAGCCAAACACTTCACTTCACTCTGTCAGTTGATACGGCTCAGCTTTATTATTGCCAGTCGAGTGATTGACTAAACAGATGAGGAGGCTGAGCGGGAAGGATGAGAAGATGGAGCACTGGGTTCAATACAAACAGCAAGTAATTACCACGGTTGCCCCTGCTGGGGGCACAATAGGTGGGTCAGGCTCTGTCTGGAGCAGAAATCCTTATATAACAAGTGTAAATTAAAAAGTGTGTGTCATATGAACCGAATGTCTTTAAATAAATAAATATTATAAATTTCAAAATAATACGAAAAATATAAAAAGGTAACTAGTTCCCAAAATACAAAAAAATAAGTTCAATTCACCATTATAAATAAAGATATTTAAGATCTTTAATCCAAAATAAGTTCACAATTTTAATTAGGTAAGCACTCAGAAAAAGGTTACAAGCTCAAATTTGTAGTCCAATATAAACTGCAAGTATTTACCATAGCGCTCCCGACTTAGGCTGGCACTGATGCAACCTAGGCGAGCATTCTCCCGAACAGCAAGCCCCATTGTCCTTACACTGACAATTAAATACGCTTTTTATTAGCCAGCTTATAATCCTTTTTGTTAAAAACTTACATTTTCCCAATTAGGGTGACAAAGGGCCGCCACAGACCCCAGGATGCATAACAAAAGTCCAAGTCGGGCGATAAACATCTTCACTCTTCTGAAATTAAAATTCAACTGTAGCTTTCGGCTTTTATATCGGGGCTTATGTATGAAATGTGTGCCAGTGAATACCTCAACAGTTATTATCACCCGCCAGGAGGATGAATAAGCAGATGATAATAATTCTGTAAATAAACTAGCCTGCAGTTTTTTAAGGCATTGTCGATTTAACAATACATACTTACTTTAAATGATTCATACAGAAAATTTTGCAAAACTTTTGTTTTACAGAGTACCTACTTTATTTAGTAATTACATCAAAAGTTAATGGAACGGTGCAGGTTGCACTGATCATTGATCGTCTTTTGAAAAGCGAGTAATAAAGAGCGGAAAAATTTTAAGAAGTAAACATAAAGCGGTTAATCCGAGAGTGAAATAAATTAGCAAATAAATTACGAAAATAAAGTATGCAACATTAATTTTGTATTCCAGAATTGTACTGAATAATCCTCGTTTTTTTCACTGCATACTTTTAGATGCCTTTATAAGATGAAACATTTAGCAGGATAATTCAATAATTTTATTAACTGTTTAATATACATCTTGTTTAATTGTGATCGAGCATGTTTGTGGGGCTTATCCCAGTTGCATAGGCAAATGGCAATTTGGACAAGCTGCACAATGGGATAGGTATGTTAGGCACTGTCCTGAGCAACAATCCGTATGCATATGACACTAGGATTTAAAGTATAATTAATGTTATTTCCAATGAAAATATTGCAAACATACAGTTTCTCCATTTCGTTGACAGTTCGCAGCCACAAGGCCGAGGATACTCAACAAAATTCCAAATCGGACGATCAGCATTTTTACGCTGCCAATATTCAAGTTCAACTGGAGATTTTTGCTTTTCTATCTCAATTAATATGTACTACTAATACGTGTAACTAATATGTGCAACTAATATGCGTGTCAGATAATGTGCAAAAGTTCATTATGACCAGGCGATTGAATGAATAAACAGATGAAGAGCTTATTAAATCTAGACGCTTTACGCTCTATTTTTTAGGAATTGTTTATTAAGCTAATTGTTATATAAATACTTTTAGTGATTTGAATACCTAAGAGGTTATATTAGCTGTAGAAGAGATAATACTAAAAAGGTTCCAGGCATTGCAAATATTTTAAAAGTTGTAAATTTAATCCATCAGCGACATTCTGCGGGCACTTGCATGCACTTTCCCAAACAGCAATCCGTATGAAATCGACACTGGGAATTAAATAAGGATTAAAGTTTCTAATACAGATTATTTATAAAGCAAACTTACATATCCGCCACTTGGCTGACAATACCTGGAAGTACTCGTACTCGTACTGATACTAGTTGCATTACTCTGCACTCCAGGATCAGCCACACAGCCCAGCATCAGGATACAGATTAAAAGACCTAGTGTGATCAACCTCTTCATGCTGGGAATGTACAGATCCAACTGACGTTCATGGTTAGTTTATTATAAACTATTATTTGTTACGGTTTATTATAGGAAGTCGTGTGTATAAGAGAACGGAAAAGAGCTCGTTAAATGTCTGCCGAAAAAAATACTTAAAACGTTTTACAAAATAAATAAGCGTACACTAGTTATTGATGAATACTTTTAGGGATAAACTATAAGGTAATGAATTGCCAATTATTTCTGAAGATATTTTCTAACGAACAAATTTAAAGATTTATTTTTAATACAACAAAGGAGTAGAGTCTGTGTCTTTGTTTTATTTTAGGTATTAGGTAGTTCCATTTTATTTTTATTTATTTTATAATCATTTGAACCTTATCTAGGTAATGCAGCGATAAATACGTTTCAAGCATTTTAGACTGCAACAATGCTCTGCCATTGTGCATTTATTCCTAAACTGCACACATTTATCGGCCCATCGAAGTCGTTGTATCTGTCGGAAAAAGTACTCTATTAGCCAACAAAGAATATGAATCCAACGCATTTTAGCTAATTACTTGGGTCAAATTTTTTGACAAAGGCAGCACATCGGTGGAATTTCTAACAAGGAATGGCCGAAATTCATCCAAGCCATATGGTATGTGTCTAGGTTCGATCTGAAGAGTGGGTAAAGCGATGGCCATTCCCAATAATATCCGGATGACAATAACGATAGCTGCACAAAGCTTCATGTTGATTTCCTAACTGAAGCCTCTTCCACGAGAATAACTTTTTTATACCGCTCTCAGGAAAAATATAAAACAGATTACTTTTATCGGCAATGTAATTACAGTTTGTTTAGCAAAAAACAGTTTCGGATTAAATAACAATATTTCTAGGTGGCAAAGAGACGGTGGCTGAAGTCAACAACTGGCGGACTCTGCCAAACACTCTGGACTGTATCGGCGGCTACCATGTTTCTGTAGTCGGCCACTCCACGGAACAGGCTAAGAAACATGTTGGTGAACATGGTAACCTCATCCTGGTTGAGAGGGTTCGGTGGCTGCTGCAACGGTGGCTTCGAAATCAATGGCAATTTGGCATCCTTCAGAGACGAGTCCTTGCCAGCGGGCATTGCTTGAATTTGGGACTAAATAGGTAAGTAAAACATGTTTCAGTTATATTTAAGCAAGGTGTAAACAAAATTTAAAAAATATTAAATTCTAATTGAATTGTTAATTTCCATGAATTCTTTTATAATTGGTTTTTCATACTCATTGTATGTTTATTGCTTAATACAATAGACCACTTTTTATTTTTCAATATATGTTTCATTTTTCTTACAGCAAACACTAGGAGAACCAACAGAATGGCCCACATTATGACTTTAAAGCGGTTTCTAACACAAAGTGAACTAACGACCGACGTTGGTCCGAACTTGGCTTTTAAACTCCTCAATTATTGGCTTGCCGACCCAGCGGCCATAATTAATTGCAACTCTACGGGCTTGTTCGACGGGCTACTCTGTTTGCCCAAGTCAAGAGGTCGGGTTACATTTGTGTCAAAGCGCTCGAGATAATTTTGCCCAGTCAATATTTAATGTCAACGCATCGAAAACGATACCAGATACCAGTATCACAATATTTTTGAAGTCGAACAATTCCTAGGGTGGGGCTTTTGATTTATTTTGTTATTGATTTCAGTAGGCTAAGGTCATCTTTAAGTGTCTTCCATTTTTTTTTAATTTTCTCCGATATAACCCCAGGAATTTTGATAACTAAAATCACACAAACTACATGAGTTTGAATCCAAAACTCTTTAATTCCTCGCCAACTAACAGTATTAACGATCAACTGGCATTAAGCTTTCGCTTTCTTGCCATTCCGGCTTTTTACTTTCGATAATGAAGTAATTAAAATTATCAGTTCATTTAAATGTTGGGTATTTTTTCGAACAACACAAATTAAACATTTGCGTTATCAATTTAATAGCTTACAGCGACAGTGAAGGTTTTTCCGACATCTATGCCATTTTGGATTGTTTTTCTATTTTTAAAACGCTTAGGAGAAACCGCCAATCGCATAAGCTGGTTAAGTTTTTGTTTAAAAATAATACGAAATTTGCACCCTTTTTTTATTTCAGCACAGACTTATGAAGATAAAAACAATCAAATAATATTGCCAATATTAGACATACAATTATACAATTTTTTCCACTTAATATATAGAAGGCTGCACCTTTCCTTAATGGATTTTTTTGGTAATTAGCTGGCTTTCATATGTATTTCCTGATTATTTTGAGTTTTTTAGGTGACACACCTGTGCAAATAAGTGTGGCATCGCAAATTGCAGCATTCTTCTGCCCGAGAGCACTGGAAAATTAGTAGAAAACGAAAGTGAAAGTTGGTCAAACGGATAAAGAAGTGAACTTACTGGTTCACCAATTTGATTGCATTCTGCGGCATAATTTGTCTTTGGTTCAATAGCAAAAACATCATCCAGTGGGTCTGACTCATCAGGTAGACCATAAATTTGCACCTGATCTTTAATTGGCTTGGGTTTCATCACATCGTAAATATTAATCTTATTCACTTTAATTGGATCGAAGTGGTCAACTGCAGGGATGCAATATAAATTGTATGTTCTGCACGTTCCCGAACAGCAATCCGTATGCAACTGGCACTGTTAATAAAAGAGTATTTTAATTATAAAATAAATAAACTTAATCCAAAAATAATAAAAACTTACATATCCCCCATCTGGTTTACAATGCTTACTCTGCTGATCCTGGTATGCAGCCACATAAACCAGGATACACAGTAAAAGACCCAGATGTGCGAACGTATGAATCATCTTCTCGCTGGCAAAGTTAAGCTTCAACTGAGGCACTCAGCTTTTGGCTCGCGACTAATAAACGATCTCGACTTCTCGAACGAAGCGCAGAGACAACGAAAGCAGTGACTAATAGAGCAGCGTTATTCTGACTACCAGATACCGTCTAATTCGCCTTATTCATTTTCATTCCCGCTTATTTTGTATGAGTTTGAAAATATATGCGTAGGCACGAAGGTAAAAATATAAATCATAACTTATTATGACAGGTACTGATGGTTCCGATAACAATATATTAGGGGTACTATTGATCGTATGATCTGATCTGAGTCAAAGTATTTCAAAGATCATCATATTAATTGGGGATTTTAAAATATATTATCAGGGTCTAATATATATAAACTCTGGCTGTTTTATAATATTTAACCATTAAAAATTGTGAACAACAAAATCTTATTTTAACAATATTTATAATCCAGCTTAAAAATGTATATTAGTTAGAACATAAGTTCTTATAAAAAATACTGAAAGACAATACAAAATTTAGATATTCTTGATCTACAGGAAACAGGTTCTTAGTGGTGCACCCTATACAATTAGGGGTTGAACAAGTTCGAGTATACCCCTAGGGATGTGGCTGTGCACAACCACCTGATATGGGAAAAGAGTGAGTTTGGGTGGAAAGCCCGCATCGGGGAGTGTGTGTGTTGTTAGTGTGCCAAGGACCGCACCGTGACCTGCTCAATGACGCTCCCTCGAGTGGCCGACTCACTCCAACCGAAACCGAATCGAGTTGTTTGCCTGCTCTTATTCTCTTATACGAGTGCCCATCGATCAGCCGTCCCGCTTATCTTATCTGGGCCTGGGACTGCTGGGGCTTTAGCTATAACCACCGGGGTGCCCGTTGCCGCCGCTCAGTCGAGTTGCGGTTGCCAGGGCGCGAACAGATACAGTTTTTCGATTCGATTCGATTCGGTGCGCGTTATTCGTATCACCATGATCACGCCGCTGTCTGGAGTGGCGGTTTCGGGTGCTTTTCTGGTGACCCTGGCCCTGGTGGTCGGCGGATCTCTGGCGGAACCCCAGCGCAGGGAGCGTTCCCTGCGACTGCCCAACGAAACCTATCCGCTGTTTTACCAGCTGCACATCTCCAGCGATATTCACAAGGGCACGCTGCTCTTCAGCGGAAATGCCACCATTGACGTAGCCATTCGGCAGTCGACGAACGAGATAGTGCTGCACGCCAAGAACCTGTCCGATATTCAGATTACTGTCCGCCAGTTGACGGACGTAGGATCCGAGATCGTTGACGACCTGACACACACGCTCCATCACGCGGGGGCTTTTCTCATCATCCATCCCAGGGAGAATTACGCGGCCTTCGAGGAGGGCCAGCAATATCGCCTGGAGATCCTCTACACGGCCACCATGACGTCGCGCCCCGCGGGTCTTTACTACATGGATTATAGGGATGAGGAGACCAACCGCACCTCGTGAGTAGTTTATCTTTGGTGGCAACAGTGCCTCATAGGTGTAAAAACCCAAAAACCTCGAGCTAATTCTAGTAGTTAAATTTAGAAAAGTTTCATTACGATCTCTTTTTATTTCGGCTATCTTTCTTTTTTATGACAACGGGGCTACTGCTTATCATAAATCACGATAGTCTGTGGGGTAAGCTGGATATGATATCCATAAAAAGTACTTTATTTCTCTTGAGGAAATACCCACTGGCAGGCACGCGCTCATTCAGATTAAAAGTAAGCTGCTCTTACATAACCCGGAGATAGATTCGGTGTGCACTTTGTTTTGGTCACTTCACTCGGCCTGCGCTCTCACTTTTATTTTGTTATTATTTCCATTTGTTTGGCATTGCCTTTTAATTACTTTTGCTGGCGTAGACACTTCCCTCGGACTTTATCGCTATCAAATGTATATATATATATACAAATATATGGTACATGCTCATCGCATATGGCGGAATCGGTTGATCCGGGCGCGTCACCAGGGTGACGATGTAAACATTGTGACTTCTCAATGGGGGGATTCTTTATAAAGGGGAATGACTGTGTCACCAATTAGGAGTCGCACCTTATCAGTGGCCGGTAGATAGTGAAATGACAACAAAAACGATCGTCGGTAGTATTTGCATTACGCTCAAGTCCGCGATTTGTTTTCATTTCGGTTGGGCAACATATTCGCATGACCCATGATTTTCGGTTGGGAATAACGAGACCCGATTGTTCCGTGGAAGTGAGAGCAGGTTCTCTAAGTGATTGATCATTCCGGCAGCCGCAGGCTGTGACTGGTTTTTTGTTTAGCGTTCGTTGATCTGAAAATGGGACTGGGAATTTTTGAACTGAAATGATTTCGTTTAATTATTATTCATAGGCGGACAGCAGACGTCAATTACAGTTGGCAACAAGAGGTTATCTTTGAAGCAGATTTAATTGGTACTTTAGTTCTTTAGTGCTTATAGATAGATTATAATGAGAAAGTCCCAACTATTAAAATCTTACAGATACGTAGCCGCCACGCAATCGGAGCCCACATATGCACGTCTTATCTTTCCCTGTTACGATGAACCGGGATTCAAGTCAAACATTAGTATAAGGATAACCCACGGAAGCAGCCATTCGGCCATATCAAATATGCCAGTCAAGGAAATACTGTCGCATGGGTAAGACAATAAAGTTTCTCAAGATTCTAACCCTAATAACTCTAACTTTCTTCATAGCGAATTAAAAACCACCTTGTTTCATACAACCCCTCCAATTTCCACCTACCTTGTGGCCTTTGTCATCTCCGATTTCGAGAGCATCTCTGAGACTTATCGAGGGGTCACTCAAAGTATCTACACCCCGCCGATTTACAAGAAAAAGGGTCATCATGCCCTGAAGAATGCAGTGAGGACGGTGGCGGCATTCGAGGATTATTTCGGCATTTCCTATCCCTTGCCAAAATTGGATCACGTGGCGCTAAAGAGGAACTATGGAGCAGCCATGGAGAACTGGGGTCTCATCACTTACAAGGACTCCAATTTGCTGATGAACGGATCGACGGATCAACGCCATCCGATTTGGGACAAGATTACTCAGAACCATGAGATCGCCCATCAGTGGTTTGGCAATTTGGTCTCGCCGGAGTGGTGGACCTACACTTGGATGAATGAGGGATTTGCAACATACTTCGGCTATGTGATCACTGATTTGGTGGGTCATGAAAACATATTTTATACTTTACTATAGTTAAGCAGCTAAACAGCGCCTTTTCATTACCTTAACCCACCCCTAATCTCACCTTAACACCAGCTTTAACTATACCCATTATACTGTTTCTTATTTTATAATTGTTCCATTAATATTCTTCTTTTTTATCTCATAGCTCTACCCCGAGTACGAAATAATGGACGTCTTTATTTCCCAAGAGGCTGACAGTGCCTTCAGCTACAACAGCTTCTTTGATGTCCGCCCGATGACCTACTACGTGGAGGGTGACAAGGATATCATGAAGGTCTTCGACATCATCTCCTACAAGCGGGCCGCCTGCGTGATCAAGATGTTCCACAACGCCTTCCGGCAGAAGCTCTTCGTGCGAGGCATCAGTCACTTTCTGGAGAAATAGTAAGTCTTCGAGTCTGGCCCCTCGAACTGGTCAATTGGAATTCATGGGTCAAGGTCCTCTGCTCTTTTTGCCCCAGTCATTATAGCGTGGCCAACGAGCTGAACCTCTTCGATGCCCTCCAGACGGAAATTCAGGAGGATGAGTACCTTTCCCAGAAGTCATGGGCGTCGCGCATAAGGGACATCATGCTCTCCTGGACGCACAGTGAATGGATGCCCATTTTGATGGTCACGCGGAACTACGAGAACAACACCATCACATTTAGACAGCGATCGGTGCACTCCAAGGACGAGCTCTGGTGGATACCAATCAACTTTGCCACCTCACAGTCGCCCGGTTTCGAGGACACCCAAGCGGAGATATTCATGCCGCCCCAATCGCAGTATTCGGTGGCCCTGGAGGATCTGAATATCCATCTCAGCGGCAGGGATTGGCTTATGGTGAACAAACAGGAGACGGGCTTCTATCTCGTTCACTACGATACGGATAATCTGATGGCCATTGCCAGGCAGCTGCAGGCCAATCACTCAGTGATCCATCGCATAAATAGAGCCGGTCTCTTCCGGGATCTAAAGCCCCTCATCGAGCACAACGAAATCGAACAGGTGGCCGTGGTGTTCGAAATACTAAAGTACCTTGAGTTCGAGGAGGACATGCTGACGTGGTACCAAGTGGCAGATTCCATCGAGTGTTTGACGAGGAACCTTTTTGGAACATCCTCACAGAACCTCTTCAACGAGTTCGTGCGCCGCCTGGTCAGTCCGATTTTCCGGCGGGTTTACGTGGAACAGAGTTTGAACACGTCTCTGGATGCAAGCAATGGGATCCTTCAAATGGCCTGCTCAGCTGATCTTCCCGAGTGCCTGGACTACACACGCCGCGTGGCCAAGGAGTATATCATCAATAAAATCAACCTGACAACGGAATCTGAATACTTTGCCACCTACGATACTGTCATGTGCATGGGAGCTCGTTACCTTAGCGATCGGGACTTTCACACGGTAATAGATATGCTGCAGGAGGCAGATCGCGAGTCGGTTTACTACGACGACTTGATTTATGCACTACGGTGCACTCAGAGTCATAGGCACCTGAACTACTACCTGGAAGTCCTGCTGGGCGAGAATTCCACCCATCTGATCCTGACCGAACCCGAGGACATGATGTATCTGCTTTATGTCTACAAATCGAATCTGGCCTCTCGTCCGATCATCTGGCAGTACATCGAGCGCAACTACAGGCGGCTCTGCCGGTCGCCCAACTTCTTGGAACACTTTAAACAGCTAGCCGGATTTGTTCCCCGACATCAGAGGATGCAAGTGAGTCGAAAATAACATTTTATTAAGGCATCTCAAATATTTATTATAATTCCTTTTAGTTTGTGAGGCTGCGCCAGACTATTGCAAACCACATAAAGTCGGAGGGTCTTTATCCCAGCCAAAGCCTGATCGAATCGGATTCGCCCCTGGTGGGCAAGAAGGTGAAGATCAGCGAAGACTTCCAGGACAAGTTCGAGCAGCAGATCCACAACTGGCTGCTAGACGAGATCCCTCAGCTGTCCGGCAAAAGCGATGCCCTGTTGGCCGCATCCCTCAGTGCGGCCAATGGATCCAGCCGGCCAGAGGGAATGCTGAAGGAGGCAACTAGGGTGTTGCGCAGTGCGTTACAAATAGTTGATATGTATAGGTGATCGGTGATCGCTCTTGTTTCTACTAGAGACTTCATAAGTACAAGCTTTTTACCAAATAAATTAATTCCTATAAAACAACACACTCGAGTAAAATCAATTAACAGTTTAGAGCTTTTCACCACTTTGCGAATAACCGATAAGTGAACTTAGTTTGTATATGGTATATGGTTCTGTGGGGAGTTGATAAGCAGGTATAAAACGCAATTCATCGGCCATAAATAGTCATCTGATCTATAGCCTATTTTTATACGCCAAACTTTAAAAAGAGTATTTTCGCACTTTTCAATGGAATTATAAAATTTCATTGTTTCGCATTTACTTTGTTTTTTATATAATAAAATCAGAAAAATTTTAAAAATTCTTCTATATTACATTAAAAAATAAATAATACTAATTTATTAATAAAGCTTTAATTAATTAAACTTTGAGCTGCCACTATAAATGGTATTAAATGCCCTTAATAATAATAATTATAGTTTTATTTTGATCAGTTTATATCCTTGGGCATTTCCACCAAATGACTTGCCAATTAAATAAACACTTATAATCATTTTTCACGAGTATTTATAACTGTTTTGATTATATAGCCGTGACAACTTGCACTTTTTCGGTACCTTAAAACTCTTACGCGTTCCAGACGAGGCAATAATTTAAAAATTTACTGCGTAATTGTTTTTAGACCCGATGGCTAATAGTTAGAATACTAATTTGATTAATAATAAAGTACTACAATGATATCACCTCAAATTTTGATAAGCATCAGGCTACTGAATAATTTTGAGGGTGATTAGAAAGGGTACTCACAAATTGGGTACTTGTTTACTTTCTATAAGATCGGCAAAACAACTTGCAATTTTTGAGCACCGACTTGACAGCCTTTAAGAACGCCCAGACTAGCCGATATCTGAACGGTTTACTACTTAATTGTACTTCACGATTGGCTTGGCCCAGTGCACTCTTGGCCAATAACCGGCGATTTGCCGGTTTTATCGAGTATTGCGCAACAATCTTTATGGCGATCGGCGATGAGGATAAGATAAGGCCAAGTCCATAAATAAGTCGTGTCCAAGCGGCGGCTCCTCACTAACCAAGCAGCCAACATGGCACGGTGGTTGCTGAACTCCTGTGTCCTCCTGCTCCTGGCAGTGGGCAGCCTGCAGGCGCGCCTGATCCCTTCGTTGTCCTTGGACGACGGTCAGCTGGAGACCAAGGGAGCCGCCCTCTTCGCCACTCCCCGCGTGGATGACAATAGTGCTGGCAACTATCGACTGCCGAACACCACCGAACCCGAAACCTATAATGTGGAACTCTGGACAAATGTCCACACCGGAGACACCCAATGGAATGGAACCGTCGATATCAATCTGCGGGTCCTGGAGCAGACCCCGAATATAACGTTGCACTACCGCCAGACGTCGAATTTCGAGGCCTCGATTATCAGTCGGGATGTGGCCACGCCCACCGCCATTCCACTTACCGTGACCCCCGAACTGCAGCGGGAATTCCTTGTCTTCACAGCGACCAACGGTGAGATCTTCGCAGCCGACACCAACTGGACCCTAAGCATCAAGTACAACGGCACCCACCGATCTGACATGGGCGGATTCTATATCTCCAGCTATACGGATGATGATGGCCAGCAGCAGTAAGTTTCCTTTAAATGGGTAACCTATCCTCTCGAAAAACGTTTAAAAATATCTCTATTTTGAGCTCTTAGCTATTTGTACTTGGCTCACTTTTTATTGGATTAAGAAGGAATGTACCCGACGTGCAAGTGCTTATCGAACTTTTAATACCGATTGTACTTGATTGGGTAGTTTCTGCTAGCCTAATTTCTTATCAAAGAACTCAATTTAGCTTATCTTAATAATCTCCTTGCTTTGACATGACACCATAAATAAAGTGTGACCATCGTTTTGACCAGAAAATTTATATTTAATAATATATTTCTCCTACAGCTTCCTGGCCACCACGCAGTTTGAGAGCACCAATGCCCGTCACGCCTTCCCCTGTTATGATGAGCCCGCCCGAAGGGCCAACTTTACCATCACCATCCACCACGATGCTTCCTACACTGCCATCAGCAACATGCCAGTGAATGAGACTACCAGCAGGTTGGTATTATAGATATTTAAGGAGTAATTCTCAAATAAATCATACGCAGTGTTGACCATGAACAACATATTTTATGTGCATTTCACAAGATGTTGCACTATTAACTTCTTATTTCTCAATGCTCTTCCCTTTTAGTTCTGGAGTCACCGTCTTCCAGACGACGCCTAAGATGTCCACCTACCTGGTGGCCTTCATCGTGTCCGATTTTGAGTCCACCACCGGCGAACTGAATGGCCTGCGCCAGCGTGTGTTCTCCCGCAAGGGAAAGCAGGATCAGCAGGAGTGGGCCCTTTGGTCTGGATTGGTGGTGGAGTCCAGTCTGGCCGGCTACTTTGGCGTTCCCTTCGCCCTGCCCAAGTTGGACCAGGCCGGCATTCCGGACTTCTCGGCCGGAGCCATGGAGAACTGGGGACTGGCCACCTACCGCGAGCAGTACATGTGGTGGAACAAGGAGAACTCGACGATCAACCTGAAGACGAACATTGCCAACATCATTGGACACGAGTACGCGCACATGTGGTTCGGCGATCTGGTGTCCGTGAAATGGTGGACCTATCTGTGGCTGAAGGAGGGCTTCGCCACCCTCTTCTCGTACGAATCGAACGACATTGCCTTCCCCGAGTGGGACACCTATCAGATCTACCATGTGAACGACTACAACAGCGCCCTGCTGAACGATGCCCTGGCCTCCGCCGTTCCCATGACGCACTACGTCCAGACTCCCAACGAGATCTCCAACCGATACAACACCTTCTCGTACGCCAAGCCCGCCAGCGTTCTTTACATGTTCAAGAACGCCTGGTCGGACAAGGTCTTCCGCACGGGATTGAACAAGTACCTGACCAAGAAGTGAGTACTGATTACAGGTTACACATTCTGTAAGAAATCATGCCATGACAAAATTATAAAGTTTTTGAAATCAGTTTAAGAACGAAATATTTTATAATAGTAGATTTCTATAGCATACTTTTTAGACCTTATACAAGGGAAGTATCAATAGTTAACAGGAGTATTTTAGGAAACTTTAGCAGACTGCCTGGACTATAATTTCCATATTATTTAAAAAATAAAATATAAACCTAAAGATCCTCTACAGATTTAATTTAAATCTAAAGATCCTCTACAGATTTAATTAATTTGTATATAATTGTATTTAAAAGTCCGAGTGAACTTTTTCTACATTTTAATATTCCCATTTTCTAATTATTTTTCTTCAATTTAATACAGTAAGTACACCTCCTGCGACGAGTGGGACCTGTTTGCCTCCTTCCAGGAGTCGGCCAATGAGTTGGGCCTTGTGCTGCCCACCTCGGTGGACAACATCTTCAGCAGCTGGTCCCACCAGGCCGGCTATCCCCTGCTCACCGTGACCCGTAACTACGAGACTGGCACCTTCACGATCACCCAGAAACGCTATGTGGCGGACAAGGATGATGCGAATGTGGCCACCTGGTATGTGCCCGTCAACTTTGCCACGGCCTCCAATTCCGACTATCGCAACACGAGTGCCACGCATTATTTACTGAATGTGACTGAGACCGTGATCTCGGATGTTCAGGTGGCCAGCGATTCCTGGCTGCTCGCCAACCTGCAAAACCATGGCTACTTTCGTACCATTTACGATGAGCAGAACTATGAACTTCTGGCTGCCGTTCTGAAGTCTCAGACCTGGAAGATCCATGTGCGCAACAGGGCTCAGCTGCTGTACGATACGTACATCTTTGTGAACACCGGTCGTTTGAGCCACAGCCTCCTGCTGAACTTGCTCAGCTATCTGGAGAAGGAGGAGCAGTACGCTCCGTGGTCCACGGCCAACACCATTCTGACCGTCTACGATCGTTACCTGCGTGGCGATGATGCCTACTACAACTTCCAGGCGTTCGTGCAGCGACTGATCGATCCCATCTTCGAGAAGATAGGAGTGAACGAGATTCCCGGCGAGCATTACCTGAACAACTATCTGCGCATCGTCCTGGTCAGCCTGTCCTGCCAGGTGGGCTCCTCTGACTGCTACAGCAAGTCAGCCAAGAAGCTCTCCGAGTACCTGTACAACGGCACTGCTATCGAGGCCACACTGAGGACTCAAGCCTACTGCGCCGGTCTGCGATCCACCAGCAATGAGGTGTATAGTCGGGTGCAGTCGGATCTTCTGGCCTCCTCCGATTCCACCGATCGCAGTCTGTTCATCTCCTCGTTGGGCTGCTCGGGACAGAACAGCCAGCTGCTGGACTTCTTGAGGCTCTCCCTGGACACCACCAACAGTCTGAGCTACTCGGAGCGCACTTCCCTGCTCAACTCGGCCTATTCCCGCAGCGAAATCGGTCTCACAGCCAGTTTGGACTTCCTGGAGACCAACTGGGAGAACTATGCCAAGTTGTCGGAATCTTCAAAGCCCCTGGACACCGCCCTGCGTGGCATTGCCACCTATGTGGTCAGCGAGAAGCAGAAGACAAGGGTGGGTTTTCTTTAATAACTACTTAAAAAGAAACATGGAAAACTAATCATTCATTTAAACAGCTCAACGCTTTGGTGGCAGTTGTGCAGGCGGATGGCCCTACCTATCTCAACGATGATCTGAGCACCACCATTGACTCCAGAATTACCGCCAACTTCGCTTGGTTGGATGTCCACCGTGATCCTGTGCTCAACTGGATCGCCGACTCCTTCAGGGAGAACGGCAGTCCCACTTTGACTGCCTCCATCTCCACGATCCTGGTCAGTGCGATGGCTCTGCTGCTTTTCTGGCTATTTTAGGCTAAGTCATGTGGTCAAGTATTAATCATAAATTCAGTAAAGTAACATGAATCAACATTAATGAATGTGTTTGTTAATCGAAGCCGAAATAGAATTGATAAAGATGTGGTGAATTTGGACCGATGGATTCCCCTGGTGGGGGAAGTTCAAAGTTCCCTGGATGGGATTGGGAATTGATCGGTTTATGGCTCGGTTGCCACACTTCGCATTGGTCAATCTTATCGCGGTTCTGGGAATGGGAATTGCCGGGCTGTCGATAAGGCACTGATAGTTGGGGCTTAGGACGAAATTCGATTATCAAGTGGATATTTACAATGCTCGAAGTGGTTTATGGAGTTCACGTGCCCGTATCAGATAGAGATCTGGAACATTCAAGAACAAAGAGGTAGTTCCACTGGCATTGCAATCAATTGATGGGGGTTTACCTAATCCAGCTTGACCTTGCGAGGGTGTGACTGCCCTTCAAAAGAACCCAGGAAAATTGAGTGTTCTCATTTTAATCATTTTAAAATGGATCTTACTCAAAAGTACATTTCAGGATAATTAATTATTATATAAAATAAAAACTGTAAGAACAGTTCAATACAATTTTTAAAATGTCGTACTACCGGTTTACTTTAGTTATCTATACATTGGCGGTTCCAGGACTTTGCTGTGGGAGGGACTCTCAGAACTAATTTTGGGCCACATTAATTTTTATTCTTAGCCAATAGGTAAATTTATTGTCGTGGTTCCGGGAATTAATCTACTGTTACATAGTATTGGACAATTTGCTTAGTAATGCCCTGCGGATTAACGGTCTAGTCTTTATCTCAAGAGCAAAAAAGTTGAAGAGTCGGTTATACTAGAAGGTAACTAGGCGTGTTTATTTAACCGTCATATCAGCAGGTCTGATAAGTATGCTGAAAGTTTTAATGAAAGTGCTTTAGATTCTTTTACTCTCCGACATTAATAGCTGTTTTCACTATTTGATAAGAATCTGGAACTCATTAATTAAATTGACATGAATGTAGAATAGTTTTTAGACGAGAGAGAGGAGAATCTTAGATTCTATAAAAGTCAAGTTTATCAGATCAAGGGCAGTCCATCCACTTGAGACCTTTATCAGCTGTCTATCTTCGAATGTTCACACTTATTCGCCATTATCTCAGACGTGATTGTTACCAACCATACAGAAAATACCAATTCATGGGTTTCAAAGGGGTAGTAGAATACTTGATTTACTACTCAATTTAGTTTATACTACATAACTGGGTAATGGTCATTCTAAGCGACAAGATTGCAGTAATCTTTATGCCTGGGCCACAGATAAGATGAACGGCTTCGCTTAAAAGTGGCTGCTCGGAGTTGGGCACTTTAGTCTAGCCGCGTTTTCGCCATGGTTCGCGTTCAGATCGGGGGCATGTCCCTACTTGTGGTGCTCCTGCTGGCCATTTCCGCCACCCAGGCGGCGGTGGTGCGCTCTTTCCCGCCCTTCGAGCAGCTGCAGAGCCTGGAGAATCCCAACCAGCGCGCAGTGGTGCCCTTCGCCGACGAGGATAACTACCGCCTGCCCAACGAGACGATCCCCAGCCACTATGCCGTGTCCTTGAGCACCAATGTGCACACCGGCGACACTGTTTTCAATGGCACCGTTGCGATCACCCTAAGCGTTGTCGAGGCAACCACCAAAATTGTGGTTCATGCCCGCCAACTGGAGAACTATACGGCCAGCATTATCCAGCAGGGAGTGACGGAAGCCGTGGCCCAGGAACTGACCTTCGAATACGAGGCGGAGCGCGAGTTCCTCACCTTCAGCAAGACAGGACTCACTTTCGCCGAAGGCACCACGTGGATCCTGACGATCAACTATCAGGGACACCTGCGCACGGACAACGGAGGCTTCTACCTGTCCACCTTCACGGACGAGGAGGGCAACACCAAGTACCTGGCCACCACCCAGTTCGAGAGCACCGACGCCCGCCACGCCTTCCCCTGCTACGATGAACCCTCGAAGAGGGCCGAGTTCACCATCACCATCAAGCACGATCCCAGCTACAATGCTATCAGCAACATGCCCGTGAATGAGGCTGCCTCCAGGTTGGTAATCTATCGTTAATCTAAATTACATTTCCAATCATTGCTTGCTTATTAAGTAAGGTTTTATGGGAACTTATGGGTCGGTTACATAATTATCACTGGTTAAGCACACAAAATTATACAACCGCTACTTTGACATAATGATAAGAAAAACAAAACTAAGATATCAGTCAATAAACCTATTATAAATAGGACTTTAAATGGCTGCCAGTTAAAGGAAGCATAAATATTGTAAAGTTTACGTACATCCAAAACAAAAATTAATATTATTCCTGTATATTATTTTAAGGTGTTCTAGATTTTAAAACATTTTTAATTTCTTTTGCGGAGTAAATATTTATTGATGTACTATTTTTTAAATCTAGAACAATTTATTATCTTGAAATGAGGTTCAAAGAAGTTATAAATACATTTTAGAAAAATACCTAATATATGATTTATTAATAACATTATATTTCCCATTTCAGCTCTGGAGTTACCGCCTTCCAGAAGACCGTGAACATGCCCTCCTACCTGGTGGCCTTCATCGTCTCCGAGTTTGTCTTCTCGGAGGGTGAGCTGAATGGCCTGCCGCAGCGCGTCTTCTCCCGCAAGGGAACCGAGAACGACCAGGAGTGGGCCCTGACCACCGGAATGCTGGTGGAGAAGCGCCTGTCGGGCTACTTTGACGTTCCCTTCGCCCTGCCCAAGCTGGATCAGGCTGGCATTCCCGACTTTGCCGCCGGCGCCATGGAGAACTGGGGCCTGGCCACCTACCGCGAGGAGTACCTGCTGTACAACCCGGTGAACTCGACCATCAGCACCCAGACCAACATTGCCACCATCGAGGCGCACGAGGATGCGCACATGTGGTTCGGAGATCTGGTGGCCATCGAATGGTGGAGCTATCTGTGGCTCAAGGAGGGTTTCGCCACCCTGTTCGAGAATCTGGCTGTGGATCTGGTAGGTTTTTATGAAGAGTTTCCAATGATTCCGTATCTAATTCAACGTGTGGTTTGTAGGCCTATCCCGAGTGGGACATTTTCCAGACCTTCCATGCCGGTTCCTACCAGAGTGCTCTGGTCTATGATGCCAGCGCCACTGCTCGGCCCATGAGCTACTTCGTCCAGAAGCCCTCGGAGATTGCCCTGCTGTACGACTCCGTTTCGTATGCCAAGGCCGGTTCTGTTTTGGACATGTGGCGCCACGCCCTGACCAACACCGTCTTCCAGCGTGGTCTGCACAACTACCTGACCGACAAGTAAGTATCCATAATACCGATGTTTATAGGAAAAAATAACTACATCTTACCAAAATGATTATAATGTTGCACAAAAAAAACATGTTCCCGTAAAAACGATATGGTCATATAAATTGAAGGTCATGCAAAACTCATATCGTTTTTACATGAAATACTCTTTTCGACCAGGTCAAATTTACCTGGCCGCATATCAAATTAAAATTGATCTTAAATAATGTAAAAACGATCTACGTTTTCTTGGATGTGGTTATAATAAAACCAGAAAAACACAAATGTTTGAAAAAAATCGAAAACATCGATAATTTCGATATTTTTCAAGCTCTATTAAATGCAGCCTATGATAACTTTTTTAATCCGTAATTCTCCATCCCCACCCAGCCAATTCACTGCTGCCAATCCCACCAAGCTGTTCGAGGCCATTGCCAAGGCCGCCGTTGAGGAGAACTACGCCGTGCCCGCCACCGTGGCCAACATGATGGGCAGCTGGACCAACCAGGGCGGAGTTCCCCTGTTGACCGTGACCCGTAACTACGATAACGGCAGCTTCACCGTCAAGCAGTCGGTGTACACCAATGACAAGGACTACACCAGCGACAAGTTGTGGTACGTGCCGATCAACTATGCCGATCACTCGAATCCCGATTTCCGCAACACCGAGGCCACCCACTATCTGCTCAACCAGTCGGAGATCACCATCGATGCGGGTTTGGACCAGAGCAACTGGCTGATTCTGAACAAGAAGTCCACCGGCTACTTCCGCATTCTCTACGACGCCGCCAACTGGCAGCTGATCACCAATGGCCTGCTCGTCCGTCCGCACAAGATCGATCCCCGGAACCGAGCCCAGTTGATCAACGATCTGTACCGCTTCGCCACCAGCGGACGTGTGCCCCATGCCACTCTGCTGGAGCTGCTGACCTACCTGCCCCAGGAGGATCAGTACTCCCCCTGGTCGGCGGCCAACACCGTGATCACCCTGTTCAATCGCTACCTGAGCGGCGATGCCGACTACGCCAACTTCCAGTTCTACGTGAGGGAATTGGTGAGCCTGCAGTACGACAAGTTCGGTGTGAACGATCTGAACGGCGAGCAGCATCTGGTGAAGTTCACCCGCAACCTGCTGGTCAACATTGCCTGCCTGGCGGGTGTGGAGAACTGCCTGACGGAGACCAAGGCCAAGCTGACCGCTATGGTGGAGGAGGGCACCGTGATCGAGCCCAATCTGCAGTCGCAGGTTTACTGCAATGGCCTGAAGCAGGCCGACGACAAGATCTTTGACTTTGTCTACGACAAGCTGATGAGCTCCACCGACCAGGCCGAGCGTCGTCTGCTGATCTCTGCGCTTGGATGCTCCCAGAGCTCCTCGCAGCTGGAGAAGTTCGTGTCCAGCAGCATCGATGACAGCAACGGCCTGAGGGTCCAGGAGAGGATCACCCTGCTGAGCCCGGCCTATTCGCGTGGCGAGATCGGTCTGCTGGCCGCCGTCGAGTTCCTGCAGAACAACTGGGAGCAGTACGCCCAGCTGAACACCGGTTTCGGCGGAGTCAATCCCCTGTACAGCGACATCGTCGGCATTTCCGCCTACACGGTCAACGACAAGCAGAAGGAGGCGCTGCAGAAGCTGGTGGACACCGTCAAGGGATCCGAGTACGTGCCCACCACGCTGCAGGCTAGCGTGGATGCCAATGTGAATGCCAACTACGCCTGGCTGACCACCAACAGGGAGCCTCTGATGTCCTGGGTGAACGGCTTCCGCAGCGGCAGCTCCGCCCTGAACGCCTCCCTCTTGGCCATCCTCGCCTGCCTCCTGGCCGCCAAGCTGTTCTAAGTTAGATCCTAAGATCCTAAGTTAGTCATAGATTTGCACTTGTGCCGCAATAAATTCCATTAATTCCCTAAAACTCTTGTTTGTTTGCGGAAGAATTTACAGTTCCCTTCAACGCTTTATGGCCGTGAATTGCCATCGCCTGATCGATGTGGTCAGATAAGCGGGGGGTGATCTCATAAATTTCCTCCTCCCAGACCTTGAAAAGCGGAGTTCTTATGCCCACAAGAAGGCCATAAATACATGCTTAATCGGCCTTGGCAACTAAATCCACAAGCGAGGGATTTCCAAATTCCAACCTGTAGTTTTTGAAGAGTTAACAAAGAAATCAAAATCCATTCGCATAAAAGCGAATCTAATATATTAGTTTGGGGAAAAAGATTAGTGGCTTTATCAGTTGCAGTTGCGAAAGATAGAACGAAAGATTTTATTTGTTATTGGTATTATTATTAAGTAAAGTGTAAGAAGTTTACTTATTTTTTAACATTTTTATTTTACTCTACACCATAAATAAGAACTTGCTTTCGATTTCTGATTTGCTTTGGGCCCTCATCAATCAACATTCTTCAAGTGCTTCATAACAGGAAAAAGTTCCTAAAAGACTGCAATATAGATAACAGATTGTCGTTAAGTTTTGACAAGCCACTTTGCGATAGTTTTCATTAATCCACCCAAATACAAGGTAAAATCGAAGGAAAGGAAACTAACAAGATGCTGATAAAACACAATTATCATTGTGCTTTAATTTATATAAATATTAAACAATATTTAAATTGATGATTTAATTGTAAATATTGGTTTGTAAATGTGGCAAAACCAGAGTATAAATAAATAAAATAAAAACTAAAATAGTAAAAAAACTAAAAGCTTAAGTGGGCGAATCAAGTGAAATAATACAATAGGTGCAGTTACTACCTATTTAATTATAACTACAATCGCTAACAAACATATTGGTTTATTTCAACTTTTTGCAGGACTCTTTCTTGTGCTACATTTAAGGAACAACAAACATCACAGTTATTTTCGATCTCTGTTCAAAATTGGATTGTAAATTCACCATGATTGCAAAGACAACGGCCGGCTAGTGTCTACTCCTCCTCGAAAGACTGCAAATCATGCTCGATAAGATTGGAGGCAGTGCACCATAAAGTGCCAAGGCGTCCTCAAACAAGCAGTGCAGCGAAAATGAAATGTTATGCCATCGTCTGGCAATATTCGAAAAACGTCGGAGTGGATTGGTAGCCAATGGCGAAATGTGTAAATCACCGCTATGACTCCTTATCGCTATCGCCGCTTAATCTATAGACCAGGCCAACTTTATCTGGGCCAAAATAAAACGGTAAAGGCTGCAGATAAACCGCTGATAATGGCCAAGTCGAAAAGCGCTTTACACTCGCCATATATACCGGCACCGAAGCCAGGCGGCAGTTAGTTTTCGAATCGAATCGCGTGCCGAGTGGCGTGCGAAATACTAATTCTAGTCCCGGGTCCGCGATCGAACCCTTGCAAAGTGAGTTTTCAGTGGTTATATAAGTGTGGATTGTTCTGGTGAAATTGGTACTACAATTGCGCAGATCGAACAAAAATATCCTTAGGAATTTGAAAAATAAATTGACTTTGAATTACGTCCTTAAGCGTAATAGTTAAAAATAGTGAGATAATAAAAAAACTTACAATAATACTTATATTACTAAAAATGAATTTAAGATAAAATATAGTGCCATTAGTTTATATTAGAAGCCTGCTTAAGGAACAGTAAAAGATGTTGATATTACCATTTTGCTCTTTTTTCAAGATATAAATTCTTTTCTATTTTTTTCATATTTAAATTTTGTACTTAAAAATAATTTGTTCTTATATTTCAACCAATAGTAAACATGTTCGCCCTGCGAGTGGCTCTGCTCCTGGCAGCTTGCGTGTCCTTGGCTTCGGCAGGAACTCGGCAACTAGCTGTGGATGTCCAGCCGCCGGCAACCTTTGCCACCGAGCTGAAGGATTATCGTCTGGCCGATCACATCAAGCCCGTTAGCTACAACATCACCCTGAGGCCCTATTTGCTGGAAACCGATGGCAACAAGAGGTTCACCTTCGACGGCGAGGTTTGGATCGAAGTTCAGGCCAACCAGTCCACCAATGCCGTGCACCTGCACTCGAAAAATCTCACCTATTCGGTCAGCGAGTACTGGCTGAAGCCAGAACAAGGTGTGGCCAATCCGCTGCCCACTCAGTTTAATGCAGTTAACTCAACCAACGATGATACGGATATTGTCCAGCTGACGACGGCAGCCAACTTGGTTGCTAATACGCCATATATCCTCCATTTCGTGTACACTGGTCTGATGTTGGACGACATGCATGGCTTCTATCGCAGCTCCTATGTGGACGACAACAATGTCACCAAGTGGATCGGCTCCACCCAGTTCCAGACCAACCATGCCCGTCGTGCTTTTCCCAGCTTCGATGAGCCCCAGTTCAAGGCCACCTTCAATGTCACGCTGAAGCGCTACAGGACCTACAACTCGGCCAGTAACACCCGTCTGATCTCATCTACACCCAGCACTGAGGAGTAAGAAATTCTACGATATTTAATACAACAATTTGGATTTAGTTTTTGAAAATGTTAAGTTCTCAAAGTTTGACAAAAATAATCAGATTTCTTAATGTGATGTTACTTTAACGAATTACACAGACGATTAGGCAAGCATATTGTTCACAGTTTCGAATTGTTGACTGACAAATTTAACTAGAACTATGGCTCTAGTTAGAGGAATTCAGATAAGTAACTGAGTCACTGTATGTTTCCAAAAAAGCCATTTAACTCAATGACAAATGTTAGCATGGCATTTAGAAATCGGCTCTTAGTCAGCAAAATATTTATGTAGAATTTATATTAAATTCAAAAATTACTTAAATGATTTGTATTTTAAAAAGACATTATCTAATTCTCGTTATTTATTTTTTTCTCCCATTTTAAGAGGCTACTTCACCGATGTCTACAAGACCACTCCTAAAATGTCCACCTATCTGCTGGCCTTTATTATTTCCGAGTTTGTTGCCCGCAAGGACGACGACTTCGGCGTGTATGCCCGTCCCGAGTATTACGCACAGACCCAGTATCCCTACAACGTGGGTATCCAGATCCTGAAGGAGATGGGCACTTACCTGGACAAGGACTACTACAGCATGGGCAACGACAAGATGGACATGGCGGCCATTCCCGACTTCTCGGCCGGAGCCATGGAGAACTGGGGCCTGCTGACCTACAGGGAGCGCAGCCTTCTGGTGGACGATTCGGCGACCACTTTGGCCTCCCGCCAGGCCATCGCCGCCGTGGTGGCCCACGAACAGGCGCACATGTGGTTCGGCGATCTGGTCACCTGCCAGTGGTGGAGCTACACGTGGCTGAACGAGGGATTCGCCCGCTACTTCCAGTACTTCGGCACCGCCATGGTCGAGGACCAGTGGGAGCTGGAGAAGCAGTTTGTGGTCGATCAGGTGCAGTCCGTCATGGCCATGGACTCGACCAATGCCACCAATCCGCTGAGCGATGAGAACACCTACACTCCGGCCCACTTGAGCCGCATGTTCAACAGCATCTCGTACAACAAGGGAGCCACCTTCATCCGGATGATCAAGCACACCATGGGCGAGACGCAGTTCCAAGCGGCCCTGCAGGCGTACCTCAAGAAATAGTAAGTATTTGAGAGGGAAATTCAATTCCTAGAACCTTGAGTAAGGGAACCTTTTCTTATAGCGAGTATAAGCCCTCGCTGCCCGAATATCTGCTGGGAGAATGGCAGGCCAAGTGGCCCAATACCAGCTACAACTCCAGCTCTGAGGCCATTTTCAAGAGCTACACCGAGCAGGTGGGCTACCCGCTGATCACTGTCTCCGTCCACTCCAATTTGAGTTCGGTCACCTTTACCCAAAAACGATTCCTGCTGAAGGAAAACGACGGCTCCGATGCCACTCTGAGGTACACTGTGCCCATTTCCTATACCACCAGTGAGGCGATTAACTTTGCCAATGCCACGCCCAAGTTCATCCTCAATCCCGGCGTAACCACAACTGTGGGCTTCGCCTCGCCTTTCAAGTGGTTTATCGCCAATATCCAGGAGACTGGCTACTACCGTGTCAACTACAATGAGGACAACTGGCATGCCATTCACCAGGTGCTGAACACCGCCAACTGGGGAGGCATTCACGAGAACAACCGCGCCCAGATTGTCGACGATCTGTTCAATCTGGCCAGGGCCGGCGTGGTCACCTACAACCTGACTCTGGACGTGATCGAGTACCTGGAGACGGAGACCAACTACATTCCCTGGACGTCGGCCTTCAACGGCTTCAACTACCTGACCATCCGCCTGGGCAACGATACCGCCGACTTTAACACCTACATCCAAGCTCTGACCAACAAGGCCTACACTGAGCTGGGCTTCAATGAGACCACCAGTGACACTGCCCTGCAGATCTATCTGCGCACCAAGGTCCTCTCCTGGGCCTGTCGCTACGGCAGCTCCGACTGCATCAGCAAGGCCAAGGGCTACTTCGCATCGCTGACCACCGTGCCCAAGAACATTCGCGCCACCGTCTACTGTGTGGGTCTGCGCGAGGGTGGGGAGACCGAGTTCCAGGCGTTGTACAACAAGTTCAAGAACGAGACCGTGGCCACCGAGGAGACCCTGCTGCAGAACTCCTTCGGCTGCGTGAAGACCCAGGCTCTGATCGAGAAGGTCTTCGACCTGATCATCAGCGACGAGATCCGCCGGCAGGACAAGTCCTCCGTTCTGGCCACTCTCTACACGGAGAACAACGAGAACGTGAGCCCGGTGTTCGCCCTGGTGACCCAGAAATACGAGGCTCTGGCCGAGGCGTAAGTAGTCTACTATTTGCTACTCTTTACTTATTTGATTAATATATTTTTTTGATGTTCCTTGCAGCATGGGTGGTTACTCCGCAGTGGCCACTGTGATCTCCAACATCGCCGCCCGTTTCACCACCCAGCAGCAGTTGACCGACCTGGAGACCTTCAACAAGAACAACGGCGCCAAGTTCGGCACCTCGCAGGCCACCTTGACCGCCGCCGAGGCCACCGTGAAGGAGAATCTGGACTGGGCCGCCGCCAAGCTGGGCGTCTTCCGCAGCTATCTGGCCAACTATCGCAATGGCAGCGCCATGGTCAATGCCTTCAGTGCCCTCAGCCTTCTGCTGGTGGCTTTGGTCACCATGATGCGCAATTAGGCCTAGACACTCTCCATAGAGGGACAGGTGCAATCGAGGGTCACGAGCACCCCTAAACGCCTAAAGTATTTGTACGCTTAGAGCACCCAATAAAGTAACACCATTTTGTAGATAAACCGCCGTCGTATATTATTATTATTGCTGGTATTGCTGGCCAAATCGCTCATACACTAGGCTTAAATGGCCTCCCTGGCGACAAAGTTTACAATCTGATTAGCGCCATCGTGTGCGGATGATTCAGTTTGCAATCTTGAGGGGATTTCATTGAACTAAAGTGCCTGTGGCCTAATCAATCGATCATCGTAAAGCCATAAACTCGTATCAGGGGCATAAACTATTCGTCTTACTCAACGTTTTAGCAGGAATTGCGAACGATAAAATAGATTTTTCCATCCAATGTTTTATTGATGATTTATTGTATGGAATTGGCGCTAAATCGAAAGCAGTTGGATTAATAAATCAATAAAAGTTTGGCCCTAAGTGGAGCTATCTTTATAGGACTGTAAGCCGATCGCAAGATCGAAAATGTATAACTTTTTTAAGATTTAGCTGGATATTATTTTTAATTTGATGGTCCACTTATAAGAATTAGTTGGAATATCCATAAACTATAAATGGTTTCACAAAAGTATTGTGAGCATAATTTCCGGAAACTTAAATTCCCCTCCGATTTTTTCAAGTGTTTTTTCTTGTATTTAAAAATGTCTGAAATGACGTTTAAGCTGACATCACAAATTAACCGATTCGACTAATAAATTATTACCTCTGTTGTTAACTTATCGCAGATCCTTTATGACTTTTCCAAAAAATAATAGATCTGACCATTTTACGGTTGATTCATTTTTCGGGGAACATAATCGGAAATATAGTTCTTATCACATCTTATCGATTTTAGCAATAAAGTCCTTGTTGGACTTTCCACTTTATTGATGAATGGATGGAGTTGGGGATTTTTTAACTTCTGGTCTTTTAATAGTTAATCATAATGGGATGACTAATTGATTGATTAAATATTGATTAAAATTATAACTTTCATATTTTTTTTGAAACAGATCTCCTAATTTAGTTAGTATTATTAAAGCAATATTTTAAATATTCTAACATACTAAGCCATTAAACAAGAGTTTGTGGCCAATTAAAATTATAATTGACACATAATTTAGCAGGTTAATGAGTACCCGATCGCGTATTGATAAGAATATTTAAGTGAGAGAAGTGAGACATCTATTCGAACTGTTGTTGTTGTTGAACATTCCATAATCTAATCATCTGTGAACGACACCTGTTTGGCGGGGAACTTTTATTTGATATTGTGATTTCGGCGTTCTCGCAGAGTGAATTTTACTCCCCAGTTTTCAAGCTTCGGTCAGCATGAGCAGTTCGTCATCTCGGGTCTCGGGGCTTCTATATTTGCTACTGATCTGCGTCGTAAATGGCGCTGATTATCGGCTGGACGGAAGTGTCGTGCCTTCGTACTACAACCTAACCATCGGCGTTCTGAGAGACTCAGCCGAGCCCACTCGATTCGATGGCGAGGTGAGCATAACGCTGCGGGTGGTCGGTCCGTCGGAGGTGCCACAAATCATTCTGCACGCCGATACACTTGACATTTCGGAATGCTGGCTGCTCGATGCGGCCGGCGCTCAGGTGGAGGCCATCGATATCAGCCGGCTGATTTATGAGGCCGCCACCCAACAGGTGAAAGTTCCGCTGACGCAGGCGGTGCAACCAGGCAAAGATTATACGCTGGGGTTCAAGTACACCGGTCGCATACGGACGGACATGGCCGGCCTCTTCTCCGCCAGCTATGTGGAGCAGGTCACCAACGTGACCAAATGGATGGCCGTCACCCAGATGCAACGCATCAACGCCCGGCTCGTCCTGCCCTGCTTCGATGAGCCCGCCATGAAGGCCAAGTTTCAGCTGCAGATTGTCCGGCCCAACGGCTATCAGTCAATTGGCAATACGAAGCTCAGGGAAACCACAGCGATAAGGTATTTTTATATTTTGTATACCTTGTAGAGAAAAATACAATATAATTCACAAGCTTTTAGGTTTACTAAAGCCAACATTTTCTATTCATCCAAAAACCAATTAATGGTCTCTTAAATGTTAAAAATATTTGAAAATAATATTATATGATGCATGAAAACGTAATTTCTTTTTAAAATGGCTAGAAGTGGGAAAGCTCATACCTTGATTATAATTTTGAGCTAAAAAACATTTTTTTAATGATTATTATAAAGTTTTTAATACGATTTTTTCTCCTACTTAGCAATGAGCGCTTTGTGGATCACTTCGAGGAGACCCCAGTCATGTCCACATATCTGCTGGCTTTCATTGTGGCCAGTTATTCTGCCCGTGGAAATGTGAGCGACTTCGCTGTGCTGACTCGTCCGGAGTTCTACAACAACACGGAGTTCAGCTACCAAGTGGGTCAAAAGGTGTTGCCAGCCTACGGGAAATTGTTCCAGCTTCCATATGCTGAGCTGGGAAACGAGGTACTGCAATATGCAAGTTCTCCCAGGTTTCCACACAACGGCATGGAAAACTGGGGCCTCATCATCTACAGGTGAGGAATAATATTACATTTTAATTTAAAAGATGACATTAAAAAGAATCATTCCAACTGTATTTAATTTCATTGTGGACTTACAGCGATGACGTCCTGATCCAGGAAGCTGGTTACTCCGACGATTGGTCGGACAAGGAGTTCGCCATTCGAATCATCGCCCATGAGACCTCGCACATGTGGTTCGGGGACAGCGTGACCTTCTCCTGGTGGAGCTACTTCTGGCTAAACGAAGCCTTTGCCCGCTACTACGAGTACTTCATGGCACACCAGGTGGAAACGGGAACTTAGAACCTATAAATATGTGACTACAACTTGATCTCTTTAAGCTCTATCCCGAGTATCACCTGGATGAGCAGTTTGTGGTGCGACAAATGCAACTGATCTTTGCCACGGATGCCCGGAACAGCACTCAGCCCATGACGAGTCTGGAGTCGGAAATCCAAACGCCCTCCGAGATTGCCTACAAGTTCAGCGGGATTGCCTATGCCAAAGGTGCCTGCATCTTAAGGATGTGGCGAAATATCATGGGGGCACAAAACTTTGACAGGGCCATCCAGAATTATCTAAAGCAATAGTAAGTTGACATATAATATTGTAAATTTACAAAAGCCATCTTTAAATCCTCCTCTTTTTAGTCACTTGGCCAACACTGTACCCGAAAATTTATTTTACCACCTCAATGAGAACTGGCCCAAGACTCAGGAAGTGGATGTGGAGCAATTTTTCGACGATTACACTAAGCAGGTGGGCTATCCCCTGCTGATAGTAAGACTAATGGATGGAAAATTCCCACTAGTCACTATACTTCAGGAACGGTTCCTGCTGGACAGGCAGGATGGCAGCAGTATTGGATTGAAGTACACAGTGCCAATAACTTATACCACCAATCTGGCACCCGATTTCTATAACCTGACACCATCTACGTATATTCACAAGAACGCAAGCGTACAGGTCCTAAGTTTTGATGAACCTATTGATTGGATTTTGATCAACCTGAGACAGTCGAACTACCAGCGGGTTTATTATGATGCCACCTTGATGAAAGGTCTTCGAGTTGCTTTATCTGCATCGAATCACAGTGGAATACCTGTTGAGAATCGTGCTCAACTCATCGATGATCTCTTTAACTTTGCGCGCATTGCATATGTGGATTATGAATATGTCTTTGAATTCCTGGAATACCTGAGTAAGGAGGTGGACTACGTACCCTGGTATGCCGTATATGAAAACTTGGACGTGGTGGCAAAGCGATTGACGCCAGAACAGCTGCCCAACTTCCGCAAGTATCTCTCGGACATCACAAAGTCTGTGTTTGAGAAACTGGGAGTGGAATGGAGTGACCAGGATGGTCCGCTGGAGGTGGCCAATCGGAACAAGCTGGTCAAGTGGCTGTGCAGATACCGAGTCGACAGCTGCAGGAACAAGGTTAACGTCCATTTCGTAACATCCTCGGAACAACCATCGCCGGACTACAGGCAAACCTTCTATTGTGCAGCCAGCAGCAGCGATTTCAATTCATACACCACGGTGTGGGGTCGGTATTACCTAGAAACTCGTCCCAGCGAGAGGAAGTTGCTCTGGTCGGCAGCCAGCTGCACTACAGACTACGAAACCCATTACAAGAAGCTGATCATCTCGGGTTCGGAGACTGTGGAGCAAAAGAAAATTGGTATAGCCCGGATGTACGAGCAGAATCCTGAATTGGTCCAGCCCATTTTCGAAATGATAACCGAGAACATCGTGGTATTGGCTTACGAGTAAGTTGAACTTTACTTGCTGTATTTTTAAGAAAATTATGATGTTTATCTAATGGTATACCAACTGAAATTTATTATGTGACTTAGAGAAGTAGCAACCTAAAACATAAACCTTCTTAGTTAGTTTTAAGGTGGTGATAAAAACCATGTGAATTTTTCTTAATCTCTGTAAACCCCTCAATGCCTCAATTTCTTAGCCAATGGCATACTCAACTATATTCCTAATTTCTTTTAATCAATTTTATAAATTCTAGCTTCCAAAGTTGGCCGGATACGGCAGAGGTGATCAGCGATATGGCAGAGTACTTCACCACCCGGGAACAGCAGCAGTTGTACCAGGACTTCTATGACAGCAACCACCAGTTATTCGGCGAATCGGCGGCGGTCCTCTTTAAATCCTTGGAATCTGTGAGGAAAAACATAGACTGGGCTGAGATGTATCTTTCCGGTTTGGTGAAATATCTGGACAACAGAAATGCCGGCTCCTTCCAGGGACCCACTTCCATGATGGTGCTGTTGTTGGCAGTTGTTGGCCTGGCTCTGATTAGCTAATAAGTTGTGGGGAAATAAAGAGAGATTGCCGTGGTCATGCGCTGCGGGTGAAATGCCCTTTTCGTGTACGCAATTACTAGGCAAAAAGGTTTGGATGGCGCTTGCTTTATTAGGCCATTATTCACGCAGTCGAACAGCCATTATAGCCACGTCCTCTGGCCAAGTCGGTCTATAAAAGGCCCCCGGCTGCAAGTGGCGCTTTCCATTCCAGCCAAAGGGACACTCGCAGTCGGGCCGACGAGATGCTGCGCCACCTGCTCCGCCACGAGAACAACAAGGTCTTCGTCCTGATCCTGCTCTACTGCGTCCTGGTCAGCATCCTGAAACTCTGCACGGCCCAGGCGGATAGTTCAGTGGCCGCCAGCGATAATGGTAAGGGGTTTATATTTTTATTTAGGATTTTATAATGATTCTGAGGGCCCTTATTTCCGTTCCAGATATTACGCATCTCGGCGACGATTGCCAGGTGACCCCCGTCATTCATGTGCTCCAGTATCCCGGATGTGTGCCCAAGCCAATTCCCTCATTCGCCTGTGTGGGTCGCTGTGCCAGTTATATTCAGGTGGGTTTTCTGCCATTTGGAATTATAATAATAAAATATATGAACCTTTTAATTTGAAAATTGTAGGTATCGGGCAGTAAGATCTGGCAAATGGAACGCTCCTGCATGTGCTGCCAGGAATCTGGGGAACGGGAGGCAGCCGTCTCGCTCTTCTGTCCCAAAGTGAAGCCCGGCGAGCGGAAGTTCAAGAAGGTCCTGACCAAGGCTCCGCTGGAGTGCATGTGCCGGCCATGCACCTCAATCGAGGAGTCGGGCATCATACCGCAGGAAATAGCCGGCTACTCGGATGAAGGTCCCCTCAACAATCATTTCCGGCGTATCGCTCTGCAATAGATCCCCTTTCAGAATAACTTTCATTAACATTTGCACATTAAAATAAATTAAAATTGCCGTATCTGCTTGTACACAGTGAAATATGTGATTTTTAATTCAAATTCTTTTTTCTCGGGAGATTAAAAAACCTACTAGATTTTCCTTAGCCATTTTTCCATATTTTAACTCTGACTTAAGAATTTCTAAACTTTTTACACCTCCTGTAAAAATAAAACACAGCGAGGGTTATGATTAATTTAAATTGTAATTTATTTCTCAACTATCTCATGTCATTGCTACTAGTTCTCTAAATGTTGTGTGTGTCCTGCCCCACATAGTATGTAGATGCATGACGCGGAAAAACAAGGGTAATCTTTACACTGCAACTGGATCTAACAATAGGAGTTCGACTACATAATGCATATCCCTCGCCTATCACGCCGCCTACAAGTACTCGACGATATCGCATTTGATGGATATATTCGGACAGCTCTGGCCGACGGCACTGCGTCCCCGATAGTTGGGGCTCTTCTCGGTGAGGAGTTTCCGGAAGATGGGCAGGATGGCCGTCTCGCCCTCGAGCAGTTCCGTTTCGCTGCTGGCGCCGTAGATGCTGCTCTCCTGCTTGCCGCGCTGCCTGCTCCGCTGCTTGTCCGGCGCCACATTCGGCGAACTGTGGTGGTGGGCGGCATGCTGGATATTGGAGCTCCGGCTGACCTTGCGCGGCTGGACGCACGGCTGGCAGCTGGGCGGCGGATCCCGCTCCCGCTCGCTGTCCGTCTCGCTCTGGCACACGGTGCCCTTCTGCGGCTTCGGCCGGTGCTTGTTGCGGTTCTTCTCGGAGACGGACCGCTGGATGGGCGAGGTGGTGTTGGGGTCGTAGGGCATCCCGTGGCCGCCGTGGTGCTCCGCACAGCGCTGCGGACTGGCGTAGTTGCGCGGCGACTGGCGTTGCTTGGCGTGCGACAGCGTGTGCGTGTCCCAGAGGTCGCTCTGCGACACCACGAAGTTGGACTTCAGAGCGGCACCCATGCTGGTGCGGCGATGGTCCGAGGCAGTGGGAGCTGTTGGAGAAATTAAAGATTTTATTCAAAGATAGAAATCGATATAAAATATAGTTTTTAGAAACTAGTTGAGTCGATATAGCAATATCCGTTTGTCAGCCGTCCGTCTGTCCGTCCGTCCGTATAAACGCTGAGATCTCGAAAACTATAAAAGCTACAAAGTTAGGATTAACCGTGAAGACGTATTTTATACTTTGGTACATTGTTTGGCCAAGTAATAGCAAAATATTACTAAGACAATGGTCCAATTTTTAGCAAAAACACAATTCCAAATTCTACCAAAAGAATGCTGTATTTTGCTCGAAACAATGTAAATATTATTCCAAATATGGAGTGTTATACCTCGATAAGCTCGTATTTAGATTCCCAATCGATTGGCACTTAAAATAGAACATTTTAATTTTTGATTTTTTTTTGCAAAATATCTGATGGTACCCCTTATAAAAAATGTTAAAATTGAAAAAAAAAAATATTTTTTTTAATTGGCTGCAAAGGGACGGGAATAATAATATTAGATTAGCTGTTCAAAACAGTACTTATTTTTGAAATGGTGCCATTTTTGACAAATTTAGAGCCAAAAAAACAGTGCGAAAAACTCATATTTTGGCCAAAAATAAGATCCTCATTTTCGAGATTTATCAAAGGGAGCATTGTGGCTCCCCTTTGATACCTATATATATTTTGAAATGGATAACTACCAAATTATAGTTATTACTTTAGTGATTGCAACACCATATTTTGACTTACTCTTGATCACAGCCGGCGTGCTGGGCTTCGAGTGGGGACACATGTTGCTCAGCTCCGACTGCGAAGTGGAGATGTTGGTGGAGGAGTTCCGGTGCGAGCTGCTGTACTTTGGCCGGGCGGTGGGCGTCTGGCTGCCGCTGTCGTAGTGCCGCGAGGCGGTGGACTGTCGCCGCTCCCGCATGCTGGAGCAGTCGCCGGTGCTCCGCTTGCCCGCCGTGCTGGTGATGCTCCCGATATTGTCGTCTGTCTGGGCGGACACCGAGTTCCTCTTCTCCAGATGGCGATGGTGTTGCTGCTGGTGATGCTGCTGCTGCTGCTGCTGTTGCATTTGCTGGTGTTGCTGCTGCTGCTGCTGTTGGTGTTGCTGCTGCATCTGCTGATGTTGCTGCAGATGCTGCTGCAACTGCTGCTGGATGGGCTGCATCATGGTGGGCGCAGGGGCGTGCGAGTGGTGCTCCACAATGGATTGCTTTTTCTTTTTGCTATTAAGGAAATAATGATATTTGAATAACATAAACAACATTAAATAGAACAGCCTTACGGAGGAAGCGATGGTGCCATCACTGTGGACTGCACGGACACAAAGGAGTTGTCCATTTCCACATGGGTCGAGGTCACACTGTCCACGGACGTCATCTCGGTAACTTCTATGACAAAGGGTTTGCAATGCATGAACATATCCGCAAAGTCCTCCCCACTAGCCACTCACCTGTGGTGCTGGGCATCTCCCGACGCACTGGTGGAGCCGACAGCCTGACAATATCATCGCTCAGAATGGGCTCCAGCTCACTGCCCACATTGGAGCCACCCGAGCAGGTCACCCCATCGATCCACTTGCGAGCCTCGGGTCCCAGCTTCCGGATCAGAGCCTGCAGCTCGTTCTCCTTCTCCATCAGAGCCTTTCGGAAGCGGCAGTTCGTGTTCTTCACATCCCGCAAGCGCTGCTCCAGTTCGCAGACCGAGGAGTCCCGGCGTCCATTCTTGGACATGGGTCTCAGGGTGGCCCTCACCCGTTTGTCCACGACACCTTGGGGATTCCTCTTCAGCTCCACCAACTGCAAAGCGATTCGCATGAATGTTAAACGACGATAATACTACAGGGATAATACATTCAGGAAGGATCTACTCTACGGACAGTGAGTATAGGACAGTTTATCCCAACAGCAAGGACATAGAACCTGTCTATAACCTTGCTGCTGCTCGGATTGGGTTCTACATAGCTCAAGTTTATAGTTAGTCTGTAGTGTTATATAGCATTTGAGGATCTGTTTTGAAATTTCGAGTACATGTTGTTTCTGTATCATGGTGTATCAGCGCTAGACGAAAGATCAGCCCAGTTGGCGGTGAGATTCGATCGGTGGGAATGCTCTAACTAAAACCGATCGCCAAATCACCGCCTCAAACAACATTCATAGTTCGACAACGAGTATATATGTAACATATAACAGCTACAAAAACTACAAAACTTCCTTACTACCAGTCTTACTTTCGGTACGAACACCAAACACAAAGTGGCTGTCGTACAAAAAATGATAAAAAACGAGAGTAAGACAAAAACTAAATCCTTGCGGTCCGATAGCACCAGGGATATAGCCGCTCCGGCCAGACAGGTGATGAACACATTGTAAACGGAGAAGCCAATGTGCTTGGAGTCGTTCAATGCGGGTATCGAAACATGTCGAGTTTCCCAGGCCAAAAAGGCGCCAAAGACCTGTGGGATTAAATTAAATCAATTAAATATAATATAATATGAGCAACTATTAACTATTAACTCACCAAAAGCAGGCCTTTGTATGCATAGATAATGCTCACAAATATGGTCATGTGCTCCGATTGGCAGTATTCGTTCTCTGGGATCACCAATACATCATCGATGTTCTCGTGATGCTGTGGAAATGAATAATTTTAAATACTTAAACACAAATATTTCAAATCAATCCACTCACCAGAGGCTCCAATTGTTTGGTCTCGCGATAGAAGGGATCTGCAATCTGCCAGGTAGTTATGATGGCAATATCGATGAACAGCAGCACGCCCACAACCATGAACAACTGATAGTCCTTGATCACCTTCTTGTTGAGCTTAAGATCGGTAAATATGGAGTGCACCCGCCAAGTCTTCGAGAACATGGCTCCGAAACTGAGACTGAACCCAGCCATCAGGATCCAGGCTCGAGCTGTGCAAATGTAGGGAAAAGCTGCCACACTGCTCAAGGTGGTGTCCAGTCCCAGGAAAATGATGCTCAGATAGGTCATCATACAGCCCACGATTATCAGGTTGTTCAGATGGGGACTGGACATCTTTATGTACCTGAAAATAGAAATATGTATTTTAATAAAAGGAAGGTAAATCAAAATATCTAATCAACCCACCTTTGATTGCGATACTTGATGTTGAAGGCCAGGAAAACCGTTGCAATGATCACACCAATAACCGAGGCACTAGCCGATACAATATATATGGTCGGGTTGACCTGACTGTGTTCTATGTAGATCAGAGTTCGATCCTTGGGCGGCGTTTTTCCCACCCATTTCACTGGTTTTCCCAGGCTCAAATCGAGGTGCGACTTTTGGGAATGGTACTCCCCGATCTTCTCCATTTGACCCAACTGGAACTGGTTGATCAGGATGTTGGCCTTGCGTTCGTTGTTGTAGAAACGCACAGGACCCTGCGGGAAATTTACGAATAAAATCTACACTTGAGAAAAAATCTGCACAGTTTCTCTTACCGTCACACCCTCAAAGGAGGTATTGCGCAGAGCCTCAAGGAAGACACTCTCCCAGTCCTTGACACGATAATCGAAATGTGTTAGCAGATCCTCGCGCTTTTCGGCCACATACTGAATGGCCAGAGCAGCAGCCCAAATTCCATCGTAGGTGTAGCCATGAAAGCGGGAATATTCGGTGCCGCGCAGTCTGTCATATTCAACCAGATACTCATCGGCAGTCTACAAAAATTATAGATAGACCAAATAAGATATTTTCTGTAAATGTAGATACTTACTATGCCGGCCACTGTGATATCGCCACTGGTGGACAAGGGCAGCAGATCCACTAGAATGGCTCCCTCCAAGGCGGTGGCTATCTCCTCCACACTGCACTCGCTGTCCTGTGTGACGTTCCACCAATCAGTGGAGTATGTGGCCATGATCAGCCACTGGTAGGCCCTACCATACATATCCAATCTGGAAGAATAAATGTTAATAATTATAAATATTTTTAAAACAGTGGTTATGGGGGGTTTAGGACAGAATTCATAATGATGTACAAAAGAATTTCAGCCTTTAAACTTCACCCAAAAAAAAATCTGTGTGAAACGTATATCGATTTTACATTATTTAAGATACATTTTAAATTGAAATGTTGCCAGATAAATTTGAAATGGTCAAATAGAGTATTTCATGTAAAAACAATATGGGTTTTGCATGACCTGAAATTTACATGGCCATGTGGCTTTTTTTTGTGTTTCTTAATAATATTCTCTTAAACATATTGGTACCCACTTGTAAGCTTCGCAGAAGGCCTTTCGAGCAAAGTGCTCGTTGAAGTTGCCCAGTATGATCCTCACGTCCTTCTCGCGGAGTTTCTTTAGCGATTCGGCCACATCGTTGACGAAGCTCTGCGTCTCCACGACCTCCACCTCCATGGTGTCCAGATCTGCGACCATGTGATTGTGGGGAAGCGAGTAGCGCGGCTCGTTCTGGTAGACAGTGCCCACCCGGGTCCAATTGAACTCCTTGAGCAAGGCCAATCGCGGTGCATTGAAGGCGTTCTCCGACGGCACCACCCGGAAGAAATTGGGGAAGGCGTCCTTGGTGAACATGGGATGGGTGTCCGCGTAGCTCAGTTGTGTGAGGTGCCAGTGCTTGCTGGCCTTTGCAATGGGATCGGTGACGTGGGTGCAGGCTGCCCCGAAGAGCATTACCTTGTTCGGACCCGAGTGCATCATATCGAAGAAGGACTTTACGCCCACGGCAGCATTGCACTGGAAAAATGAAGGAAATTAGATTGTATTATTAAATGTAAGGGACATTAGGCAGCCAGATCTAAAAAAGATATGTTTAAGAAATAAATATCATTTTCCACACTTAAAAAATGAATGAGGATTCCCTCTCCTGTTTTTTAAAATGCTAAAAAAAGCAAAATTAATCTTAAAGATATTAAATATATATGACATTTGGAAGAATTAGGACAATTTCTAATCCGCACACACAAAAAAAAGCATGCTCCCGTAAAATTGATATTGCCATGTAAATATCAGGTCTTGCAAAACCCATATCGTTTTAACATGAAACACTCAAATTTACCTGGCCACATATCAAATTAAAATTGATCTTAAATAATGTAAAATTGATCTACGTTTCATATCGATTTTTTTGGGTGCACTTCAAATTTAAAGTAGGTTTAAACTCACAATTAATATAATTTAAATTTAAATGAGGACTAGAAAGCAATCCTTATTGTATTAAAATCGTACTTATCATTATTACTTCCCAAAATGATAACCTTCACTCACCTGAGTGTCGTTCCACCACATGTGCAGCCTGTAGTTGGCCAGGATCTTTCCATGCTCGTTAACATGGCCCAGAGCAAGCTTAACACTCGGCATAACTCCCCGTCCCGTGTAGGAGTTCTCCACGCCATCGCCATAGGGGAAGAATCCCGCTATATAGACGTCCGATCTCTTGGCCGTCCTGCCCCGGGCGGTGCTCCAAAGGAGCAGGAACAGCAGACTGGCGAAGGGAATCCAACTTGGCCGGAACATGTTGACCGTGTGGGCTGCAAAACGAGTCTAAATGTGAACGGGGCTTACATATATCGTATCGAGGACGTGAACTTGGAGCTAAGTTGTGGGTGGTGGGTGGTGGTTTCAGGTGGGCCAAAGCTGCCAAGGCTGCCGAGGCAAGGCTGCGCCCAGTGGGCGTGTATTTTAGGGCTTCCACCTGCAATTGCGAGGGCTCGCATGCAATTTCACAGGACAGGTGGGGCAAGGCGAAGGCCAGGCCAGCGAAATTGCTTCAAATTGCTGCAGCCATGCGGGCACGTTTCGCAATTATAAAGCAATTTGATGATTAAAAGGAGCCCTGCATTATTTAGTATCCTCGTTAACGCGAAGGAGGAGTTTTGAATTGTATACTTTCTTAGCCTTTGCACTCGTTGAAAACTTCTTTTCGAAAACAGAGTAAAACATACCAGCTTTGTTAGTCCTGGATCTGAATTTTATTTCACTATTGATATCATTTTCCACACTGATTTCAATTCAACTCTCGGCCAACGAAGAACTTTTGCAGTGCGAGGGTCCGAAAAATTATGTATCCCCCTGACTTGACACTTGGCTGACAGGAGGAATTCGAGGAAGGAAGTGCGCATGTCCCTAAACCGAAAGCTGTGACAGCTCCGCCTTGGCCTAGGCTTTCCAACCCCCGTAGTTCCCCCGGCACCGCGTCGTTTGTAAACATCCTGCAACAGGTGGACCCATCAGCTGGTCCTCCGGCATTTGTTATGACCGTTACCATGGACTACAGGGGGGTATAAAAAATATGAAAAGCACCTCGGACAATTACCAAATTGAAAATTGTCAGTACTGAAAATGGAGGACTATGCCCCAAGTCGCTATAAAATGCTCGAGAAAATCGGCGAAGGTGTCCATGGCTGCGTGTTTAAGGCCATCGACTTGCAGCGCAACAAGGAGGTGGCCATCAAAAAGGTGGCCCTGAAGAACAAATTCGGGAATATTGCTTTGAACACGTTGAGGGAAATCAAAACCCTGCAGCTCTGCAAGTCGGAATATGTGAGTTAAGCTTAAGGTAGTCATATAACCCCTTAGTAACCCGTTTAATTGCAGATCCTGGGCATCATTGACATCTATCCCGACCTGACTGGTCTATCTTTGGTGCTGGAATACCAGCCAGATACCCTGTACAACCGACTCAAGAGCGAGGTGAATCCCCTGAGCCGCCAGCAGGTGCGAAAGTTCGCCCACCAAATGTTCAAGGGCATTGCCTATCTCCACGACGCCGGTCTGATGCACCGGGACATCAAGCCGGCCAACCTGCTGATTAGCGAGGCGGATATGCTCAAGATCGCCGACTTCGGACTGGCCCGTCTGTACTTCCCCGAAGAGGAGTCGCGTCTTTACTCGCCCCAGGTGTCCACGCGCTGGTATCGAGCTCCCGAGATTCTCTGGGGCAGCCAGAAGTACGGAACTGGAGTGGACATGTGGGCAGCAGGTATGTAGATCCTAGGACTTATATGTAGGCTCTGCATAGATCTCACAAGATAAAACAAGAAAGAACGCTATAGTCGGGTTGGAGTCCCGACTATCTAAAACACGTCACTCAGCTAAAGGGAGTGCGAGGTAGATGGATATATAACATTAATGAATTGTCCGCTATATATTAAATTTCTTTAACATATCGATAGGTATAAATATACACAACAAAATGGCACTTATATTTCTCGGAAATCTTTAAAGGTGTGGGCGCCAGACACCTTTTAAAATCGTTAGTGGGCGATTGTGGGCGTTAGAGGGGGCGTGGCGATCGGCTTAAATAAACTTGCGCTGCGTAGGAAGCCAAAGAACATGTGTGGGAAATTTCAACCTTCTAGCTTTTGTAGTTACCGAGATCTCATCGTTCATACGGACATGGCTATATCGACTCGGCTAGTGACCCTGATCAAGAATATATATACTTTATAGGGTCGGAAACGCTTCTTTCTCCATTATACATACGAGTAACGGGTATAAAAATAATATAATTAATATTAATGATATCCCACAACAGGCTGCGTGGTGGCGGAGATGCTGAGAGGAGTGCCTCTGTTTGCAGGAACCACCGACATCGAGCAATTGGCCATTATCATCCGGACGCTGGGCAGTCCACGTTTGAATCAGTGGCCGGAACTGACCTCCCTGCCGGATTACAGCAAGATACGGTGAGTAGCAACCTATGACATGATTACAGGATATATAATTTTCCACATTCCTATGTCTATAGCTTTCCCAACTCCGTGGGCATTCACTGGGACAACTTATTTCCCAGCTGCACACATGCGGTGGAAATCAATCTGGTCTCAAATCTAGTGGTCTACAATCCCAAAAACCGACTTAAGGCCAGCGAGGTGGGTTTCGCTTTCCAAATCGATACTATATAGTAATTACAAATTGAATATTCTATATTTTGCAGGCCGTTGAACATGATTACTTTCACTAGTTATAAGACTATTTACACAGGTATTGTTAGCATCTAGGAGTTTTCCGATTCTTTGAATCTGTAAAGCGAAAGTATAGGGTTAATTCAGGAAGTAGAGGAACTTAGGGATACCTACTTGCACTTGAGGCAGGTGAAGAACACCGTCTGTCCCTCGTCCGCCGATCGAAGTTGCAGGGTGGCGTAGGACATCTTGTCGTGGTTGCACTTGGGACACTTCCTCTCCACCACGGGACCATCCGCCTCCGAGGATTCCGATTCCCTTTTGGTCCTGTTGAACACCTTGCTGGGATCATAGGTGTTGAAATGGATGGTGAACTCCGACTTCTCACCGCTATAAACTAGTTATAAAATCGAAAAATATATGAAAACCCGCTGAGAAATGAGTAAATTCTGGTCTTACCATCTGGCTGAAACTCCTGCTTGCAGTTGTAGCAAATCACGTTGCCCTTGACTTGCAGCTCGGGCAGAATGGAGCCACAGGAGGGGCAGAATCCCGGGCAATTGGTAAAAGTATCCATGAGTATTCAAATAAATCCGACAAATCCAAAATACAAAAGCCGCACGTGCTGATTTGGGTATTTCAGTATGACCGTAACTAAACCGCTAAAATATACCTAAGGCAACTGGAAAAATACTAAAATAAAGTATAAATGGTGGGAAACTTTGATAGCCCAGGTTGAAATCTTCGATGAAACGGGTATAACCGGTCAGTACTTAACCCGTTATTTTTATTAAATTCAAATTTACATTTGAATTAATGATGGATAAGAAGATATGACTGAAAGCCCAGTAATTGCAACACAATTTAGTTCACAAATTTGGTGAAACGGGTGTAATTTAATTTAGTTTTTTAACAGATTTATGGAGCATACTTTAAATGCCCGATACCTAAGTAATTGGAATATAATAAATAATAAAAACACCACCTTTTCGACTTTGATCATTATTATTAAGGTATAAAAAACTAGTACATCAGTAAGGCGATCTTACGTTCTAGTCAGCTGAAATGCAAGTCAGATGTGTACTCTGGTTCAATTAAACTACCTAAAACTATCACAGGCAGAACATTAACTACGCACTAGAGGTCCAACTACAACTAAGCATCTAGGAACTATGGATCCTTGGCTGCCAGAATATCGCACATAATATAAACGAAATGGAATACCCCACTTCAGAGAGAGATATCCTCCTATCGGCTGGAGAGACTTTGCGGCATGTTGAGCTCCCAGAGCTTCATGTTGTTGTCGAGGACCTCGTGGTACCAGCTCTCCTTTTCCGGCTCCCCCCGGAAGAGGGGCTTCAGCGACCTGAGGTCCAGCTGCAGGATGGCATCGTTGCCCAGCAGCGCGTCCAGCGATCGCAGGAGCGTACTATTCCCGTGCAGCTTCAGCAGGGTCACGTACTTCACCACATAGTACTCGTACTGCAGCTTCCGGTTGGCCCAACGTTCCACCGTCGCATTGGCGCTGGCCGATCGAATGCGGCCGAGATGCGCGGCGAACCAGGGTGCAAAGTAGTTGTAGAGATCCAGCTTCGAGAGGCCATTCAGGCCCTTGCTCTTGATTCGCTCCTTGATCATGCTGTAGTTCTTGCGGCTGTACACAAACACCTGGTACAGCGAATTGCCGGTGGTGTACGAGTTCACATAGTGCGTGCCCACCGTTTCCATAAATCGAACTGCGGACGTTATATTCCCGATTTCCACCTGATCCATGCGATACCTAACATCCGGTTCCAGGGGCTGCTGCTCCGGGATCTCGGCCTTCAGGCGACCCGTCTCCCTGAATCGCACCACCCTCACCAAAACGTACGAGTAATCGCCTTGGATGAAGGACGTATTGATGCCCAGCTTCTTGGCCGCATTGTCCGGAAACCATCCGCCCGAGAACGCCTCCCACGGCTTGTCCATGTGCTCGATGGAGAAGTCCCGGAAATATGCTTGAAACAACTGCCTCCGGTTCTCGCAGAACTCCATGTGAAAGTCCCCGTGAAAGATGCCCGGCGTGGTGTCCTCATGGCTCTCCTCCAAGCCACTCAGGTTCTAAAAGGATACAAGATTTGTTACTAAATGGAAGTAGTACGGAGTTATCCCTTTTCATGTCCCATTTTAAATTTCTTTCTCTCTTATTATATAATTATTTATCTAAAAAGTTTATAAGCGGCACTTTTTGTCACTCACATTTAATTGAGGTGGTAAAACATTAAATTTTTAGTGGGTCCATTCCATTACCAAATTTAGCGGAAGTATAAAAAAGTGGTTTTTAATAATAACCAATTTAGCTCAACCAACAAAATGTTTTTATCTACTTTACATGTACAAAAATGTTAATGCGTACTTTGGACAAAGGTTAATACGATTTATAATAGTTATACCCGTTACTCGTAGAGTAAAAGGGTATATTGTATTCGTGCAAAAGTATGTAACAGGTAGAAGGAAGCGTTTCCGACCCCATAAAGTATATATATTCTTGATCAGGATCACTAGCCGAGTCGATCTAGCCATGTCCGTCTGTCCGTCTGTCCGTCTGTCTGTCTGTCCGTCTGTCCGTATGAACGCTGAGATCTCGGAAACTATAAAAGCTAGAAGATTGACATTTTGCATGCAGATTCTAGGAGTTCCTACGCAGCGCAAGTTTGTTTCAAAAGGGTGCCACGCCCCCTCTAACGCCCACAATCGCATATATACGATTTTAAAAATTTCAATATTTTGGAAAAGTAAAAATGCAGTTTTATTGTGTTTATCAATACCTATCGAAATGTAGAAGAAATTTTTTAAATCGGACCATTCGTTAAAAAGTTACGGCGGATCAAAGTTTTTCTCCATCTCTTTCGCACTCCCTTTAGCTGAGTAACGGGTATCTGATAGTCGGGGCACCCGACTATAGCGTTCTCTCTTGTTTTCTGCTTGGTTTTGCCCTATTTAACCCTTATATTAAGTAATTTAATAATTACCCTGTAGATATTCCTGGTGGGCTCCTTAAACACCCAACGCTCCGGCTCCACGTTGTCATTGAGCGGTATCACCCGCATGGAGATACTCAGGTAGCCATAGCGCAAGAATATATTGATGGCCTTGCCGATCCGAAGCTGGGACTCGCGATGACCTCCATCCGCCAGGAGCGCCAGGGTCAGCAGCCAGAAAAGGACAGGCCACGACCTCATCGCTCAGCATTCAAGGCAATAACTATTGGGGATAATTAAAGTAAAATATGGGATAAGTATAAAAATTCCTAATATTAGTCAAATGGGAGTACTACTTTTGGTTTCCAATATATTTCAATGAAGAAATTAGCAGATCCTGATATTAGATTATTATGATATTATTCAATAAATTCTTTCTCCTTTGATAATTATCCACTGCCAAGAAGACAGATATATTCTATAATAATTACTTGAAATTACTGCTTAAATAGCTCTTAATAGCAGTGTATAAATCAAGTGCCTACCAACAGTTCCATCTTTAAATCATTTTGCTAACCGATATCATTAGTCATTCTGACAGAAACCGGAAAGTTTTTCACCTGCAACCTCTATTGTTTGTTTATATTTTAAAGCCACTGCTTGGAGCAGTTGCTACACAGAGGGGGGTTAAATATATGGCCATAATTGCAGGGCCGCCGTGTTTGTTTTCCACTCTATAAACGGGCGATAATTCAAGCGCGCTCTAATTGGCCATGAACCTTCAGTGGCGCTGAACTTGAACCGACCGAGTCGAGTTGAATTGAGTTAAGAGTTAACAACTCGGGTTCCGCAGAGGTAGAGGCCACCAGCTGGCGATGAGCCGAAGCTCTGCTCCGATCAGCTTAAGTGGATGCAATTAGCCGCTGGCTTTCTGGCCTGGCCGTAAAAACGGCTACAAAGTAAAGCAGCCATCGAAATTGGTTTGGCTCTTGCTGTCGCTTTGACTTGCAAATTATTTCCTAAAAACATTTTGCATGCCTCGTAACCGTTTTCTTGTTGGCCCACTACCTTTCGAGACCGGTTATGCCGTTCGCCAATATTTCTGGCCACCGAGATTATTATTATGGCCGGCAAGGAAGCCAAAGTAATTGGCCCGAGCCTGAGCCACACACATTCTAACAGCATGGCAACTTTTAATTCGAGCCGTTATCAGAAAGAGCGACGTGTTTTTGAGGGGCCACAAAACGCAGAGGTTAGCCGGGTGTTAGCCACGTTCGTGAGTCACACCTGTCGCCCCGCAGCGAAGCAGTCAAGCGCAACGCCAGACAAACAGCCATGATGACAATCAAATTGTTAACAATTTACGTGAACCATAAAATCTAGGCGTCGCTAAACTTGTCCACCAGTAGCAGCAAAAACGAAATAAAAAACGAAAAAAGCAGCAGGAAGAATGACTGAATGAAAATGGCCAGTAATGGAACTAGCCCTGAATGGAACAAAGGGAAGATCTGCATTATGTTTAATACATATGATGATGGGCAATTCCAGGAAATACTTATTTGCACAATTTATAAACACAAATATAGATGCTGCAATCAGTAAGTCGTCTGATTAACTCAGGAAACTTGGCCCCCAAGATGAACCCCACGATTGAAATACCTCTATCTATAGATTCAAACATTGTTTCTGGTGTTCTTGTGTAGAATCCGATTTCGAGGGTTGTCAACTTCTAGCAAACATCTAATGCCCTAATGAGCTTAGTTCTCCATCGCAAGACAATTGCCAAACTGGAGCTCAAAGTCCCGCTTGAAAGGCATGTGTTATGTGACTTAATGATAGTTAGTTTTGGCGGTGGGGGTATTTACAATAGCGGACGCATAACCTTGTGCAAAAGACCCACAAAAAAGCCGCGAACCGGAGTTCGAGATGAAGAAGACGAATTAAATCAAAAATTCAATGCGCGCACTCGGACTCTAAAGCAAAGGCAACTAAAAATCAACTCGTTCAACTGTGACTCCCTCTGCACTGAGAAAAATAGCGCGGTAAATAGATAAGAGCTAAATAGATCGAAAGAACCGGGAAATTACAATAAGAACAAGGATATTCTTGATACTAGAATTATCTCTATTAATTAAAACAACTTGATGATATAAGAACTGAACAGATCAATTATTATAATAATCTCGTTAAGATTTTTTTTTGTATTTTGAATTAGGATAATTAGGATAATTAGCAATTAAATTTTATTTTCATATTCTGACTGTTCTAATATCGAAAAAAGTCTATAACTGTAAATCTTAAAAATCTCAAAAAAATTCTGCCAATAAAAATTTCGTTAGGATTTTTTTTGTATTTTTAATTAGGATAAATATTTGCAATTAAATTTTATTTCCATATTCTGACAATTCTAATATAGAAAAAAGCATATGGGCACTTCCAAAAAAAAGTCCACCAAGCCAAAAACCTTAAAACTTGAATAAAACATATTTCCATATGATTTTGCCCCGATATTAGTTTCTAATTAGTTGGATACTGAGCTTAACTACAAATTTGGAGTATAGTTTGATTATTTTTATGACAAACTCCACCAATATACACAAAAATCAGTTTTTGGCTATTTTTTTGTATTTTTTTGGACCTGACTTCTGTTGTTAATTTATCCTATAGGAATGCTAATATGTGACATTTTTCTGTACTGAATGCTTCATTCACATGCTAAACTATTAAGTTAAAAGCAAAACATCCAGCAATTGAGAGATAGAGGTAAAGAAATTCGCTTTACAAAACCGTCGGAAAAAATGTCCCGAGCGACATGTCCCGAGCGAATGTGGTTGAAAATGCATAAAAAAAAATCGGCAAAGAATTTTTGAGTAAAACCAAAAGCATTTCACAGCGACATGTTTGAACAACATTCTAAAAAAAATCGCATTAAAATATTCCATCAGAATTCGCTAATTTTAGGTGTTGTATGAACTTTCCCGAAATCCACTTCTATTTTTGTCCCGAGCGAATACGGCATTTTTTTACCGATATCTTAAAAACTAAAAGTGGTACAAAATCAAGATTTTTACCAAAAATAGAGCTTGGGAAGAGTGAAAAGAAAAGCCCATAATTAAAATTAAAATCCATTGTTTTACAATTTTTTTTCAACTTTAAATGTGTGCAAATGTCCCGAGCGACATTTTGGAAGTGCCCATATAACTTTATATCACAAAAATCTCTGAAAAAATTAGCTTATTTCTCTCAGTGCTTGAAACCGTGGTAGACTGGAGCCCAGTCAATTGGAGATTCTTTATGCGCATTTCATGCGCTCTTTTGTGGTCGTGGTCTGGAGCAGAGGCAAAGTAAACCCCGGACGAAGGGCACACTCGCGGGGCATAAGGTCTGCAGTTTATATCGCGCTTAATTTTATGCTTGCTCCCCGTGTGCGTTGTTTCCTTGAGCGGTGTTAAACAAAAGTTGTCTGGCTGCGAGGTGCTGCTGCTGCTTGTTGCGTTGTTTTGTATTATTTACCTGCACGAGAACCCGAACTCGAATGCGGATTGGAATTGACGTAACCACCAAGCAGAAGCGGCTTTTTGGGCAGAAGCTCAAGATACTTTTTTACGATACTTTTTACGGGGCTAATTCTACATGCGAGCTCTATCGATAGAGTGGTTAGCCACTGGTTAGCCTTATCGCCAAGATACCGGGGGCCATTGCACAAGGTTGGCTAGCTGGCTGGCTTTAGCATCGTTCGAGTTTTACGGTTTGTGGGTCAGAGGTCGTCGATTGCTCGCCTGTTGGCGCCCCCGAGTGATAAGAGGTTCTATATATAGATTGCTCGGGATCTTGGGATCGTATTACGTTTGTGCGGATTTCAACAGCACAGCACACACAGCTCACACACAGGCAGTGGCAGTCAAGTACTCTGAATAAGTAAACACTAAACACTAAAACACACTAAAACTCAAAACTCACACCGAACGACGACGGCGAGCGACGACGACGTGCCTTCAATTGCAATTTAAAGCCGGAATTTGCGGCAGCACTTACACTCCAAACGCGAGCACAGGCACAACTTCCAGGGCGCAGACTCGAAACCAAACTGAAACTGGCTACCAAAACTCGATCGCCGGAGAGAACAAGCCGATCCGATCAGCCAGCAGCAGCAGCAGCAATAAGTGTTGCGCCACGACAGCAACATGTTGCTGCGGTGCTGAATAAATGTTGCAGCGACAGCAGCAGCAGCAACAGTTGCAGTTCAATGACTGGCGGCCAGCAGAAGTTCTACTCCTCCAACGGTAATGGCCAATGCTAATGGCCTGGCACAAATATCTATTGTTGACATCTGCCGCTTTGGGGGAACAGCTTTTCCGCTTATTAATATTTCCAAGCACGTCGCCAACTTCCAGTTTGTTTGGTAGCACAAGTCCGTCGATGAGGAGAAGGAGGAGGGCTCGGCAGATTGAAATGATTGCAGTTTGCCGGCCCAGACTTGCGCAAGATTACTAAAGAACGGCGCGGCCTGGCCAGTAATCAAAAACTTTTGGTACTGTCTGTGGCCAACAGAGAAAAACAAAATTAATAAGACCCAAAGTAAGCCGAAAAAAAAACAAAAACGAAAGTATCAAATTCGCCTTACCTTGAAAACATGCTAACAAATTTGGGTCAAGCTTTGAGAAGCCGTGCGACAATGTTTGAAATTCGAGTGTAATGTTTCAATTAGAAGCTCAAGATACAAGTGTATCTGAGGCTGAGGCTGAAAAAGCCATGGCTGCAGGGCATCCGCTGTGTCCGATTGCCTTGACTTCTTGATTTCCGCTGGCCATTGAGCTTTTCTGCGAAATTCGCGGTTGGCTTTCTAAGAACTCGAAAGGTTCTGATTTTGAGTCTTTCTTTGCAGCGGAACTGGGGGTTTTGGGTTTTTTTTGGGTCTTCCGAAAATCATTGCAAAAGCATGTTGAAATTGTATCTCTCGTATATTTTTGTTCTCTTTTCATATATAGAAGTTCATTTTATTATTTCTGTTTCGGTTTCTGTGTGGGTTTTGGTTTTGCTTTGTCTTTGCTGCATGCATGATTCAAAACTTATGTATTTAAAATTCGGTATTTCAGTGTTTACTCGTTTTTATTTAATTCTCATTCCCGTTTTTATCGTCTTCGCCTTCGGTTCTTTTACTGTTTCTGTTTCATTTAATTTATTATTATTAATCCCATGTTTAAACTATGTATATATAATGACATTTTTATCATTTACTTTAAATGATATTTACTAACTCCGCGGCCTTCTGCGCCCCAAAACGATCGATCGATCTGCCGATCCATTCACTTCATTTCATTTCATTTATTATTTTAATAACAATTCACTCAATTAGCTCAAATCGCGTCAATCTACACATATTGACATTGGAGATCATAAGCATTTTCAACTCATCTTCACCATCGTTACCCTCAGTATCATATCATCATTGACTTATGAAATTAGAGAAAAATTCTAATTCATTTGGTTTACGTGACCGTGTTAATCTCATTTCTTTGTTTTTCTTTTTTATGTAATATCAACAATAAATTTTTACTTAATCTTAGTGTGAAATTATTCTTAGAGTACAGCTACAATCTGCTCGCATCGGCTAAGAAAAAAAGGATCAAGTAAAAGTACGAAACGAGTCCTTCAAAATTCTAGCTCAATCTCGGGATACTCTCTATGCCGGTTCCCCTCCTCCACTTTCAATTCTGTTCAATCGTTCCTAATCATTGTTATACCGTAAAATATAAGATTTTGATTTGAGCATTCTTTTCCTAATCATTTCATCATTTTTGGTGTTTTCTAGCACATCCAGCCTTGGTTGGGGGAGCTTCAAAATGTACATCTCCAGCCGTGTTCCTTATAAGGTTCCTGGTTCCTGCCTCCTCCTATATCGTATCGTCGTGTCTCGTCCCGTTCGTTCATTTAAGGTATAATACTTAGTTAATTTGGCCACTCGGCTGCGTTTGTGGTTGTGGGTAGGTAGTTAGTTCTTCAGTTTTTCGGGTAGGTTCGGTTGTTCTTCTTTGGGATACTTCTATGATTTGCATTGCCTCACTGCTCACTGCTATCTCCTTCCACGCTCAGAACCGAAAAGTTTTAGCCCAGCGTCTAACGATAATACTCTATGCAAAATTGTTCAACCATTTTGAAACCATAGAATTGTTCTGGATATAAGTATGTTGTTCTTGTGTGGTGTGCGGTTGGGAAATTCAAGTGGGTCGTGTGGTTGGGCTCGAATCAAGCTCAGGCTTAAATTGTTTTGGGGGACAGCTAGAGAATCGCGTGGCACGTGTTTACAAATGTGTTCGGTTTAATACTAAGTTCGATCTTGAGTGTGATTTATTCATCGATTTTCCTATCCCATTTAGTGATTTAGTGATCTAAAATCAGCTTTCGTCCATCTCAGAAGCTCTTTGTGAGGGAAGCTAATTCAAAATACTCCTTTCGGATCTGAATCTCTAAGTTAAGAGATTTACATTGAGGGAAAAAGCGAAATTACTGAGCGCTGGTTGCTGACTATGAAGTTGCACTAAAAAAATGCCAGGTTTCTTGATTGCTAAGACAGTTTGTCGGTGTCATTGTAAAGTATCTCGAAAATTTGAAGCTGCTGCTTGGGTGGTTACTGGGCCAGTGGGTGTACGATTAATTCAATTCAATTCAAAGCGATATAAGATCTCATTCGATTCGATTCGGTTTGGGTCACCTTGTTTGGTTTTCGTATTCGTTTTTGGCTGTGGGTTAAAAGGAAGCGCTCCGCTATATTATTCTTATTGAACTTGACTGATTTTCAATGTATCCAACCTGAGTTTGAGTTGTTCGAAAAATATATATATGTGTTGTGTATACACATTTCCTCGATTTCCTACTTTCTTCTTGTTTTTGTCATATATTTCTGCGTTGACCTGCAATCTCCTCATCTTCATCCTTTCGCTAATTATTTTAATTCGTAATTGCAGTTAGTGTGTGTGTTTTTGTGCTCACTCTATGTTTTTTCCATTTGTTTACTTTGCTTTGGCTTGAATTAAACGCGGCTGCAATTATAATTATGTACTTTTTTGTTTTATTATGTTTGATTGCATTTTTTGTGGTTTACTCATTTCTCATTGAATTCAATTAAACGTCAACAATTTGGTTTTTTGGTATTATATGTATGTTTTTTCCTTTTCCTCCGTGTGTAAGTGTTGTGATCTGAATTAATTATATTTTTTGTTTCTTATTCAGTTACCTTTTCTTTTTGTTTATTGCATTTAAAACGTGCACTTTACCACCGCCTCGACTTGATCTTCCGTATGTAATTAATTAGTTCTTACTTGGCTTGAAACACTTGAAATTGCTCACATCGTAATTTGTTTATTATTCTCTGTTCTTCGTGTTCTTTGCTGTTTTGCTGTTCTGCTGTCGTGTCTCCTTGTGTCTATGTTTAATTATATTTAATTACGTAGTTTTCTCTATAATTTACTAACTCGTTGAACGCCCTATCTGCTCACAAGACTCTACCCGAAAATAATCTTTGAGTAAAAACAATTTGGAGTGCTTCGGTTCCTGTTGGGGGCTTCGATTTGTCTAACTCCAGTTAACTTAGACACTAACAAGTGCAAGATTTACATAAGCGTTTAATGCTGTTTGACTATATGCAGAATAAAAACAATACAACAAAACAATAATCGTAAAATATATAACACAATGAGCATGGAATGGCAAATACAATCGGTTAAAAATTAATACAAAATAAACGTTAAACGTATAGTTGGGACAGAAAACAAAAAAGAGGCAAAAACAAATGGTTGTTTTGTCTTTGCGTTGCGACCGCAGTTCCCATAATACCCATCTATTCTTAAATTATATAGCTCGGCGCCAGGCGCCTTCTATCCTCCCATCCTCCAGTCCTCACTGTCATCAATCGTAGTGGATGCTGTTTTGCTTTTGCATTTTCAGTTGCTGTTGCTTGTGCCTTGGTAATACTTTAATGGTGTGGTGTGTATCTCCAGCTTCGTTTGCATCTGCTTCTCGGCCTCAGTAGAGCGCTACGTTGGAGGCCTGCGTGTAGGCGTCCCACTCGCAGTCACAGCCCTCGAGGCAGTCGGGGCATTCCAGTTCGCTGTCTTGTCAGTACAGCCAGGACACGGGCACCCACTGCGGGGTGGTGTGCACCCGGTCGATGGCCGTCTCCAGCGTGGCAATCGTCTCGCTGATGTCGTTGTTCACAATCGTCAGATCGAAGAAGTGCCCGTATAGCTGGCGCAGCATCTCCGACTCCTTGGCCAGTCGCTCCAGGCTGCCGTCGTACTGCCGTGGGTGAAAAAAAAAACAAAAAAGCAATTAGAAGGGTTCGACTTTGGTCCATCCTTTACGCTCTACTCACATCTGCTATGTTCTGCAGCGAGGGCGCCGCTATGAACACCACGTAGGGCGTGAACTCGGCGGTGCGGAGTATCTTCAATGCCTGCGGCTCCACATCCAAAATGGCCATCTTGCCCTCGGTGTGAATGCGCCGGATGGTGTCCAACTTGGTGCCGTACATGGCATCCTCGTGGGTGCCTGCAAGGGTTCAAGGGACATGGATGAGATTGGCCTGGGGCTGTCTTATATAGATGGGTTCGTTACCGTATTCCAAGTACTCATTCGCACCGATGTCCGCCATCATCTCGTCGTGCGAGACAAAGTAATAGCTGCGTCCGTTCTCCTCCTCGGGCTTGGCAGGTCTCGTTGTATCTGAAAAATTGCAAGAAATCAGTCATAATCCATGGACTAAATAATAATTCGTTACAACAAAAATATGTTGCTTTTACCAGTTCAATGTAATGTATTTACTAATTAGTAATAACTGCACATTACAAGTGTAATATATTATAACCGACCCATTAATTTAATGGCAAATAAATAGTAAGTAGGACAGTAACTTCATTATTTTGAATTATGTTCAAGAAAACCCTGCCGATATTTTAAAGCAAATAAATCTCTTCGGGACTTTAAGTTCGGTTATTGACTAATTCGGTTGCAGACTAAATAATAGCTTTATTTACCGCTGCAAATTTATGATGATTCAACTTTTATGTAACAAAAAGAAGATGAATTTAACGCTTTCTGCATCATTAGGCCAATCAATTGAGCGATGCCTGTTTTTCTAGCATAAAAAAAGTGCTTATAAATCAAAAATATCAACATGTAGGTAAATCCCAAAAAGAAGTGTCTATATTTAAGGAAGCTGTTTTTTAAGGAAACTTACGTGGTATGGGATAGGCGTACTTGTCGGGGTACTTCGATATCAAGGTGTTCTTGATGTGCCGCCTGCCCACCCCATGAGCACCCAAGAGCACCAACGTTTTGCGCTGAAAGTTTGGGTCCCCAACTGAAATGAAATGGTTGAGGGAAGGATAAACAAAGGTTCACCTGTGGCAGGGAGCTCAATGAAACCCACCTGGCACCTTGACAACCTCCTCGTACGTGACCACATCGAGCGTGTCGAAGATGGCATTGTGCTTGGCCAGGTATTTGTCCCGGCATTGCTTCTTCTTGCGCCCGAAGATGGAGCAGTTAACTGTTGGTTATAATGGAGAACAAATGTTATTGAATTGTTTTATTAGACGGAGGATAGAGCCGAGTAGGTTAAGAGCCGCATGCTTATAGAGCAGGCACAAAAACATGCTGTAGAGCAGGCATTGGATAAGTTCGAGCATGAAGCAAGCACGATTTTTGCTTATATTGGATGAGTTCATGATATCCTTTTAGATGATAAATGGACTTTAAATAAGTTATTTCCCTTGGTAGTTTATTCTTTTCCTGACCTAGATCTTCTTCAAATCAGATATGAGGTGTTCTTTTAGCCAGCCTAACGTGCAGTGGTGTGAACTTGTGTATATTTGGGGCTAACTAATTCGTTGGATATTACTTTTGGGTTTATAAGCGGGGGGGTTCAATACTGTGGGTTCATTAACAACAATGGCTGAGGTGCTGAAATCTACTGTTTTTCAATGGCGATCGTGATCGTGATTGTGATCATGAGGGGCGGTTCTACTCGTTTCCTGGAACTGGGTGGTTCGGTGGTGCCGTCTACATAAGCTACAACTTTCGGGCAGTCGGGTGGTTGAGTGGGTGACTGGGTTCGGTGTGTGTGGGTGGGTGAATTCTTTATACAAAAATTGCTATCGATAGAAATTCTGTTGTATAGTACAGGTGGGTATTTCGGTTTGTGTTGTGTTTGTTTGTGGCATAACAGAACTCAAGAAGAAACGTTAAAAGACGAGTCTTAGCAGCTCTCCTGGAGGAGATTCGTTTGGTTTTTTTGTGGTTCGTTTTGTGTGTGTGGTTGTGGTGGGTGGTTTTTGGTTATATGGTAACTACCTGCTGATCCATCACACCCATCTGCGTGAGCGGAACATCCAGCACCCGGTTCTCCTGCATTATATTATCATACATACATAGTTTATAGCAATTCTTTGGTTCGGTTCGAGATGCGAGATTCATGGTTAGCAACTAGGTATAAGAGTTTTGTACAGGTGTGCAAATGTATATGTCTTTGGTTTCTCAGCTTGAAATTTGGCAGCGCTTTTTGGAGGGGGCTTTCCCCTTTTTTTTTGGTTTGGTTTTTTGGTTAATTTGAAAAGGTTTTCCTTCGACTACTTTTTGGGGCATGCAACTCTCTGTGGGTGTTAGTGTACAGATGTGGGTGTATATGTGTTTGTGGGTGGCATATATGTGTGTTTTTTGTTTCTGTTTCTGGATATATGTTTGTGAAAGAGAGAGAAATATAGTCGTAGAGAGAGCGCGCTTTCCCTTTCGGTTAACTACGAGTTCGTCATACACTTCCAATATAAGTACAATTATTCATATAGCATACGATTTGATTTGATTATATCGAGCATCCAATTACACATAGAGAACACGGATAGTTGGGTTTCGAGTTTGCGGCCTTCCGCTGGCCAGGACTCCCTCCCCGGTCACTCACCCTGCTCCTGCTTGGTCTTGTCGACCGTCTGGCAGGCGATCCGCCACTCCTGCAGCTCCGGCGACGGTATCAGTCCGGCCGATCCGCCCACCGTGTCCAGTCGCGCCTGCCACCAGTGATGATCGTCCTTGCTAATGATCTGTAAAGATCGGTTCTTATCACATCTAGAAATAATCCATTAGAAACCTTCAAACCTACCTGCAGTATGTCGCCCACTTGGAATGATATGCCCGCCTGGGCGCAGGGTATAAGCTCATCATCCAGCGGATTATAATCGAATTGGGCGCGCACGAATATCTGCGAGTGGAAGAGAGAGACACAAAATGCAAAAATACAGATGAGCACAAATAGTTGCTAGCAGGTCGATGATTCGGTTTTCCTTTTCTGCTTTTCTATTTTTCTGCCATTTCAGCTACTTTTGCTCAGGCTGCAACTGAGTTGCGGCTGCCTCAGCGAAATGGTTTGCTGGTTTGCGATTTACATGCAAAACTCATTTGCATGTCAAAAGCAGAAAACAGCAGCAACAAAGAAACAAACAACTTTGGCAAGCAGACGCTTCGAAATGTTAGATGCCCTGGCGAATTGAAAATTATAATGGAAAAACTATATACTCGGACCGCTAAGCAGACAAAGTTTAATTGAAAAACATTTAGTTTGATGGTTTGGATAGAATATATATTTGAAGAACTATTAATTATGTAACTTTATTGTTTACTCCTCCCGCAAAACCAGTTCAAAACACACAATATAATTGTGGTTTGCTAGCTAGTTGAGCTGCACAAATATTTAATTTGAAACAAAGTGCAAATGTTTATTCATAACTTTTTCGCAAATTAAAATGTTGTCATGTGGCAAACTGTATGGAACACAAAACTTTGGTTCATAATCACAATATACCCAAAATGGGGCATCAAAGACCTGCCTGCCGTTGTATCGTTGTTTCGTTGCTGTTGACTAAGTGATGAACATAAATTAGACAAATTTACGGCTCTTGTGTGAGTTGTGCCTTTTGACTTGTCTGCGGGTTAATGAATATGCACATCTACCGGAATGTGGGTGGGTTGGGTGGTTTTTCGCTTTTCGCTGGGTAAATGGGTGTTTTCGAGTAAAAGTAATCTCGAGTGGGCGGTGCGTGGGCCGTTGTGTTCTGGGTTCTGGGTGGTTTGTGTGCGTGATTACGTGTCTATTGTGGGGAGCGTGATACTTACAAGCACCGGAGCGGGTCTGATCCTGAAAAGCTGCGTGGTGGCATGAGTGAGGGGGTAAGAGAGGGCGGAAGGAAGGAACAGATTGAACAGAGAGAGAGAGAGAGAGTGTGGAGTTATGTTAATGCACTGCGAAATAATTGCATAATGGATTATGGCTACAACTACAAACGCGCCACGGAAGGTTGGGTTGTTCGGGATACCTCATACGTACGTACATTACACGGCCATAAATATTACATGACTGCGAGCACAAACCCAGTTTTCCCATTACCTTACAATGTGCTGCACCGTGCACTCGATTGCCCAAGTTGCGTTTTCGAGGCCCCATTGTTTTGCTTTTGACTTTAAAAGGGCGGGGCGCCCATTACAACAACCTAATTAAGCCCTATTGATATTTTGATTTCGGCAAATGGACAAACAATATAAGCATTCCACTTCATCGAACTTAATAACTTAATGCCAAGGTATTTAGAATTTAACAGGCTAATTACCTAATTAAGTGACTTTTGTAAGTGATTGTTTTCGAAGGAGAAAACTCAAGTGAAACGTTTATAAATCTTATTTTCTTTAAATTATTTATTTTATATTTATAAAATGTTTATCTAAATGTTTATCTAATTTAGAATTAAAAGGCTTATTACTTAATTTAGTGTCTTTTATAAGTGATTGTTTTCGAAGGAGAAAACTCAAGTGAAACGTTTATAAATCTTATTTTTTTTAAATCATTTTAAATGTTTATCTAACTGTTTATCTAATTTAAAATTTAAGAGGCTAATTACTTAATTACCTGACTTTTATAACTGATTGTTTTCGAAGGAGAAAACTCATTTATTTTATATTTATAAAATGTTGATCTAATAAAAATTTTTAAAGATCCCCTGACTTCAATATAATTAGATTTTGAGGTAGTAAATGAGGAGGAACTATCATGTTATAGTTTCTTGTACGATTAGTATGATGTTTAGTCAGCCTTAAAGTACACTGAATATATACACTAAAATTAAGCAGTACCCCAGTTCCGTAACTTACCTCGCAGGGGGGCGGAGCGCTGCGGTACGAAGGAACTATCTTGAAGGTAACAGAACCGCGTGCCTCGCGCTGCAACGAAGGGATTAAGATCGGACACATTCAATTAGCAGGTGGTCAAAGTCAGGCCGGGATTTGGGTTAAGGGAGGGAGAGAGAGAAGATTGATTGGCGGGCTCACCAGCATTCGTTGCAATTGGCCAACCGACTGGTGCTGCACCGGCTGGCCGTTGATCTCCCGTATCTCGTCGCCCACGTGCAGCGTGGCCTGGCGATGAATCATCCCGCCGTGCATAATCCTGGCCACAATGCACCGCCCGTCCTCGGTCATCTTCAGCGTGATGCCCTGCAAGGGATTTAGGGTTGGTTAGTTGGTCAGGCTTGGTCTCCAGGGGGAATATCCAGCTTACCATGGGCTCGTCCGTGTTCTTCTGGAACTGCACCAGTCGCACCCGGGTCACATGCTGCAGTTCGCCGCCCTCGACGTTGTCCAGCTCGTCGCCATTGAGGTAGGGCACCATCGGGGGCGGGGTGACGCGCAGCGCCTCCTCCCCGTAGACATCCCGGGCCACCACATCGTGGCTATGGAGCAGAGCCTGGAAAAGAAGCGCAGGTAAGTGGGTTAGAAGCGTCTTAAGAATTCGAGAAAATGCTGCTCCAAAAATAAAAATACAAAATATATTCTCTGGATTTTTTACCCTTTTTTAATGTATTTATTATTAATTTTTCGGAAAAATGTTTTGCCCATAAATTAAACTACAGTAATAAATATTTTCTATATGGAAAAAAATTTTCTGAAGTTACGCCCCAAAATAAATTCCAAGAACTCGTCCAAAAATTGTCTTTCAGTAGTTTTTATTGAGACTTCAAAGAACCTATTGAGCTGCCCCATATCAGCATAATTTATTTAACCATAAAAAGAAGCTGGGGAAATTCAAGCTATTTTTGCATGAAAATTGCACTAAGGAATAAGGAATGTCCGCTCATTTCGGTCCCGGAAATAAATGGGTTGAAAGGGAAATAATTTTGATTTAAACACATGCTAGATATTAGAAACCCTCTCGTCGCTCCTCCAAGTGCAGGCTTCGGTTTAGGGTTAGCCTAAATTATGGCCGGCAATTAAGCTGGCCGTTATGAGCTCCGGCCAGGCTCGTTTGGTTGGGAAATTAAATTTCCGATTTGCCACGCCTGCCACATACATCATAACGCCCCAAACCAGAGGAGAGGGATGGGGACTGCCGACCGCACAGCACAACTTGTTTACAACATTAACTGTGCGACATTTGTTGCTCAGCCACAGTTTGGGGCGAAAAAAAAAGAACGGCAGAAACGAGCTGGAAGCTGGATAAAAAACACATGGCATCGAGGATGAAACGCCCATTTCCGAAAAGCCGTTAAAAGCGGCGACAGCCACAAACGAGGGCACGCACATGACCCCGTGACCCCATGGATAACCAGGGATAACCGAGCCACGACAAAAATCTCAACAATTTATGGCAACTCACTCCCCCGCACGCCCGCATTCATACAGCTCGGCCTGACTTTATACAATTTCGGTTTTAATAAATTATGTTTAATAACACTTTGAATATGTTGCGAAATTAATTTTTCCTGCCCTTGCCCTTCGCTTCGTCCTTCCCCTAAGGGCGGTGCACAATAATATCCCGTCGAAGGAATGCCAGAAAAAGGAGCAGCAGGAGCAGAGGAGCAGGCCAGGACCCGAAGCTGGTGCTGAAGCTGAGGCATTGGGCTAGGCCATAAAAAAGGATTTTACTGCGATGCCATGCCGTGACACTTGTGCCACTCGCACGCACACAGACGCACAGCAGGAACGCACGCACAGGGAAAAGGGACGAGCACATGCTCGGTATACAAATTTACACTGATCGAAACAATATCAAGATTGAGGCTTAAAAATGCAGAACGAATCATATTTGAAGAAGTACTTATATAAGCATTATGAAGTGGAATCCAGATTGCAAGATGTCAATTTAAGATTGGTTTTTTTCAAATCAGGAACATAAACAAAACGACTTAAAAATGTGATGATAATTTTATAAATGCTTTATGGGTATTTTGTGAGAAAGGCATTTTACATTTGAAAAGAAACTTGGTTGGAAAATATTTCTGTATGTCCCGTTTTTGTGTAAGCTGTTCTAAATTATCTCATAAAAGTTCAAAGCAAATGTCTATTCAACCTACAAACTTAAAAAAATCATACAAATTCAACAACAACTGGAAGAACTCTTAAAATATTTTAATCATAAATGGGAAAGACTCTTGTAATATATTTAATAACTCATTTGAGCTACCACTAAACCATATCGCAACCAAATTTAAAAATGCAATACATGCAGTTATAATCCCATCTCGGTTGAGTCGTAATTTAAAGTAAGAAATTTAAAAAAAAGCTTTGTAACTCTTGTAAAATTTTTAAAAAAATTTAAGCATCTAATTTAAAGCAAATCCTGGACTGAATACTTCAAGAAGGTTAACTCATTTTTTTTTTAAGAGTATTTATGTCTAAACACTAAGCTGGAGAAAAGCCCAAGTTAATGTTTGCCATCTTTATGCGAGTGTAGATTTACATATATGCTAAGTACAGCTAGCGCACCGCCAGCACTTTTGCCCACTGCCCCGGACACCTTGAGTCCCCTTTAACACCACCCTCGCCCCCCCTTAAACTACCCCATCAGGTTCATCCCCTAGCACCATTCATCCCCAATCCACTCGCACTGCCACTGGCCCCATAAAAAACGCAATTTTCAACGCTGATGATTACTCAATGCCACAAACACGGGCACGTAGCAGACCCACACACACACACGCACGCACCTAAACCCCAACCCCCACCCACACATCTAAGCCCCCACACCCACAGAAAATACACACACTTAGACAGCAGCACGTTTCATTTCCGCCACAGACATTGCTACTGACATCGACCGCAAAACTCAACTGAGCAGCAGCAGCTTCTCTCTTTTCCGATGGATATCGCGCTCTCTTTGTGGATGCCACATGGCATCTCTCGCTTGTTTTTCCGCTTTTCCAGCAAACTGCACTATTCGAGAGCTTTCCGTCACACACTCTACACACTCAGGACTCGGCACTCAGCACTCACCACTTTTGAGTGAATATCCGCAATGGCGTGTGCATAAATATTTCATAATACTTGGGAGCACTTCGTGCAGCAGGGGAATCCCCCGAAAACTCAGTTAGCTGTGTAAACAAGAATATGAGAATGATTGGGTAGATTGGCGGGCGTCGGTGACGGGGAGGGGATTTTGGGGCCTGTGATGGGGATTGACAGGTGGTAATCGAGTTTGGGCTTATCGGGAAACATCAATTCAATAATTTCGACGTGTTGGATTCGAACGAATCATTTTCGGGGGTAGGATATCAAATTTAGTGCGCCTTGATTTGCGATTTGCGATTGGGAAATGGAAATACCCTGTCGAGCATCCTTGAGATGGTCTTTTGATCCCGCAGTAAACATGGGAACCGATTTCATTCAATTTCGAACTGTATCGAAAGGGGGATAAGTAAACCTATTCGTTTTGGGTTTTCTCTGAATGTTTTGGGGCCAAAGGATTTTGGAATTCCTTAAACGAATCGAATGGTGAGAAGTTTCTTTTAAAAGAGGCCTACAATTCAGATAAATCTTTAAAAGCTTTCTTCGTTAATAATTCATCAAGGGTCGAATTCATCTTAGAAAATGTTTCCCAGAATCAATAAAATCATTGTATATGCTAATAAAAAGCTTAATTTTTTAGCATTTTCCAGCAAAATACTATGATATTCTGTTAGTACGATTCACTGACCCCTTTAAGACTTACTCCAACCAGAAACGAATTCCATTCCGTACTCTCTGTCTGTCCGCAATTTATTGTATTTGCTCGTTTTGGCAGAAGTTTGCAATCCAATTACGACAGAACTTCCAACTACCCATTAATGCGAGTTAGAAACACCCCGATAGACAACCACGCCTACCGAAGCCTCAGCCGCTTCAGCAGCCGCAGCGGAATTTGACTAAATAAATGGGTAATACAATTTCCCTTTTGCCGAGAAACAAAATTAACTACATCGAATAAAATTTGCTGAACTTGGCAACTATTTAAATGCGGCAGATGGGCGGAAGGACGAGGCAATTTTTCCTGGGGAAATGGAGGAAATCCAGAGAAGGACTCACGCCTGGTTAGCTAAAAACCAAGTCGGCGCTGAACGATAAACAACGTAATCTGATTTCACTTAAAGCAGGCATCCCCTTACTTCCGGCCACGCCCACTGACCACTGAAGAGGGGGCGGGAGAGAGGCTTGGGGGCATGAGGTCCATATTTAACACCAAGTTGTTGGACCAATAAAACGGTAAATTTAATAAGCGCTTGACAGGCGCAAAGTTGAGCAGTTAAGTTTAATGCCTCATTAGGCGCTCCGTTTCTGTGACATTGATAGCCAACGTGGCAAACTTTTGGCCCGCACACACTAACCACACAGCCTGCCACAGAAAAGTGGGTGGCAGCTGCCTCTGATTTCCATGATTAATACTTAAGTGCTTGTTAAAGTTTTGCCCTGGTCCCGAGTTGCCCCGTTTATATGCAGATGCCTGTTGTTTGCTGTGTGTGCCGAGGTCCTGTCCTAAACAATCAGTATAACCCTAGCCCGTTCCCAGAGAAGCCCCGAGCTCCATTTGTTTGCTGCTGAGCCAGCAGCAGCAGCAGCAGCCACATCAGAGCTGAACTCTGCCGGAAACTGGACAGCGAGTAACAACCGACAACCCACTGCTGAAATGGTGAAAAAAAATCCCATCCATGGCCAAATGGAACGACAACTTTCATTAGTCCCAAACAACTGAATTTCACTCTCACTTTGCACTATTTTCGACTTGGAACCTGAGTGCAGAGCTGCCTTTTGAATAATTCAAGCAGCAAAGTTGTCCATAAACTTTGCACAAATCTTTGACATCCAGCAAAACTTCGCAAACAAAATCTGGAGCTCTAAAAAATAAGTTTCAAAGGTACGAGTAGTAAATATTGAAGGAAGTTTTAAAGAAATAATGGAATTGACTCGTAGCTCCGGGCAGCTAATTGCAGTTCAAGTCACTCTGGATTAAATAGGACCGTAAGCTATATAAGGATGTGTTATATCTTTGGCAGTTCTTTGCGCGTTGAATATTTTATGAGAAAATTAGGCAGACTTTTAGAGAACCCACTCAAAAAAAGCTTTGACATCAAGCTAACTTTGCAATAAAAATCTTGAGATAAAAGGATTTAATAGCAAAGTTTCTTACAAAATACTGTAATTTATTATACTTATTATTTTTTTCTAAATATTCTAGTAAAACTCATAAGGACTTTACAACTTTTGGCTATTTTCCAGCCATTTTTCCACCAGCGACAGCTGAGTCAGGTCCATTGTTGGCGGCCAGTCCATCCAGGGAGCTGGTCATTTTTCCAGCTTTATGCTAAGCCACTAACCAACGGACCAGCAACCGCCGACCTCCAACCAACCACCGAGTGTCCAGCAATCACCAACCACCCCACCAGCTGTGGGTGAGCCTAGCACCGACCACACGAACGTTATTTGTTGGTTTTAATAATTACACAGCCTGGCCAAAGGAAGGATGGTTTTGGGGAATGCGAGGAAGAAGGATATTCTTTCTTTTTTCCTTTTTTTTTCGTTGTTGGTCGAATGACGGGGGGAAGTGCTCTAGGATTTTTCTCTCTTTAATATTCCAGGCCACACGTCAATTACACACGTACGCGCGACTGCGAATGGCTTCCGCATCCATTTCGTGGGTTTTTCGGGTGTTTGGAGGTGGGCTGGAAAAACAGACAGCACGCGGAGGACAGAGAGGGCAGCCGTTGACAGCTGAATCATCTGGATTAATGCCGAATTTTAATTAGTACCACGGGCACTCGCAGGTGGCACCCACCTACCAACCACCCAGCCTCCCAGCTCCATTCCCGTCTGGGCTTCATTTGTTAATCCCATTTTGCGGCAGAGTCGGCTAGGATAGTTCCCACATTTCGCACCTTATCGGGCCCGGAGCAGCGACAATGACGCCCGAGGTCGAGGCACAGATTAAGTGCACCCCATATGTGAGTCGACCGCCAAATGAATCTTCTCCGGCTTAATTAATCCCTGCTCATTGCCAACTCTTCACGAAAAAACAGGTGAGAAAGAGCTTCTCGAATAAAAAATACCTTTTAAAAAAAACTGTAAAATTTCGTTATCATTTGTAGGACATCCGGAAGATCAAATGTTTTAAAAAACGAGTTGGCTTTTCTTTAAAAAAATTAAAATTAAAAGTATATTAAAACTAGCTTTTCCTCTAAAAAGAAATAAATAAAACAAATTAAACTTTATTTGTTTAGCCAAACATTTATTTTTTCGAATAAATGGTGACTATAGCGAAAATTTGAATAAAATAGCTTTCCCCTCCTTTTGACATTTCATACTAAAATTGGAATAAAATTGGTACATTTTGTGAAACAAAAAATTTACGAATAGTTGGAAAAATAAAACAACTGTTATTTGATAATATTGGCAACACATTGTGATTGTTGAAAAAGAAGGCAATTCGATGACTGTGATAATTACTGTTTGATTACAAAATAAAACAAAATTTGGACGACCAATTGATTAAATACATTTTAAGTCAATTTTTGTTTAATTTAAAAATAAAATAAAAATAATGAAAACAAATGGGTCTTTATTTCCTCTACATGAATGTTATATACCCTTGAACTTGAGGAGTAATGGGTAATGGGGGCGCTCAAAATAAAAGCTGTTTAAAGTTTGAGGTGATGTGTGTGTGCACCAGGCGCCTGTCAAGCTGTCAAGTCTGGCTCACATCTCACATCCAGGGCTCACAGCTCCCAGTTCCCATTTCCCAGTTTCCAACTTCCAGCTCAGGAGACCGAGCATTTGTGGGCTGGCATGTCTGTTTCGTGTCGCGTGTTCGGCGATAAGCAACAGCAGCAGTTTCCCAGCTTTTCCCAGCTTTCCCAGGAGTAACCCCATGAAACTTGCGAATCGAGCTGCTATCGGGGACTTATCACTTGGCCGAACTTATTGTTGCGGTCCGGCCGTCTTCACTTCCACATACTTATACATCCGGTTGGGTTCGATGCGATAGGATAGGATACGAGTTGGTACTTTTGTTGCTGGGCTGGCAACCACCGAGACACAGTCTTACAGTTAACATTGGTCTCCAATACACAACATTCACCGTACGACTATGTCGGGGTAATTGAGCGGCATCCTTTCTTCGTTCGTCGGCGGCGGCTAACACTTCCTGCCTATTAGCTGGCATTATTATTGACAGACAGTGTCCTTTCCCCGCAGCAGCCAATGATGCTGATGTTTGACGATGACGATGGTGATTATTATGATGATGTCGGTTCAGTTCGGTGATGTTGATGCTGATGCTGATGCGGCGGGGTGGTATTGATTGACAGGTGGGCTCCCGTTTCAGCGCCAGGTAATAGTTGCCAGGGTCCCTTATCAGCCGAACAATGGCAGCGACATCCTCCCACTCATCATTCAATTTACCGCCACGCCGAAAAATCCATACAAATATATTGATATTTTCATAACAAAAGGTCTGGTCTTTCGGTGGTGTCGGTTTTTGGTGTCGTGTTTTGGTTTTTCCAGCGGCAAACAACCACAAATTTCCGGTGTGTGCGTGCATATTATGCATTTATCGCTGCCATCTATCAGCGGTGCAAAGGAAGAAGAAAAAAAGAGAAACTCTTTCCCGTGGGCGAAACATATTGTCATCGCTTTCATCTCGCCACCTTTCAATTTTTCCCCCCATCTATCTTTCTCCATCATTTCTGCTTGCCCCACACTGCCGAACACTCCAAAAAAATATGGTTTCTGCATATTAAATATGGGTTTTTTCCTCTCTGAATATTGAACACATGGTGGACCTTTTCACCGGGGCCAGCTTTCAATTTTTCCCTCAATCTGTTTTAATTTACCAGAAAGGTTTTTTCACGCAAATAAATCTTCTTGTAATGGTATTGAATTGAAAAATTGGAAAACCTCGTGACTCGCAACACTTTTTATCGCTTTTAAAAATGTACAGCAGGGGGTTATTTGTTAATGGTTTAAATATGTAGCTTTTTTTTAAACTTGAAAAGGGATGTGTGAATTAATTAATAGTTCGATTTCGATTTCAAAGTGATGCATTTTATATGTAAAACAATGTAACAAAATCTAGGTTTGATTTATGTTTAATATTATAAAATTTCTTTGGAATCGTATTGTAAAGAGTTCTTAGGAAAATCAAAAAGCTTAATTACAGGCAATATAACCAGAAAGACACCTGTCCTTAAACGCAAAAACATCCTGTAAATGGTTTTTAAAAATATCTTCAAGGTAAATTCAGACAATGCATTATGATGTGGGTATAAAATTATACCGATTTTAGACATCTCCATTTACTTGTGCCGCTGAGGAAATACATTTCTGTAAGTGTGCCATTTCTCACTCGCTTTCATTGTGTTCGTGTGACTAATGACGCCGTTAGGTAGGCAACACTTTCTTCGCTCACGCACACTCGCACTCGCACACACACACCCACGCAACAGGACACTCACATGCAGATCTGCATATGTAAATGTAATTTTATAGCCCGCCTTGTCTTCCTTTCATTCTTTGCTGAGCTGTTCTTTGTGTGTACAATGTAGAAATGTGTGTGTGTAAGCTCACACATTATTATTTTTGCACACTCGACACATTGCCTATGTATGCGTGTGTGTTTGTACATCATGCGCTTATGCGAGTGCGTGTGTGTGCGGCATGTAAAATTTGTTTATTCAATTTCAACTAGGCAAACAACGCCGCAACGGCTGCAGCGGCACAAAGGGCGATAACTCACTTTCGTAACAAGTAAACTAATTATTTCTTCACTTTTTTCATACTTTCTTTATCCCCACCCCTTGTACTTTTTCCTCCTCCTTTTGTTTTGCTTTCGCTCAAGTTGTTGTTTTATGCTTGCCTTGAAAAAAAGGGGGAAGTGTCCTGTGGGGGGTGGGGATTGTTAAATTGCAAAATAATGTACACACTTGCTGCTTGTAATCGCCGTTCTTGTTGTTGTTCTTACAGGCTCTAACTGCTTGTTTCAGGCCATTGTGCTTGTTCATCATCATCAGCATCCTCATCATTGGCACACACACACACGCACACACATCCTTTGCAGGGTGGACCGCCATATGCGAAAAGTTTGACAATTTAACTCGCATTACCTTAAAGAACTGGGGTCTCGGCTGGTAATTAACATATTCTAACCAAATTTAATTTAAAATTTGGGGCTTTGAAAAATGTCTTTTGCAAAAATTACTCATACGCCATGTAATCCAGTTAACAACTTCTTTGATCGTTTTTAAGTAAATAATATGAATAAAAACAACAACCACTTATTAAACTTTGGAAATTTTTACACATTTCTTAGGTTATTGCTTATCAGCAATATTGGTTTAAAACATTTTTAGCAATATAGAAATATTACTAATACGACACGTGGGTCTGGTAATATTTTTAAGTTATCTGGTGATCTGTAAATGATTTTATATTTAAAAAAAAACAATTTTGGAATGGTTTTAGCCATGTTAATTTATAGCTTCCATATCCTTGTTTTAAGAACATTTAAATCCTTGTTTCAACATAGAAACAAGGTAATCCATTTCTTGAAAAATCACCAAAAAAAACAACTTGTTAAAAGCATTAAAACTCGATGTTCCATTACTTGACTTTTTTTTACGAAAAAGTAATTTTTAGAGAACTGAATGTGTTTCTTGAAATTCGACATGCACCTAAAATCCACTCTAATGCCCTCACACAAACATCCTCGGGCGCAATTAACGCATTCACAAATGAAGAGTGTCAAGGCTTCAGTCAGTCAGCCAGTCAGTTGGTCCTTCGGTCCACCAGTCACTTTGTCAGTTAGGCAGTTTTCGCCCTTCCTCTTCCTTTTCCATTTCCTTGCCCTGTCTTCGCTCTCTATTCTTTGGCAGCTTTTTTGGCCCGGTCCCCCGAAAAAAGCGTTGCTCAAGACCTTCTATCAAGATAAAAGTTTTTGTATGCCTGCCAGAGGGAATGCTAAATGTATGACAACACTTTCGTGAATGTGTGCGGCTGGGTATGTGCGCCATGCGACATGCGGCATGTGGCATATGGCATGTGCCACACACGCCATGACGGCCACCATCAGGCAGGTGTAAGTTAGTTAGTCTCGAATCTCCACCATCTCCATCCCCTCCTCGCAAATTACAAATTCTCTCATGCATTGTGGCATCAAATTTGAGGTACTTAGGCAGCTAATGTTCGCGATGAGAGAAATTTTTGGAATCATTTGTCGGATACTTTAGATAAAACACCAACAATATGTTTACGGACACACCTCAGGGGAGATAATCAAATGAAATGGTTGTGACTTAAGGGCTTCCTGACGGCTAATGCGAAAGAATCATAGATATGAGTCGTGAAATTTAAGCTATTTTATAAAAGGTTGTGAGAAAATAAATAACGATTTTATCCTTCAATCAGTAGATATTAAACTTGAAGTATCTGTTATTACTAAGTTGATAAATAAATTACGGAAAGGTATACTTTAGATCTGTTTTGTTTATTTACCAAAATCTGTATCCTGACCCAAAGCTTTCGTAGCATATGTTTGTATAACTTTCCCTGGCAATCTGATAAATCAGCATTTTTGCCGAAATCCCTTTTGATTTGCCCAAAAGTTGGCCGACAAAAAAGAAGAAAAGTTAGAAAGTTTGAGTATTTTTGAGCCTCATTTACCTTTGATAGGTTGTCAGGGCAATGACAAGTGAACTACCCATATTAAATGCTCGAAATTATCAAAGATTCCTTTTCAGTCCGCCCACGCTGGAAAACTTTCTCAACAAGGCCTAAAAAAAAACTTTGTGTCTTTAAGACCGAGTGCCCTGAACTTTTGGGCAGCTCCATTACCAGAATTTAAGTCGCTCCCTAAGCTTTATGTAGTGCAGAGTTTTCTTCTTTTTTTTATAGTTAGTGCGTTGTAAAATTCCTTTTAAAAAAGTTGAAACTCAATTTAAGGCGTTGGTGACCACACCTTTTGCTGGTTGCCCTTGGCGGGATGATCTTTCAGTAGAACCGTGCCGGCAGCATAACGAGCCTATTTGCTATGCCTCATGCCCTCGGCAAACCGCCCTTGCGAACATCCAGTGCCCTGTGTTCTTGTGTAATATTTATGTAAATTTTGCCCTAGCGCAAAAATTGAAAGGCGTAATGGTCCTGTGTCGCAGCAACCTTCGGAACCTTTGGAAAAAGCCCGCCCCTCGACATTCACCATACTTTGCATATGGACTCCAACTCGACTCGCTCCGTAACCTTTCTTCTTGTGCGTGTGTTTCGGTTGGCTTCTCATAATAAATGACAACGAGCATATTATGCTCTATAATCGAGTGGAAGAGAATTATTTTGTGTGAACTAATTGCATTAGTGACATTCAATTTGATGCCGGGCGGAGGGCGAAAGGAGAAAAGCGAAAGGGATGGGGAAAAAGCGAAAAGGCCAAAACGAAAAGCGAATCAGGGAAAACAACGTTAAATGGCAATTGTCACAAAGGGCCGGGATTTCTGATAGTCGATCCCCTGTCGCTGTTCTAGTTTCTGTTGCCACATCGTAGTTTATTCCCAGCCTGTTTTGTGCCCGGCGCAGTCAAGCAAAAACCTGCGCCTGTCGCTGATTTAGGAAAAGCGACCCAAAGCCGAAGCCAAAACCAAAGCCCAAAACCCCAGCGCCCAACCCAAAGGAACCCAGCGCCCAGGAAGGACCCTAAACCGAGGTACAACAGAGGAAAAAAAATAAGGAAAACGTAACCGGGTCACCGCTTGGGCAATCATGTGAATCGAGCTCTTTATAATTTGCGAAACTATGTGAGCTGAGGCCCAGCGAGAGTTGCTATGGATGTTCCTTTTGTGTTCGGATTATCTTTTTAGAGGAATGAAAATATAAAATGAGGTGCCCGTTTTATGACATTCTAAGAAGCTTTTAAGTGGCCAGTTTCTATGGGTTTTCGGGAGATTCGTTGGCAACATTCTGCTTAAAGATTGCAAGCCAAAAATCTGAATGCTTACTGTTTAAATTTAAATTTGATTTGGGGTTCTTTGAATTAAATGCAGAAAACTGACAGCGATTAAATTTCATGTCATTTTCCTAGGATTTAAATCACAATTAAACTTTCTAAGCTGCAAACAGTACGCATGAGAAATTTGAGTTTAATGAAGCAAACTATTAACATGTTTAAGAGGATTTATGCAAGACCTGCTGGCGAAGCAAATAAATAAATCTGAAAGGATTTAAGTGAGTTATTTAAATAAAATAAATCAGACAAGTGGAAAAGCAGCTTAAGTTAATTTGCAGTTGTAAGAACAAACAAATCTAAGCTGGTCATTGACCATTTTACAATATTTCTTCACCTTCGAAAGCCACTTAAAAACAAATAAGTTAGGAATATCCCTATGAACCCATTAAGCCCCCCTCGTTGTCCTTGTGCATATGTGCTTTTGCGGTATGCGTATATTCCTGATCTTTGTGTATTTTGCTGGCCGTGTGGGTTGCCTCAAACCCAAATGAAAATAATCTTACATGTCGTTGACACATTTCGGAGCACTGCCAAAGTGCTGGGTTTCCGCTTAGCGTTGCTTACCTGCCGGTCCAAAAAAAAGTGCGTGAGTAAGTCATAAAGGGAAGAGAGAAGAGAAATACAGAGTTATAAGTCAAGATGCAATCGATTGAGGGAACTAAACTACTTATGAGCTAATATATACAATCTATATATACAGTTTCTATACATTATGGCAAACTCAAAAGCGCAATAAACATTTTGTGGCAAGCTTAGTCAGAATTAGTCAACGGATTTTAGCGACTGATTGGGGGTTTATGGCCGGTCAACCGGTCCTCGAATAAAATACATATATATTTACTCCACGAACCCATCATCCTAATCCATCATCATCTCACCTGGTGTCCGGAGCAGATGGAGCCGTTGGGCACGCGCACGCGGAACGGACTGTGGACCGGGCAGGAGGTGCGCGGTCCCCACCTGGTGGCCGCCGCCTGCTGCAGCGACAGCGCCGAGCTGCACGGATTGAAGAGGGCCGGCGGCGGCGGTATGCTGATCGAGCTGAGGCCGCTCATGCTGCGGCAATGGCCGCCGGCATCGACGACGGCGGCCGGACACTGGGGCACACTCTGACCGCTGCTGCCGACGCCGCTGCCGCTCATGCCGCTGCTCCCGCTGCTGCCCAGCAGGGACATGTGCGAGCCACCGGACATCAACGACTGTGATGTCAGCCCATGATGCTGGCACATGCCAATGGGTGGGATGCCGCCGCCGATGCCGCCGCCGCCGCAGGAGGTCACGCCGCCGGACCATTGACCCGCCGCCTGCTGCGATGGTCCGCCCGCTCCAGATCCAGCCGCTCCAGGTGGCCCGGCTCCAGGTCCGCCCGCTCCAGATCCAGCCGCTCCTTGTGGGTCGCCGCCGGCGCAGTAGTGATCCACCGTAAAACTGTCTTGGCTACCAGAGCATTGCAGGCGATGCGGGGGCGGTGGCGACGAGTGGCGCGGGTAAATGTTGTGTCTGTGTCCTTTCCCAGCGGCTTTCTCCTCCGCCCTTCGCTTTTAGGGGGTGGTGGCGGTGGTGCTGCACTTTCTAGCCCTTTGATATGTGGTTTAGGCCAAAGAGCATTGCTCGCTAGTTGTATCTAGTTTCTAGTTTCAGCTTGTCATCAAAGCCTTACGTTCTTCAGCTTTTGTTTGTGGTTCCTTTTATTTTATTTGCTTTATTTTAGACTGCCTCTGTGATCACAGCATTTCCTTCGCTCCTCCCATGAACAACAACTTTTATTACGATTAATCAACAACAAGAAACTGGGGGCGAGTTAAAAGTCTACAACAATTTGGTTTTCGGGATATTCGGGTTTTTGCTTATTATTGTTGCTGTCTTTATTTTTTAATTGTTATGTAAATTCTGTTGCTATCACTGGTAAATCATGTGTGTGTATCTCCAATCCCGGCTTCCCACGACGCTGAATTGATGTGGCTATAAATTATTGTATCCTTTTTTAATTGAGCCTGCCTGGGCAGCAACTATACATATACTTTCGTTACGTTCTGTTTCGTTCGGTTTAAGCTATTTTAAATGCTCGAGTTTATATGTGCTGCAATTGATGCAATTAACTTGTTCATCACAATTGTAATTAATTTGTTGTTTTTGGGGTTTAACTTGGTTTTATTCTTCTTTATTACTGAGTTCTCTATATAGATGTGTGTGTTCTTTAATTTGATGCAACTTTTAGAATTTAATTTTGAATTGATTTTGTTTGGTTTTGTGGTTTTTTTGGTTTAGCTTTTATATTTTCAAATTTTCTAGCATGCGATTTCTGCAAAGGAAAATCGTTGAAAAGCTCAAAATTTAACGAAATTTATTCGACTGGGCGGGAGTGTGGGTGTATGTGTGTGGGGTTTAAGGGGTGTTAACTATATACAAGCTCAGCACAGCGGGAAAAAGGAATTTCGGGTTTAAGGAATTTCAATTTAATGTTGCATACTGCTCAAAAGCCTTTCTCGCAACGAGTGCTTTCGCATTTAATACAAATAAATTAGATATTTAATCCCTTAGACACACACCTGTACAATTGAAATTAGTGAAACGGTAGGCAGCATCCCATGCTCCTTTACTTTAAATCTCCACCCCCGAAAGCAATCAACGAAACAGATGGGAACCAAATGGAGCGCAATATACACTGGGGGAAATCAATTAAGGGAAATAAAAGTCTACCAAAAAGACTTGAAAAAATATTTCAAGCCAAAAATTCCTGAATTGATTTTTAAGACTTTTCGTACAATTTACTTTCCTGTTTTTATAACTAAAAAATGCAAAAATATGCCATACTAAAATCTTTATCAATTTGTTTATTAATACATCTTTGTCTGAACTCCTTTCCAAGATTTAATCAGTACATAAAAAAAACTCCGAAATCTTTGTTTTGAAGCCCTAAAGTTTGTATTGTTTCTGTGTAGACAGTTTTCTATTCCGCGCCTCGTTTTAATTAAACTCACTGTCTAGGCAACTGAAAATGTGTATTTTATATGCCTCAGAGATAAAAATAAAAATTTACAGTATAAAAACCTGTGTTGTCCCTGGGGGGAGAAAACAGAACTTGGTGGATTTTGGGGGCGGGGAAGCGAAGGCAGAACAGAGCTTTTTATCTAAACGGTTCCAAAAGGCAATCGTTTGGGGAAAAAGCCTTAAAAATAAAAATAAAAACCGAGGCAGGGGAGGAAAACAAGACTGTGAAACAAAAAAAAACCTAAAAAACATGGAACTCGGGAAATTATATGCGCTAATAAAGGCAGGAGGGCAGAGGGACAAAAGGCTGGAGATAAACAGGACCTCCGAGGGACCGACTCCATTGCCAGGCAATTCCCAGGCGACTATCGGGACCGCAGGCGGAGACTATTTATGCTAAATAGTTTTCAACAAATTCCACACTGACTGCCGAAAGTCTGCCGCTGCCATCGAATTAAATTAAAACGGAATTGTGAATGCTTAAATAATATTCGCATAATAAAAGGGACCCCACGAACCGGGAGGCGTTGAAATGTTTGCTTTTGGCGCAGCTTCCGCTGAATGCTAATGTGCCACATGCCGCCCATAATTGAATGGGAACGTGCTCGTCTCGTCCTGGCTTCGGTTTGGCTTGGCTCGGCTTTATCCTGCGGGGCAGGAAGTCAGCCAAGGACGTGGAAGCCACGTTGCCGTGGAAGCTGGAACTTTGCAGCGGAACATACGCGTTCAAAATAACCAAATTCAATTCATAAAAGATTCAAAAACCAACAAAGAAAGTATGGCAAAAACAGTATGAAAGAGAGAGAGCTGCAGAAAGTATGAAAGAAAGCAGAACGAAGAACCGCAGCCAGACCAAAAAAACAGAAAACAAAAAATACAAAAATACGAAAAACAAGAAAACGAAAAAACTGAGTTGAGGTAAAGTGAGTTTTAGCAGTCTATCTGGATCCTGAAGGGCCACTGGGGCTTGGAGGACTCCCCGTCTAAACCACTGAGCTGCACTTGCTCCTTGCCGGAGAAGAAGAAGAGATGCGGTGCTGATGAATTTCCAAGTAGAAACAAGGAAAAATGAAAAGCAATGAAAAACAGGGCAAATAAAACCTCACAAATTTTTCAAGCACAGTGGTCGCTTTGGTAAATTAGAAGCAAATGGTAGCCAGCATCGTTTTAGTTGGCAATGAATTTATTGGCTTTTGATAAACATAAATCTTCATTCAATTTTAAAACTTAATTTATGATAAAGAAAATTTAACAGTTAAGATTACAATTTAAGTATTTAAGTAATACAATATGGGTTGGGATATTTAATTTAAAGGTGTTTAATTTATTATTAATTTTATGAACTTTAAAAATTATATATTTTTGTTAAACCATTCCTCTTACTTAAATGACTAACTGAATCTTTCTAAAGATCTATAAATAATAACAAATTGAATGCAATTGGACTTCTGAACATATTTTAATCAATTATTTTGCCTCGCAACTGTGGTGTATGAAAATTCTAATTTTCCCGCGACCACTGTAGTTGAATTCTCTTGCAGCTTCTCTTCGGTTTCTCCCCTTTCTTCCCCGCTTTCCTCGGTCTTTGTGTATATATACACATTTTTGATAAGGCAAACGGAAATGGCATAGGAAGCGTTCGTAGGGGGTGGTGAACGGGAGGGGGGTCGAAAGGGGCGGATAAGGGGGCGGGGCTGAGCTGTGCTGAGTGGCAAAGTGAAGTGAAGCGAACTTCAGTTTGTTGAGGAATTCAAAGTTTGCAGGTGGGTGTTGGGTGGATTTTCGTTCAGGTGTTCTAGGCTTTTTTTTGTATGTTAGTACTTACTGCAACGAAAAGTTGTTTTTGTGCGTATCTAACTCGTTGTGTTGTCTGTGTTTTTCCTTTCTTTTAACTTTTTTTTCTGTCTGGCTTAATCAATTAAAGAGTACATCTTTTTTGTTCTTTATTTATTGTTTTATTTGATTTCTCTTGTTGCTTGCACTGGCTGTAGTTTTTCGGGATAAATTGGTTTAAATTAGTTTTTGTTCTGCACCGATTTAATTTGATTTACACCGCACACAACGGCACACACACACACACCACAACAATCACTCACACACACACTGAGATAAACGTAGGCGAAATGCGATTAATTTAATTCAATTGAGGAGCGAATTTTGGTGGCGCGTTCGTGAAATCATTGATAATCGTTTTTGGCAAATCGATTTGGCAATGCGGTCGAAATGGTTTCTCTGCTGGCGTCGCTGCCTTATCCTTGTTGCGGTTGTTGCTTCTCCAAGAGAGACAGCGCGAGTAGGCGCTCTCTCTTGGAAGAGAGTGTCGGGAGAAACTCCCACACATACACACCAAGAGCGGAGAGAGGGAGCGGGGTGAGCGCTACAAAAAAAAAAGCCAAGAAGCTGACCGGATCGGACAATATGCAAAAAAAAGAAAGGGAAGAGAAGGAAACCCAGAGAGGCTGCGAGAAAAAAGTCGCCAAAACGACCACGCACACTTCTTTTTTCCCCTTTGCGTAAATGTGTGTGGGAATTTTCCTTGTGAAAATCAATGCTTTTCGCCTTTACACTTTTTATGTTGCCTACTTTTTTGCGCGCAACTTTGTTGCCCAACGAAAGTGTGCTTTGCTTGTAATTAAAAAGTTTTTACGGTTTCTTTTTCGGCTATCCAGAACTTTAGTTTGTCTGCTTTCTTCGGCTCTTCTTGACTTTTTCTCGGGACTTTTCCTACTTTTTGCATTTCGCTGCGCCGTATGGCAACTCACTGGTGTGTGTGTTTGTGTATTTTTTTTCGTGTGCAGCATTTGTGTGTGCGTGTGTGTGCTGCTGCTGCTGCGGGCGCTGCTTGCTGCTGCTGCTGCTACTGTTGTATACCCGTGCTGTCCAGGCAAGGGCTCGCGTTAAACTGGCACAGAACCAGTCAGCAAGGTGCACAATTATAGACTGAGTCCTCGAGACCCGAGTCCTGCCAGCATCCAGCTGAAGTCCTGGCTCTCCGTCCTTGCTCTCTCCTGGCCTGGCCTTGCTCTCTCTCTCTCTCCCTCTGGCACTCAGCTGAATGCAGCCTGCTGCCCCCAATCAATTTCCTGTGCGCGAGCGAGACAACTGGTGTCTCGCTGACTTGGTGGCCTGACTTCTGCGTTGCTTGCTGAATCTGTTGAAAGGATGCAGGATGCTGGCAGCGACGCCGACGGCGACGCCAACCGCGACTGCGACAGCTGACATGCGCAGTAGTTGTCCCTGTCTAGCAGCCACATTTCTCACTCATTGGCAATCGCAGACGATTTCGCTGCTGCACAGTGGGCTCAAAGCTATTTTGATTCAGTATGAAATTATACTTTTAATGCAATTTAATTTGCATAAGTATTTAAGTATTTAGGCAGCTTGATTTTTTTGTTTTAAAAATGTATTTTTTTTATTTCAAATATTTTAAAGTATTAAGTATTTTATATTTGCCTGTAATTTTTGGTTAGAATTCGTTTCATTGCAATTTTGATGAATGTTATTTTTAGTTTTCAGTCAGGTGTAAAATTTAAATTATTTTCCAATTTGCACATCTTCACCAAAAAGTTCAAAAATCCTTATCTAATATGGGCGCAAACACATATTACGCATACGCCTTGTGGACTACGATTAGCCATAAGATGCTGCAAATCATAATCAAAGCCCGGTTATGACCACAAAACGGTAGCTATTGGTTTTAGAGCCGACAAATTGGCCAGCTAGGCCAGTGTGCTCTGCCACCGCCTTTTTGTCTAACGCGTAACGTGGCGAGAGTGCAAATATTCGTAATTTATGGCACAACGTCTGCGCCACGTAGTCGTTAACCCAATCATTGCCAGCTTCAGCGCTGGCGTCATCATCGTCCTCAGCATCATCAAAATCTGCATCACCATTATTATCATCATCATCATCAGCAGCAGGAGCATCAGAGACCATCAACGTTTCATCAGAGCGCTGCAGCTGCAGATTGCTGAGCAGTGGCCAAAAAACTTGGCCAAAATAGGTGTATTGTGGCCAGCAGGGTGGACCTGGCCTTTATCCGTAATTTAAGGTCATAAGAACAACCCTTTTGACATAAGACATAAAAAACTCATAGCAATACATGCTTTTAAGATTTATCACTCATACGCAGTGTATACCTTCTTTTTATGGAAGTAAGACCTGGCTTACGTGTCGTATGGGTAATATTCTTTTAAAAATTAAAATATATTCTGCGAATTGATTTTTATTTAAATTTTGTTCTCCTCACCGAAAGTTTTTAAAATACAGTTTCAATGATAACTTTTCGTAGAGAAAATATACATAAAAATATTTTCCAGCTTGAATTTTATATTCGAAAACACCTTTTTCGAAACAAACTCTGCTTGCAATTACCTCCGATAGTGGCTCACCCTAGAATCCTGGCGCACACAATCACCAAGACACTCAGACACTTGCCAAAGAGGATGCGGGCGTGTGGCAAAAGGATTCATTGCCAAAAGAGGAAGACGAAGCAGTGGCAGAAGGTGGAAAACCGCAACCTAATTACATGTGGTAAGGCCCCAGCTATCCATTGGGGCCAGGCAAACACAGAAAGAGAGGGGTGGCACAGGGAGGAAGGACGCAGGACACAGGGAAATGGACAGACAGTCGGAGAGACAGCCCCTTTATGAGTTATGAATCTGTGCTGAGGCACAGCAAATATTTATGGAGCGCTTGTTGTGAATAGCAGGCCAACTGAAAGTGGGCTTGGCAAGGGGGGAAACGATGTGGAAAGGACAAGAGCACAGTCCTTTTGCTGTAAGATCGAAAATTGAAATACCCTTTTAGGGACGATTGTTTCCATGGAAGCTCAAACCAGAAGTTTTCACGAATTATTAATGTTTTAATAAGAAATTTGATAGCCTTGATTTATGTGTCATCAAAAAAGCACCAAATTAGAATCATTTAAATCGAACTCGTCGAAGATAAGTTAGGGATTAGGGTCAGATAAATTGTTCTATCATTTTGACTTTTTATTAAAAAATGTATAATTAAATATTTTTTAAAGTTATATACATAGTTGGGATACAAAAATCTGGCGATATTCACAGGGCATTAAAAATATGCAGCGACATCTTTTCAGACTCGATGTGAAAGCAAAGAAAGCAATTCAGACAATCGATTGATTCGCAAGGACGAGGAGAACAGCAGCCATCACACGAGCTTAACGCGCTGCATAACGGCCTTTTTAATTAATGCAAAATAAAGCACCTCCCACTATCTGACAGCTTGCACCTCGGCACCTCGGAAAAGCCAAACTGCCACCCACCACACTCAAAAAAAAATTTTAGAAAATCGCCTATGGATTTGCTTTACTGGCGATTTTTTTCTATATTTCTGGAATATTTCTTGAATTTAATGAATTTTGATTAATTGGAAGAAAATTTTCTTTACCAGTAGAAAATTTTTTTATTTTAAAGAAAAAAATCGCCAGTGAAGCAAATCCATAGGCGATTTTCTAAAATTCAGGGCGATTCATTTTCTGAGTGCAGCGTTATGTCAAGTGATTTTCAGTCCGAATTCATTTCGGCCCAAGGTCCAAGTTGCATCGCAGGCAGTGTAGGTCAAGGCCCATTCGGAAAATGGAGCTCGTGTAATCGCATCCTGGCCATAAACTATTAACTTGCTGCTGTCGCCAACGTTTTGTGCGCTGCAACACGCCAATGGAAAATGGAATCACGAGGGGCTAAAAGGGTGCGAAAGGGTCACAGGTGCACTGGAAAATACAGAAAAGGCTATAGGTCATATAACAGACAAGTGCGTAACATTGCAAACTGCAACATGCATAAAGTCCATTTTATTTTAAAAATTTAACAAAATTAATTCTTAAAAAAAAATCAGAATAAAAATGTACTTGGAACTAGATGACATTCTAACTATAGTAGGGATCGTTTTAGATGAATTAATAAAAATTTTACCACTTTAAAGCTTAGTTTAAAGATGATCAGAATTATGATGATGATATATATTAACTTATATTTATGATAATACAATTTTTTAATAAAAATATAGTTTTTAAACAAATATTTTCTGTTCTTAGTGTAAATTCCACATGACATAAGTATATTTAGCACAGATTAAGATATTTTTAAATCCAACATTAATTTCCCACACAAATGTAACGTGTTTTTTTGCCAGTGCACCAAAAGAGTGAAAGCAATTTGGCACGAATTTGTCATCTCATCGAAGTGGCAACAAATTTGGCTGCAACACACAGCAGCAACAATGGCAATAACAATAACAAGGATGATGGCAGTTACAGAGCTGCAATTTGGGGGCTAAACGGACGGAGGGGCGTGGCAGGCGACATTTATGTGTGTTGTGCAGCCAAAAGAGTAACCCTAATGTGTCAGTGGGGCAGGTGAAGTGGAGGCAGGACATCCTCCCCGCTTTCGGTCCTGTAACTACTGCTACTGCTGCTCCTGACAGTTTGCTTGCTTAGCCTCGTTGACACGTTTAGTTGTCAACTAACCCACACTCACACATACTAACTAACACACTCACTTGGGGGAAGATGAACACGTGCACAAACACCACATCACAAACACACACACACATCCGCAGTCGTAGTACCTTCTGTATATATCCGTATCCGTATCCGTATTCCGTGCAAATCAGAAGCAAGTCAAAGGTAAAACGACCGTTGTAATAATGCTGATGGCATCCCAGAAATCGAGACAAAATGGTATAGGTAATAGGTATAGGTGGGTTCCTACATGAGCATGTGTGGCACACAAAAATGCAAATTCGTTGGCCATTTGGCAAATTGATTTTGCCATTGCAATTGGCCAATATTCAATGAGTGTCCACCGGGGAAAGGACAATAAACAAAGGCTGGCAGAACGAAGCGTTTTATGTTCCTTGAAGTCTTACTTAAGGATGAGAGTTTCTCGATTGGGGAATAGGATTTCAATATGGGAATAGGAAAAGAGATTCCTTTAAGGGGTTATATACCTTTTTTGAGCGAAAAAATTGAGGGAACTTTGGATTTTTTTTTGGTGTGTAGCAATTATTTTATGACAGTGAAGTTATTATTTATTGATAGAACATGTTTTTATCGAAACAACAAGCCTTTGTTCTTGAAAAAATATGAATAATTTACGAAGTTATGGCAATTCTTTCGGAACCCTTTTTTTTTATAGCGGCTTGCGGTGACCACGATGGAAGTCCAGCAGGTCAACTGATATCAAAAAACCAAAAATTTTTAGTTAGTATAGTATTATTTCCAGTTCGTGAACGATTACTTTTAAGAATATTTCCTTTTTTCTGCATACAGTAACAATTTTTCCAAAAAGTTGATTTTTCAAGTTCTAAAAATTTTATTAAAAAATTCTGATCTGCGAAATTAAAATTGGCGCATAAAAACTGAATCGTTCACGAACTCGGCACAATCATTACGAATAATTTAAAAAAAAATTGAAGAAGATCGATCAAATAGTTCTTGCGCAATCGTGGTCACAGCGAAGGCACTTTTGGAAAAACACGACTTTGAGATAATCGCATTCAAAGTTTTACGTTGAGGTTGCAACTATTGAAGTCGAGCGCGTCAAAACGCTGTTTTCCTATCGAACTATTATCCGGATCTGTATGAAAATTTGGGAAGATGTTCTCTAGGGGATATACTTTAAGATTCAGCAAAAAAAAAATTTCGTTTTTTTGAAAAAAAAAAAGGTATATAACCCCTTAATACTGTTGCCAGAAGCAGTTTAAGTTGAAGTTATATGGGATTAACATTTAACATATTGGTTATAGCTCAAGGCCATTGTAGAAATAGCTATTAATAAAATATAGGTTATGAGTCATTTTGAATTGCCTCCTAACCATAATAAATAAATAAATAGTTAGTTATAATATTTATTTTAGCAGTCTATCACACTTTTCCTCATTTAAATTGAATGAAATTCAAATCATTAATTTAATTGATAATAATCTCTAATTAGATTTATATCCATACAGTTTTTTTCTTGAAATTACATTTGTTTGCATAAGTCATTCCGAATATTTAATTTAAATGTTGACCCCATAACACCCACACATCGAAAGTAAATCGAAATATGTAATTATCATAGCTAACATAAATCATTGATTTTAATTAATGCACACGGATTTAATTAGTTTAGTGTTTAGTTATGCAAATATTGTCAATAAATTTAAATCGAAATATTCAAGGCTGCCGCAGATAGTGATAGGAAATCATTTAGGAATGCTCTAAAACAGTGATATATCATTCGATAAATTGATTTAGATAAAGTTTAAAGATAGATTGCGTTTTATTTAAAATACATTTTTATTCTTAACGATGATTTTATGACAATTAAAAAGGATTTGCTTATAGGTTTTTTGTAAGGTTACCTCATAATGCCAACTAAGTAGAGCAGTACCCATACTCAAACTACAGCCGCATTACATAAATTTGATTTAAATTGAAAAGTAATTAAGTGGTTGAGCTGCCCATCACCCCCATAATCATCAGCTTTTTTCTCGCTTTATGCGGGTAATGTGGTTTTTCCACCCGCTAGTTCGAGTTCTAGTTTACCCCGCTCCCACTTTTGGCGGGCATTTTCACTTGCAGACCGAACAAAAACAGTAAACAAAATTTAATCAAAGTTTGGCCGCAACTCAAATGAAAAGCCAACTCCACTGTGCATTTTGGCACCCGCTTTGGCCAGATAGAAAAGCCAGTTACCACCCAAAATATCCCTTCCCAGCGATGCCTATCTCTTAACAACCTGATTTACCTGGTGGTGCAGATTGTTGTAGTAGCGCGTTATATATGCGGGCAGTAGTTCGGCGGTCTCCAGGCCGATCCACTGGAATATCTCCAGATGCTCCTGCTGGGGCTGCAAGGTAGTTGCTCCAGTTGCCGCGGCTAGATTTTCACAGCAGCGGCAACAGCAGCAGGCTTCTGCGGTCTGCTCCATTCGGAAGAGGCCCGCCTTTTATCAATTTATAATTTGATTATTTGTGTGTGCCTTGACAAGACATTTAAATTTCTTTTTTTTTTTTGTGGTTCGCTCTCTATTGTTATTGCTCGGGCTTAGCACATTTGAATTTAAATTGAGTTATGGCCGGCTGACAGGGGCTGCAGTATTTTCTTGTGCTGCCAATTTATGAGCAGGGCAACGGCGCGTCCCCAGCGCCAGGGAGCAGCCAAGTCCCCGTTCCGGATCCGGTTCCCTATCCCTATCATCCCAATCCGCATCCGGCTGGCGGTTGCCATTTTGTCAATTGCTCCCATGTGGATTTTGCCGCCAAACACGTGGGCCGCTGTCGCTTTCCCGCTGACGGAGGTTACGGCGGAAACTCGCGCGCGTAATTGGCACACTCACGCACGCACAGGCACATAAACTCACTCCGGGGTTTTTTAGCCGGGTTCGGTGTTTGGGGTCCTGTTAATTGGGTCAAGCGGGTTGGGGGCAGAGGCAACCCTCTTGAGAAATAGACTCACGGCTCCGAACTAGAACTCAAACTCAATCGCCGAAAACTCAAACTCAAACTGTGAACTCAACTTGACGAAGGTTTTTTGGCCACGATTCTCCGGGGAGGAGGAGGGTCGAGGGGAGCAGTGGCGCCTCGTTAGGCGCCATTTTCACACATCAGCGGGCAAGTGGCAAATAAATCCGAGGCGAATAAATCCGCCGACGTTCCCCAGCGGCGACTGCGCCGCAAACTAAACTGAAATCTCGGGTGCGCGCTTTTTGTTTAAGTCAATCACGAGTGCTCCGTTGTTGCAACTTGGCCAACAGTGTTGGCCTGCCAGCAGCCGGGGATATTTTTAACAAGGTCTGCGGCTGGGTACTTGGTTTTTCCGCTCTTGTACCATTACATAATATACAATCATACAAAAGGGAACAACTATCTACACCCAAAATGCATTATATTAATACACTGCATTGTCCATAAAATTAGTTAGACTTATAGAGACTTCGATTTAGGGTACTTAGATATACATTTTATGACCATTTATTCATTGTATTGCCCATTAAACTGGTTCATCTAATAGAGTCTAAGTTATAAACCATTAAATTGACAGATATTTAAATTTATTTTAGAAGAACAATGCCTTAGTTAAGTGGATATCCTTACTAGATAATTTAGTTTCGAAGTTCACAGTGTAAAAAATACAACTTTTTCTCCAGAAATATTTCAAACTTTAATTTTTGTTAAATAGTTAAACTTTAACCCATTCCAAACTTTAAAACCAAAGCATATTAAGTTTCAAATACCAAAGTAAGGAAAGTACCTTTGCCATTACTATCGCCACCCACTGGGTCGAAAGGAAAGAGATGGCAAGATTTAAGGAAAAAGAGAGGCCAAACTGCAGTTTGCTGCAATTTGCAGATAGAGAGAGAGGGAGAGGAAATGGGAGAGAGCAGCAGCTTTTGCAGCTTTCACTTGGACATTGGCATTGTTGGTGGAACTGCAGCCCTGGACAGCAGCCCAGCATCCCCCACCCCCCTCACCTACCACCCAACCACCCACCACCCCCTTCGACGCTTCCCGCTGAGCTGTGTATATAGCATTAACACATTCGTTCATTGCTTTCATCGTTGGCCTGCGTTTTCCTGCAGTTGTTCATATTTTTTTTGCCCACTTTTCTTTCATTCTTTTGGGCTCGTTTTTTTTTTATTTTTTGCAGATTGCTCGGATTTATGAAAATGAGACTGGGCTTGCGTCACACAAAAAAGACAGACACACAGACAGATATAGGCGAGTCCGAGCCACGAGAGGCGCAAAAATAAATAAAAGAGGAAAATCAGGAAAAGCAGCAGCAGCAAGGACCAGCAGCAAACGCCCCAGCGCAAAAAGTGTAGTCAGCTTCAAGGAGCAATTAACGACAGTGGATGGCACAGAGTTATGTTATAGCATTGCGTCCGTATCACACACAGCCAGACCCGCTCACCCACTTCCCACACTTCTGGGTAGGATGTATTCTTTATACCCTAGAACAGGCACGGGTAACATGGCGGGGGTAAACCAATGAGGAGCTTAGGCCGAGTCTGGCAAATAATTGGATACTCGTGGGAGGATGAATCCTTGCGCACATAAATACTCCTCACAGTTGTCCTTTTCAAGTTCTTTGACTGGGCCACATTAAAGCCCACTGTTGATGAGTAGTGCAGCTCAGCTGAAGAGCCAAGTTGATAAAGAGGCTTTCCGCCTGGAAGTACTTGCATTTGAATTGGAAATAGTATGTCTAACTAACCATTGTTATTTTTCTCCATTGAATCATGTGGTTTAATCAAGAGTTGGACAAGAAATATCGAATATCTATACTAAAATTGATACTAGTACTGGTATATAAACATATAATAAATTTTAAGTATTATTTAAACATTTAAATTTTTACTTTAAATTTAACATGCGTACGAGAAAACGAGCTTAAACTTTAACCGCTCCTGAACAGCAACTGCAATCCATTAACCGCCTTATTACAAATTAATAGCACAGCAAGGTTAAAGCAATTCATGACTTGGTTTTCAATATCACAGAGAATCCCGAAAGATTATTTTTATGGTCGTTCAATATTATGTTATGTTTCGGTGAAACACATCTTCAGTTGCAAAACTTTTCCCAAAGCTCTCTTTATGTTACCAGTTTGTATGAAGTTACAGCATCCATTAGCCATATTACTAGTATCCAATAACGCGGCAATTGAAATCAATCCCGCAGTCCCCACACAACTTGGAATAATCTTTTATGGCCTTATAGCGACCGTAAGGATATTTAAGGTTTCGTCGAAACAAAAAGTTAACCCCCTCTGTCCTTTTTTGCTTATTTATTTTTTGTTCGCTATCGTTAAATGTTTTTGTGCCCCTTTCGCAGCTGCCGAGTGAAGTGGAGGACGAGTGGAGGAGTAAAGGAGTGAAGGCGGATGTCCATATGCCGACGTAGTCGGAACAACGATGGCACTTGAGCCGTGTACTCGTAGCATACTTTTCAGCGCAAAAAGTCCTCGGGCGGGAAAATGGGAACTGAGCCCCGGAGCCCGGGGGTGCGGATGTTGTTGCCCCACCCCCTGCTTTATCCTGCCTTCTCCTCTTTCCCATTCGCATTCCACTTCTGAGTCTGTTGCTTTAGCTGTTGTTGCTGTGGCCTGACTACGTCCGAAATTCATTTTGGTTTATTCTGATTAAATTGTTTGTATTTGGTTGCATTAGCTACTGTATGTGCTTACACTGGGAAAAATCTACGGTCGCATTTTTGTTTCGCAATATCATACATAAATATGTTAGAGCTTCGAACCAAGTATCAGTTTATTTTTCTCGAAGAGGATAACAGCTCTCAATGGGTAGTAAATCTATAGATTTTTATTATAAAATTTAGTAACATAATTCTTCCAACCTTTTTGGAGCTACGCTCAATAATTGTCTAAGTTGTCAGAGAAGATGATATATTAATAGGATCTTAAAAGTAATTAAAGGTTTTGTTTTATAAGAATTTTTCTTTGTATAATAAACAATCCAACTTCATAGAATACTAATTTAATAAATAATAATTCTTCTTTTTCCATAGTGTATTTATGTGCATGTACAGCATTGTGTGCCGGTATGAGTCTCTGTTTAAGCAAAGGATTAGTTACTCTGTCTGCGACCGAGTCCTGCGAGTGACGGCTCTGCCGCAGGCTCTTACTCCTGCGCCAGCTTGTTTGCCCGCACTAAATACATTTCAAATTTGTTTAAGCTTAAGCCCAAGCGAATTGGGCGACTCGAGTGGACCGCAGATTGATATGACCACAGAGGCGAACAAAGAGCCCGAGAGCCCTGTGATTGCCAGATTATTGCGAAATAAAGCTTGCCACAAAATGCCCAACAGAGTAAGAGTAAACAGTGGGTAGGCTCTACTTTCCGCCTCACTCACCTGCATGTGGGGGGCGGCCAGGAGCTGCAGCAGCTCGTCCTTGGCATACTTGCCGCCAAGCGAGTTGCCGCCGGCCGTCGATGAGAGCAGCTCCAGGACATCGCGACAACGTCCAACGGCCTCGGCAGCCGGTGCCCTTCCATTGCTGGTCACCACTGTCGCCGCGATCCGGTCGAACAGCTGCAGAAATTGGTGCAGCCTGCTGTCGCGCAGCATGTCCCGCAGCACATCGGCGTCAACATGCGCGTCCTGCAGCGAGTAGATGTCGTCCAGGCAGTCCAGGATGCGCTGCACCGCCTCGATGCCCGCCTCCTCGTCGGCCCACTCGTCCGTGGCCCCGGCGATTGGCACTGCAATAATACGAGATCATATATAAGAACGGGGTCTAACATAATTGAATGTAATATCTTAATAATATCTAAAAAGTAGTTTGACTACCCTTGAAATTATATCTTAAATATTTAAAATTACATTTCAGTGTTTGTGTGCCTATCAACATTGGTTTAAAGGCCTCTTCTCTGTTTTGCAATTTTCTCTAGTGGTTCTATACATACTTTTGTTAAAAAATTAATTCTTCTGTAACATAAAAGGCTATATTTTATGAATCCGAAAGGAATCTACAAATCCATTTCCCCTTCGATACAAGTTTACTTTTCAATTTGATACAAAAATAATAAATAAACTGCTGCAAGGCGTTATTAATTGCGCCACAGTAAAAAATCATTTTACAACTATCCTTAATATTTTGTAAAATTCAAATTTAATTACATAATGTATTGCTTAATATGCATAAAATCAATAGAAACAAATTCTATCTGTATAGAATTTTTGTATAGGATTAAATTATATCTGAATCCTCCGAATCTTTTTATAATAATCTTCTAATAAGTATATACTGACTGTCCGCATCGGTGGCGTACAACGGATCCATGTTGGTGCCTCCTGCGATGGCCTGGACAGCACCCTTAAGCTTGCGCCGAGCATTGTAGCGCTTCAATTCCTCCACCGTGTCCGCCAGGTGAGTGCGCTGTAGTTTATCCCGATCCCGTATCCACGGATGGTCGAGCACCTCGGTGATGGAGAGTCTGTGATGGGGATTTGCGGCCAGCATTTTCATGACTAGATCCTTGGCGTTCGCCGAGATGGACTTCCACTCGGGTGCCTCAAACTGGAAAAAAGAAATGGTAATATGAATTGAAAGTTCTATTGAAATGTAAGGAGCCTCAGACCATAAGAATAAGCGAAATATTAATTGATTTTGTTCGCTTTGGGTTTGTTCTTTTGATTTGTGCTCTATATATATTTATATTCCTATGATCCACTCACCGATAACCGACCGCGAGCTATTGACTGCTGCAACCGAACTCCTGAGCCCAGAAAGGGCAACCGACCGGAGAGCAGAACGTGCAGCATTACTCCGGCACCCCAAACATCGCATCCCTTGCCGTATAGCCGCCGGGTCACCACCTCCGGCGCCATGTAATGCGGACATCCGACGCGTCCGTGTGTTTCTATGGTTTCCCGGGTGCCGGGCAACTGGATAGCCGATCCGAAGCCGCCCAGCTTCACGGGCGCCGAGTTGTCGACGGTGGCAAGAAGGGCGCAGGCGGGACGAACGTCCCTGTGCAGGATGTCGTTCTCGTGACAATAGCGCAGCGCCTCCAGGATCTGGCGCATATAGTGACTGGAAGGGAGTGGGGGTTAATAAATTGGGTTCTTTTAATTAATTTGATTAGCGTTTGTTTTGGCGTTTATTTTAATGGGATGGAATCCATATAAATATATTATGATTTTAGCAAATTGGAAAAATAAATTCATTTGTGTTTAAATTTATTTGATCACAACGAATTTGAAAATATTTTAGTTTCGCTAAGCACACTTTTAATTGCCTTTATATCAATGTAGAAACACAAATGACTCCCTGACTGTTAATCTCTCAAAGAACTTTCCGTAAATAGACGAAATAATTACGTTTGTTGAAATGGAATTACTGCCGGGGCACTTCCTTTAATTAATTATAATTAATAATTTATTCCCTTTGACCAAAACAAACGCAGATTGTTGGAATTTCTCCCGATTCTCACCAGGCAACCGCCTCGCTGTAGACAAAACCGGCAACAGCACGCCGCACAACCTCGAAGCACAAGTCGGAGCCCTCCATGCTGCAAGAGAGTGCAAAGCGAAAGGATATTAGGGAGGGGCCCCAACTCAACCACCCAGAACCTGACAACTTACAACTCGAAGACCATGTAGAGCATTCCCTCGGAGCTGTAGGTCTCCAGCAGCTCGACAATGTGCGGATGCTTCAGCATGTGACATATTGTGGCCTCGCGCTTCAGATCTGCAAGAAGGAGAAGGTTGGCATGGGGATGAGAATCGAGCGTTGAGCGTTGCGAGGGGGCGGGGAAAACAGCGGCAATTAGTTGACATTAGATGGAGGGAATGCCACCCTACCGGCCACCCACTACACCAGCTGGCAGTGGCACTAATGGACTTAGCGCTGACTTATGTGCCTGCCATGTATCATTTAGTCAATGGCCGGATGGCTGCTCCTTCTGCCTCGTCCACGTCCATGTCCTGATTCAGGTTCAGGTCCTGGCGCCCTTGCACTTGAGCAATTTCTTTTTAATTGGCGTCTTGGGCTTGCAAACGGGCAGCCCTGGGGGCGTGCTACACGTGTGGCAGCGGCATAATTTTGAATAATTGAGCAGCTTAATTATAATTTATTCACACAGCGATGGAGTCGGGAGTTGGTAGCCGGTAGTCGGTAGCCTGGGGCCAAATCGAACAAGGTCGTCTCATTCCGCCGTCAAGAATAAAAGTGGAATATATATATGTATATTGTATATAAAATGCTCACCCGCTGTGCTCAGTCCAGGACTCGCTGTGAACTTGGCCACATCAACGATTTTGACAGCAAACTGCTGATTGGACTCCCTGTGTATGCATCGCCTCACAATGGAGAAGGGTCCTCTGCAAGAAAGAATTTCGGTGGCGGGGAAAAAGTAAATTCGGATTAAACTTCAATTGCAAGTTGATTGTGTCTAAATGGGGGCGAATAAAATTTTATATTTTCTTCGACAAAATGAAAATCAAAAAATATTGTTGAGAAAAATAAAAACATTATAAACTCTTTTTTCAGTAGATTAAATTTACGCTTTTAATATGAAATTTTAATTTCTAAGGATAATAAAATTTATTTCCGTTCATATTTCATTTTTAAAAAACTTTATTTTTCCCAATTCTAACTAAATAGCATATTAAAAGTCAAGCAATGATTGTGTTATTGTGTTTGCTATGATGTCACCGAGTTTATTCAGAAAAGCGAACGCGATTCAAGTTCATCTGTGCGCTTAATGTAGATAATAAAATGTAAGTGTATGATCAAAAAAGGGAAAATGCGATTCACATTTTACTTCGTAAATAAACTCTACAATTTTGTTAATGGCACATTTCCAACATCATGGAAATACTTTGCTATCGAAACTAAATTCAACAAAGTTCCATTTAAAAATGGTGACAACTTGGTGAATGGACTTGAAGCTAAACTATGATGATCACAGGAAAAGTAACTAACACAGAAAATGTTTGGCCATACATTTTTGAATAATGCAAAAGTTGGCCCGGCGTTTGGAAAGTTTTTTATGAGGATGGAGGGAGCGAGAACTCCGGTCCCTGGCCAATAGTTGGATGATTTACTGCGTGTGGGTGGCGATGGGCTGGGCGTACGGGGCGGATACATAATACATAATGAGATAATGGCCATGGATGCCAGCTGTCAGCGGCAGAATCGGGCGAAGATATAGCCGGAGGGGCGAAACTTACTTGCCAATGACCTCGCACAGCTCGTAGACGTCGTCAAAGAGAATTTCGTCTTCGGTCATTTTGAATAATTGATGAATTGATGCCTCGACTCAATTGCTTTTTCGAATATTGATGAGTTGTGTCCTGTTTTCCGTTTTCCTTGCCCGGCGCTTTTCCTTTTTCCTCTATTTCCCGTCGCCTACTGCCCTCCAAAACCGAACATAAAAAATAAACAAAAAACGAAGCGGCCAGTGAGCAACTCCAAAACTTTGAACGTTTTTTCTCGGTTTCTTCTGATGATTTGTTGTTATTATTATTGTTGTTGGTGTCGTTGCTTCGTTGTTGTTGCCGTTGACTGCGTTGTTTTTGCTATTGTTGCTGCCGGTGTTAAAAATGCATTTGGCGCTGAAAAAAAAACAGGTGGGAATGGTAAAGGTGAGTTTTTCCATTAGTCAAAGGCCGCTAATCAGATTTATTTGGCGTCTAATTAAGAAGCTGTCAAGAAGCTTTTTCAAAATACTGAGGCCCAGATACAGTAAAATATGTTTATGTACTCTGGACTGTCACACAAATCTATAGAAAATGTGTGGGATTTTTTTAAAAGTTCCAAAAATGTTAAATTAAAATTATAAAAAGGTAAAAGGTAGATATAGAATTTTTTTTAATATTTTATATGTGTTTTTTATATTACACCAAACAATAAAGGAGCCAAAAGTCCATTATGTGATTGGATATCATACAATATTAAAAAAATCTAGTACAAGGCTAAGTACATTGTTTAAACCATATTCTTTATCCTCAAAAATGATTAGCATATTAATACTTTGCATTTCCTATAAAATTGGTAGTGATAATATCATAATATGATTAATAGCAATAGCACCGATAAGGTTCATTTATAAATTAAAATGTTTTTCAGTATTGTAACTTTAGGGGATGTGTTAGAACTGATCAATAATACTGTTCGAGGGACCGTTGGTGTTCAGAGTGTCGCAACGGAAATGAGAATGGTCAGCCGGGGACTTCTTTGATATGTCAATCACACTCGTATCAGGTGTAAACCCCAATCAGCTACAGGCGGGCAGCACCTCAAATGCACAAAATGCTGTCGAAAATGCCATTAATAGGAAGGAAGTTTCCACACTGCGGACGAAGTGAATTTTGCAACGGAAATGATGGTCAGGCGAAAAGGTAAACAAGCCAACAGGGCCTGCAAAATGTGCCCTTTGGGGTTCAGGGTTCCGTGGGGTTCCGGGGAAGGTGCGACAGAGACAGAGGCTACCATTGTCTTGGCCATACTATTATTATGCCTTTTGGTCCAGCACTTGAACACACTTTCGAAAACTTTGATGGCACTCCAAAAATCCAAAAGGAGAAAGCAAGAGAGAGAGAGAGCGAATGAGATGGAATTTTGAAGTGCGCAGGCGCAGTGCGAAATTCGTGTAAAGTACCAAAATTGTAATCGTAAAAAATATAAGCTATGCTTTCTGCCCGGGCTGCATGAATATTTAAATGTGCAACAATTTACGATGCACACACGAAAAGTCGAGGGTTAGGGTGCGAGCGGGACGGGGCATATGGGGGATTTCCCGGGAAGGACTTTTGGAGTCATGTTTAATGCAAAGCTGCGCATGGGGCGCGGTGATTTTGGCTCGGTTTTAGTATTCGGGCTCGAGGGTTTTACCTTGCTCGTGTGTGCCGCCGTTGTAAAATGCCTTGACACTTTCCACACGACCTTACCACCCATAGAAAACACCACCCCCTCGGCAACCCCTCCCATAAGAACACACGATATATGCATTTACCCTATAAGAATAGGACTTGTAAGACTCTCGAGGGCCTCACAATTGGCAAATTGATTCTTTGTCTAAGGGATTTGCATTGCTCATGTTCCAGCATCCTCTCGTCCACGCCCCCTTATCAGCCACACACCGCCCCCTCACCAACACACACACACAGGCACACACTAGAACATTTCGCATATATTTGTATGTTCGATTCACCCACCGATTCACAGCGATTTTTCAACGCCCGCAGCTTTTCGGCATCTTCCCGGATTTCTTTAGCACACGATTGTCAAGGTCCGCACTCAAAATCGGCTGGCAAGTCGATTGCATTGGGTAATTTACTAATTTTAACTTAAAACAAACACGGCCCGTGAGGAATTGATTGAAATCAGAGATGCGAAAACATCGATGTCTCTTTCGATAGCATCGGGCCGTGTTACGTTAACGTATAAATAACAGTTACGTTTCTGATTGGCAAAGATCTGGTTGGAAATGAACCGGTTCGTCGAGAACTAGAACTCCAGGGCTGCAAGGCTTATAAAGTGAACCAGTTCATTGCACACCATTTAAATTAATTATTCGAACCAATTTTATTTACAAACCATACTTTAAAGTAAAACCAATATTAGATCAATAAGTAACTACCCTTTTTGGGTCACATTTTAATTCAACAAAGCTTATTGGAATCAATCGACTGGTTCCAGCTGAAAAATACCAGAAATAATCGACTTTCAAACTGCTTTGTCGTTTTTCAAGATACAAAGTTTGGTCTGTTTAAGTGGGGCGCCAATATTTAAAAAGTGATTACAAGTATAAGTTTCTTAAATATTGATTAAATGAACTAAGAACCTCATATATACGCATATCATAACCTCTGATTTCAAATGTTTTTAAAATTACTTATTAATTTACGTGAATTTTTATTTCACATTAAATGTTAGACTTCGAATAGAGAATTTTATAATGCCCTATAATCTATATATTAAAAGTAAGAGGACTAATAACTACATCGTAATTTTATAAATATTAATTAATATAAATTCTTTTGGCAGAAATGTAAAATTTTTAATAAGACGCAAAATACGTAAACATGTTTACCTGTTCCTTTCTCTTTGGGAATGTTTTGTATAGGTTTTTATTTGTTTGACTTATCTGCAAAGAGCACTTGTTTTCATTTGATAAATACCTACTGCATGGTTGATAAATTTGCTTGAAAGTAAGATAATTCATTGCACACTGAATTGTTTCCGCTTGAGTGAAGTCGGCAAATATTTACGCGGTACGCAAGTGCATAACGTTATTGTGGGATATTTCACATTCGAAATTCGAACACTTTCCAGTTGTACAAGTTATGTGATATCTTTAACCATTCACCAACTTGGTGGTAAACCTTTTCTTTCTCAGCAATACACGATTTGCTTACCAGAAATAAACGATTCCAGTGCTATGGAAGGGATTTCCACTACGGAACCTTTATCAACTTGCTTTATCGCTATGCTCGTTCGCAGCCCATTGAATATTACCATATTATTCCCATTACTTCTCTTTGCGCGCCATTCAACTTTATCTATTATTATTATTATTACCCCATAGCATTTGATAAACCCATTAGAATAAATTAAGATCTTGGCATTAATATGCCGGGCACACACAGGAGTCCCTCAACCGAAGTCAAGGAAAACCCACACACAAACTCCCTGAGTTAAAGGAAAGAAAATAAAGAAGAAACCCGTAGGTGCGTAATCTTTAAATCAGCTCCGAAAAGGGGGTGGGGAAAGGGGTGGGGGTGGGGACAGGGGCCAATACTCAAACATAAACATCATCAATTACAAAACCTCGAACAACAACAACCACCGCAGAACGAACTGCAACAACATAAAGATAAGGTAGAACAGAAACAACAGGCCAACAAACACAGAAACATCAGCCAGATGAAGAAAGAGCTGATGAAAATGAACTCAATATGGCAATATTACTACAAACCAACTGAAAAAGGATGAGCAACAACAACCATTTCGAGATGAGCAGCAAAAAAAACAAGTGTTAATGAGCAGCAATACCCACAGTGGTCACCTCAAAAGATACTCCCATTTCATTGTACCATCGAATCCTCTAGGATCAGAAAGATACCGAAAAACAAAGGTTTCCTTAAGTGCGTATTTCATCGAATTTTTTTTTGTAAACTGGTGCTATTAACAAGTCTTTAAATTAATAAAAAGATTTATAAAAAAATTATAAATTGTTTTGTAAAATAACATTGTGTTCAAAAATATGGAATTATACATATATAATAAACACTTATTCTCCATGTTGAAATAATTTCCGTACATCAAACAAATTTTTCATTATAAAACAATGAATAAACACTGATTAAAAATTATAAAAAAAATGTATATCCTATAGAGTTTAAATATTATAAATATATTTTAAAGCCTTCTTAGTACTGGGAGCTTTTAAAGTAATATATCAAAATCCCTATCCAATAACCACTGTACCTAAAAAAAAAAGGACAAAAACAAAGGACAATACACAACTCACGTTAAGAAGTCGTAGGTCGTTGCTTTGCATTTGTTTGCTGCGTTGGTTGACAATAAAAAATACAACAAAAAAAGGAACCCGGCAAGCGGAGCAGAAGTAAAAAACAAAAATAAACTCGACAAAAGGTGGAGCAACAAAAGGGCAGGGAAAAAGGCTCAGCCACTCAGGTGAAATCAAAATCAAATTCAACGCCAACGATCGTCCCCGTACCTTTCGCAGTTCCTTGTATGCCTTATCCCCTAACCCTGTAGCCCCGTCTCTTTCTCTCTCGATAGCCCCGTCTCTTTCCCGTCGCCGATCCTCGTTCTCTGTCGCCGGTGATCGTCATCATTTGGACTTGCGACTGTCGCGCTTAATGCGTGTGGATGGACATGAACGTGTAGGATTCGAATTGACATTATAAAAACTGGTTTGCTGCCAATATATATTGCCGGTTACGCTGCGTCCTACGTCCTACGACCGAAGACCGACGTCCTACGCCCAGAGTTCTCCCCTCTCTTTCTGCATGTACCTGCCTACTTGGATCTGATTCCTGTTTGTTGTTGTCTCTAGGATATTACCTGCTGCCTTTCCAGGGGAAAAGTGCGCGCCAAAAAGATAAGAAAAGACTGGGGGATCCTCAACAATAGTAGCCTGTCATCCAAATGATCCGATAATGACAGTTGATATTGTGCGGCAATCCAAAATGTCAGATTTAAATGCATTGAGGATCATAAAAATATTATTAATTTCATCACATATTGATAAACATTCTTGTTTAACATAGTTGGATATTGTGATTGTTTTCCTATTAGCTGATTTATGTTTCGAGTTGTCACCGTAGTGATATTGCCAGATATTACCAGATGAAGAAGAGTGCACCAGAAAGATAAGGATGGTCGGGGGATTCTCCACAATAGTAGCATGACGTTAACCTGATCCGATAATGTCAATTGAATTTGTAAGGCAATCAAAAGATACCTGATTCTTATGGGGGAGTCCAAATAAGTTAATATCAAAGAAAGAATTGAGTGTCGAGCCCACAAAATATATATTATCTTAAAGATTATTTCCTTGTCATAAACCGATAACATTCTTGTACTCACTTAAGGAACATAAGATCGATCCAATTTAAGGTTCCAATAGGATTTTCTTATTTTAAACTAAAAGGTTCTGTGCTCAAGCACTCCGTTTGTCAGTCCCCCGAAACTGTACTTGGCATTGAGTCTGATGGGATTAGGGACTGACACAGCATCATTAGAGGTCGAAACCCTCCCTCACTCCCTGCGACTTCCCAGCCCCTTTGGGCCTTTCTCTTTTCGCCTGATCATGTTATGGCATATTCAGTTAATGTAGTCAAATTACATTGCCTGGAAATGCATCACGCAGCATACAGACGCATATTCGTTTACCATGCCTAAACTCCAGGCCCCCGATCTCGGATTCGATCCCAAACTCAGTCCAAGCCATGACCATGGCCCATATGGCAGGAGCAGCAGCAGCAGCAGCGGCAGCAATTAACTGCAAAATGTCATTAACCAGCGTCGTAGGTGAGAGGACAAGAAGAAGAGACGGACTGACATATGACAGGCACATCAAGCAGTCAGAAAACCCGACCAAACCAAACCGACCCAACCCAGTAGAACCCGGTTCAGCATCACTAAAAACGCCCTCGCTCGGGCCAAGCCCCTCATCCACCCTCAATGCACTGGCGAAAATGTTTTGTACGATCTTAAATATAGTCTTAATATATCAAAGGTCATGAATAAATAAAATACAAGTGTTTTTAAGCAATCCTACGCATATCTTATTTGTTCAATCTCTCGAGTAAATGAGATATAATGGCCAATAATAAGTTTCGTAATAAACGGTTATAATAAAATGCAGTGAGAAGATCATCACTTGTTATAAACCATCAAATATCTAAACACATATTTTACCAAGTTGTTAACGCTTTATTAGCAAAGGGGTATTGTGCATGTATCTAAATTACACACGTCAGCTGCTTAATTTGTTTATTAAATATTTACATTAATAGTTTGTTGATTGTAACTAAAGAGAAAATCAAAATAATAATGTTTAATAGTAAGCTGAACATATTTTGATTTCCATGAAGATAAAATAGCTTATAAGGTGATTTATAGATTGTAAATGGGTAATTTTTATTTCTTGGCGATGTTAAACTTGAAAATTATAGTCCAATAAAAAAGCTTTTTGATTTTTCGATGGTTAATTTAAATAAGTTTTGAAGTATGTACAGAGACTTCAAGCTATGAAATAGAAAAGTTTGACTGTATTTATCTGAAAACAAAATAAGAAAACTGTATTTTCTCTGAGTGCATCCTCCCCTCCCTTATGATCACTCCTCATGGCCTGTGTATTATATTCCCTGGACGTTCCACCTTGGCATTAAACGCTTGATTAAATTTCACTACAAATGGGTTGGGCAGGGGGAAGTGCACACACCAGCAGACGCTACAGGGATATATATGCATATCCATTTATTATTGGAAAAAAGGTCATCTCAGTTTCTGCGTCCATATGTTGTGTCCTGAGCCTGGACAGCTATCCATCCATCCAGCCATCCATCTATCCATTTTGTATCTGGTATCGTGTATCTTGTATCTTGTATCTCACAGCTGCTGCATGTTTTGACTGTCATCGCAATTAGAAAGCTCCGCTGATCTCTCACATGATTTGTTCTTTTCGTTTCTGCCAATAGCACTTGCATTTAATTTCCCATGAAACAAGTTCCCTTCCGGCGGAAAGAGAGGGGTTTATCGAGGTAAAAAATAAGGCAAAAAGAAAAGATATATTGCGAATTGTGGGGAAGCCTGAAAAGTGCGGCGCAGCGAAACGCGGTGAGAAAATGTTTTGCATTATTTACATTTTTACTGCAGTTAGTTACGTTCTCCGTTCCGTTTTGTTCTGACTCGTTTTGGCCATTACTCCCCGCTGCAGGACATCCGTCATCCGTTGCGCTTGCTTTGGTTCCTCCTCGTTTTTTGGATCATTCTCGCTTTTTTTCGGTTCGGTTTGGTATGGTTTGGCTTTATCGCTTGGCTTCCTGCCGCCTTTGAGCCCTGCTGATGTTGCTCTCATTAACAAATTGTCAGGTGTTCTGGGCTGGCCTCGTCAGTCAGTCAGTCGTCATGCTTTGGTTAATCAGCACAGAACCGATCCGAGTCCAACTAAAGCGGAGAGGTAGAATATTACACAAAAAGAAGCAATCCCAAAAATCCAAAATAAACCCTTTTCGTACCAAGAAATACCCATGACACGGGTTTAATATCTGATTATTTATAATATTTTTTAAAGATTTAATTCATTTTGTTTAAGCATAGTTTAAATTCAAAAGAGTACCTACGATTAAAATAAATAATTTATTAAGGTTGCTCCTACAATTTTTAAAATACATCATACGTCATGATATCCAATATACCCATAAGTTCCAGGTACCTGGTAAAACAGCCGTTCAGAACATGCTTGCAATTCAACTGTAAAAGCATTTAAACGGAAAGTTTGTCGGCTTCCCGAAACTTCTCCCCCTCTCTGATCTTCTCGGGGACCCCTTTTCTTCCCCTTTTCCCAACCGATTCTCCCTTTGTCTTCCCCATTTCTCTCACTGTTTACCTGTTGCTCGTAAACAAATGCCGCCTTAATCAATTCGTAAAACTGCTCAAACTTCAAGTGATAACAAACAAAGGCGAGACAGACGCTTGGATGGTTGGAAAGAAAGAAAGTCCCAGGGATCAGGTTCCGCACTCCGAGCCCTTTACTCACCCCCTTATCGCCACTATTCACCGAGTTTGTGGCCAAGACTCTCGTCTGATACTGGGATGCTCCGTGTTTATTTTCTCACACAGGCGGCAAAACAAATAAATTCCGTTGTCTTTTGGAGAATTGATTTTTGAAAACCTAATCAAATCGAACAGAGAGGCTGCACTTGGGATTTAACCCTTTTCTGGTTTTGGTGGTGGGTATATTGGGTTTGTGGCTTAAATGGGAGAAGCAATGATGAGAAAGGTTGTAATGCGATGGAATATTAAATCAAACATATTTAGCTTTTTTTTAAGAATTAAAAATATTAAAATTTGAGTGTTCTGTTAAAATAAGGGTATACAATATTTCTTTATATATTGAACAATCTATTTATTTTATAAGATCTTTTACTTCTAATTCTTACCAATTCTTTTTTTTTTTGGTTTTTGACCCCTAACCCAAAATTTTTTCTGTAAAAAGGTATTCATAGGTCGGCACTACGAGTTTTCCCCTTTCTACTTCCAACTTTTTTTATTGACGACCACCAGGCGACTGATGGGGCCGAAGATTTCCCATCCGCACTCGTAATTAAATATCCAAATTGAGTGTAAGCAAATGCCGGCGACTTCTAGCCCTGCCAGCTATGCAGGGGTTGGATCTGGATCGGGATCGAGATCGAGATCTTTATGTGGAGCTGTATCTGTTTGGCTGTTGGGCTGAAAATAGCGGCGCATTCAAGTGAGGCATTTTGTGCAACACACGCCAAAATGGGAAGCAGCAGTCGAAGGGGTGGTGGCAGTGGGGGGTGCAGCAGAGTTATGAGGGAGGAGGTGGCACTGCATTAGCATGGGCTGCCTTTATACACTCCCCCTCTCACTCCAACCCACTCCCCTACTTTCTGCTCTTTCCTATTTCTGTCTTTTTGTTGCTGGTGCTGCTTATGCAAACGCATGGGGCATGTCTCCCGCAACTGTAATGACTCCAACTCCTACACTGAAATTTATGATCCAGTTTTATTTTTATTTCCCATTAAACCTTTCTCGGCTCAGTTCAATGATCTTTAATCGGTTCACAAAAAAAATTTACAAATGAACCAATTTTTCTGACTTTTTATAGGGCCTTACATCATTCCAATTGAACAAAGAAGCTGTATTAAAAGAAAAGTATAAAGGTATGATAAATAAACATGAAAATCTTTCGTTGATGAAAGTTATTACGAAAAGATCTTAGTTATATTTAAGCAATTAACGATTTTAAGGTTTTAACTCTACTTTAAATTTAACAAACGGACGAGAAAATGGCCCTAAATAGACAAGGAATTTTTATAGAAAGAAAAAAAATTATTACCTTTTTAAAAGTTATTTTTTAAGTTTTTTGATTACCTAAAATAAATAATTTGTGTTGCCACTTATTACATTTCAAATATTTTACGATCTATCTCAATCGTATCAAATAGTATACAGAGCTGGGTACCCAATACTTTTTACAGTGCACCAGCTATCCAACTTTGGCTCCATCTGGCTGCTTTTAGTTTTTCTCCAACGGGCATAGACAATGAAAAACATTTTCCTGTCGCTGTCTCTGTTTCTGTGTCCCTTGTTGTTGTTGTTGATGTTCCTGTCCCTGACTCGCCCCGTCCCCTCTTGCCCCCTGCTCCCCGCCCCTGTCCTGGCTGCCCCTCCCCCCACTTAACCCCCCGGTCGCCGCCCATCGAACATCAACATAAAAATCCATGTGATGTCGATGACTTTTTTGTTTTGCCTGTTCGTTTTTGTTGTTTTCGTGCTCTATGCGTTTGTCGTTGTTGTTTCTTTTTTCGTTCTCCTCTCCTCTGCTCTCTCCGTCACTTACATATTTAAATGTGCATATGGTATCCACTCTCTCCTACGTGTTGTTTTTGTTGTTTCTGGCGTTGCGTAGTCGCATGTGAATGCTCTCTAATCTCCTAATGTCGTTGAACCTTTCCAGTACTTTTTTTATTGTGCCGTACGACTTTATTGTTATTATTATTTTCCGCGACTCTCCGCTTTTTTGTTGTTGCTCATTGTGTTTGCTTTTGCAGATTCGCTCGCCTGTTGGCTCCGCACGCGGATCTTCCGCTCAGATCCGCTCTCCTTGCTCCACTCACTCTCTTGAATTACTTTATGTCATAGCGGACAACAGCAACAACAAGAATTACCGATGACAATGATAACAGCAGCAGCAAAAGCATCAACAACAACTGACAAGGGCGGGTGTCAAAAAGGGGGTGACGGGGGCTCCAAACAATCCCCTTAAATTTTGAAGCATACTTATTCTAATTGACCGCATACATTGAACTTTATTCGGCTAAAAATAACCTGAACTCTAAAAGATACTTTTAGATTTTATATCACAAAATCCGGGTCGATAAACTAGAACCGGACTTTCCTTATAATTGTCATTACCACTTAAAAAATGTATCTGGTAGTACTTAAATCAATACTTTCGTTCTCAAAATTTGCCCCAAATCCTCTAAAAACTGTATAAATTTAAATTCGTCTCATCTTCAAGATCACTTCACGTCATAAAAACAAACTAGAGTGCACTTTTGTTTTGATTTCAATAACGAATTTTAACTTTGAGATCTTTTTTTTGTTTTTTTTTTTTTGTAGATATCGATTTTGAGATTACGCCCCCAAACCTGTGGTTGACATCCGAAAATAAATTTAAAAATCTTTTCCAACAAATATAATACCCCTTAAAACTATGTTTTCCCATCGCCCCTGACAAGTGCACACGTGCAATTCTGCCCGCTGCCTCGGGGCAATTATTTCCAATTTAGCAAAACAACACAACAGCAGCAGCATCGAGCATAAGCATCCAAAGCTATAGATTGGGACCCTGTCCGAGATCAGGGCTTGGCTGTTATGGACCTGCTCCTATTGTCTTTCCAGCAGTTCATTGCCCGATGCGCAGATGCAGCAGCTCTAGCATCATACTATAAAAACTCACGGAGAGAAAAAAGATAATACGTAATTTGGTATAGAAAATTAATAAAATGATTGGAAAACGGAATATTTATTGAACCAAAAAGTTACCAATTATACTGTAAATAATGTTATTAGTAGTTCTATAAAAAAACTTAAAATTTATAGACTTTTAAATGAATGTAACAAATAATTTAGGATAATAAGAAAAACAAAGTCATTAAAATAATGTTTTTATCATACTTTGATTTTATAATAATGCTTAGAATAAAACAAAGCTTCTGGGACACATTATTTTCTGTATAGGATACATTTTATGATATCTAAAAATCAGATATTCTAAGTAATAGGATTTTTATTAGTCATTCAGCCTTCACCATTCGTTTAGCTTTTTGTTTAAAAACAAGTAAATCAATTTTAATTTGTTCCGGTGCAGCCCCAACCCAACAGCGATCCCCATCATCAGCTTGGTCATCACAGGGACTGGAGACTGAGGACTGAGGACTGAAGACTAAGACTGGGGTCAGGCCTGCTCCATGGTCCATGCAATTACTCCATGTACTTGGGACTGTAATAACACGGACGCGAACTGTACGTAAACTGGTTGCAGGATGCTGTTGCAGTTGGAAACTTGGAAACTGGGAGACCTGGAGCCGGGCAGCGACTTTCTAGCCGGTGTTATCTGTCTATATCTATCTAGGAAAACCAGTTATTGGGGGCCCAGGCTTGTTGCACGCCCATTTCGAGCCGAGCCAAGAGCCAAGAGGAGGAGCAGCTCCTCATCCACATCGGTTGTTAAAGTTAAAGTGGCTATAGTTGCTGTTGATCGGAGCAGGACTAGACCTGTTGCTGGTTGCTGATCGCCGATGTTGCTGTCTGCAACTTGCAACTAGCAACTCGCAACTCGCAGCTCGCAACTCGCGGCTCCCAACTGGATTTGCCGAAGACTGTTGACTCCGTTGTTTTTCTATTGCCAGTTGTTCAGCAATTCAGAGGCTCTCGAGGCTCACGACTTCCTTCTTGGTTCTTCTAGCTGGGATATTGTATAAAAACAACTCGTACAGCTGCGAGTTCGTTGACTCCGAGTGGAGCTATTCTAATGCCCGGCAAACGTGTTTGGCAACTTGCAATCCGATTGGGAGTGGGGGAAAAATGGAAAATGGGAGTGGGAACACAGCTCCACATACTCCTACTCCGACTGCGACTCCCACTCCTCCGATTTCCATTTCCACAGCAACAACAACAAAAAAACATTCAGCCGGAGAAGTCATCGCCTTACTAATTGCCCACGAGTGAATTGAAATTGAAATGAAATTCGCATTGAAGCGTTAAGGGAAAATCAAATGAATTGCACATTGAAGCCGATGTGCTGCAAACTGAAGCGATTTAAATGGAAACGAACGAGGAAAACGGGTCGAGGTTTCAGAACGCCAGTAAACTGGATTCTCTTGATAACGAAATATGACATATTTAATGGTGATCCCTTGTTTACTTTACCCGAGCTCGTAAACGATTTTGTAATATTTACTCGAGAGGCGATCGTACAATTTAATTTTATTAATTATAGATAACTAAAGACCCATTTTACTTAATTAGTTTTACCTCATAATCCTGTTTGTTTTTGATTACTCCGTTATTACTTACAATTAAATTCAAAAATAAATATATTCTACTTATGCGGTTATTCCACTACATTGTTCGGGTCATTCATTAGAGCATTCATTGGAGGCTTAAAAAAGGGACAAATATATATGCTATTTTTGGGATTTGTTTGGATAAGATGGCATGGTCACTTAAAATTTAGACGTTAAATTTAAACTTTATAATTCAAATAACTTTGACTGGTTAAATCATTAAGGTTGAAGGCTGTAAAATTAATAGTGTTTTTAAATTGTTTTGGGCTGTTTAAAGTACATCTGTAATTGTTTTTAATTTTATCATACCCGGCATTAATTTTTAGGAAGGCAATTTTATATAAATTTATAGACGCAGTTATGCCTTTATATAGAAATATGCGAGTTATTTTTAGTTGGCAACGGAGTAATTAGGCCACTAAAATAATTTTTGTATTGTTCATATTTGTTTATAGCACCTTATTAGACGCAAAAGGTTTGGCAATTCAACCAAAAAAAATCAAATCAATTTTTATTATTGATCCCATTTCACAGTAGCTCTAATAAATGAGCAAAATTGTACTTTTTAGATTCAATTTTGCTCATTGCTCATCGGTTCAGGTAGTACCGTATTGAGGCATTTTACAATACTAAAAAAAAAATACCAAAAGTGCCCATCAGTTTTTACAATTTGCTCATTGATTGCTTATTGCAGCCGACATATATCTGTCTTGCTCGCACCTACGTAAAATTGTATATGCTGAGAAAAAATTGCACTAGGGGGATTCCCTAAACTGTTGAATTGCTGAATTGTTGAAAATTCAACAAAAAATTTCAGCAATTAAGGGAACGACCCAAAATGACTCCTGTTGAATTTTCAAACAGCTGTTATTTGTTGAAAAATTTCACGGTACTTAAAGCATGTAAAATTTGATTTATTATTGCTAGTTACTGTCTAAAAGTGTTACCAAGGTAAAAAGAACCACAAATATGCTTTCTAAGTTGATTTTAAAATAAATAATGCGTACTGGTGATACTAAAATGTTACAGAGTTGCCACGACTTTTAAAAAAAGGTGACAACTCTGGCTTTTCAGCAATTCAACAACATTTTCAGCAGCCCCGAGGCTGATGAATTGCTGAAATTTCTGAAAGTTGACTTTGTATGGAACAGCTGATTAACAGCTGACCAAAATTCAACAATTCAGCAATTCAACAGTTTAGGGAATCCCCCTACTAATGAATGACCCGAACAATGTAGTGGAATAACCGCATTATGGACCAATTTAATTTACAATTTGCACGTAAATAAAAACATGCAAAAGCATTTAATTACAGTTTTGCCTAATTGTCTTGTCTGGCAGAATTTGTTGTAATTTATGTAGGTTAATGAATAGCTAATTATTGGCTTTCAAACTTGTATTCGAGTAATCAGGTGTTAGCACTCGAATTAGGAGAATCTAGATAATGAGTAGAATTAACGTAACTAATAGCTCTTAATAATATACTAAACAAGAAATATTCAAAAAGAGATTGATTGATAACTTTTTTTCGCTTGATAATTCCAAACATTTAGTAAAATAATATTTAATAAATCATAAAATAAAGTATCATATATGAATTAGAGTTAAAACTTAAGGTAAGCTGTATCTTTTCTTTTTTTTTTTGTTCTTTTAAATATTTTTAAAAAGGTTATCCCTAGTATCATAATTTCATGAGATTGATTTTTCGATTATTTCATAGAAATAAATTTTCCAAACTTTTCGTCCATTCACCTCATTACAAAATTCCGAAGAGAAATTCGGCTGTCCATCACCGAAAACAACTTTATTGACACGGGCATAAATATCAATTTACGCCCATTTCTTTTGTGCCGATGATGGTTTTATTTCTCGAGCACCATCTGTTGCGGGCCAGTGTGCCTGTAGGGCAAGAACAGGGCCCGTCGAAGTGCCCAAGTGGATCTGGGACTGCCTTTGGGTCCCGGGGCTGGCCTGTCCATCATCATCGATAGGCCCAAGTTCTGAGTTCCGATTGTTGGTCTTGGGGCAAATCAGTCAGCGAGGCACTCAGTGGAGCGTGAATGGCAATTGCCGATATCCACACATTCAATTAATAAAATCAACAGCAGCAGCAGCAGAGACGGGGAGACCTTATCGCAATCGCCGGGACGAAAGGACCTGGACATGTCATTAGCCAGTCTTCGGTTCGGTTCAGTTGGTCCTCGGCCATGGCCGGGAAAAGAGTGGAGAGCTGGTCGCGATTCCTGCTGGTGTGGCTATATCGCTTTGCCCGCGGTCTCTCGCTGCTTTCCTCGAACTTGGACCGGGAGAAGCTACAGCTGAAGCCCCCAAGACGAGGCAGTAGTAATCGCATCCTCAGCATCCTGTGGCGCTGTCTGGTGGTCTTCACTTACGCAGGAGTATGGCCATTGCTAAGCGCATCCGTTGTGGGCAAACGACTGGAGAGCTATGCCGATCTATTTGCCTTGGCTCAGTCGCTTTCGGTATCCATTTTGGCCGTCGTATCCTTTATCATCCAGGCAAAGGGAGAGGGCGAATTTCGGGAGGTGATAAATAGATACTTGGCCCTTTACCAAAGGATATGCTCGACTACGCGTTTGCAGCACCTGTTTCCACCGAAATTTGTGGTTTTCTTTTTGCTCAAGTTGTTCCTGACCCTGTGCGGTTGTTTCCACGAACTAATTCCGCTGCTAAAAGCCGAACACTTCGAGGATATCGGCCGAATGGTGGCAGTATGTTTCAGCATATACATGTGGCTTGGAACGCTTTTCGTCCTGGATGCCTGCTTCCTGGGATTTTTGGTCTCGGGAATCCTGTACGAACATATGGCTGCCAATATCATGACCATGCTGAAGCGAATGGAACCCATAGAGTCGCAGGAGGAAGGAAGTCGCATGAGCAAGTATCGCAGGATGCGTCTGCTGTGCGATTTTTCGGATGAGTTGGACGAATGTGCCGCCATCTACAGTGAACTCTACCAAGTGACTGTCTCCTTTCGCCGGATGTTGCAGTGGCAAATCCTCTTCTATGTTTACTACAACTTTATCAACATTTGCCTAATGCTATACCAATATATTCTGCACTATCTCAATGACGATGAAGTGGCTCTGGTTTCACTGGTCATAGCTTTTGTAAAGTTGGCCAATCTGGTTTTGCTCATTATGTGTGCAGATTATACGGTGCGGGAGTCGCAGAAACCCAAGAGATTGCCCCTGGAAATAGTTTGCAGTGATATTGATGAGCGTTGGGATAAGAGTGTAAGTGGTTGTCCTTTAAAAATATATTTATAAGAATTTATACCTTTTCCAGGTTGAAACTTTTCTCAGTCAGCTGCAAACACAGAGACTGGAGATCAAAGTACTGGGATTTTTTCATCTGAACAACGAGTTCATCCTCCTCATCCTGTCTGCCATTATATCGTACCTCTTCATACTCCTTCAGTTTGGCATTACAGGTGGTTTCGAGGCATCGGATGATATTAAAAATCAGTTTGATTAAAATCAAATAAAAATTGTAATTATCACTTGGTTTAATGTTTTTCTAGTAGGGTTTTTTTTGTCTTGACCCTAAAAAAATAAATATGTAAAGTATTCTACGTTTTCTCAACACCCTCGTTCTCTCATCTTATTATTTTAGTTAACCTCTACCGCCGAAGTTCACCTGAGCCGCCCTGAGTTCATTATCGTTCATTATATCTCATTCCACAAGACATTCTGGTACATTTTTCGGAGTGCCTCTGAGATGAGCTCGTTAAGCGACCAACAAAAAATTAAAGAAATGGGAATGAGCAACAAAAAACAGAAATTTCACGTCTGACACGGTGTAATTATCATAGCTCCTCCACCTCCTGTACACCCGCTACTCAAATCCCATCTTCATTACTCCCACTACACTGGGAAAAATAAAAAATATTTAAAATAAATAAGTCCAAGATATTGTATACTAACATTTTACTATTGTTTTTTGAGAATTAATACTTTTTAAATGAGATCTATTAAAATTACTAACTAGGTAAAAATATTTTTTATATAAGCGGCTCATGTTTCTAAAAAAAAAATCGTATCCTACAAAACTTGGTTAGAAAGGATTTCAAATCGATTACTTAGTTCCCATCATAAAGTTAGCTTATATAAAAGTCAATTTTTTTTATTATTTATATAAACAATTATTTTAATGGACTGTTTAAGGCCATCAGTGTACGCCCATCTCCACCCCCCACAACTTGATCGTCATCGCCATCGTCTCGACTCAAGTCTTTGATTATTTTGGGCGTCAGCGGAGCGTAACGCGCTTGTCACGCCTATTATATATGTAGAGTCGACATTTCCAAGCGGAGGGGTTATAGGAGAGGCATCTGAACCCGGGATTCGATCCCAACTGACCCGTGAGTGCGACGGTGGCGAAATGGAAACAAAGCAAACACAACGGCAGAAATACGCGCCTTGGCCTGCAACTGAATTAATTTCCGAGCTCTCTGCTCCGCTGCACACGCTTTTTGTTTTGGGTCGGGGGATGGCAGGGGCCTACCCGAGATATATGTATATTCCCGCTTGGAGGTGGGGATCTTCCAATTCCTGACACTGACGAGAGCAAATTCAAATTTTTCGCTTGTTTTTTGCGCCCAGTTGGAGCCGCAGAGAGCTGGCCAAAAGCTCTGGCCAAGCCATGCATATTTCCGGCCAGCCGAGAGCTCTGATCTGATCACCGGATCCACCGAAACCCACTCAGGAAGCCAGTAGTCAGTACAGAACCTTTCCAGAAAACTGAGCACCGTTCCCGTTTCGCTGATTTCCTGCCGTTCGCAACATTTCAGGTATTTTGCAATGTAATTAGTTCGGAAGTTCCAGCACCGGCACTGCGATTGAGTCGAGAATGGTTATGGGAATGGGGATCGGGCCTGGAACTTTGGAGACCCAGCTGGGAGCTGGGAGCTGCTGCTGCTGCATAGTCGGGATGCCGCCGACAGTTGAAAGATGCCGCCGCCAAAGAGTCGCGGTTGCATGTACCACCCAATTCCCCCTCGACCCACTTTATGTCTTTGAGTATTTGTACACATGTAACTAGCGACGCAGTCAACTCACATTGTTCTGGGACATAGAACAACTAACAACTAACAATTACCCATTAGGTTGTGCTACTTGACTCCATTATTTCTGTTCAATTTATCAACATATAATAGGTTCATATAGTTTTTAAGATATTTTAAAGTTTGGTGTTTCGAATTAGTAACTATAGTCAGAATCCATTAAAGAAATATTAGCATCTCTGTTTTCAAATTTTATATCTTTCGATTAAGGTTTTGTGATCCAGTCCAGTCAGTCAAAAATCAGGCAACTTGGCAATTTTCATGCTTTTGAAACAGATTTAAAAATTTAACTAAATAAAAGAAGTACAATTCTTAGAAAAAACAAAGTATTATAAGCAGACATCGGATTTAAGGTGAAATCGTTTTTAATTAATTTGATTTAAAGCCACATTTGATTGGTTAAAATGTTTTTACAAAAACCTCAATTCAGTTTTGCCTAAATCTAATTATAACTTCATAAATAAAATTCGTAACCAATCAAATGTGGCTTTAAATCATATTTAAAAAAAACGATTTCACCTAAAATCCGATTTCTAATTATAATTATAAGGATCCTAACTTACTTAAAATACTCAATAATTCTATGAATAATTTTCTACCATAAAAATAAGGGGTATCAAAATGGATATAGTACCCATAGTTCTATTGAACGAGAGACAGTGGGTTGCCTTTGGGGGTCTTATCAAGTGGGCTGTTGAGCAAATACGGCGGCAAACACTTTGACCTTTGTAGAATCCACAGAAGCCGCCGCAGAAGCCAAACATGCGGAGAGCACCGGCTACGTCATGTTCCACATACTTTCACTTACGAATCGGCAGAAACAAAATAGAAACCACAATCGCAATCAACACGAAACGTGATCGTGAGTGGGGGGCAATAGAAAGAGATCGTGTGTCCATAAACGTGACATAAACAAAATAACAACTTCATTTGTCATAAGACTAGGAATTGAGGGGGTAGGCTCTTCAGGAGTAGTGTTAAATGGGGAGATCGGCAAACAAGCGTGCCCGAATGTTGTTTGAACTTCGTTTGTGGAGCAAGTCACTCTTCAACCCAGAACGAGAACGATAAATTTTTCTGATTGTGGGGCTGTTGTTACTGCGCTCGAGAGACTACATACGATCAGAATGCATAGTAAATTAAGTGGGCGACAGATACGCGAGCAGGCACAACAATACGATACCAAAAGAATACGATCGCGAAGGAAAAACATCTGTAGGTTGTGTTCGTATCTCAAAGATAGAGATATCGGGACAGAGTTGCGGGGGAGTGACCCGACTGGCCCCGTACTACGCTTTTCAGATCGTACGTACACAAACCAAAAACAGCAAATTCCAAATACCCGTTTTTGGCCTAAAAACCTACAAAGCCAACAAACAACAAGTTGCTCAACCGCCGAGAATAAAGTTCCACGAATTCGTGGATGCCCTACGGAAAGACTAAGCTTAACTTGAAACTGTTCTGGTTTTATGGTAGGAAATTACAAGTATTTAGGGTTAAAGGCTTATGTAACAGATTTATAGTCTCATATTTTTCTCCAGAAAAGCTACCAAATTAGGTCAACTCCCATTGAATTGCGTAACATACTTATTTTAATGATGAACTGTATGGTTTCTTTAAAAATATATATCTAAAAAATATTATTTATGACTATTATTTATTTTTTTTTAAATGAAATAGATATCATTTAAAAATATTCTTCATAAATAGATACACAATAAGTGGTTCCAGAAAAGACCGTTTTCGTTCTTTATTTCATGTAATCTAAGGGCTGAAAGCATTATTTCATTATCAAGCCCCCACTCAAGTATTTATCTTTATTACTACATCATCATTACGGCTTACAGACAATTTGAATATTACAAAAGGGGATTATTGAATGAGGTCAAGAACCCGCTGGGACATCGGAGTTTCGCTATCTTATCTATCGGTTGCATTAACCGCAGTTGCAAACGTTGCGACATGGTTCAAATAAATTCCCCTTGAGAGGGAGACCCAAAATCCATAATACCCTACACTCGATCGGTGGCGTATACACTGCGTCATTTGTGATGATTGAAAAAAAAAAGGAAAACGAAGGAGGGGGTGGTGATCGAGGGGCGATTCCAACACGCTCACTCTCTGACATCGCGTTATTTGTGTGTTCGATGAACCGAAATTCGAAATTCGGTATGTGTCTGACCCACTTTCCCACAAAATTTACGCACTTTATGGCAAATGGAATCCACACAAGAGTGTTAGAAAGAGCATGGAATAGAGAAGTGGAAAGAGAAGGGGAGACCAATTTAGAAAGAGACGGAGAGTGAGCGAACAGTCGGCAAACTTGGCCATTTAATAATTGAGGTCGACTACAGTCGATCGTAAAAGAATATTGATTTGTGGGTTTCACTCGTTACTGTATTTTATTTTTATTTTTTTGCTGCTGTAATTTAGTGTTTTTTTTTTGCTCCTGCAGGGAGAAAAAATCTTGACATAATAAGTTATTTCTTTAAAAAAGTCGTTGTCTAGCTTTCGATCATTTTCCACTTTAAAAATAATTATTAATTCTTGTAAAATGGAAAAAACCTTTTTAATACCATCTTTTTGAAACTTAAGTTTATTATGAAGAACTCGAACCTAATATAAAGCAATTCCAACATTTTTTATTTAACATTGGAATTCGATTATTTTTGGATTTTGTTTTGGAAAAAATAAAAAATATTCTTCTCATTTGTTTGATTTTTTCTCAGTGTGCTTTCCCATTTGTTGTCGTTGTTTAGTGTTTTTTCAAGCTTCGTGTTTCTCTTATTCTTTCGTGTAATTTACGCAACGTTCGCTCGTTTGTCGTTGTCTCTCGGCTACTTGTCTTTGCATTGAGTCGAGAGCAACAACACAGCAGCAGCAACAACACAGCAGCAGCAGCAACAACAGCACGAGATCAACAACATCTGCAGCAGCGCTGCTCGCCAGGCAGTTGTTGAACTTTTTTGCTTTTTTTGCAGCTCCCAAATCTGAAATCACAAACCAGTTTTGAGACCTGGGCTTGCCACACGTCTCGGCCAAATCAAAAAGCTGGCCAAAGCCAAACGAAAACTTGACGTACATCGCCCCCTCTCACTCTGCCGCGATGATGTTGCTGCTGTGCCGATGTTGCTGCTGCTGCTGTAGCTGTTGCTGCTGCTGCTGCCGCTGTTGTTGTTGATCTTTGTGGACTGTACTTTTTTGTTGTTTGTGTGTTTGAGAGGCAAAAGTTGCTGCTGCCCGGAGGGGGAGTGTTGATTGAAATCGATCTGTGGCAGAGCAACATGCAACATGCAATATGCAATGTGCAACATGCAGCATTAGTCACTCAGCCAGCCAGCCAGTCGGATTTGACCTTGTTGCAGTGCAACGGCAGCAATCTGTTGCAGCTGCGGATATCTATAATTTGGCTGGGCTTTAAACTGATCTGCTGGCCGTGTAATTAATCGCGCAGCCAACATGCTGCAGCATCCTAGGCCCCCGGGAAACCCCCTTTTCCTAAGAGCTTCTTTCGTCCCCCCTTTGCCACGCCTAGTGCTTGTCGTTTTTGAAAACGAGCGCATAAATGACGCTTTCCTGTGTACTTAAGGTGTCTAAACTTGACTACCGTGCGGAGTTGTCTGTCCCCTGTTCTCCCCTCCCCGCACACCTGTAGCTATACCCAATACCTATATCCATACCGAAACCCAGAACCATTCCCATTCCAAAACTCAAAATCATCCGCAACCTTGCCCAAGACAACAACTCCTGTTGCTGTTGCTGCTTCTGCTGCTGTCGATGACCATTATTTTAGCTGACGGCGATATATTTGCTCAGCTTCAGCTCGCACAGGGGCAGTGGCACCGGGGAACTCGCATCTGTGCGTCTGTCCGAGTTCGTGCACTCGAAATTTTTTTTTCGGAAATCATTTATCTGTGATTTGGTAAGATTCAATGATTTTTAGTACAGATTTTTGCTCCTTACAACATATTTTTCACAATAAATTTAAAAAAAAATTGGATTTTATTATTTTATTAACCCATTTTTTACCAAGGAAATATTTACACACATATTTTATTGAATATCAAGAATTCTTTTTAGCAACTTTATTTCAGTCTAAAAATTTCCATTAAATTATCTGTATATAAAATAATAACCAATTATATCTGATTAACCTACCTTCTATAAGTATTATTGTCCCATAAACTTATTCACGTTTTTAATGTTTTAAATGTTTTGAATAATACATTGTAGGACAACACTCACCGGTTTAACAAGCTTAAAGCATATACAACCTTGTTCTCAATTCCCCATCAAACGATTTATTCGCATCGTGCAATAACACTTTCGAAGACATATGTATTTTATGAGATTAAAAATCGAGAACAAGGCTAATTGTCATTTAAATGCAAATCACTTGTCAGTTGAGAGCTAAAAAGGGGAATGAATATAAAGTAAATTAAACTAACATGGTTTCATTTTTATGCATACTAACTATTAAACTATATATATTTCTTGCAGTGCGGATCCATGGGTCCATTGCTGTTTTCTTTGGGGTGTTGGCTACCGTCGGACGGATCGTGGGGCCTTTGCAGATGGGGCTTTTTGTTTTTGCTGTACCGCCAGTGCGGCACTGTGGCACTTCGGCACTGATGCCCAGATGTACAGCCACTGAGCGGAGCATGACAAACAGTTGCAGCCAAAGCAAATAATTAGTATACATCGATTATCTTGCGCCCAGGTCCGATCCCAAACCAACCTGGCCCGTGGCTACTGTGCAGAGCTTTAGCTATAGATTCTGCCTGGGTTCTGTTCTTGATCTGTGGAACTGTGTCTGTCGATATGGCTGCAAACTGGATCCGTCTCCAGATGTTGGCACGTTGCACACGCGCTCTCCCAGCATCCAACTTCCAACTTCTTAACTGGGCGTGTGTCGAGCGCCTACGCGCCCCCAAAACAGCCCACAAAACGGGTTCCCCTTCGCAGTTCGCAGTTCGCGATTCTCGGCAGCGGATTCGAAATCGCATTCGCCATATGTGTGCTCGTAAAATGCTCAGCCAGAAACTGTACGCCAACCCAACCAGATCTCGGGCTATGCCCCCATCTCCATCCTCATCCTCATCCGAAGACCCAATCTCCGACTCCATTCCCAACTCCAACTCCCAACTCGAGACGTGTGCTCAGCTCGTGCCAATTTCTTTGGGGCCTCGAACTTTTACAGTCGCCTGCGAATCGTTTTGTCTTTACTTGGTTTCTGCATATAAATACGAATATTCACATACAAATAAACAAGGTATATACTTGGGTACAATAGGGTGGGTCGATATAGTGCAAGCAATATTTGCCTAGTATATGGGGATCTATCTTTCTATGATACCAAGTTAGAACAGAAACAACTACTGATTTCTTTTTAGGTAAAAAATTGTACTGGTAAATATAAAAAAATTATAAAATTCAACTTTTATAAGATAGAAATTTAAAATCCCCTTCTATAAAATAGTCTAAAATTTAAAAGATTGATAAAAATTACTTTGATTTTATTTATTTCCTCATTCAAAATGATCCACCTTAATACGCAAATATAAAAGTTGTGTGTGTGTGTGTACTTAGATGGCAGCGCGTCTAGAAAAGGTTGGGCAGCAATTGCATTAATGTGCCATTTTTAATTAGCTCCATGAATAAAATTGACAACCCACTGGGACCTGAAAAGAGCGATGGATAAGGGGATTGAGCAGCGATCTACGTGCTTTTCCAGTTCGAAACGCAATAAAGTCAATTTTAGCTGTGCATTCCGCAGATGGAAAATTCCAATGCATTTCGTGACGGCACCTTGATTGAATATGACCTAAATCGATCGATGTGGAAGCCCAGTAATTGGCTTCCTAGCAGCCTAGTCGGGGCAATTATGAAAATAAACAACAAATTGGTGTGATAAATTCCAAAAAGAATTGATAAGATACGATCAACTTTCACAGCTCATTATCGTCTTGGATTTTTGTTAAATTGAGCTGTAAACTTGTTAAATCAGGAAAAGATCTCAGGTATCATAAAAAAAAGATTTTTAAAATAACTATTTCTTTTTAAAATGAATTATCCACTAACAAATACAAATTAATAACTTTAAATCTCTTAAACAATTTTTAACCAGAAAAAACCCAGCAATAAATCCAAATGTATGATTGCATAACTGTTCTTCGCACGCGTAATTTTTCCACATTTTGGGACCCAGAAATTCAAAATCTTCTTTTTTCTGCCTACCATGACTGTTCTTCCGTTGAAACATTCATGACCAGATGTAGTCCCATGTAGATCAGATTAGATAACAGGCCCGGCGGCTGCCTCAAGCTCTTATATCATCGAGCGAAAAAGGCTTATATCATCGAGCTGCCAACTCGAAGCCCTTTGCCTGATTGAGCAATAAATAAATTAGAACTAATTACGCCCATTGTCGATCAGTAAAAAGGGTTTTTGTTAGCTTTAGCGGCAGTTCTTTGGTTTTCGCCACTCAATTTGGGCGGAATTATAGCAATCAACTGGCCAGTAGTTACATTTTAGCAATTCTCGATGGGTTTCCGGGGCCCAAGAGCAAAAGCTTTTAGGGCTAATGGGTCTTCGTTCCCTGCTGATTTCCAAGTTGCTACCGGTTGCCGCTCCGATTCTTTAACTCTTGATTGAAATCGAGGCTTTCATCGGCATAATCATCGTAATGATGATGAGATTTCCTCCATCCGTTCTCGTAGCTGTACTTTTTGGCCAGAATGGGTTTGGGCATGGGTACGATGGGTATGGGTATGGGTTGTTGGCCAAAAGCAAGCACCGCTACCTGCACTCAGGCAGGGAGCTTCACTCCCAAGTTCGGGAACTGGCTGATTCTTTTTCTTTTGTCTAGTGAAATGTTGAAAGCATCATTAATTTTTTTTCGTCTCTCTTGATTCCGACTTTATGCCTTTAGCTTTGCCTGGCACATAGTTGCAGGTAAGTATGATAATTGCGGAATGAAAGGAGAGAGAGAAAGATTGAGTGAAAAAAAGTGACCCATAATTACCCAAGGCAGCAGAACAATCATGGGAAAACCGACTGTAACTCGGCTCGGTCTCATACCACCACACCACCCCGTCTCCACCTCCACAGCCCCCTTTCTCTGTCCCTCGGCTGTGTCTCTTATGAAGTACAATTATTTGAGCAATGCTATGTTTTATGATTATCTTGCCGTTTACACAACACGCACAACAAAAATGGAGGAGGGTAACTAAAGTCAAGCCATATTTTTGGTCACCGTTTTGCGACTGGGAGATACCCATATAACTTTTTAATGTCATAAGCAAGATATTCATTTTGAAGAAAGGTATTTGAACTAACCAAGATAATAGTAAATTATTTTAAAAAAATACATTAATAGATTTTAAAGTACCTATATAAAAATGAGCTATTTAATTACCAAATAATTTTGGAATAATTGTCATAACACATACCTTTTAAAAAAAAAAATTAGAAATTAATAGATTTAATTAGATTATTATATAGTTATCTCCTTTTAATATTTTTACGTTATTGTACAATGCAATATTTCTTACTAAAATGTCTCTAAGTTTCCAGCCAACTCTGTTAAATATTGGGTATACAGGGGCACCCCAGAGTTCCAGTAAAAAAGAGCAGAATCTCAGCAGGAGCAGGAGCAGAACCGATCGGGTCATTATTCCGGGGCCCAGCTTCACTGCCAAGATAATAGTGTTCATCCCATCTTGGGTCTCTGCTCTCGGGGCAATTTGATTTTTTATTATCGCCGCCGTTCGCCGGCCCTTTGTCCCTGTTTTTTAGTGAACCTGACCATCCAAAGAACAAGTGCAGTGGCAAGTGCACCTTTATGGGTTTTTCAGTTTTGAGGACCGGCTTTTTGTACCCTAACCTATGCTAATTAGAGCGACGGCCTCGGCCTTGTTTTTATGCGCCTTTTAGCGTGAACTGTCCGCTGATAGTCCCCCCTCGGACCCTCCATCACCGGAGTGCTGCATAAATTTTCTGCTTGACGTCAGCATGAATGTTTAATTAATGCCGCGACCAAGTTTCATGGGAAAAGTTGCAGCGGAACAAACGGTTAGGCGGAAATTGGGAATTGGGCCCTGCAACTGCCGATTTGAGCAGGGGTTTTTGCTGTAAAATTCCGTTCTTTATTCATTGTTGTATTTGCGTGCAACCGCAGGACAGGTGGGCCACTTGGATCGTAAGGCTTTGGACAGGTGTATCGTATCGCAAGGTTGTTAGGAGGGTGCAGTACCGCAACCAATGCGTGACGCTGAATCAAATTTGCTGCGACTGCATGCCGTACTGTACCAGAAAGGTCAGATAGGTGACCATTGCCGAGAGAAAGAACAGAGTCAGCTCGTTGGAGACCTCGAAAAGGCCCAGAGGACACACTTGCAACTCCTGGTGGTGAAGGCGGCCCAGGAAGAGCTCCAACTGAAAGGATAAAATTAATAAATACCATTAAAAATATAATAAAATTACAAAAAAAATTAAAAAAAAATATTTTTTAGATTTTTTATTTGTTAAAATTTATTGTGGATTTGAAAAGCTAATTTATATACTAACCAAATTGTGTGTTTTTAGTGAGTTTATAGTGTTTATAGAGACAAAGGTGCGTTTCTACAAATTTCTTTTTTCAAATATTAATTTTTTTTGTTTTATTTTCAAATTGGAATACAAAATAAAATTTTTCTTTAATTTTCAAGTAGTTTTACCACTAATCCAAAAGTGGTAACTATAAGTTAACGTTAGATAATTATATAATTATTATTAAATAAAAAAAAAATAATTATACATTTAATATACATTTAATATTACCTTTTGGTGGTGCCTATTGTTTTCAGTCACGTAGAAATTCTCCAGACTTAGACGCTTCACCAATCGAGAACCACTAACAGCCGAATGCACGGACATGGTCAGCAGCACCACATCTATGAGTAATTTGATAACCAAGCCCCAGAGGTTGAAGACGTATTTCCTCCGCAGAATGGCGTGATAGGAAACCATGGCCATGGCCAAAAGACTTTGTGCCAATGTGAGAAAAAGTGGCAGATTAAACAGCCGCTGGAATCTTTGTGACACCTGATGAATTTCCTCGTAAATTCTTAAACACTTGTTCAAATTCGAGAAGGCTTCGCGAGTGGGCTGGGTATTCGAACCAATGTCATCTTCATTCAGACAACTCAATTGTGCCCTCAACTGGCAGTCCACATAGTTGTTCAAGTCCTTGTAAAGGACACCAATGCTGAGGTAGCCAAGAAAGCACATATGCATTATCATTCCAGTGCCAATCGAGGTGTATAAATCACACAATATAGTGAGCAGAAACCAGGGTGAGAACATAAACCGAAAAGCCAAGAATACGAAAAGTAGGGAGACAACTTTCAGGGACAACAAAGCGAACTCATTCTTGTCACCGAATCCAATCCTATGGGAATTTGTCAGCTTTCGCAGTCGCCAAAAACCAGAAACCGATTGACCAGGATAAGTAGCTCCTCTCCAAACCAAAACTGCAGCACCAGGATAATGACACTGCAGAGCAGACATCCCAACAGCCGGAGAGCAAAAAAGGCACGAAGATAGAAATCGGTATATTGGTCTGCCCATATATCGTAGGTATAGCCATAAAAAACACTGGTCAAAAGTCGGATACCCAGGCAGATCCACAAGTTACCCCGGAGCTTAATGGCAACCAGACGGGAGTCGAGGTCCTTTTTCCTCTCAATTCTAAAGGTAATCACTCCGAAAATAGTGCCGTAGAAAATGCAACTGCGAAGCAACAGTCCAGATACCCTGGAAACGTTCAGGCAGCGCAGTATTCGCGCCATGACTAACAGACCTCAAATGGTAGAGCCGCACTGTATTAACCCATTAAGTAATTAGTTTTCCGATTGACTGAGCAGCCAGTCTCTTGTTGATTCCTATCTGGATTTGGTTTTCAATTTAGCTAATGACAACGCAACTAGTCTATTTAATTGTTTAGCAGTGCGTATTGCTGATAAATGATGTGGGATAAATGTATTTTAGTTATTGGTTAATATCAATAAACACAATTCACAATAGATTTGTTTGAATGCCGTACTGCACGACGTAAGTGAAATAGGTGATCATGCTGGACAAGAAGAGCAAGATCACTTCGTTGGAGACCTCAAACAATCCCAAGGGCCTTACGCGAAACTCGAAGAAGTTCAGGCGACTCAAGAACATTTCCCACTGAAAAAGAGGCAATAATAAGTATTATTTGAATCATCATAATATAGAGCTTAAAAATATTGACTTTATCGATAATTTCGATATTTTTCAAAATGTTTCGATAAAAATAATTATAATAAATTAAATTTTTCTTCTTGTTCTTGAAAACGATGTTACAATGAAAATATCGACATTTTTTTAAGCTCTACCATTATAACCATAGATAACTCACCTTGACATGCCACTCCTTGTGATCGCTAATGGGACAGTTTTCCAAACTCAGACGTCGAATCACCCGGGAACTGCTAACCGCCTCGTGAACCGCCAGGGTGAGAAGTATTACGTCTGCGAAACTTTTCACCACCAGGCCCCACATACCGACTTTGCTGGGATACAACTCAGCTCGAATGATCACCTCGTAGGACAAAACGGTCGTGGCGAATATCTTTCCAATAAGAATTATGAGAACGGGCAGTTCCAAGAGGCGATGAAACGAGCGGCCCACGCGTTCGATTTCGTCGTAAACCGATATACACTCATCCAGGCGATTTTCGACAATCCTAAGCTGCCGTCGACTTACAGGACCTCCGCCAGGACGCTCCAGAGACCTTAGCTGTCTTCTTAGCTCAGAACGCACAAATCTATTTGCCTCGGAATAAAGAGCGGCTACACTGAGGTATCCAAAGAAGCCAATATGTATAATCATCAGGGAACCTATTTCGAGGATTATTTCACACGCTATCGTGAAGAAACTTAACCAGTCGGGTAGATTCCACAGCTGGCCCAACTCGCAGTACAATTCGTAGACCAAACAGGTGAATTTGAAAGTGAGCAAAAAGAACTCCCGTTTGCCGCCGAATCCAATCCGTTTTAAGGACGACAAACGACGAAGACGACGAAATAGCCGCAGGAAACTGTTGACCAACAGGAGCAGCTCCTTATCATAGCCAATCTGAACCACCACAATGCAGGCGGCACAAATGAGGCTGGCCGAAAGACGGAGGCATTGCAGCATCCACTCGTAAGGATCCTCGATTTCCGCCACGTAAGGAGCACAGAAACAGCAAACTGATGTGGCGCTTATTAGTCGCACACTCAGGCAGAACCACTTGAATCGATGCTGATTGCGAGCCACCAAGGACTTGTCGGAGGTCCTTTGTCCAATGTCAAAACAAATCACTCCAAGGATCCGTGCATAGTGATAACTGCAAAACAGGATAACCGCCGAAAGAGCCGGCAGGCTTACCTTCCTGAGACGTTCAATCATGACTGAAAACTATTCCTATTCGAATGACCAGTATATATGGCTCGGTGATTTCCTCACCTTATTTATTTTCCTTGTAGGCACTTTCTGTTTATTTACTTTACATGTTGTGATTTTCCTTAAATCGATTATGTTAATGCACACAAAAAAATTTGCTTGGTAAAATTGACAAACAAAGATAGTTACGTAACTATTAAAATAGTTACGTGTATTTTGTTTTTGCTTTGGGTTTGTGTCTTTGCTAATTGTGTGTATTTTGTTGTTGTGAAATGACTATTTACTTAGTAGAATTGACAATTTTGCTGGTTGGGGCCTGTTTGACAATTATTACAGTTGATTTTACTAAGTTTTTTTTTTGTGTGTGGGATTAAATATTATAATACTAATCCAAGCGCAAACTGAACTGCTTTTTTAATTTAATTTTATTCTTTAAGGATTATTATTAAAATACTAATAGATTAAGCAAATATAATATCTATCTATTTTGTTATTTAAATATATACCTATTTATACATGTTAGTAAAACACTTATATTATTCATGTTTCCTTATCAGAATCTAACATAAAAACTAATAAAGTTATTTCCCGCACACAAAAAAATTTGCTTGGTAAAATTGACCAACAAAGATAGTTACGTAACTATTAAAATAGTTACGTGTATTTTGTTTTTGCTTTGGGTTTGTGTCTTTGCTAATTGTGTGTATTTTGTTGTTGTGAAATGACTATTTACTTAGTAGAATTGACAATTTTGCTGGTTGGGGCCTGTTTGACAATTATTACAGTTGATTTTACCAAGTTTTTTTTTTGTGTGCGCGAATCTGGATTACATATTGCACGATAAAAACCAGATAAGAAACTATACCCGATACAATGGCAAGGAATAGGTGATTGGAAACATCAAAAAGTCCCAAAAGACGAACCCTAAACTCGTTTAAGTTCAGATGGGTGACAAACATCTCCACCTTATAACAAAATAAATCAATTATAAGCACGAAAGAATAAATAATTAATAAATTTACTTACCAATTTGATCCAATCTTTAGACTTGCCGACAAAGAAAATATCCAGTACGAGTTCCCGAGTGTATCTAATCTGATTGCTTGCTCCTTGAATAGCCAAGGTTAGAATGAACACATCGATTATATTTTTAACAAATAAGATCCAAAGCCAAATTTCGGAGAACTTCCTATTGGTAATCATTTTATAAGAAATCACGACTATATACAAAAGTGTCTGGACTACGTTTAAAAATAGATGTACATTTAAAATATCTTGCAGAAGAATAACCACATAAGAAATCTCTTGAAAAATCGTCAATTTTTTCTTTAATCTCCTGGTCCTATTTATCTGGAATCTAAATTTATAAAATTGAGCTCTTAAGTCGAAATAGACATTTTCATTCAAGTTCGTATACAGTACACCCAAGCTAAGGTACCAAATGAAACTTATTCGCAAGATCGTGTTACTAACAATAACTACATATGTGTAACTTGCCCACCCAATCACATTTTTTACACTGATTTTCCACTTTAATATACCCAGCAAGAACACAATTTCTTGGACTTGACAAACTAAGGAAAGAATGATTAGGAATAATTCTCGTTTGCCCCCAAATCTCCCAATTTTTCCAAAGTTCTGTATTTTTTCCTTGCGAAAGATTTTAAGATATCGGTTGACCAACTTAGTCACTTCTCTTCCATGAAAAATCTTCACGTAAATCATCGACATATAGCAGGGAATCGAAAGTATAAGGCGAATCGAGTTCAGTACTTTATCAATTGTCATTTCTCTGTCCCAAATCCACGCACCGTATGTATAAACGTATATGCAGAGAGGCACCATTCGTAAAATGACCATGAACCAATTCCACCACGAACGACGATTACTCCAAGTTTCCTCCACGACCATAACATTATCCGACGACTTTCTGAATCGAAAGGAGAACAAGCCCAGGCATCTGGCGTATAAAAACATGGCGCGAAGAATTCCGGAGGATAATTTTGAAGCTTTCATCTCCCGAAAATCTAGCTGGACTTGTTTGCGCTGAACCCCGATCGAAAGTGAAAAATATTCGGTCACATTAAAGTCCCTCTAAGTGAATTACCTTAATAGCTACTTGGCTTCTGATAATATCTCTTTTTTGGATTGACAAGCGGGGGTGGAAATGTCTGTGACATGTTGATAAAACTATATAAATGAAGCAGTGGAGTATCGAGAAAATGATAAAATATTCCCATATTATCAATAAATAGAAATGAAAGCTTTCACGAACGGAACTAGTTTGGGATAATATTTTGGTTTATTAAAGAATTAAAATAGTTAGAGTGCGGACAATGCAATAATTTAGTATGATGTAACTAAAAATACAATAAATATAATATTAATAAATACATACTAGTTCTGCTTTAATTTAATTACAGATTGAATAATAAAAATCAGATAACTATTTATTCCCGAGAATATTACAAGAAAAAAGTCGTTAGAGACATTAAAGAGGCCCAACGGTCGGACCTTAAACTCGTTTAAGATTAGATGTGTGACAAATATTTCAATCTATGGGAAAGAAAGTTGTATAATTTGTAACACAATTTATAAAAGATATAAACTCACAGTTTTGTTCCAGTTCTTTAGCTCTTCTATAAAGAACAGGTCTAGAGTAAGTTGGCGAATGCATCTGAACTGAGTGCCTGCTTCGTGAATAACCAAACATAATGTAAGAACATCGAGTAAAATTTTAATTATAATAGAAGACAACCAAAAGTCTACTAAATCTAAATGAACAACCATATTATAAGAGAGAACTACTATGTACAAAAGTGTATGGACCAGGCTCAATAATAGGTAAATATTACAAATATTCTGCCATGAAGTTACTACATAAGAAATCTCCCTAAGCAGAGAAATTGATCTCTTCAATCGTTTGGTAATGTTTGTTTTTCGCCCTTTATCTTGGACTTGGAAACTGATTTTTTTCCTCAGATCCATATAGAGAATATTCAAGCCAAGGTACCAAAAGAGGTTGGTACGTATCATCATATTACTGGCCAAACTGACATACGTAAAGGCAGCCCAGGTCATTATATTATAAAGAATACGATCGGAATTAAGGACCCAATCTAATAGTCCAAACAGAAACACAATTTCTTGAATTAAACAGCCCAATGAAACGAGAATGATAAATAATTCCCATCTGCCTCCAAATCCTGTGGGTTTTCTGATTACTCGCCGAAATAGGTAAATGTAGTCGTTGACCAACTTAATCAACTCTTCGCCATGAAATATCTGAAGGTGAATCAAGGATAAATAGCTGCCGATCGTTATTAAAAGACGAGAGAAGTGCAGTACTACAATCACCCACTCCGAATGCAATAACCAAACGCAGTATGTAAAAACATTGATAAAAATCGGCACAACTCGCAGGATTATTGTGAACCACTTCCACCACAAACGATTGCTCCAGATATCCTCGATGATCAGATAATTATCCTTTGAAGTCTTCAACCGAAAAAAGACCAATCCCATCCATTTGGCAATGACAAACAAGCCACGCAGAATTCCAGCGGATACTTTGGGTACTCTCATCCCGAAAAATTTACTCGACTTGTTTCTTTTTAACTTCAATTGGAATAGAAAAGTACTAAAATGAAATTTAGTTAGCTAATGGAAAGTTAACCCCTAAAAATATCTCGGGTTTCATCGGGACGGGAAATACATCACATGTCAAACTGATTGTACTGTATGCCCTGAATATAAGTAAAAAACTCCTAGAAACAATTACTTAAATATTTCTATAGATGATATTGTAATCGAATTACAGAATTAATTTTCGATTATTAATAAAAGATAAAACATTATAATGTATTTATATTTGCCACGAACTTAAAATAATACCATTGCAAATACAGAAAGATATTTATACATTTTTTATAAGTTTACTAATTTAAAATTTTTTGTAACATTAGTAATACTCTACAACTGCAAATTACGTTCTTGCATTACAAATTGTACGATAAAAACGAGATAATTAAGTATTCCAGATAAAGTTATGAGGAAAAACTTGTTTGATATATCGAAAAGCTTCAAAGGACGAACCTTAAACTGGTTTAGGTTTAGATGCGTAACGAATATTTCCACCTAGGGGCAGTACAAAAATGTCATTAGTGGTATTACAGTAATATGTTTTCTTACCGTTTTGTTCCAATGGTTCTGCTCAGAGACAAAGAAAAGGTCTAGAGAAAGCTCCTGAATGTATCTAAACTGATTAATTGACTCTTGAATAGTCAAAATTAGTATAAGGATTTCGGTAATCAATTTTATTAAATGAAACCACTGAGAAAATTTCCAAAACTGCAAAGTGGCAACCATTACGTAAGAGATCACGACTACAAAATATACTTTGTGAACCAGGCTTAAAAATAGGTAAACATTAGTAATGCCCCGTAATGAAGCGACCACACAACTTATCTCGCTGAAAATAGACATAATGCATTCTAATCTTCGTTGAGAATGTTTTGGTCTGGGATACTGAAGCTCAAAACACATGCATTTTTGCACCTCTGTGTACAAAACACCCAAGCTTAGGTACCAAACAAAAATGATGCGTATTAGCATATTACTTGCGAAAACTGAATAGGAAAAGCATCCCCAGGATACGATTTCTCCAACTTGTTGGGCCAAAGGTACAAAACTCAAGAGATATAATACCTCCTGAGATTGGAAACCAAAAAATATGATGATCAGCAGTAACTCTCTACCGCCTCCAAATCCAGTACTTTCACTGAAGGTCAAGGACTTTATTTTGCGATATAGGTTAGCGTATTGGTTCAGCAACTTAATCACCTCTGTGCCACGAAAAATATGTAGGTTGTCCATTGATAAGTAGTTCAGTATCGTAACCACCACTTGTGTAATCTTTATAATTTTGACTAATCTGTCTTCCTTTCCAATCCACAAGGAGAACGTATAGATGCTAAGACAAAGAGGCACAATTCGCAGGATAACTGACAACCACTTTCGCCTTGGACGATTCCAGCCGCTTTCCTCGAAGACGACAACATTATCTTTCGAGTTCTTAAATCGAAAGAAAACCAAACCCAAACATCTGGCGAAAAAAAATGCTCCACGTAAAATAGTGGCTGATATTTTGGGTACTCTCATGTTGTCCAATGTAGATAGAACTTAACCGCTTGGCTTTAAATTTCAATTAAAATGGATTTGCAATGAATGCAGTTATAGGCGACTTAACTCTTGAAACGATCTTTGTTTTCTTTGTCAGTGACAAGTGAGGGTGGAATTTATCAGGGATTGACTGTCAAAATTTTATTGCTTTACAAGGTCCCTTGGGTTAGACAATCGGATTTCCCCGTTTTAATTAAATTTGTTCAACAAAAATTAGTGGTATTTTTGAGTTACAATTTTCCTTTCATTTCCCAGTCTTGGAAATTCGTCTGGACTTATTCCAGTCAGATTCTCGACATCTCAATAACAAGGCAACACGTTCCCATTTTAAGATCACGTTTCTGAGATCTACGAGTACGTATATTTTAGGCTTCCCCTTTTCGAAGACCCTTACTGCAAGTTGGCCTGCTCATCTCATACTTTTGCTTTTGATTCACACGCTCACGATCCGAGGCGATGGGATGCGATCCTGGCTCTAAGCTCGCTCTCCTCTAAAAGGCAATGTAAATGACGCCCCCATTTCATGCTGTACGTGATCTTCCCATACAATATCTTCTGCGCAACATCTTCACTGTCCTATCCGAAAACTGGGAAACGATTACAGCGCCCAGCGATTTGCGTCCGCATCTGAGAGATCTTTCGAGTCTGTCAAGCAGGGAATCCCCCCTCGAGCTGCCCCCACCCACGCTTCCCCTCTGGGATTTCGCCTTTGTCTGACATTTGAAAAGAATTTTCACGTTGTATGATTTATTTTTTTCCCTCATCTTCTTTATTTTCTGTACGCTTTGGTTTCGTTTTTTCTTTATTTCTGTTTTTTTTTTTTTTTTTTGAGGGCAATTACAGTAACAACGCTTGGGCACGTACATTTTCCGGCATTGTACGAAAATTGTGGGAACAATCAACGAAATAAACAAAAGTGCTTTGCATGTCGTTGATTTGCCCTGCAAATTGCTCGGACTTGGCCAACTGAAATTGCTATGGCAACAGGGGAAACAGCATCAACAGCAGTTGGAAAAGAAGACTATCTTATCGCGACGAAGACTCGAATACCTCAAGACTGTGAGTCAGATTTTATGGAGATTTATAAATGGCAGTGAAAAAATTCAGATAAAATTTTGATTAAAATAATCGTTAGTGTTTCGTTTATATATTTAATAATTTAATTTATAAAATGTATTTGTCGAATTATAATATAACATATTAAAAGAGATTAAAAGAATTTTAGTTGGATTTTTTTTTAGCTAGTCACTTATCGTAAATCTTTGAATCTTTTTTCTATAGAACATACTTCTCTAAGAATCTTGCTGAATTATAGCATAATAATATAATCTCCCATTAGAAACCAATAAACCCCCATCTTGAAAGGGTATAGTGTATACTATGGCCAATGATCCGAGTCGAGTGGGGCCAAGGAAACGATGCGAAGCCACAAGTTGGTCAGGAGATTAGAGCAGCTCCACTGTACTCCTCATTTTTTCCCCTTTCTTGACCTCACGTCTTGCGGGATGGCCGAAGGAGGGAACGAGATGGGTGATCAGAGAGCGAGATGCATATGGGGAGTAGGGGCACTCACTTCAGGGCTGATTGATTTCAATTTCTGCTACTCACATACATACTTACTGCTGTCAGATGGCCTTGGCTCGCTTTTCACGCTTTTCCAGACATTGCACCCCACTCGACTGCAGCCGCTGACATTAATGGTGATTAATGCGAAAACGGAATGCAATTAAATTCCGCCATTTGGCCGTGCCATAAATTATTGTGATTTCGCAGCGAACAAAAAGTCAAATAAAATGTAAAATCGAGGAGGAATAGAGTAACAATGTGTTCTTACAAAAAGCGACACCCTGTTTTCGGTTTTTTTTTTCTTTTTTAATGACACTGTCTTAGCAGTACCGTTATGGCAGAAAGAGGGGGCAAATCATCGACGTTGTAAATTTTACTTTGCAGCTTTGAATTTATTGCGTGGCGAATGCGAAAAAAACGCGAATTGCGAATTGCGGCCAACGCGACTTTGCCGAGAGTACAAACACCTCTGCCAAGCTTCCCCTCCACCTCCCCTTCACCCGCTCAGGCTGAGCTCACAGTGACGGTCAAATTAATAGCACTTATCAAATCAAATTTAAATTGAGAAATACTAAGTAAGTTATTTCCATTTGTGTATTTTGATATTTTTTTTGTAAATAGAAGAACTCTTTGGCAACTTTAAATACATACATTAAAAAGTTCCGCCACTAAATGTGAATTAAATAAAATTTATATCACAAGTAATCTTACAGTCGCCAAAAGTATGCTACATATTATAATACCATTAATAATCTTTAAGCTTAGTTGTATAAAGTTTTAGTTTTGCACTACAAATAAAAAAACAATAATATTTTTTTAAATCTTGAAAAGTTTTATTTGTGGCGTGTCATTATCTTAAATTTTTGCCCCTTCAGTAAGATAGATACTTTGATAGATACAAACGAGATCTTGGCTTCTCATTGATATCACCTTGAGTGCTATTATTTCATCCAGAATTGTTCATTCGTCTGAGCTCTGTTGCGTTACGTGAATGCGTGTGTGTGTGATTGCGAATCGAGTGCAGAGCCATTAAAATCTTGAAATTGCATGCTAATAACCGTACCCGCTAGTTAAGTGGGCAAATATGTTGTACATGCTTGTTACTAAATGCAGAGCATGTAATTTGCCATTCTGCGAGCAGTGCCATTATTATAGCATATTGCATTCTTGATTCGCTCAAGAGAGCAATGCGAAATACCTGAAAAAAATAAGTCTAATGTCTAGAGGTGGAATAAATGTAAGTACAAAGAATTTGTGGAGGAAAATAACTCGTTGAAACCATATAGTATTCTCTATTCTTATCCAAAAATGTTGAAATACATTTAAATTCTTACAACAGATTATTCACAAATCTTTGGAGCAGCCTTCATTTAGTTTCTAAAATATGAACAAATGTTTCTGTAATCCGCATCCGTTTTATTTAGCGGATGGAAGAGGGGTAAATGAGGACGTGGCCAGCATCAATCATCATCAAACGACCAACGATCGTTTGTTCGCCGGAAGTCGCAGCCAATCTAATGTTAAGTGCCCACTCCACTCCACCAGCCAAATAGATATAACACACATACGCATAGCACACAAATTACGACTAGAAAGCATTTTCCGAAATGTCCGCGGGCGATATGTGTGCCCATTGAAAGGTCCCAGAGTACCCACAGTGAAGCCTCTCAAATTGCTACGGGTGATTAGCGATGAAAGCGAACAGAAGAAAATACACTAATTGGAAGAGGTTGGACTTCCTTTCCACTTCACCTTTTGATTGCATATCCAAAACCTATGCATCGAATGTAATTAAAACAGTGGGGACTCGAGAAATCAAACTAATAAAACAAATTTTTTTTTTCTGTACTGAAAATTATAGTCTAAGGAAATGGTACTGAATAAAAGACTTTAAATTTATTCGAGTCATCATTTCTTACAGGTTATAATTACGTATAGGCGCCACTTCTGACTGTTTCAAATGGTTACGATACCTTTACAATGGAGAGTTCACTGTGGGAAGGCATTAGAGCGGCCCATGTCTAATGAAGAAACTGTTGCATCCGCAGCTCGAGGCCCAAAGCTGAGTCATTCCATCTATTTTAGATCTCTATCTTTCTCCACTTGTGTGCTCCCCAAACATTTCTTTACGCTTGAGAATAATCACGCCATCTCGGCCCAAAGGGCCCCGCAAACAACCCAGCCAATATGTAGGCAAATAGAAAATAAAAAGCTTTTAAATGTTTTTTGTTTTACATTTGTATTTTTAAGAGTTTTTTTTAGTTTTTGTTTTTTTCTGATGCCCTCTTCGCTTTAGGGGTACAGTAAAAAATTTTTTTTTCAGCTTGTTTGCATAAGTTTTACAAAGTTTTTAGGGAAATATACACAGTATTTGTTGTTGTTTTGCTGGTTTTTCTCATTTAGCTGCTTGGAGTTTGGTACTACTCCATACAATATACACAGTTTGGTTGTTCAAAATAGATTTTCAAAAGGGGTCTTTAGGAGGGGAAATAATTTTGCCATAGATACGAAATATTATACATAGACAGTACATACAATTTAAAATGTCACATCGATAATGTACATACAATAAATATGAGTACAGAGTGTGGGTGTGTGTGTGTGTAGGGGGTGTGAATGAGTGAGTGTGTGAGTTTGTTTGTGGGCTAAGAAGAATTTTTAAATAATTTCAATTATAATTACATTTAGATAAACAAAATAATAAAATTGTTTTTAATGATTGAGATCATGACACAAAGTAAATTGTAAATACTTTTGGCACACGCGTGCATCAGGACCCGAAAACACGCTGAGAACGCTTGAATTTGTTTGGATTGGGGGTAAGAGTCTATATAATGGATGCATGGCGCCGCCGATCGCTTGTCTAAAATTAGCATTGCCTAATTACAATTTAATCTACTCCGTAAATCAGATGATGATTCTGCGGCTAACATTTAAAGTCTTTCGCATTTTCGCTACAATTTACGTATTGCCAATGTACAATTAGTTTTAAATTTTTACACATAAATATTTAACATAGACATATCTATAACTTAATAATTTCCATAATTATATCGATTTCGATTTCGCCATGCATCCGGATATACATATTATTATTATTATTATTAATTTTTGCCTGTTTTTGGCCATGCACGCGCGCCGATCTTTTCTGGTTTTCATTTTTGTTGTTGTTTCTGGTTGGCTTTACGCTTCATCGCCTTTCATGCAACAACATTTTGGGACCTTCAAGTCTTGGTTTAAAACAAACGTACAATCCATACACATAAGTTTCAGCGTATGGCGGGGGTACACAAAAAAATAAACAAATTACTTTAGAAATTAAAATTACTTTTACAATAAATATCATATATTGCAATTGTTGCTCCACCAGGGGCCATTCGTCATTCGCCATCGTCATTCGCCATCATCCTCCTTTGAAAGTTACTGCTCCTTATCTCTCAATTCGCTAGTACCATTATCCACATTGTTGTTGTTGTTGCTGCTGTAACTATTCTTGATGTTGGCTTTTGGAATCCCCTTGTTGGCCTTGCGAACGCGGTACATGCCTGCAAAGATAAGGAAAAAGGGGTAAAAGTTGAGTATTTGGCATTGTAAAGTAGTGAAATAAAATACTGTGACTAATCACAGTGCAAAATGGAAATGGGAAAACAAAAATAAAAGTGCCAGCGTCATTTTTGACCTTCAGAAGGCAAAAGGGAAAGCATTGCTAAGTGCAGCGAGACTAATTACCTAGGGTACCTAAGTATACTATACTACTGCATACGTGTCAGGGGGAGTGTTTTGCTCATGGGCAGCTTTCTTATCGCGCTGGAATTATGCACACTTGTGCAAGCCACGAGAGTATACCTATTTATTTTAGAGCGTAAACCTATACCTGGTCATCGGCTGGCCGATATAATAAATGTCATGGCCACAGCGATAGCTGCAATCGAAAAACTGCAGCTGTGGTGGGGTCTAGACTCGGGATTCCAGAGGGGTGGGGGTACAAAGCCACAGACTTGGGTAATCTACATATAACCGCGAACGTTCGCCTCTCGCCAAATGCGTTCGCATATTGATAGTCATAGTCAAATGGCTCATCAACCTCGTAAAATGTGGATTTTGAATTTTACGATTGCTACAAGTACAGTCGTTCTGATTCACTTAGTAGTCATTCTTTTTTGATTCAATACAAAACAATAATATTACCGTAATCGTATTTAAAACTATCTAAAGAACTTTGAGAACCCATATTTTCAACCGATTATGAAATTCGCCTGCTTAAGATCTCTAAAGATATGTTAAGTTTGATTTCACAATATAATGTAAAAGTAAAATTGTTCAGAAGTAAAATCAATTTCAAAACTAATTGGGCTTCGATTGGAATATTTTATGTATTTCCAATAAATTTTAGACAACACAAATAATATTACAGACTAGCTTAAAAAATAAAATTTCAGTTTCAAGTTAGAGCAGTATGACTGTACTTCTATCAAGCCTCGATCGCTGGCAGCTGCGGTTGCCTCATCACGTAAACCGCTAGAGCTTAGACGATCGTACAAAGACACTCACCAAACCGCAGACACTGCGCAGTGACCTAAAAGCTGAAAAGCTGAACAACAGCAACAAAAGACGGGTAATACAAAAACAAGAAAGCCCCAAGGCTAGCTTAGAAAACCGAATAGTTAAGCACACTTGCCATTTGAATCATCTGCTTACACATTTAGTATGACAAAGATGTTTTACGAATCTGACTGTATTTTCTAAAAACAGATGTGGAAAATATTTAAGACTATTCTTATAGAACTAAAGAATTATGAATAGACTTTTTAAACAATCTATGAAAACCATTATGTTTATAATTTATAATTTCGACTTTTTAATGGCTTATAATATTGGGATCTTGTGCAAAATATATTTGTAAAAGTGGAACGAAAGAGGTAACAAATGGGAAAATCGTTTTGGGGCGTTACAAACTTGTGCTTAAAACTTGAAAGCCCCCGAGAAAGAGAAGGGAAATCGCTGGCAGCCAAAGAGACGCGCTGCCGGCGATATAATCAAATGTACAGTTATAGAAAATTATAAGCCAGCGACACAGAACGTCAAGCGAAACGAAGGCGATGAAGCAAGTGGGGAGGGGAAAACGGCTAAAACGATCGCCCATTGTAAAAAGCGGGTGGTGAGGAAGAGGAAGAGAGCAAGAGGGTGGGGGAGTGCGTTTACCGTTATCATTATGAGCACGCAGCTCCAACTAGCTCTCTCCATCTCCCTCTCTCTTTCTTGCACAGCAACAAAACGCGTTTTGTTTACGAAATGTGTGTGGAGAGAGAGGCGGCGATGAAAACAGGAACGGCAACAAAGAATTCACATTATAAATATTTATGTGGGAGCCCACGAGAGAGTTTCTGCATGCATAATTAAGAAACATAAATTTAGAGGGAAATCACACACATAACTTGCTTTTTGGGGCGTGGCAAGGAAGACCAATCAAAACAAAATCTCGAAAACCAAATAGAGCGCATAAAACCATTTTGAAATTTAAAAATACGACAGATATACGATAAAAGGTAACAGGTTTCAAAAAGAGTTAAAAAAAGAGTTATTTGAAATACGGAAACTGAATTTGTAACCCAAAATTATTTTCAAAATTATATTAATATCTTTACAAATATGTATAGAAATTAGAAAAACCTCAAATAGTGTACGGAAAAAGTTATTCAATAACTTTTAAATTTATCGTATCATAGAAAAAAATTTTTTCCAGCGCCAATTGTCAAGTAAAAGTACAGTGGTGACCAAAACATGGCAAAAAAATAAAGCACGAGCGAGAGAGGGCGAGATAACAGAACTTTTGTCTAATTGAACTGTTTGTTTTTTTCCTCTTTTGGACCCGTTTTTCGGACCTGCCACAAAAGTACACAACACAACAAAACACAACATTTGGCGCTGCTGTACTTACGCGATTTGCGCTTCTCAGTGTGCGTGACCTTCACGACGAGTTTTGAAAAACATCAACAACGTGCGTGCGTAGTACTACTACGCATAATAACACACACACGCGGAAAGCTTATCAGCGAAGACGACTAAAAATAAACACGAAAATAAGAAATTCGCGCCAAAACGCAAAAAAACATCATCAGCAGGCGCAGACAAACAGAGAGAGAGCACAAAAGCGAGAAAAACAGGCTCTCTCCTCTCTCATGTATGTTTGTCCATATGTGTGCGAGTGGGCTGACGTCGTCGTATAAGAGTGACGCGATTGTTGTTGTTCTCCTCCGGTTGAGATTGCGTTTGTCGTTGTGGGTGCGGCTTTTACAACAACAAGAAGTGGGGAGCCCACTAACACAACCACGAGAGATCCCATGTACAGTCGCAGGCGTGTGCCAAGTAGTTGATTTTTTGTTGTTTTTTTTTGTTTGTTTGTTGTTTTCCCCCTTGCAAAACTGCAGCTAGCAACAAAAACAAGAAAATGAAAACCAGAAGGCGTTGGCGCTGATTTAAATTTAATTAAGGCCTCTCAATTAATTGCCTCTGCATTTTACGCTTCTTATTTTCGTCTTTTCGGCTGCAATCTCTTTCTGCGTAGGAAAGAAAGATTTTTGGCGCGCGATTGTTATTCAACAGTTTTTATTTTGGCGTACAGTTTGTTGTTTAGCTTTTTTCGCTTTGACACACTGCCAAACCAAAGACAAACTGGCGACGAGCTCTCTCTCTCTCCTCCGCCGCCTCCGCTCTGCCTCTCTCTTTCTCCGCCTGCCACGATATCAGCGGAATATCAGCGCAAAGTAAAGCAGTCATAAATAACAATAAGCCCAAAATTAAAGGTACAGTCGAACTTCCATAAATTGTTGTTAAATATTCAAAAGTGGCTAGCTACTAAAATGTTTGGATCTCAAACTAACGGCGATAAGTGGAAAACTTTTGAATAACAGTACAGTCTAACTTTAAAAAATATTGTTTTCGAAACTTGGTAGCCTTTTTTAGCGTAATTTAAAGAAGTCATAAAGATGATATGCATCGTAAAAATATTCTATTTGATAACAGATTTTGTGTCTTTATGTTTTAAAAAAAACTTGTTTTTTTGTAATTCTCCAGCTGGTTTACAATATTTTTCGAATATGAATTTCGAATTCGGCTTATACAAGTTTAACTGTAGCAATGGCTTTGCGGTTTCTCTCCAGAGTCAATACAACAATCGGGGCCCTTGACATGCGGAATTGATTAAAAAGTCGGGGGCTCCACGATGAAAGCGAAGTGTGAATAAAGTTCGTATCGTTTTTGGGATCGTAAAGTGGTTAGGAAACAGCATGGCAAAATGGAACGGCGCAAAATAACAAACTTCTATCAAAACAAAAACCGAAAAACAAGCTTTCGATGCAGAGAAAAGATTCCGAGTTCGTACGAAAAAAGGAAAACGTGAAATGAATATGAAAGTGTGTGCGGGGGGACGACCTGGGGGAGCCATGCCAAATAAACCGATAAAAAAGGGGCATTAACGGCACTTAAGCCACTCCAACACACAAACGGAGTGCACTATGTGTGCACAGTTGTTGCAAATATTGATCCGAGCCCTTAGCGCAGTTAAATATCCAAACAAGGGCCAAATAATAGATACAGTACCGACTGGGCGATTAGAACCCCTAGATAATAGATATTTTAAAGTTTTGTTTCTCAAAATTTGGAAGATCTTTCTTGAAAATATTGTACAATGATATATTTTCAATTTTCTATACATTTTCTATTTAAACATTTTCTTCTACCTATAAAACAAATCCTTAAGATACGCACCTGAATGAACCCAAAATAAAATCCAAAAAACTACACCGAAAGGGAGAGAGCAAATAGGACAAAAAGGAAGTGACAATAAGAATCAACGTCCAAAGGGAAAAACGAAATTAGGGAAATCTGAACACAATGGTGGTTTTTTCCGACCAACGGATAGAATTTTATAAGGGTGAAGTTTCATTGAGGCAAAGGACGAGCACAAAACAAGGACTGCAAGAGGAAGGAATAACGGAAAAAGAAACGAAAATCAGGTGCCTGCTTATTGGACAAAAAAAAACTATATACACTTTTTAAATATAGCCAATTTTCTAGATGTTGTATTATTTTCGATTGCTAACGTCTCAAAAGAAATTATAAAGAAGAAACTGACTTAAAGATAACTCCAAGACTGTATCATATCTGGTTAAAAGGTTACACATAATGGTATTTTCAAGTTCCTAAATTGATATTTTCTGACCCTCTATCTATGTAAATTTTTTCGATCTATTATTAAAGTGGTCCTCAGATATTTCTGTGCAGGTCTTCAAGGTGTTTCATGGGAAAACAACCCATATAAATGATGGGAAAAAAACCTACCTTTGAGGCCTTGTGGCTGCGCCGCATATGGCTTTTGGCCATGTCTCGTGCTGTTGGCCAGATCCGCACTGCTGTCGCTTTTGTTGCTGTTGTTGAGTGTGCGATTCTGGAGGATCAGCTGGGCGCTGGCGGAGATCTGGGGGGCGGTAAGGGCCACGCCCCTGGGCACTTGACGACTGACTGACTTGGGATTGTACTCATCATCGGCATCGCTACTTGGTATCGCCCGCATGATGGGGTATCGCATTCCCCTGGGCGCTTGGCTATCCGCATCCGCATCCGAATCCGCGTCCGAATTTTGTCCTCGTCGATCCTCCAGCAGAATATCCACTCCGTAGCGCTCCTTCACGTACAATCTCTTGGAGCTCTGCTCCTGGGCCAACAGCTGATCGATTTTCGGGTCCCCGGGAACCGAACCAAATAGATTGCGGCAGATTCGTTTCGTTTCCCGGGCGCTGGGCGGTGGGCGTGGCGCCGGGGGGGCGGGGGCGTGTTGAAGGGTCAAACCCATCGGCGGACATAGAATGGCCATGATTGTGCTTTTTGAAGACTTTATTTAAACTTTTTCTTTGCTTTTTCGTTTGTTTGCAAGTATTCTCGCTTTGTTTCTCTGCTTTCAGCTTTCACTTGAACTTTCACACAGGCACTGCGCGAAATTCACGTACGCATTTTAGGCATTGCAATTGCAGTTTCAATTGGTTTTCTACCGCTGGCAAACTTTTGTGTTTTATTTTTCACTAGCAGCGGAGAGCTGAACTTTACGACTTTCACGCGAGCGGAAAAAAAGAGTGTAGATACAAAGAGTGAATTTGGATACGACCGTTCGCAGCGAAGTTCGACGAATGAATGCCCAAAGCGGAATCGCACAGGGAAATTCAAAGATACTTTTGCTTAACAGGCTGTTAGTTAACATGGCCTTAACATGCTCATTTGCTCAAAATGAGCTGCTTACAGTTGCCTTACAGTTGATTCTCTCTTGCCCTGCTCTCTTGCATGCGCAGAGCGAGAGAAAGGTGGCGCAAGTAACAAAGGGGAGAGGAGACCGGGTGACGTCATGGATTGCATTTACTTCCCTAATGTTTGAAACAAAACAAATTCAATATTCTCGGTTTTGGCAGACATTATTTATTTAAAAACTTTATTATAAAATAATATTCGTTTCCTTTGAATATTTTCTTATAGATAAACAAACAATTTATTTTTAAAATATTTATTAAATTTTTTTTTATATAAAGAAAAAAGTGATTTTATAAAATAGAAAAGTTGGCATAATATCTAAACATTTAAACACAATTATCAAAATAATAATTATCAATAAAAAAGTGCCTCAAATATCAATAAATTATTCCATAAAATATATTAAGCTTTAAAAGTACAGGGACATTTTTTTTATTAAAAACGAACTAGCTTCATTTATATTTTTTTCGTAATTTAAAAAAGATCAATTTTTATTCATATTCTGTTTTGTTTAGTTTTGTTTAATTTTTTGCAACAATATTTTATGTTATTCATACAACCTAATTTTATAACAAATGTGATATGATGAATTTAAAGTAGTTCATTAAATAGGCGAATATCGCTGTGACATCATAGACTCTGTTAAATAAATAAAAGTTTCTACTTTACGCTAAGAGAGCATACTAATTACAAAGAGTACCTGTCCGAAAGAGAGATCTCCAGCTCTACAATTCAGAATAATGTATTTCCCCTTCTATGGTAAATAGTAGTCGGACTCGAACTCGGACCTACGATATTGATTATTTACATGTAACAATTATGGAAAGTGAATCTGTTTTTTGTGTGCCAATTATAGGCTGTGTAAATACAATTAGTTATGCTAGACTCCGGGCATGTTTTTGTTTGGCTCACACAAATACCAGGCTAAATGCTAGCTAACTGGATGTGTTAGCGCTTTTTGGGCCCTAGCTCAAGGTCAAAGCGGGCTTCATGCGGCATTAAACGGCCTAATTGGCCAGACGTGCCTAGAACAAATTACTTGCGACGGAAAAAGAAATATTCAGGGGAACAATCTGTATAATAGAGAGGCAAAATATGCAAAATTTCAAAACAACACAAAAAAACACTTTCGCGCTCGCGGCGGCAATTCAAGCAATTCAAGCTCGAACAAACGAAAGTGAAAAGAGTTGAAAAACCGCATAGAAATAGAGGTAGGAGTTGGCAACACTCACTCACTATTGTGGTATCAATGTGGGCCACAAGTCATTTCAATTTCAATATTGCTGAGTCAGCCCAGAACCGGGAACTGACTGGGTTTTTAGACAGCTTGGAGCAGCTGGCATTTTATTTAGCCTTTGGCTCGGAGTCAGAGATCTTCAGGCCCATTTCGTCTGGCTCTTTGACCGCCGGACCGATTAGTCATTTTAAAGAGTAAGAGTCCGGACAAAGGCCGCGCCCAAAGGATTGCGATTTATTATTGTTTTCAAGCGTACAGTGGTGCCTCGTAAAGGGATGATGGAAAATGCGGAAAAACATTCAGGGTTTTTAAAAGATTTACCAAAAAAAGTCTTATATATCTAAATTACTAAACCCTGAATTTGGAATATTGTCCTTCGATGTATAGAATACTTTAAAATTATCCTTAAAAACAAATAATAATATTTTAATATTAATATAATTTAACAGGTATTTATGTCATAAGATACTTTTACATAACCCAAAAAAAAAAAAAATCACCTTAATAATTGTAAATTTAGATTGTTTTATTAGGGTGTAAGTAATGTATAATAACAATTTTTTATTTAACTAAAATTTTATTTTTATTTGCATATAGAGAAGTGTTTAGAACTAAAAAAAATAAAATAAATTTATTGTCAATAAAAAGCTTTAAAATATCTCCATTTATTTATGTATTTTACTATACACAAATCTTAGAACTTCAGTGATCACTGTATAAAGGATGATTGTTTTACTTCGTTCTTGTTTTTTTTGGCGCGATGTCCAAATTCGGATTGGCAACTACCTGCTTAAGAGGTGAACAGGGGTTGAGGGTTGCGATTGAGGATCGGATGGGATGGGATCGGGTGGAGGATCGGTGGCACAGGTCGGAGTGGTGCCTATGCAAAAACCAACCCTCGCGCCAAAAAATCTACAATATAAAAACCAGGCACTCGAAGGGGGAACAATGCAGTTGGAAATGTGTGAAAGTCCCCCTGTTTTCCGATTTTTTCCTCAAATCTCCCACCCCACTTTTCCCGAGGCCCAGTTGCTGCGTCATTTCCACCGAAATGCGTTTCAGCTTTAGTTATTTTGATTTCGTTGCTGCGCTGATTTTTCTCTGGGCATTATTTGAATGCATGTCAGGGAGTGTAGAGTGGTGTATGCGTGTATATTTTTATCTTTTAGATGTTTTCTGGGTACGTGTCTGGGTCTACTGATGGGCTACTTTTCCGCCGTCACTTCCGCCGAACGCAGCTTGTCTGCGGAAAACTCAAGCTGTTTTTCCTGGCTGGCAGAAATTAGTTTATGGCCCACGTACCATGTAACCCAGGGGCCAGAGACCAGAGACCAAAGACCGGAGAATAATGAAAGAATGAACCCAACGGAACCGATCAATGGAACTGTCGCACGCGCTGTCCATGAGGTTAACTGCTGTTTTAGTGCCGAATTACTGGAGGGAGTACGAGTACGAGATACTCGGTAGGAGATACTCAGTCCTCAGTCTCGACTGACGTCACGTTCGTCTAATTAATAAATGAGCTCATTAAAGAGAAGGTCCCCTCTTTTCTCCTCCCCCCGTCAGCTGTTTTTCTTTTTTCTTGTGTGCAATGTGCAATATGGATTTGGTTGCGCGTGGCAACAACAATATCTACAAATATGGTTGGGTGAAATGTATCTACCAGATAATTTGCAGTGGAAAAAAATGGTAATTTTACCTGCATATATTATAAATGAAATCTATCTTTTAATTCTTAAATCTTTTTAAAGTAGCTAATATTTTATACACTTATTAAAATCCTAAATGAATTGATTTATCTTAATTTTGTTCAAGAAACTACAACAGGAGAACTTGAATATCCCAATTATGCTGAAATCAGTGCGTCATGATTGGTGACTCATAAAAAAAATACAAAAGTAAGTTAGTTAATTGTTAATTGTTTAAAAAGTTTCTCCAATTACTTTAAGTAGTGCCTTCCACAGTGATTTTCCATTTGAAAACACAAAAAATATATCTCTGTTTATTTATTGTCGATGAGAAACTAAATCTTTTTAAGAGAAAGTGTATAAAGTGGAAGTTTATAAACAACATATGAGTGCAGTATTGGATCTGTTGATATACAGTGGAAAATTGTATCTTTTTTTCCATGTACGGTCGAATGTCAGCTATTTTTAATGTGCTGATGCGTTTTAAGGGGGTGGTATATATGCACATTTGCACATGATATAGGGATTCGAATGGGAAGTGGGGTTTTGGGGTCTGGGGTCTTTGAAATGCGTCACAAAATCGGCGCCGAACTCATACATGCACAACCTGTGCTGCTGCAGTTGCTTTCCATTTTGCGTTTTGTATTTTTTGAGGCATCTGTAAATTTTGCGCCAATTTCTGCGGCTGCTGCTGTTGTTGTGGCTATATGGATGTGGATGTGGATGCGACTGCCCTCATCATCGGAGCCACACGGATACGAATACGAATACGAGTGCGAATACCTGCTGCTGGTAATTTTGAGCACAAATTTTTTGCGCCAAAACCAAAACCTGAATCTGACACAGCCCGGTGCAATCGCCCTCTCTCTTCCTCTCCACCGCCCGCTCCATATCACCGTATCTCTCTTCCCGTTTCCGCACTTGAAATACATCCCCATTTACACTGGAAACGAACTATTAATATTTAGGATTTTAATTATTATATACAGCACTATAAATAGAAAGCATTTTAGTTTTCTTAAAAACCAATAAAAGGAGAATATTTTTACAAGGAAAATATCGTTGGATTTAAATTGGTTCGATATATGTATAAACTAAAATAATGGTCCCACAATTGTAAAATTATACCACAAATATTTCAATCTTATTAAATTCTACTTAGGTACCTACTTACAAGCTTTAAATGCGATAGAATAGATATTTGTATAATGAATCGTAGTTTCATAAAGTCTGCATAATATCTTTCTTTACATTTTTATAACATATTTATACTGTAATATAAATTCCTTGTTTTTATGCGGACTTTGAAATAAGATCTCTCTTCATCTCTACTCTCAAATACGATCCTAATTTCTTTCAGTGCACCTCAACATCCTCACACGCGTTCGAATATCTCGTTGAGCTGCTCAAGCTGGAACAAGTGCTTTGCTTTTTCCTTTCTCCCGCCCCGTCCACCGTCTTATTTTCCTTTTTCTGGTTTGGTTTTTTGAGCAGCAGCCGGAGAATCGGAGACGCAGACGAAGACGGAGCCGGCTCAAAGAATTCTCGTTTTGAGCCGCCAAAAGTAACATCTGCTCCCCAAAAAGCATAGACAGCCCAGGAATTGTCGTTGTCCGCTTTGGGTTTCTGTTTTTTTTTAAAAGGTTTTTTTTGGCTTTTATTATGGCCTTGCCCAAAACAAAACATAAAATGAAATAAAGCGGGGAAAAGGGTTGAGGTATGCGGTTTTATGCAGGGGGACTCGGGATCAAATCCGGCACTTTCTGAGGGGCGATAAATGCGTATCAATTGGACACTCGAGAGATAGAATTACACGTTCCCATTCCTCTCCGTTTACAGAGGTTTGTAATTAAGGCCAGTCCCTGATTGCTCTCATTGTCCTCGATTGTGATTTCCTCAATTCAGATTGAAAATGAAAAGAAAGTTGTTGGGTAAGACGATTTTTATTTGTTTTTTTATATGGTTAATAGTTATATTAAAGACTCGATGAAAGTATGAGAACGTTTGTACAAAGGAAAAATATTTTCTTGGAGTTTTCTGAGATATAAGCAAGACACTAAGAAAATAAAGCTCTTTGAACAGAGTTTTAGTTAAGAAAACCGATCCTAAGATTTTAAGAAACATTTTTCTTTCATTTCAAATCATTTAAAAGTTCTAGAGAAATATTAAATTCCGTGTAAAATATCGTTTAAGTTTTAAAACGTTGAATCATCTTTATTTATCACATATAGACTGTTGTGATATATCTTTTCAAGGGACATTTCCGACCATTCAGCCTTTGTGATTCAGATTCTCAGCTTATGAAATTCCCCTTGTGGATTGATTGCCTTTTGCCCTAAACCCACACTCCTGTTTTTGTCGACCGGGTCGCCGAGTGCTAATTTGCTTCATTTATCTTTCCTGGTTTCGGACGGACAACTGGCCCTACTTCCCCTCCTCTCTCCTCCCTTTTCCCGGTCGTCTGATCCCAATATGCACTACAATTACTCTACGTGACTCTTGGGCGCTTAATTGCACCCAGCAGACTGGATGGTTCGAGTTCTGGGTCTGAGTTCTGGGTTTCCACTCTTTCTCTCCCGTTTTTTTAGTTTTATTATTGTATTCAGCGCGTCTGTCCGCTGCCCCATAAATCTCACGGGCCTCCGATTGCAAAAGAGTGTCCAGTTCTAAGCGCTGGCCAGAATAGATAACCCCGCAATAGAGGCTACACAGATCTCGGGTTTTGGTTTTCGTTTTGGTGGAGAGGTTTTCCTTCGCTTTCGCCCAGCTGTCGGCGATCGTGTGACTGGGCGAACGGGAAAGCTAATGTCTTGACCACCGGCAAACTGACCGAGATCATAATTCAGCTGAAGGGAAACCTAAGACAAATCGCATGTGTAAATGGCTTTTGAAGTGGGTCGTGGGCATAAATCAAATCGGTGGGTCACTTTGGCTATGCCTCGGTGAGTTGTTGCTCGTTTTGTTGCATGCAACACGCCAGTTGTAAGTAGCAAGTCGCGATTTGTAAGTTCCCAGCTGACCCACTTGGCGGAATCTTATTTGCCTGGGTGTGTTCACGATCGCGGTCCGTTACTTTTCACACCCAAACTGGTTGGCAATGCGAAAACTAGCGACAATTGCCGCTGACATTAAAAACTGGGAGCGGGGGTTACACGAGAAAAAATATCAGATATCATATGATATCAGATGCTATGATAATTTTATACTATTGCAGAGCAGTTTAATACAATATAATGATTAAAAACTATCTGTTGTATAAAGTATTTCAATACCAGTATATAAAAATTTTTACATCCTATCAGTAGTTTTGAATAAAAAAATCGTTTAATGTTATTTTTAATTTTTCGGTTGAATTAGAGATAATATTTTTGTGAAGGAAATATTGGGGCTTCCTTTATGATTTTTAGTATCAAAAAACAAACAACAAAAATATCGCGTAGATACCCCTATGATTATATTATTAAAATGATTCGAGAAAACTTTATTTTCTCTGTGCGCTCACTTGGAAAATGCTTGAACAATAGCGACCAACTGAGACCCGCCAGCATAATAATTGATCGCTGCGGCAAGCAACTTTCCAACTGGTTTTATTTTCCTAGACCAGTGTACTACTATCAATGATTTTCCTTAATTTCCCACCAGTTTTATCCAGTTTTTATTGCCCTCGTCTGGCTGGCATTGTCTAAGATTTCCACCCATTTCGTTTTGAATTTTTTATTATTACTTTCCACTCGCCGCGAACAAAAGAGTTTTTCAGAGCTGAAAGTTTTCCATTTTCCCCCCGAGTTTTTGGATGAATTATGAGCCCAGGGAGTGGTGACCCCGACCGGCTTATTCTTGTTCTCCTTGCCCCGGTGGTTGGTAGTCGGTTAGGATCGGTTCGGTTCTTCTGCGGCTTCATTTCATATGCATTTCGATGTGAATGGACTCTATTAATGTGTAATGCGATCTGCGGCGCATGGAAAATCAAATGAGCTGGTCAGTGTGAGAGGCAGCCGTTTTGCTCCGCCTGTCGCGGCGAATGATGTTGATGTATCTTTGTATCTTTGCATCTCTAGAGTCGAGAGCCTAGACCCTCTGCATCTGTATCTTTTTTTGTTGTAATTTTGTATACATCGCCGCGCACTAAGCTGACAGCATCTGGTCAAACTGGCGGGGCAAACTATTTCTGGCACATTGCAGTTCGCGTTTAATTCGGCTGATTACATGCGATGGTCCACTTCGGTGGACGGGGGTGTTTGTCAGCTGCCCAAATATTTCGCCCTCGTCTGTCAAACGCCCCGCATTGCATCACCCACTACTTCACAGCAAAAAAATTTTGTATTTAATTTCACAAAGGATATTGTTTCTTTTTAAAAAAGAGTTTAAGCAATTTAAAAAAATCTTAACGATCTTCACTTTAACTTTACATTTTAATTTTAATAATCTTATCATATTAAACTAAACCTTTTAAATACTTTATAATACTTATTACTTTATTTATGTAAGTACATAATAAAATTGATAATCATAAAATGTTATTAATAATAGAATATACATCCCAGATTAGAAGGTACGTTTTTTTCTAGACCACGAGGCTAACCACAAGTATTAGAACAATTTTTCAAATTTTCTAAACCTTTCAAAATAGTTTTTCCTGTGCATAATTTAAAGTAATTATTTTTTCTTAGTGTGTCATCTGAGTTAGACTCCCTCGTTCGCTCGTGCCTGGTATCTTGGCCCTTTTGTCTGTCAGCGGCATTTTTTGTTTATTTTTATCTGGTGCTATTTCAGTTCGGTTTTCCTCTTGCATTTCCATTAATTTTTGTGCGCGGCTGCGCGTTTTATTTGGTTTGGTTTTGGTTTGCATTTGCAAGTCAGGCGGCAGGCGACGACTACGGTGAAACATAAATAAATATTTACCACACCCGTACCCGTATCTGTAGCCGTACATTTATTTCATCTCTGGCAGCGATCACGGCTGGCTTCCTGTCTAAATAATTGCGCATCCAGCAAATGCCAACAGATGGAAAAGGAAATGCACGCAGGGCGATAAAATCCAGAAATAAAGTACTCCAAGAGGTGCGGGAAAAATGCATTATGCCTAGATGACTGCATTTTATTCATAAATAAAGTAAAGTAAAATAATACAACAATGAGAAGTTTTAACCTTCATTTAAATATTCTTTATTTTGTGGTCTGCCACTTGAAGTTTGTTTACACACAAATATGAAATTATTTATAGACATGTTTATTTATCAAGGTTTCAAATCACAATGCGTGTTTTTATACGCCTCCATTATTAACTTGGAGAGTATTTCTATAAACAGTGATAAAAAAAGTTTTTTTTATGAAATATTTCCAAGGAAATATTTTTAAAAATTAATAGATAAATCCAAAGGCCTTTGTAGTTGCTATGCAGGAAGTAATATACACATAAATGTATTAGAAAACCGCCTAATATCTTGTTACATTCCCATATGTACTTACAAATTCGCCACAAATTGCCTTGTGGATTATTAATAGATATGCCAAGATTTTTCAATTAACGAAGCCATTATGCAATCCATTGAGTTCGATGTTTGCCCTAGTTACTGGACATATGGCCACGCATATGAATAAATGTGAATATCAATTTGCGTGGAGATGAACGTACACAGAAAATAAAAATTATGTAAATTTATTACAGTTTTCTTTGAAAATAATTGGATTTTTATCGTAACTTTTAATAGTGGCAGGTATATAAAATTTTTTTCAAATCATTATTGATATTTAGAAATTAAAAATAGATCAATGATCATATTTTTCTGTGTAAAATCACTCGATGATCTCTGAAACGTGTGCTGCTGTGGCTTTGGGCAAACATATTATCGAATGTATCCCGGACTACTGGGCGTAATGGTGTCGAGTGCCTCTGGGGGTCTGTCTTTGGGTCTGGGTTCCGAATACGTCCCTCGCTAATCGACCGATTCGCCTACCGTTAAGTGGTGCTAAGTGCCAACACAACGAAAACAGAGTCGAAAACAAATCGGAGGTTTATATTAATAAGCTGGTTTCCAGCTCTTCGCTTCCTCGCATAATTAATCAGCGCAGATACAGATAACTGACGAAATCCGCCGAATCTGCATTTGAATGATTCACATATGGGTTGGGTAAAAGTCGTCGCAGATGAGGAATTGATCAGCGGGTTCGCTTTCCGCTGGCATAATAAACATAAACGACTTTCCTGGCATATATTAGCAGCTGATCCGGTGACGATTTCCCAATCATGCGGGCTTCTCGATGGAGAAACCCTCTTGTCATGGTTTTTCGTCATATTGCGAGTGTATTTTTTTACCCCCGAATTCGATGTGCTTGTTGATTGATCTATGTATGGGGGCGGTTGGTCCATTAAGCATCAATTGAGCGATCCTTGTGACAAATGCACTTTATATTAGTGCTAAAAGCATGACAACAGATGGTGTTTCCCTCGGATGTAGTGTGAGGAGCCAATTGGCTCCCCACAAATAGCCACTCCCTATCCCCAAATGTATATAACCCCCATCGAGAATATAAGTAATTAAATAAGGCTAGCGATAAGGTAAAATAGTATTATAAGTTAGGTTTAAGGCTACAAGGCCACACACGATAGTTAATACAACTATCATCGCCACCGATACTTGCATCACTAGCCTGGAAGGCTTACCCCACACCGACACACACATACCAGCACAGAAACAAGAAATTCACCACGAAAAGGGGTCACATGACCAAGCCTGGCATAAGAGCGAGCGAGAGAACGCATGATCGCGTTGGAAATCAAGCACGCGCCCATGAGACAGAGCGAAAGGGAGATATGTCGAAACTTCGAGAAGCCAGGAAAGCAGAACGGCGAGGAGTTTCGCAAAACGAAACTCGAGAGTTCTTTGGAAGAGGTCGAGTGACACGGACGAAGAATTTTGGTGCGTGAAGAGTGGGCGATTTGCCACTCCCGGGCAAGTGCCCAAGCGAGGAGAAGAAGAGAAGCGCTCAACGAGCCCACGTGGACGAAAACCTGTAGGACACTTGCCCCACCTGAAGGCGAGGCGAACCCAGTTGTCGAGTGACGACTGACGCGGAGAAGGAGCAGCAAAAGGATTTGGGGAATAGTTTTGCCGGCCCAGGACCAGCGGCGGAGCACCAACTTTTCCGAGCGGTTGCGTGTGTGTGTGTACGGAAGCGGGACGGGTGAGTGCCAAGTCAGTGAGACAGCAACGAGTGGCCAGCGAAGCAAGTCCGGCCAAACGGGCTGTGTATGTGCACTTAGAAATCTCGGCAGGCCTCGATGCGGTATCGCTTAATAGAATCCGGCTATATCAGCCATAACCCTTGCTTAAATAAAATACCTAACACATGTAACCCTAATGGGACTGAAAACCTAACCTCAAAACGACAAATGCGAAACATAAAACACTGTAGCTAAATATGAAGAGCTCACATACCAAATGCGATATATACATTTAAATAAACCCAGAATACCATGAAAAACCTTAGATATATCTTTGTCAAAGCAAATCGTTAAAGAAAACTGATCAAGATCCTAATAAACAGCGAAGATTCAACTTGAAGCCTAGAAATCCCACTATATTTTCTTGCCCATACTTGAACCGCCTCGAAATGCCCTCCAACGGTACCACCCCCGATTTATTTAACCAGATATTTTGTCAGAGGTCAGGCTCAGCCGACCGCATAACTTATTCCGACAGCGAGTGCTGGCGGCTCTTCATGTAAGGCAGCCACATGGCCTAAAATTTGCCAGGCGTCCCCTAATCGATTCCCTCTCGGTCTCCTCGTGGCGAGTGCCGCGAGTCAGACCCAGTACGCGCTACCGCTGACCCCTTTTGCTTTTTGTTGATGCCCAAATCAAATCGAAACGGTGTTTTATACGATAACCCGGTGGCTGACACACTACATCTCACGTCAGCCCACCGCTCATCGAAGACCCTAGTCTCAATCTTTATAAATTTGTCTGTAAAGAGATCCTGGCGTGACCGAGCTTCACCCCAGCCTAAGAAACTACTTCACAGTCTGGCGCCCGAGCAGGGACTTGGGGCTTACGAATTTTAGATGATTATATGGCCTAAAGACCCATCTGGTTACTTTCTTCGATTTGTGTTTTTGGGTACAGCCATATAGGAGCGAATTTTTAAGTGGGTACGCACGGAGAGGAATAAATATCGAGGGACATGCAAAATCTAGAACCAGAATCAACAAATATATATATAAGCAAGACACAGGCGGGAGAACTTACATAATAAGTATACCCAAAATCAAGACACAGGCGGGAGAACTTACATAATAAGTATACCCAAAATCAAGACACAGGCGGGAGAACTTACACAAAAAGTATACCCAAAATCAAGACACAGGCGGGAGAACTTACATAATAAGTATACCCAACATCAAGACACAGGCGGGAGAACGTACATAATAAGTATACCCAACATCAAGACACAGTCGCGAGAACTTACATACAAAAAGTATACCCAACATCAAGACACAGGCGGGAGAACGTACATAATAAGTATACCCAACATCAAGACACAGTCGCGAGAACTTACATACAAAAAGTATACCCAAAATCAAGACACAGGCGGGAGAACTTACATAATAAGTATACCCAACATCAAGACATAGGCGGGAGAACTTACATAATAAGTATACCCAACATCAAGACACAGACGGGAGAACTTACATACATAAAAGTATGCCCAAAATCAAGACATAGGCGGGAGAACATACATAAAAGTATACCCAAATCAAGACCAAACATAACCTAAAACGAGAGGTTGTCAGAGGTAACAGATCACGTGGCCAACAGATCACGTGAGTCACACACAAGCATAGCAAGCATAGCGAAGAGAGAAAGTGCGGGCCTCTATAGGTGAACCAATCAGGCCGCGAGATTTTAAAAGCACAAGGTAGGGAGAAGCTAATCCATACTCCCCACAGCGCAGCCATCTTGTTTTTCACTCTCGTCGTCGTTACACACATCCGCAGCAATCGACTCAAGTACACTCATCGCAATCATAGCAGGAGAATCGACCAGATCCCGTCGTACCCAGGAGCGACACCAACGGGTCGCCAAGATTGATTCAGTCTTGTCCCCCCTTCTCATCAATGAGCCTTCTTCAGAAGAAATCGCCAACTTCGATGCCACCGTCCCAGAACTACAAAGCAACGAACCAGAGCGCAGGATGCAAGCTGCCCCAACAAACAGTATTCTAGGGCCCAGAGACGACACAGCCGTGCACAATAATCCATTCCGGCGGAATCCGAGTTCCGTTCGGCAGAGCCAGCCAAGGAAGCGCGATTTCCTTCCCCAGCCAGACCAGCGTATACACCTGACGCTGGAGGAGCAGTAGCAGTAATCAAGGAGACCCAGAGTCCGGTACCCGGTAACACAGGACAGCCCAGACGTAGCCAAGACTACAATCAGGTTTAGTGGTCGGGTGACCCTAAACTCCAACGCAGAAAGCCCGCACCGCGACCTCATCGTAGAGAAAAATAAATCAAGCCAGCAGTCGAGTGACGCTCAAAAGAACCCTGGCCGAGGCAAGAGCCAATTCACAAGGACCACTATGACAGGAGCCAAGTTTGAGTCAGTGGGGGCCACTTGCTGGAGGGTGCGCCTTCCCAACGTCCCCACTCCCCTCAAGGGAAACTCAACGTTCCCAGTGCCCCCGTAGCTTAGCCTCTCTAACTACAAACTATCCAAAACTAAAACGGTAACCCCTTTTCACAAACTAAAACTAATAAAAGGTTATTTTCCCAGCAGTCGCCCCTGTATCAACGAAACCAGCGCTACCAGCGAAGCCACCAGCCAAGGAGGACAACGACGCTAAAGGCCGCAACCGGTACCCAGCTCCCGACGAAGATTTGGGTGTTGCCGCCGCGACACTGGCGTGTTCACGTGAACGGGGGACGCAGTCTCTGCTCCCTTGTCGAGCACGTTTGCCCACAAGAGGACACACGACGTCGAGTGGACAGGAAGTTCCTCTTCCATGCCGGAGGGGAGGAATTCCGGGTGCATATTAATAAGAGGGACGAGATCGTCGTCTCGTCACGTCCCCCGAAGAAGGAGGGGAATGTGAGGAGCCAATTGGCTCCCCACAAATAGCCACTCCCTATCCCCAAATGTATATAACCCCCATCGAGAATATAAGTAATTAAATAAGGCTAGCGATAAGGTAAAATAGTATTATAAGTTAGGTTTAAGGCTACAAGGCCACACACGATAGTTAATACAACTATCATCGCCACCGATACTTGCATCACTAGCCTGGAAGGCTTACCCCACACCGACACACACATACCAGCACAGAAACAAGAAATTCACCACGAAAAGGGGTCACATGACCAAGCCTGGCATAAGAGCGAGCGAGAGAACGCATGATCGCGTTGGAAATCAAGCACGCGCCCATGAGACAGAGCGAAAGGGAGATATGTCGAAACTTCGAGAAGCCAGGAAAGCAGAACGGCGAGGAGTTTCGCAAAACGAAACTCGAGAGTTCTTTGGAAGAGGTCGAGTGACACGGACGAAGAATTTTGGTGCGTGAAGAGTGGGCGATTTGCCACTCCCGGGCAAGTGCCCAAGCGAGGAGAAGAAGAGAAGCGCTCAACGAGCCCACGTGGACGAAAACCTGTAGGACACTTGCCCCACCTGAAGGCGAGGCGAACCCAGTTGTCGAGTGACGACTGACGCGGAGAAGGAGCAGCAAAAGGATTTGGGGAATAGTTTTGCCGGCCCAGGACCAGCGGCGGAGCACCAACTTTTCCGAGCGGTTGCGTGTGTGTGTGTACGGAAGCGGGACGGGTGAGTGCCAAGTCAGTGAGACAGCAACGAGTGGCCAGCGAAGCAAGTCCGGCCAAACGGGCTGTGTATGTGCACTTAGAAATCTCGGCAGGCCTCGATGCGGTATCGCTTAATAGAATCCGGCTATATCAGCCATAACCCTTGCTTAAATAAAATACCTAACACATGTAACCCTAATGGGACTGAAAACCTAACCTCAAAACGACAAATGCGAAACATAAAACACTGTAGCTAAATATGAAGAGCTCACATACCAAATGCGATATATACATTTAAATAAACCCAGAATACCATGAAAAACCTTAGATATATCTTTGTCAAAGCAAATCGTTAAAGAAAACTGATCAAGATCCTAATAAACAGCGAAGATTCAACTTGAAGCCTAGAAATCCCACTATATTTTCTTGCCCATACTTGAACCGCCTCGAAATGCCCTCCAACGGTACCACCCCCGATTTATTTAACCAGATATTTTGTCAGAGGTCAGGCTCAGCCGACCGCATAACTTATTCCGACAGCGAGTGCTGGCGGCTCTTCATGTAAGGCAGCCACATGGCCTAAAATTTGCCAGGCGTCCCCTAATCGATTCCCTCTCGGTCTCCTCGTGGCGAGTGCCGCGAGTCAGACCCAGTACGCGCTACCGCTGACCCCTTTTGCTTTTTGTTGATGCCCAAATCAAATCGAAACGGTGTTTTATACGATAACCCGGTGGCTGACACACTACATCTCACGTCAGCCCACCGCTCATCGAAGACCCTAGTCTCAATCTTTATAAATTTGTCTGTAAAGAGATCCTGGCGTGACCGAGCTTCACCCCAGCCTAAGAAACTACTTCACAGTAGAAACATTGATATGTAATTAATTTAAATTAATTTATTTTGTACTTAACACTATTAAAGAAACGTTTTAGAAATTCAAAAGCAGTCAGGGTATCAACTCCTTAAAAAGTATGATACTCAATTTACCTTTTTATTTTAATTTTTAACATTTTAGAACTAAAGGTATAAGACTACCATTACCAGAATTAAAGTATCATGGAACATGGCACATGGCACATGGAACATGGCACATGGAACATGGAACATGGAACATGGAACATGGAACATGGAACATGGCACATGGCACATGGCACATGGCACATGGCACATGGAACATGGCACATGGCACATGGCACATGGAACATGGCACATGGAACATGGAACATGGAACATGGAACATGGCACATGGCACATGGCACATGGAACATGGCACATGGAACATGGCACATGGAACATGGCACATGGAACATGGAACATGGAACATGGAACATGGAACATGGCACATGGAACATGGCACATGGAACATGGAACATGGAACATGGAACATGGAACATGGAACATGGCACATGGAACATGGAACATGGCACATGGAACATGGAACATGGAACATGGAACATGGAACATGGCACATGGCACATGGCACATGGAACATGGCACATGGAACATGGCACATGGAACATGGAACATGGAACATGGAACATGGCACATGGAACATGGCACATGGAACATGGAACATGGCACATGGAACATGGAACATGGCACATGGAACATGGCACATGGAACATGGAACATGGCACATGGAACATGGAACATGGAACATGGAACATGGAACGTGGCACATGGAACATGGAACATGGAACATGGCACATGGAACATGGAACATGGCACATGGAACATGGAACATGGCACATGGCACATGGAACATGGAACATGGCACATGGCACATGGCACATGGAACATGGCACATGGAACATGGCACATGGAACATGGAACATGGAACATGGAACATGGAACATGGCACATGGCACATGGCACATGGAACATGGCACATGGCACATGGAACATGGCACATGGAACATGGAACATGGAACATGGAACATGGAACATGGAACATGGAACATGGAACATGGAACATGGAACATGGAACATGGCCCATGGCACATGGAACATGGAACATGGCACATGGAACATGGAACATGGAACGTGGCACATGGAACATGGAACATGGCACATGGAACATGGCACATGGAACATGGCACATGGAACATGGCACATGGAACATGGCACATGGAACATGGCACATGGAACATGGCACATGGCACATGGAACATGGCACATGGAACATGGCACATGGAACATGGCACATGGAACATGGCACATGGAACATGGAACATGGCACATGGAACATGGCACATGGCACATGGCACATGGAACATGGAACATGGCACATGGCACATGGAACATGGCACATGGAACATGGCACATGGAACATGGCACATGGAACATGGCACATGGAACATGGCACATGGAACATGGCACATGGAACATGGAACATGGCACATGGCACATGGCACATGGAACATGGCACATGGCACATGGAACATGGCACATGGAACATGGAACATGGAACATGGAACATGGAACATGGAACATGGAACATGGAACATGGAACATGGAACATGGAACATGGAACATGGAACATGGAACATGGCACATGGCACATGGAACATGGAACATGGCACATGGAACATGGAACATGGAACGTGGCACATGGAACATGGAACATGGCACATGGAACATGGAACATGGAACATGGAACATGGAACATGGAACATGGCACATGGCACATGGCACATGGAACATGGCACATGGCACATGGCACATGGAACATGGCACATGGAACATGGCATATGGAACATGGCACATGGAACATGGAACATGGAACATGGAACATGGCACATGGAACATGGAACAAGGCACATGGAACATGGAACATGGCACATGGAACATGGCACATGGAACATGGAACATGGCACATGGAACATGGAACATGGCACATGGAACATGGCACATGGAACATGGCACATGGAACATGGCACATGGAACATGGCACATGGAACATGGAACATGGCACATGGCACATGGAACATGGCACATGGAACATGGCACATGGCACATGGCACATGGAACATGGCACATGGAACATGGAACATGGCACATGGAACATGGCACATGGAACATGGCACATGGAACATGGAACATGGAACATGGCACATGGAACATGGAACATGGAACATGGAACATGGAACGTGGCACATGGAACATGGAACATGGAACATGGCACATGGAACATGGAACATGGCACATGGAACATGGAACATGGCACATGGCACATAGAACATGGCACATGGAACATGGAACATGGCACATGGAACATGGAACATGGAACATGGAACATGGCACATGGCACATGGCACATGGAACATGGAACATGGCACATGGAACATGGAACATGGCACATGGAACATGGAACATGGAACATGGCACATGGCACATGGCACATGGAACATGGCACATGGAACATGGCACATGGAACATGGAACATGGCACATGGAACATGGCACATGGCACATGGCACATGGAACATGGCACATGGAACATGGAACATGGAACATGGAACATGGAACATGGCACATGGCACATGGAACATGGAACATGGAACATGGCACATGGAACATGGAACATGGAACGTGGCACATGGCACATGGCACATGGAACATGGCACATGGAACATGGCACATGGAACATGGAACATGGCACATGGAACATGGAACATGGAACATGGAACATGGAACATGGAACATGGAACATGGAACATGGAACATGGAACATGGCACATGGAACATGGAACATGGCACATGGAACATGGAACATGGCACATGGAACATGGCACATGGCACATGGCACATGGCACATGGCACATGGCACATGGAACATGGAACATGGCACATGGAACATGGCACATGGAACATGGCACATGGAACATGGAACATGGAACATGGAACATGGAACATGGAACATGGAACAAGGAACATGGAACATGGAACATGGAACATGGCACATGGCACATGGCACATGGAACATGGCACATGGAACATGGCACATGGAACATGGAACATGGAACATGGAACGTGGCACATGGCACATGGCACATGGAACATGGCACATGGAACATGGCACATGGAACATGGCACATGGAACATGGAACATTGAACATGGCACATGGAACATGGAACATGGAACATGGAACATGGAACATGGAACATGGAACATGGAACATGGAACATGGAACATGGAACATGGAACATGGCACATGGAACATGGAACATGGCACATGGAACATGGAACATGGCACATGGAACATGGCACATGGCACATGGCACATGGCACATGGAACATGGAACATGGCACATGGAACATGGCACATGGAACATGGCACATGGAACATGGAACATGGAACATGGAACATGGAACATGGCACATGGAACATGGAACATGGAACATGGAACATGGAACATGGAACATGGAACATGGAACATGGAACATGGAACATGGAACATGGAACATGGAACATGGCACATGGCACATGGCACATGGAACATGGCACATGGAACATGGCACATGGAACATGGAACATGGCACATGGAACATGGCACATGGAACATGGCACATGGAACATGGAACATGGAACATGGCACATGGAACATGGAACATGGCACATGGAACATGGCACATGGCACATGGCACATGGAACATGGAACATGGCACATGGAACATGGAACATGGCACATGGAACATGGCATATGGAACATGGCACATGGAACATGGAACATGGAACATGGCACATGGCACATGGAACATGGAACAAGGCACATGGAACATGGAACATGGCACATGGAACATGGCACATGGAACATGGCACATGGAACATGGAACATGGCACATGGCACATGGAACATGGCACATGGAACATGGAACATGGAACATGGAACATGGCACATGGAACATGGCACATGGCACATGGCACATGGCACATGGAACATGGCACATGGAACATGGCACATGGAACATGGCACATGGAACATGGCACATGGAACATGGAACATGGAACATGGAACATGGCACATGGCACATGGAACAAGGCACATGGAACATGGCACATGGCACATGGAACATGGAACATGGCACATGGAACATGGCACATGGAACATGGCACATGGAACATGGCACATGGAACATGGAACATGGAACATGGAACATGGCACATGGCACATGGAACAAGGCACATGGAACATGGCACATGGCACATGGAACATGGAACATGGAACATGGCACATGGAACATGGCACATGGAACATGGCACATGGCACATGGAACATGGAACATGGAACATGGAACATGGAACATGGCACATGGAACATGGCACATGGAACATGGCACATGGCACATGGAACATGGCACATGGAACACGGCACATGGAACATGGAACATGGAACATGGCACATGGAACATGGCACATGGCACATGGAACATGGCACATGGAACACGGCACATGGAACATGGAACATGGAACATGGCACATGGAACATGGCACATGGCACATGGAACATGGCACATGGCACATGGAACATGGAACATGGCACATGGAACATGGAACATGGAACATGGAACATGGAACATGGCACATGGCACATGGCACATGGCACATGGAACATGGAACATGGAACATGGCACATGGAACATGGCACATGGAACATGGCACATGGCACATGGAACATGGCACATGGAACATGGAACATGGAACATGGCACATGGAACATGGCACATGGCACATGGAACATGGCACATGGAACATGGAACATGGAACATGGCACATGGAACATGGCACATGGCACATGGCACATGGAACATGGAACATGGAACATGGAACATGGAACATGGCACATGGCACATGGAACATGGAACATGGCACATGGAACATGGCACATGGAACATGGAACGTGGCACATGGAACATGGCACATGGAACATGGAACATGGAACATGGAACATGGAACATGGCACATGGAACATGGAACATGGCACATGGAACATGGAACATGGAACATGGAACATGGCACATGGAACATGGAACATGGAACATGGAACATGGAACATGGCACATGGCACATGGAACATGGAACATGGCACATGGAACATGGAACGTGGCACATGGAACATGGCACATGGAACATGGAACATGGAACATGGAACATGGAACATGGAACATGGAACATGGCACATGGAACATGGAACATGGCACATGGAACATGGAACATGGCACATGGAACATGGAACATGGCACATGGAACATGGCACATGGAACATGGCACATGGCACATGGAACATGGAACATGGCACATGGCACATGGCACATGGCACATGGCACATGGAACATGGAACATGGCACATGGAACATGGCACATGGCACATGGAACATGGCACATGGCACATGGAACATGGAACATGGCACATGGAACATGGAACATGGAACATGGAACATGGAACATGGCACATGGCACATGGCACATGGCACATGGAACATGGAACATGGAACATGGCACATGGAACATGGCACATGGAACAAGGCACATGGAACATGGCACATGGCACATGGCACATGGAACATGGAACATGGCACATGGCACATGGAACATGGAACATGGAACATGGCACATGGAACATGGAACAAGGCACATGGAACATGGAACATGGCACATGGAACATGGCACATGGAACATGGAACATGGCACATGGAACATGGAACATGGAACATGGAACATGGAACATGGCACATGGAACATGGCACATGGCACATGGAACATGGAACATGGCACATGGAACATGGAACATGGAACATGGAACATGGAACATGGCACATGGCACATGGCACATGGCACATGGAACATGGAACATGGAACATGGCACATGGAACATGGCACATGGAACATGGCACATGGAACATGGCACATGGAACATGGCACATGGCACATGGAACATGGCACATGGAACATGGAACATGGAACATGGCACATGGAACATGGCACATGGCACATGGAACATGGCACATGGAACATGGAACATGGAACATGGCACATGGAACATGGCACATGGCACATGGCACATGGAACATGGAACATGGAACATGGAACATGGAACATGGCACATGGCACATGGAACATGGAACATGGCACATGGAACATGGCACATGGAACATGGAACGTGGCACATGGCACATGGAACATGGCACATGGCACATGGCACATGGCACATGGAACATGGCACATGGAACACGGCACATGGAACATGGAACATGGAACATGGCACATGGAACATGGCACATGGCACATGGAACATGGCACATGGCACATGGAACATGGAACATGGCACATGGAACATGGAACATGGAACATGGAACATGGAACATGGCACATGGCACATGGCACATGGCACATGGAACATGGAACATGGAACATGGCACATGGAACATGGCACATGGAACATGGCACATGGCACATGGAACATGGCACATGGAACATGGAACATGGAACATGGCACATGGAACATGGCACATGGCACATGGAACATGGCACATGGAACATGGAACATGGAACATGGCACATGGAACATGGCACATGGCACATGGCACATGGAACATGGAACATGGAACATGGAACATGGAACATGGCACATGGCACATGGAACATGGAACATGGCACATGGAACATGGCACATGGAACATGGAACGTGGCACATGGAACATGGCACATGGAACATGGAACATGGAACATGGAACATGGAACATGGCACATGGAACATGGAACATGGCACATGGAACATGGAACATGGAACATGGAACATGGCACATGGAACATGGAACATGGAACATGGAACATGGAACATGGCACATGGCACATGGAACATGGAACATGGCACATGGAACATGGAACGTGGCACATGGAACATGGCACATGGAACATGGAACATGGAACATGGAACATGGAACATGGAACATGGAACATGGCACATGGAACATGGAACATGGCACATGGAACATGGAACATGGCACATGGAACATGGAACATGGCACATGGAACATGGCACATGGAACATGGCACATGGCACATGGAACATGGAACATGGCACATGGCACATGGCACATGGCACATGGCACATGGAACATGGAACATGGCACATGGAACATGGCACATGGCACATGGAACATGGCACATGGCACATGGAACATGGAACATGGCACATGGAACATGGAACATGGAACATGGAACATGGAACATGGCACATGGCACATGGCACATGGCACATGGAACATGGAACATGGAACATGGCACATGGAACATGGCACATGGAACAAGGCACATGGAACATGGCACATGGCACATGGCACATGGAACATGGAACATGGCACATGGCACATGGAACATGGAACATGGAACATGGCACATGGAACATGGAACAAGGCACATGGAACATGGAACATGGCACATGGAACATGGCACATGGAACATGGAACATGGCACATGGAACATGGAACATGGAACATGGAACATGGAAAATGGCACATGGCACATGGAACATGGCACATGGAACATGGCACATGGAACATGGCACATGGAACATGGCACATGGAACATGGCACATGGAACATGGAACATGGAACATGGAACATGGCACATGGCACATGGAACATGGCACATGGAACATGGCACATGGCACATGGCACATGGCACATGGAACATGGCACATGGAACATGGCACATGGAACATGGAACATGGCACATGGAACATGGCACATGGAACATGGCACATGGAACATGGCACATGGAACATGGCACATGGAACATGGAACATGGAACATGGAACATGGAACATGGAACATGGAACGTGGCACATGGAACATGGAACATGGAACATGGCACATGGAACATGGAACATGGCACATGGAACATGGAACATGGCACATGGCACATGGAACATGACACATGGAACATGGAACATGGCACATGGCACATGGAACATGGAACATGGAACATGGCACATGGCACATGGCACATGGAACATGGAACATGGAACATGGCACATGGAACATGGAACATGGCACATGGAACATGGAACATGGAACATGGAACATGGCACATGGCACATGGCACATGGAACATGGCACATGGCACATGGCACATGGAACATGGCACATGGAACATGGCACATGGAACATGGAACATGGAACATGGAACATGGAACATGGCACATGGAACATGGAACATGGCACATGGCACATGGCACATGGAACATGGCACATGGAACATGGCACATGGAACATGGAACATGGCACATGGAACATGGCACATGGCACATGGAACATGGCACATGGAACATGGCACATGGCACATGGAACATGGCACATGGAACATGGAACATGGAACATGGAACATGGAACATGGAACATGGAACATGGAACATGGAACATGGAACATGGCACATGGCACATGGAACATGGAACATGGCACATGGAACATGGCACATGGCACATGGCACATGGAACATGGCACATGGCACATGGAACATGGCACATGGAACATGGAACATGGCACATGGAACATGGCATATGGAACATGGCACATGGAACATGGAACATGGAACATGGCACATGGAACATGGAACAAGGCACATGGAACATGGAACATGGCACATGGAACATGGCACATGGAACATGGAACATGGAACATGGCACATGGAACATGGATCATGGAACATGGAACATGGAACATGGAACATGGCACATGGCACATGGAACATGGCACATGGAACATGGAACATGGAACATGGCACATGGCACATGGAACATGGCACATGGAACATGGCACATGGAACATGGCACATGGAACATGGCACATGGAACATGGCACATGGAACATGGAACATGGCACATGGCACATGGAACATGGCACATGGAACATGGCACATGGCACATGGCACATGGAACATGGCACATGGAACATGGAACATGGCACATGGAACATGGCACATGGAACATGGCACATGGAACATGGAACATGGAACATGGCACATGGAACATGGAACATGGAACATGGAACATGGAACGTGGCACATGGAACATGGAACATGGAACATGGCACATGGAACATGGAACATGGCACATGGAACATGGAACATGGCACATGGCACATAGAACATGGCACATGGAACATGGAACATGGCACATGGAACATGGAACATGGAACATGGCACATGGCACATGGCACATGGAACATGGAACATGGAACATGGCACATGGAACATGGAACATGGCACATGGAACATGGAACATGGAACATGGCACATGGCACATGGCACATGGAACATGGCACATGGAACATGGCACATGGAACATGGAACATGGCACATGGAACATGGCACATGGCACATGGCACATGGAACATGGCACATGGCACATGGCACATGGAACATGGAACATGGAACATGGCACATGGAACATGGAACATGGAACGTGGCACATGGCACATGGCACATGGAACATGGCACATGGAACATGGAACATGGCACATGGAACATGGAACATGGAACATGGAACATGGAACATGGAACATGGAACATGGAACATGGCACATGGAACATGGAACATGGCACATGGAACATGGAACATGGCACATGGAACATGGCACATGGCACATGGCACATGGCACATGGCACATGGAACATGGAACATGGCACATGGAACATGGCACATGGAACATGGCACATGGAACATGGAACATGGAACATGGAACATGGAACATGGAACATGGAACATGGAACATGGCACATGGCACATGGCACATGGAACATGGCACATGGAACATGGCACATGGAACATGGAACATGGAACATGGAACGTGGCACATGGCACATGGCACATGGAACATGGCACATGGAACATGGCACATGGAACATGGAACATGGCACATGGAACATGGAACATGGCACATGGAACATGGAACATGGCACATGGAACATGGCACATGGAACATGGCACATGGCACATGGAACATGGAACATGGCACATGGCACATGGAACATGGCACATGGCACATGGCACATGGCACATGGCACATGGAACATGGAACATGGCACATGGAACATGGAACATGGCACATGGAACATGGAACATGGCACATGGCACATGGAACATGGCACATGGAACATGGCACATGGAACATGGCACATGGCACATGGAACATGGAACATGGCACATGGCACATGGAACATGGAACATGGAACATGGAACATGGCACATGGAACATGGAACAAGGCACATGGAACATGGAACATGGCACATGGAACATGGCACATGGAACATGGAACATGGCACATGGAACATGGAACATGGAACATGGAACATGGAACATGGCACATGGCACATGGAACATGGCACATGGAACATGGCACATGGAACATGGCACATGGAACATGGCACATGGAACATGGCACATGGAACATGGCACATGGCACATGGAACATGGAACATGGAACATGGCACATGGCACATGGCACATGGAACATGGAACATGGAACATGGCACATGGAACATGGAACATGGCACATGGAACATGGAACATGGAACATGGAACATGGCACATGGCACATGGCACATGGAACATGGCACATGGAACATGGCACATGGAACATGGAACATGGAACATGGAACATGGAACATGGCACATGGAACATGGAACATGGCACATGGCACATGGCACATGGAACATGGCACATGGAACATGGCACATGGAACATGGCACATGGAACATGGAACATGGCACATGGAACATGGCACATGGCACATGGAACATGGCACATGGAACATGGCACATGGCACATGGAACATGGCACATGGAACATGGAACATGGAACATGGAACATGGAACATGGAACATGGAACATGGAACATGGAACATGGAACATGGAACATGGAACATGGAACATGGAACATGGAACATGGAACATGGAACATGGAACATGGCACATGGCACATGGAACATGGAACATGGCACATGGAACATGGCACATGGCACATGGCACATGGAACATGGAACATGGCACATGGAACATGGCACATGGAACATGGAACATGGCACATGGAACATGGCATATGGAACATGGCACATGGAACATGGCACATGGAACATGGCACATGGAACATGGAACATGGAACATGGAACATGGAACATGGAACATGGCACATGGCACATGGCACATGGAACATGGCACATGGAACATGGCACATGGAACATGGCACATGGGACATGGAACATGGCACATGGAACATGGCACATGGAACATGGCACATGGCACATGGCACATGGAACATGGCACATGGAACATGGAACATGGAACATGGCACATGGCACATGGAACATGGCACATGGAACATGGAACATGGAACATGGAACATGGAACATGGAACATGGCACATGGCACATGGCACATGGAACATGGCACATGGAACATGGAACATGGAACATGGCACATGGCACATGGAACATGGCACATGGAACATGGCACATGGAACATGGCACATGGAACATGGCACATGGAACATGGCACATGGAACATGGAACATGGAACATGGAACATGGAACATGGCACATGGCACATGGAACATGGCACATGGAACATGGCACATGGCACATGGCACATGGAACATGGCACATGGAACATGGCACATGGAACATGGAACATGGCACATGGAACATGGCACATGGAACATGGCACATGGAACATGGAACATGGAACATGGCACATGGAACATGGATCATGGCACATGGAACATGGAACATGGCACATGGAACATGGCACATGGCACATGGAACATGGAACATGGCACATGGCACATGGAACATGGAACATGGCACATGGCACATGGCACATGGCACATGGAACATGGCACATGGAACATGGCACATGGAACATGGAACATGGAACATGGAACATGGAACATGGCACATGGAACATGGAACATGGCACATGGCACATGGCACATGGCACATGGCACATGGAACATGGCACATGGAACATAGAACATGGCACATGGAACATGGCACATGGAACATGGCACATGGAACATGGCACATGGGACATGGAACATGGCACATGGAACATGGCACATGGAACACGGCACATGGAACAAGGCACATGGAACATGGAACATGGCACATGGAACATGGCACATGGAACATGGAACATGGCACATGGAACATGGAACATGGAACATGGAACATGGCACATGGCACATGGAACATGGCACATGGAACATGGCACATGGAACATGGCACATGGAACATGGCACATGGAACATGGCACATGGAACATGGCACATGGAACATGGAACATGGAACATGGAACATGGAACATGGCACATGGCACATGGAACATGGCACATGGAACATGGCACATGGCACATGGCACATGGAACATGGCACATGGAACATGGCACATGGAACATGGAACATGGCACATGGAACATGGCACATGGAACATGGAACATGGCACATGGCACATGGAACATGGAACATGGAACATGGCACATGGAACATGGCACATGGCACATGGAACATGGAACATGGAACATGGAACATGGCACATGGAACATGGCACATGGAACATGGCACATGGCACATGGAACATGGCACATGGAACATGGCACATGGAACACGGCACATGGAACATGGAACATGGAACATGGAACATGGCACATGGAACATGGCACATGGAACATGGCACATGGCACATGGAACATGGAACATGGAACATGGAACATGGAACATGGAACATGGAACATGGAACATGGCACATGGAACATGGCACATGGCACATGGAACATGGCACATGGCACATGGAACATGGAACATGGAACATGGCACATGGAACATGGCACATGGAACATGGCACATGGCACATGGAACATGGAACATGGAACATGGAACATGGAACATGGCACATGGAACATGGCACATGGAACATGGCACATGGCACATGGAACATGGCACATGGAACACGGCACATGGAACATGGAACATGGAACATGGAACATGGCACATGGAACATGGCACATGGAACATGGAACATGGAACATGGAACATGGAACATGGCACATGGAACATGGAACATGGAACATGGAACATGGCACATGGAACATGGCACATGGAACATGGAACATGGAACATGGAACATGGCACATGGCACATGGCACATGGAACATGGCACATGGGACATGGAACATGGCACATGGAACATGGCACATGGAACATGGCACATGGCACATGGCACATGGCACATGGAACATGGCACATGGAACATGGAACATGGCACATGGCACATGGAACATGGCACATGGAACACGGCACATGGAACATGGAACATGGAACATGGAACATGGCACATGGCACATGGCACATGGCACATGGAACATGGCACATGGAACATGGCACATGGAACATGGAACATGGCACATGGAACATGGCACATGGAACATGGCACATGGAACATGGAACATGGAACATGGCACATGGAACATGGATCATGGCACATGGAACATGGAACATGGCACATGGAACATGGCACATGGCACATGGAACATGGAACATGGCACATGGCACATGGAACATGGAACATGGCACATGGCACATGGCACATGGAACATGGCACATGGAACATGGCACATGGAACATGGAACATGGAACATGGAACATGGAACATGGCACATGGAACATGGAACATGGCACATGGCACATGGCACATGGCACATGGCACATGGAACATGGCACATGGAACATAGAACATGGCACATGGAACATGGCACATGGAACATGGCACATGGAACATGGCACATGGGACATGGAACATGGCACATGGAACATGGCACATGGAACACGGCACATGGAACAAGGCACATGGAACATGGAACATGGCACATGGAACATGGCACATGGAACATGGAACATGGCACATGGAACATGGAACATGGAACATGGAACATGGCACATGGCACATGGAACATGGCACATGGAACATGGCACATGGAACATGGCACATGGAACATGGCACATGGAACATGGCACATGGAACATGGCACATGGAACATGGAACATGGAACATGGAACATGGAACATGGCACATGGCACATGGAACATGGCACATGGAACATGGCACATGGCACATGGCACATGGAACATGGCACATGGAACATGGCACATGGAACATGGAACATGGCACATGGAACATGGCACATGGAACATGGAACATGGCACATGGCACATGGAACATGGAACATGGAACATGGCACATGGAACATGGCACATGGCACATGGAACATGGAACATGGAACATGGAACATGGCACATGGAACATGGCACATGGAACATGGCACATGGCACATGGAACATGGCACATGGAACATGGCACATGGAACACGGCACATGGAACATGGAACATGGAACATGGAACATGGCACATGGAACATGGCACATGGAACATGGCACATGGCACATGGAACATGGCACATGGAACACGGCACATGGAACATGGAACATGGAACATGGAACATGGCACATGGAACATGGCACATGGAACATGGAACATGGAACATGGAACATGGCACATGGCACATGGCACATGGAACATGGCACATGGGACATGGAACATGGCACATGGAACATGGCACATGGAACATGGCACATGGCACATGGCACATGGCACATGGAACATGGCACATGGAACATGGAACATGGCACATGGCACATGGAACATGGCACATGGAACACGGCACATGGAACATGGAACATGGAACATGGAACATGGCACATGGCACATGGCACATGGCACATGGAACATGGCACATGGAACATGGAACATGGCACATGGAACATGGCACATGGAACATGGCACATGGAACATGGAACATGGAACATGGAACATGGAACATGGAACATGGAACATGGAACATGGAACATGGAACATGGAACATGGCACATGGCACATGGAACATGGCACATGGAACATGGCACATGGAACATGGCACATGGAACATGGCACATGGAACATGGCACATGGAACATGGCACATGGAACATGGAACATGGAACATGGAACATGGAACATGGCACATGGCACATGGAACATGGCACATGGAACATGGCACATGGCACATGGCACATGGAACATGGCACATGGAACATGGCACATGGAACATGGAACATGGCACATGGAACATGGCACATGGAACATGGAACATGGCACATGGCACATGGAACATGGAACATGGAACATGGCACATGGAACATGGCACATGGCACATGGAACATGGAACATGGAACATGGAACATGGAACATGGCACATGGAACATGGCACATGGAACATGGCACATGGCACATGGAACATGGCACATGGAACATGGCACATGGAACACGGCACATGGAACATGGAACATGGAACATGGAACATGGCACATGGAACATGGCACATGGAACATGGCACATGGCACATGGAACATGGAACATGGAACATGGAACATGGAACATGGAACATGGAACATGGAACATGGAACATGGCACATGGAACATGGCACATGGCACATGGAACATGGCACATGGCACATGGAACATGGAACATGGAACATGGCACATGGAACATGGCACATGGAACATGGCACATGGCACATGGAACATGGAACATGGAACATGGAACATGGAACATGGCACATGGAACATGGCACATGGAACATGGCACATGGCACATGGAACATGGCACATGGAACACGGCACATGGAACATGGAACATGGAACATGGAACATGGCACATGGAACATGGCACATGGAACATGGAACATGGAACATGGAACATGGCACATGGCACATGGCACATGGAACATGGCACATGGAACATGGAACATGGCACATGGCACATGGAACATGGAACATGGAACATGGCACATGGAACATGGAACATGGCACATGGAACATGGAACATGGCACATGGAACATGGCACATGGCACATGGAACATGGAACATGGAACATGGCACATGGAACATGGCACATGGAACATGGCACATGGCACATGGAACATGGCACATGGAACACGGCACATGGAACATGGCACATGGAACATGGCACATGGAACATGGCACATGGCACATGGAACATGGCACATGGAACATGGCACATGGAACACGGCACATGGAACATGGAACATGGAACATGGAACATGGCACATGGAACATGGCACATGGAACATGGCACATGGCACATGGAACATGGAACATGGAACATGGAACATGGAACATGGAACATGGAACATGGAACATGGAACATGGAACATGGCACATGGAACATGGCACATGGCACATGGAACATGGCACATGGCACATGGAACATGGAACATGGAACATGGCACATGGAACATGGCACATGGAACATGGCACATGGCACATGGAACATGGAACATGGAACATGGAACATGGAACATGGCACATGGAACATGGCACATGGCACATGGAACATGGCACATGGCACATGGAACATGGCACATGGAACACGGCACATGGAACATGGAACATGGAACATGGAACATGGCACATGGAACATGGCACATGGAACATGGAACATGGAACATGGAACATGGCACATGGCACATGGCACATGGAACATGGCACATGGAACATGGAACATGGCACATGGCACATGGAACATGGAACATGGAACATGGCACATGGAACATGGAACATGGCACATGGAACATGGAACATGGCACATGGAACATGGCACATGGCACATGGAACATGGAACATGGAACATGGCACATGGAACATGGCACATGGAACATGGCACATGGCACATGGAACATGGCACATGGAACACGGCACATGGAACATGGCACATGGAACATGGCACATGGAACATGGCACATGGAACATGGCACATGGAACATGGCACATGGAACATGGCACATGGAACATGGAACATGGAACATGGCACATGGCACATGGAACATGGCACATGGAACATGGCACATGGAACATGGCACATGGAACATGGAACATGGCACATGGCACATGGAACATGGAACATGGCACATGGCACATGGAACATGGCACATGGAACATGGCACATGGCACATGGAACATGGCACATGGAACACGGCACATGGAACATGGAACATGGAACATGGAACATGGCACATGGCACATGGCACATGGCACATGGAACATGGCACATGGAACATGGAACATGGCACATGGAACATGGCACATGGAACATGGCACATGGAACATGGAACATGGAACATGGAACATGGAACATGGAACATGGAACATGGAACATGGCACATGGAACATGGAACATGGAACATGGAACATGGAACATGGCACATGGCACATGGAACATGGCACATGGAACATGGAACATGGCACATGGAACATGGCACATGGAACATAGAACATGGCACATGGCACATGGAACATGGCACATGGGACATGGAACATGGCACATGGAACATGGCACATGGAACATGGAACATGGAACATGGAACATGGAACATGGCACATGGAACATGGAACATGGAACATGGCACATGGAACATGGAACATGGAACATGGCACATGGCACATGGCACATGGCACATGGCACATGGCACATGGAACATGGAACATGGAACATGGAACAAAGTACAAAAAAATACAAAATTGCTATAACATTATAGGTGGAGGCTCTACAATTTTCAATTCGTATTTATTATTAGGTTGCATTTCAATATGGGCACTTCCAAAATGTCGCTCGGGACATTTGCACACCTTTAAAGTTGAAAAAAAAATGTAAAACAATGGATTTTAATTTTAATTATGGGCTTTTCTTTTCACTCTTCCCAAGCTCTATTTTTGGAAAAAATCTTGATTTTGTACCACTTTTAGTTTTTAAGATATCGGTAAAAAACTGCCGTATTCGCTCGGGACAAAAATAGAAGTGGATTTCGGGGAAGTTCATACACCACCAGAAATTAGCGAATTCTGATGGAATATTTGAATGCGTTTTTTTTAGAAGTGCCCATATGTAATTTACGAATTACATACATATTTATAAATGTTGTATTATACCCGTTACTCGTAGAGTAAAAGGGTATATTAGATTCGTGCAAAAGTATGTAACAGGTAGAAGGAATCGTTTCCGACCCTATAAACTATATATATTCTTGATCAGGATCACTAGCCGAGTCGATCTAGCCATGTCCGTCTGTCCGTCTGTCTGTCCGTCTGTCTGTCTGTCCGTCTGTCTGTCCGTCTGTCTGTATGAACGCTGAGATCTCGGAAACTATAAAAGCTAGAAGATTGACATTTTGCATGCAGATTCTAGGAGTTCCTACGCTGCGCAAGTTTGATTTAAAAGGGTGCCACGCCCCCTCTAACGCCCACAATCGCTAATATACGATTTTAGAAATTTCAATATTTCGGAAAACTAAAAATGCAGTTTTATTGTGTTTATGAATACCTATGGAAATGTAGAAGAAATTGTTTAAATCGGACCATTCGTTGAAAAGTTACGGCGGATCAAAGTCCCTTTGACTGAGTAACGGGTATCTGATAGTCGGGGCACCCGACTATAGCGTTCTCTCTTGTTTTTCTCTTTTTTTTATTTATTTATTTCTTGATTCATTTCATCCCTCCATGAAATTCAAATAGTTAACATTGCGCACAACAGCACTCGGCTAACATAACAGCACATTTTCGTAACATAACGTAACGTAACACACAATGCTAACGTAAGTAAAACAGCTGTTTGCCATTGTTGTGATTAATTTTCATTGAAGAAATTCCGATTTTGTTTATAAATATCTACTAAAAGGACAAAAAATGCGGCGACGCGTGGGCCTAGGAGCCATTCAGCAGCAGAAACTGGCTGCGGAAAAGTACAAGGACAAGGGCACCGACCTGCAGGAAAACCAACTCGAGCAGATGACCAAGCAAATGGAGGTTTTCCGCGTGAAACTCGAGGAGTTCGCGATGAAGCACAAGGAGGACATCCGCAAGAACGCGCAGTTTCGCAAACAGTTTCAGGAAATGTGCGCCGCCATTGGCGTCGATCCTCTGGCCACCGGCAAGGGATTCTGGAGCGTGCTGGGCATGGGCGACTTCTACTACGAACTGGGCGTCCAGGTGGTGGAGGTCTGCCTGGCGGCCAATCACAAGACCGGCGGCCTCATGGAACTGGACGAGCTGCGAAGACGTCTAATCGCCGCCAGGGGCCAGAGTTCGGTCCACCAGGAGATCACCAAGGAGGACATCCTCATGGCCGCCAAGAAACTGACCATCTTTGGCAATGGGTAAGGGTTTTTCCACTATTTCTAAGTGAGTCATAATGGTGGAGTAAAGTATGGGTTATTATTTTCAATTACTTTGCATTATGATCAGGAACCTTAAATATGATTAAGCACTCTATCAGCATATTTCGAAAACAAATACTATATTAAATTTCATAAAAAAAATGCATACAAATTATTTGAATTTACTAAAAAAATTAATATATTTCCCAGCAATAAACAATAAACTTTTCCTTATTATAATTAAATCATCTAAAGATCATTTTTTAATTAAATATGGAAACTTTTATTTTGTAAGGCCTACCTGTTTATTGATTCTAATGTGATTGATTTTTGATCGACTTTATAGTTATTATTAAATTATGTTCTAATTGTTTTCCAAATTCGCTGATTTTTAACGTTTTTAACTTAAAAGCATATTAGTCTTTTTAAAATAATAGACTGCAATAACTGTTATTTACGGTCCCTGGATTTTTTTTCGGTTTAATATCTTTTTATTGAAACGTAAATCATATCATTTCCAAACTAAACTTACAGCTTTGTGGTGCACAAACTGGGCAAGGGCAAATATATAGTTCAGTCCATTCCCGGAGAGCTGAGCATGGAGGAGACCAACATACTGAATGCAGCATCCAACACGGAACAAGGATGTGTTACGCAAAGTCAGCTGATAAAGGATTTAGGGTATTTCTTCCTTACTTATAAATCCATTTCAGCATTAACCTAATTTCTCTATCTTTTCTCCCTAGTTGGACCGAATTCCGTGCTCAGCAGTCACTGGACAAGGTGCTCGGCGAGGGTCTCTGCTGGATCGACAAGCAGGCGGAGGATGAGCCCGCCTACTGGTTCCCCAGTTTGTTTCCCGGTCGCAATGCACAGACCACAGTCACCTCGTAGCGATCTCATAAAAGTAATTTAATATGTTCAATAGTAATCATAAAATATATCTTTGTACAACTGTAAAATCAGCGTTAAGGTCTACAAAGGCTGCCTGGTACCGTCACCGGCGGCACCGCTCTTCAGCAACTCGTTGTCCGCCAGCAGCTCGGAGTTCTCCTTTCTCAGCTGGTAAATAACAGATTCGAAGCGCTGCGTTATGTCGTCCATTGCTACCCGGTAGCTGGACTTCATCTGCTTGTGGGCCAGTAGGTAGCGCTCCATTTGAGACTCGTAGTGCTGTTTCCTGCAAGAGTAAACAAAGTTTTTAAACGGTTTTCATTGGTATTTACCTTAGAGCTGTACACACTATCAGTCAACATACTTTATTTTGTATATTAAAGCTTCCTAAATTGTATTTTATTTTAAAAAGTAATCAACTGTTAAACTTATATACTCACATCTTGCTATCTTGATCATCTTCACAGTGCACTTCGTTGAGGGATCGCTCCAGCTCGGTGAGTCGCCTGCAAGTGACCTCCACCTCGGCTTCCAGCTTATCGTTCTGCTTCAGCACCTCCTTGTATTTGTGCTCCAGGCGATTGTTCCGCGTCTCCAGCAGATGGACCACCGACTTGTGTTCGGCAGACTGCTTTTTAAGCTGAAATGAGAGGACATATAAGCAGAAAATAATATAACCATTTATATCCCACCTTCTCCTTGATGGTGGCAATAAAATTGTCCTTCTGCTTAAGCCTGTTCTTCAGCTGGGCCACTTCGGTGTCCACGCGTGTGGAAGCCTCCTCCATGATGGTGCCAATATTGGTGGCCAGCTGAGTGACCTCCTCCTTGTAGGCCTCGGCCAGTTTTTTGGCCTCCATTTTCTCCCTGGTCGCCTCTTCGCTGAGTGTAATGGCCTCCTCGACCTTTCGCATGGCCGTAGTTTCCCGCCTCGTGCTCTCCATTAGCAAGTTGTGGGTGTGGCTCAGCGAGAGCTCGTACTCCTTTAGCTGCTTCTGCAGGCTAGACACCTTGACCTGATCCTGGTCCAGATCCCTCAATTGGGATTGCAATTGCTGCACTTGCTCTCCCGAACTCTGCTTGTGCTCGTGCAACGTCCTTATGGTCTCCGCTTGCGTACGCAGCTCCTCCTGCTGGGCAATCACCTTGGACTCCAGCATTTTTATGGCCTTTGAGTACCGCTGGATAATCTAAAAGAATAATCCGAAAAATTTGTTTAGTGTAATTTAGGATTTTTTGGTTGTTTTCTGGTCCCCAAGATAAACGATAAAGTCAAAGCTTACTAAAAATTATTATTTTGGTGGTGCTACAGAATTAAGATGAGCGTTTGCCACAAAAACCGCTCAGCGCTGAATTCGCGAATAATTTATATTAATGTACATTAGGATTCAGCGCGAATTCAGCACTTTTAATATAAAAGTAAAAAATAAAATTGTGTGTAAATTAGCTTTCGAAAGTTATTGAGCAATAAAGATCGAAAAACGTTTTTGCTTAAAAAAATCATACGAAATTCAATTAAGTCAAGAATGTAAAGTAAAATATAATTCGGCAAATATTCATTATAATTTTGCAAACACATTTCACGGCTGCCAGGACATCGCATTTGCAATCTTTTTTAATTTAAATCCATGTATTTAAAAAAAAACCTAAACACTAAGTAGTGCCATTTCTATGTGGTGAAACTGGAATTTAAATAATGCCAATGAAAACAACGAAAGATTCTCACAAAATATAATATGATATGCTACCCGAATTTGGGTAATTTATTGTATAATAAGGACTAAAATTTGTAGGATGAGAGTTGGAAGAGATAATGAGAAAATGGATGGCCAATATCTTTTACAGGGATATCATTGGGACCAAGTTTCTGAATATGTATCGCAATCGGATCCTAGAACTGCTTCAATGCCGATTGAAACTGCGGGGATTTTGGCTAGATTCCTTAGTGGCGTTTCTGTTTCCGTTTCCGAATCAGCTTTAGCTTTGTCATCCGTTTCCGGTTCGATTCCTGGTTTGGTTTCAGGATTTATTTCAGGTTCCTCTAGCGGTTCCGTTTCAAGTATGAGTTCTGGCGGCAGACCTATTTGAGTGATGACTGTCTGTTCGGCCACCTTTCTCACCGCCTCCTTGACCGAATTTATGACCGCCTCTTTCATTGTTTCTAGTACATCTTTGGCTATCGGAATTTGCAAATTCAGTATAGACTCATGTAAAGGTTCGTTAGTTACTCCTCGGCTTGATCCTGCTTTCACACAGGATCTTGAAGATTTTTCTGGGGACTCGGTTTTTCTTTGTTTCGGGTTTTTAATAGTTAGTTGATGGTCAAATACCTTGCCTTCTCCTCCTAAGCCTCTCTTCGTCGTCTTTTTTTCAGTAAATTCTTCAAGAGATTCTTCGCATTCGGTTGCAGAAGAACTTTCTTCCGGACAAGTTTCTAGATACTTGTTTATTCGTTTTAATAGCTTTCTTGCTTTGGCTTTTCTTCGCTCTGAAGGAATCAAATATTTTGACAATTTAGTTTGTAGGTTTTTGTTGCATTTGTCATGGTCCTTTTTATAATTTTTTGTTTCTTTAGAAATTACTTCTTGATTAGTTTTAAGACCCTTTTTAAGAAGCTTTTCTTGATCTCTTATGATCGTGTTTATGAGAGAACTATCAAGGGATATATCTCTACTGTCAGAGGAGTAACTTATTTCTTGGCCAGCCTGCATATGTTCCCCCTTTCTCCTTGCTTTTGTCATTTTCCTGGAACCATTTCGCAGAACCTTTATATTCTTCATCGCCTCCTCTTGCCGATAGCTATCCATTTCCAAATATGAAACCTTTGGACTGCCAATCGTGGGAATCGAGAGGGGCTTTCGGTTAAGGGACAGTTTCCCCTGGGCATCACGATAAAGATTCATCTTATTACGCGGCATTTTAGTGCCAGGACCTATGTAGTTATCCAACACATCTCTAGAGGTCCCATTTTCCGGGGAGCACCAAGAAAGATCTTCCTGCACAAATAGCTCCAGACGAATGCCCGGTGCCAAGCCATCTCTGTTCGGATCCGCCACGTTACTCATTAAATCCATGGCCTCTTCATGGCGGAGCATCAGGTAATCCCATTCACCGCACAGGAAGTCCTTGGGATCCTGCGAGACAGCATAGTTTCTAGCTTTCCGGATGACGCTACGCGATTGTATATAGAAGCGATCAAAGGCGGTTATGGTATAGAACATTCGACTGGCGGTCACTGGAGCGACCAACCACATGAGATAGATGGTGTTCTCGGGTCTGTTAGACTCCTCCAGCTCGGCGGCAAGTTCCCTATCGGGCAGCATGGAGCTCCAGGTGGTCTTGCAAAACATCAGGACCAACGTCAAGTGGTTTTCGTAACGACGCAAGTCGTTTAAAAGTCCGCAATTGGAGAAACTCAAGTACCGGCGAGCTGGTCGAGTTTGGGGTCTGCCCTCGGTGCCAGCATATAGCAAAATGGCCAGGGCCTGCGGTACTCCCATCTCAAAGGAATCCGGCTTGAAGGTCAAACGGAATGGCTGATTATCGTAGATGATCGACACCTTTGTCTTGGGATCCTGGCCGTGTCTGTGAAGAAGGTGAGCCAAAAGACCCGAGGGAAATAAAACCTGCTCGCAATTGCCCAGAGGACATTTTCCAGGAGCCCGGGATAATTGACTTAAAATCCGTTTGCGACGAAGCTTCTTCATTTTCTCCTCCTCATCGATTTCCTCCTTCTCGTGTTGCTTTTTCGGCTGGCTTCCCTTTACCTTCCCTTCACTCATGTTTTCAAAATGTTGTAAATTTATACACAAAAATTATCTTTACTTTTCGGTTTTAAAAATATATGAAAAGTAGTATTCAAGACTTGGAAAAAGTACGTGTTGCTGTGGGCTTCCAAACTAAAACTGAATGGCATTCCGAAAGTCTCTTAATATAATCATTTGTCAACTGACATATTTTACATGGGCCACTTGGGCTTGGGAAAGTTTATATTTCAGCTGAGAAGTCTTCAAAAGTGTCTCCTTATAGTGTTATAAAAGGTATTTGTACCTTGCTAAAAGGTGACAATTTTCTAAGAATTTTATGGTTTCAGCGATCAACGATTTCTGTGGCCCCTTTTCATATTTTGTTTGGATATTAAATTATTAATGACTTTAATACCTGATCATCGCCAGACTGTTGCATCTGGACGCGATAGTTCCTTAGCTCCAGCTCCATGTTCTCGATGGTCCGTTTGGAAAAGTCCTGCATGGTCTGCAAGCTCTTCCGCTCCTTGAGTAGCTCTTCCACCTGCTTTTTGGCCGCGTCCAAAGCATTGTTGGTCAGCAGAAGGCGCTGCTTGAGATCCTGGTAATCACCATTGGCCAGGGTGTTCCGGCACTTAGCCAACTCGCTGTTTAGTCGGCGATTTTCCTCCACCACTCCGTTGACGTGGACGCGCAGATGGGCCTGCTCCTGCCGAAAGTTGCGCAGATCCTGGTTGGTGTCCCGCACCAGGCGCTCCACTCCTTCGGCCACATCCCGCACATTGCTGCTTGATGGGGGATTGGGTTATTTGCTGGCTTCATTACACAAATGTATTATTGCAAGATACCTGGGAAACGCATGCTTGTTTTCCTGATGTGTCATAATTATTTTTGTCTGATATCACATATGTATTTCCGAACTTTCTGGCGTTAGGTAGTCATTATAAAAATACAATTTTATGATTATATTGTGTTATTTTATAAGTACTTAAGTTGGTTTACATTTGTGTTTTTTTGTATCATTGTTCCTTTATAATATTAATAATTTAGTTTATTATTTATTCAGAAATAATATGAAATGTTCCTTTAATCAAGTAAGCTTTGAAGCAGGTCGTGTTTATTTATTTTTGGGTTCTCAGCCATTTTAAAGGAAATTTAATATATTTTTTTCCCGAATCCAATTAAACTGTCGTGCGGTTAGAAGCCCATTTTATTCCACCGGTTCTATGCCACTGGCAGACTTTTGCTGTCCGTTGTCAATCTGTGACCGCCTGCCACCCTTTAAGCAGGTATTTCTTGTAGTAAAAACCCAGGCACGAGTCCTGCCACGGGCGCTGACCCCCGACAAGTGTCCGTTGTCCTGGGCAACGGGGCAGTCAAAACAAATAGTCCAATAATCGGAATATGGTCAACTCTCCGTTTCAGTCGCTCGCCATGCCGCTCTTCAACAAGAAGTTCGAATCGAAGCCCATTCCGGTGCGTCAGGGTCGTTGCAATATTGGACATCCGGTGGCCACCGAGGAGCTGGACGACTTCCGCCAGATTTCCCTGACTCTGGGTAACAAGGAGCTGCGCTTTGCGGACGGCATCTGGATGCATTCGTCCAGAAAGGGCGACGTGGACGACATGCTCAGGCTAAACAAGAAGTTCCGGGCCCTCGAGGAGGAGAACAATATGTGCAACCTTAAGATCGAGGTAATGCTGGATCTCCTGGCGGAGCATGCCACGGAACTTGGTGAATTAAAGCCAAAGGAGAAATAATAAGAAAGAGAAATAAAATATATGTATAAAGTAAATATATATAAATAAATAAACAAGACAAGGAAATTTATTAAATAAAATAAATATACACAAAAGAAAGGAATTATTTTTAAAAGGTTTCCTTAGGATTTCACGTTCTTAGCTTTCTTACAAATAATTACAGTATTCAATCATTAGATTTAAATTTTAGAATTTTTGTACATTTTTGGAATGCAATTAATAACATTAAAATTTAAAATAACATAAACTAGCTTCGGAACATTTTTCTTCGACCCTTCCCTGGTTTCTTTGGCACTTCATTTGTAATGTGTAAAGTGTAAAGTGTAAAATGCTCTTAAACTTTAAAACGTATTCTAGGGTTGATGAGTGCTAGAGGTATCGGCATTATCCTGTTCCCCTTTAGTGTCTGCCATAGCCTCGGAATGGGCCTTCCTGAGCCGGGAGTACTCCGCATCAAATTTGCCCATGAGCTTGTCCATATCCTTCTTGAAGCTGGACATCAGTTTTCCGTGCACCTTTTTAAAAACTTCTGCTTCATGCTTGTGGCGTTGTTTTCTGTAAAAGTTAAAAGCGTCGATTGAATATTACACTTAATAAAAATGTTTGGTCTCACAGATCAGCTAGATTGTTCTCTGTATCGGGACTTGGATCATTGCAAGAACGTTTAGCGTCGGCTTCTAATTTCTTATTGTCCTTCAGAGCATTCTCATATTTATTCTTAAGCTGATATTTGGCCCTGTAAATAAACAAAACAATTTAATTAAACACTATTGAAGATAGATGATTTAGCGTCTCACATTTCAGCTTCATATTCCTCCATACCGAAGTTTGAGTCATCATCAGAGGAACTTTCAATGTCCTCAAGTTGCTTCTCCATTTTTTGAGCTTCCTCGATGTCATCCATCAAGAGACTATCTTGGAGCTTGAACACATTTTTCAATATTTTTTGATTCACCTGGCACGGATTATTAGATAAAACCAGAAATGTTTGGCTTAAAAAGGATCTTACCGGATCTTGCATTGCTATAAGTTCATTTTCACTCTTCTTCATTTCCCTTTTGAATTGGTTACTTTTTGAAGTCGCGGACTTTTTGGCCTTTTCAATAAGTAATTTCATTGCACCAAATTCCATATCGCCCAAGACTCCTTGATTTTGATCCATTTTTATTTCTTTCCCTGAAATCAGACAAATTATTTTCGGAAATTTCTAGATCAACTTCGAGCAAGAGCCAAAAAAGCGATGAGATCTCATGAAGTTTCAGGACGTGACATGTGAAATAAAAATTCAAAGATATCTTGATTCTGTTTAAAAACAAAACCTATTTTAAGAAAAATAATTACAATTAGATTAGTTCCAATAAAATCCTTAAAATTCAAAGTTAATAAACTTAAGGTCTAAATAAAAGAGCGGTAAAATGAAAAATAACATTTTTTTTTAATATTAAGTGTAGTGCTATATCACCCCAATAAACTGTTATAAATTTATGAAAATTACCCATTAGGTTATGGGCTCCAGAGAAATCAAATCGAATTGCAAGCGCATTTGTTTATTTATCGTAAATACCATAAATAAAGTTTGACCCAAAGTTACCTAATTTCGATTAAGTCCCAACCACATACTTGAGATCTATTTATAATGCCACATTAATCAGTTTCACATGCCCATCGGGGGAGTTATCAAGAGGTCTGGCTGGGGGGCTTTTGTTGACCAGCCCATTGGGCATTAATTTGGATTTGTTGCGCGAGCATTGGAGCTGGTCAAATTGGTGGCATTGTTGTCGCCATTGGCAGCAATCTATAGACGCCATCAATGGTATCGCCGAGTTGCGTCGTCGTCGAGCTGCCGGTGGCTCCCGCTTCGTTTATAGGCCGCTTGATAAGCCCAACACCGCCCGATAAACCCAAACCAAACCCGATCGAACGGTTCGAATGCCGTGATAAAACCCAACCATGGGCCACCGATGAGCCGCACAAGAGCTGTATAAACAGAGCTATGAATTTACATGACCTCCTCCTTCTCCTCCCCCAATACTGTACTCGTATCTCCCTTTCAGGGGTTAGACAAATTTTCGGATCGCCCCGATAAAGCTTAGCAACCAGCTATAGCCGCAATGCAGTCTAATCTTCGGGTGGGGGAAGTGGAAGTACGAATAGCTGTGAATAGCGGGTGCCTTCACTGGATACAGTATGTACATAGGTGTCTGCCTAGGCCCCATATCGGTCCACTCCATCGACTACTGTATATTTACGCACCGATATTGATATGCGATAAGCAAAACTGCTTATAAAACACATTTATTTTGTTGTTCCCAGCAATGCCAGCACCTATAGCAATAGAACACTTGAAGAAATTGAAGTCAAATGTGGGTTTTTAATAAAAGATTTAATTTTATATTTACAAAAGCAAGATTATTAGTTCTAGTAAAAGCACTTGATAGTTGTATCTACAAGATATATATTCTAAAATCTCTCAAGATTTTATTGCAAGTTGACAACATGTAATGGATCATCAAAGTAAGTTGCATTATAATTTACAAATGTTATTTTTTTACTTTAAATTTAGTACCTCTTGGAATGGCATGCAATGGATCATCAAATAATTGGCAATTGGATTTTAACATATTGTTTTTCCAGTGCACTGCCCACGATGGCCGCTGCCGTCGCCGCCGAGGGGTAACACTTGTTCGAATCGTGTATTACAGTAGTTTGTTGATAGCCAGCCCCGCGAACGGAACGCGTACGGAAGAAAACGATCGCGAGATCGATGTGGCTACAATATTTACGGACCACAATAGCCAATTGCCGGGAGGAAAACAAAAGCACAAGCAATTGGAGCTCCAGACGGAGGAAAGCAAACATATTGCGAAATTCGCAAATTCCAGTGGCAAAGAGCGAATTGTGTGTGGCATTCAGTAACCGGAGAAGCAGACCCGGAGTTCTAACTGAAACACAAAAAAAAAAAAAATACGCCCTATCAGCAGAGCACCAGCGATTATGAAGCCATCATCGTGTCAGTTGTCCATCCGCTCTTAGCCACAGTGAGTGTGTTTGCGCCTATTTTGATTCCACTGCTCGGCCAGCTCGGTAAACAAATTGTCTATTAAACAATCAACTTTTCACCTAATAAATGATATCGTATAAATCAATTGAGTCGATGCCAATCAAGTGGGGCAACACAGATAAATCTCCATCACAATGGGCAGAGATCGCAGATCTTGGAAGGCGAACGAAATGCATAAACAAACGTCCCTCGCATCAAAAGTGTTTTATGAGTTTTGTGTTTCGTGGTCGGGGAGAGTGATCGAGAAATGATTTGTTCGTGACATTCTACTTAAATAAATTTATTTATTATATTAGAATGCATACAGAATATTTAAATGGCAAAGACAAAGGCTACATGTATTGCCAACATAAAAAAACAATCAAAACAAAAGCTAAATGAATTCAAAGATCATTTCATTCTATATTACCTCCAATCAAGTTGTATTTAAAAGTGTATTTCTGATATTTTATATCCCCAATGGAAATCATAAATATTCTCCAGCAGCATACCGTTCAAAATGGAACATTAATTTTTGAAAACGTTTCATACGCTCTCAACCGTTCTACGCGCTTCTCAATCTATCGAGTGCCACCGAAAGTTCTTTGGTAGCCGCCATTCAATTGATAAACGGGCATTATCGCTGCGGCAATGATTTATTGTTGCATAAATGGCACTCACTATTTATTAATAAATGAGAGGCGAAATTCTGATAATTTATATATATGAACAGTGTTCACCAAGGATTTGTGCCCCAGTGCTTGTGTTTGTGAGCCAATGTAGAGCACCCGTTCGCTTCAAATGGCCAAGTAAATAAACAAAAGTGGATTTTTACACTCATCACCGACAGCGCACAATAAAATGTGTGAAAAATGTGCTAGAGCGAGTGGAAATGCAACCGCGTAGACCAAATAAATAAATAAATAAATACAAACTTGGAGGAGAGCCTCGGATGTTTGCTAAGAAATTAAATGAAAATCGATCATTTGGGAAATAAACGAATGGCCAGTCAGTGGAATTCAAATAAATAAATGCCAGGCCATTGTGTGTGCCCCAAAGTAACTAATCAAAGTGTTCGACAGGTTCCTTAAGCGATAATAAGTGGAAGACAATGTCGCGGATATGCTAAATGGAAATGGATACGATGATTTGTGATCTGTGGTCTCGCCACATCTGGCTATTGATTCTCATTTGTTTCTGCGGCTTTGAAGAATCCAGTGGTTTTTTTGTGGACTATACAGGTGAGTTAGCGTTACCCTTAATTATACAAAATTAGGTTACGCTATCCCTATTCAAAGGGATTACGAAAATAAAATATTCAATATTATTTAGCCAGCTCTTTTTGTAACCCCACGTTTCCGCATTCATTCGTCAAAATGTTCAGAAGGTTAATCGCAATTTCGGGTAGCACAGCGCTTGATAAGATACTGTCATTTTGGCTATCATTGACACAGAAAAAAGTAAACAATTGGCATTGCCTTGATTGAATGGTTTGGAATTTTTTTTTCTGTATTTTTCGCTGGTGCAGAGAACACGGAGCTAATTCAACAGAGAGCCGGGTTTGATGTCAAACTGCAGTGCAATCTCAAGGGTCTCGTGGACGAGCGAATGTTGGATGACATCAAGATACATTGGTACTTCAAGGTATTTTTAGATTTTTAACTTTCAATAAAATCATTTTTGTTAAATACTGAACCCTAACTCTTTAGCAATGCAGTGAGAATAATTGCCATCATCTGGAGTCTGTGGACGAATGGACTGCTTTGCCCTGTGAGCCGAGTCTTTGCCGTCCGGAACTGTGGCTCCGAAATGTGACGGAGCGGTATTCGGGACTCTACAAGTGCAGCATTAATCCTCCCTTTTGGGATAAATCTCAAGCTGTGGATGTTCAACTGGTTCGCACCTATCAGCTGGATGTTAAGAGTGAGTACTTTCACTTAAGGTAATAATATGTCATATAAATTATCATCTTGTTCCTATTTCTAGACACCTCCTTGGCTGCTCCCGAGTTCGTGGACTCGTATCCCAACAACAAGACCACGTTGGTGGGCAGTCGGGTGGTGTTCCAATGCCGGGTTCACAGCGAGGAGCATCCCACAATCAAGTGGTTCCGTCGGCACACCTACGTGGGCACCCAGTCAGCTGGAGAGGCATCCTCCTCGTCATCGACGGCCTCCAATTTCAGCACACATATAGTCCGCTACAATGGCCGGACCTATGAGCTGCTGTCCACTGATCCCGAAAAGTTGATGGCACCACAGATATATCTCAGCAAGTTGATTCTGGATGGGGTGAGACTCAGAGATGCCGGTCACTACGCCTGCGTGGCCATCAGCTATCGGGGTCACAAGATCCGTGAGGCATTCCTCGAAGTGCTGCCCGTACAGGATGATCCGGATCAGGAGAAGGAGTACTGGTCGGACTACGATAGCGGTGGTGAGGAGGGTGTTCCAACTAGCGATCCCCGGGAGTTCCTGTTGCTCTTTCTGATGCCACTGGGACTGGCATTGCTCCCCTTAACCGTGTGGTTCAGTTATGTGTTGTACAAACGCTGCTCCGAGGGTCACGGCGATTGCCAGCGGATGAATTCGGATGAGGAGTTGGATACGGAAAGGTGTGTCCTAGGAGGAAATTAATACGAGGTGTCAATACCGAAGGAAGCTGCATTACGCTTATTAAGAATAAAGACTGTGTGTAGAGTTAATTTATACGATTTAAACTACGATTTAAATTTTAAAATAAATAAAATAAATAAGTTAAGTCAACTGAGCAACTTACCTCACTTGGGATCCCATTTGAGTTCCTGGAAGACGTCTAGTTTAGTGTCATTTGCTTGAATGTGATGGTTGTGTTCGAATGTTAAGGCAAGCTAGTTGAGCAAAGTTCAAAATTTTCGTCGTATGAAATTCCAAATTCGTTTCGTCTTCCGTTCCTGGCAGACACAGTCCTCATTTGGGCAACGTTGCCATCACCAAAACTAATTTCAGCACTTACATACACGCTGAAGCATCCTCACCGATCCTCAAGAGAACGATCACCAGAACTAATGATCCTTGAGATTTGTCTGCAGTTCCGTTTGGTGCGACAGTTTGATGTTCGCGTATATTTTCTGAGATTTAGTCTAAACGTGGTTAATCAGTTGGCACCCATTGAGGAGTCCTCTACTGGATATTATTTGTAACATAAGGAAGATCCACAAGATCTAGTGACTAGACAACGTAATGTCTGGATCAATACGAAGCCGCAGCCTTTTGGGAATCTACGAATACATCATGCCCGGAATTTATGACTATCGAGTGACCCATAGTGCCGCTGCCACAATCAGTGCCTATCAGCTTGATCCAGTACTAGACAGCGACTCATCCTCTTGGTCCATTCCCGATACAGATGCCCTTTATGTGGCCGGACCATTGGGAGTGATCAACTACCTCTCAGATGTTCAAACGCACTTGGCTCTGCCCACCAGTCAAAACCTGGAAACTGGTCTAATCTACACCACCATTAGCTCCATGTCACCCGACACCTATATCCATCACTATGTCCAAGTGGAGAATGATCTAGTGGATGATGAGGGCTACGGCTATGAGATTCCCCAGCTTGATCTCTGCCTAGACCATCTTATTTCCGAATCCGATAGAGCGGAGCAGGAGGAAGTGCATCAGTCCAGTGATTCCCAGCACTCATCGAAGGGTTACTCGTCGGTGGAGATCAGCGAGGAGTCGAGATCAGGGGAACCTGAACCAATCAAGGAAGAGGAGGTGCCCAAGAAGCGAAAAAAGATCTCGCACAGGCGCATCTATGAGGCCGAGCAGGGTTACCTGGTCGAGGAGCCCACCAGCGAACAATCTGAAGATGATACCGAACTGCCACACATATCCAGGACATAGATCCCAGTTAGAGTTCCGAAAATTTCAGCTCTGCGTTGACGTTCCTATTTCCCAATTTATTTTCAGCAGACCGATTTCCAGATGCGTTTTCAGATGTACATATAGCATACACACTACCTGTATTGCATATTGCATGTGTAGAAATGTTGAAGCTGTTCAAATTTGATTTATCGTTGCAATTTGATAGTGAGCTAAATATATATATTTTATAAAAATTTGCAAAATCAATTTGGATGATTAATTTTGACAAAAAGAACGATTTTTCGTCGTAGAGTGATCTTTACAGACAATAAACTAGGAAGTTTAAATAATTAGCATAATGGGATGCCTCGTCGTAAACTAAATTCAAAGACTTGTTAAAAGTTCAAAGACAATAAACGATTACTCAAATCTTTTGTCTTCGAATATTCGTCACATAAGTGTCAATTGCTAAACCCCCTTTTAGTACACAGTAGCACCTAGTCGAGACCTAATTTGCACTCCCATTGAGCAACTAATTTGATTATTCGCACATGTCCATCGACTTTGCTCTCAGTTGCTCACATCACATCGCTGAAATCACACGAAAAGTTGTCTCCCAGTCTCTCGGCTCTCTCTTTCTTTTTTGTATAGCCCTCTTTATCTCCACTTATCGCCCCCTCTCTTTCTAGTTGTGGGACGGGACTGCCCTCCATCGCCAGCCGCTCAGTTGTTGTACGGCTTTTGTTGCCATCGGACGTGACTTGTACTTATTTATTATTATTTTCGTAGACGGGCCAGCGAAATCGAAAACACTCGCTATAAAATAAACAAAAAACTATTTTTAGGCTGCAAATCTGAAATATATTTTCTCGATCAACTGCAGCAGGAGCATAGAACCCCTAATAATGGACTGCAAATCGCGTCGCGGCACCAAAATTTCGGTGATCGCCCTGGGAAGTGCCCTCTGTTTCGTTATGATGGCATACTTTGTGTTCGGCGACAGCAACGACGAGCAGGGTTTGCGGAATCTACGCATGATATCCATAGTAAGCTGGAGCTGCGACTAACATATTGCCATGAGCAACGCCAACTGAGTACTGTGTTTATCAATCCCCACCAGCTGTTCCGACACGGGGCCAAGAACCCGAGTGGCTTCTATCCGCTGGATCCGCATGCAGCCCACGATTGGCAGGGCGGCATGGGAGCTCTTACACCGGTTGGTAATAAACATAGTATCTATCTTATTAAACAACTAGAAACTAATCAGTGATCCACTAACCACTTGAGAGAAAATGTGTGAAATATTTATCAAGATCATGAATGCCAAAATTATATTTTTCAATTGCTTTCTACTTCACTTTAGTATCCAATCTACAAAATTTAAATCATTAAAAATCTACCCAAGTCCTATAATTACCAAAAAACCAATAAAAAAGTAGTGCTAAATCTCTCAGGAAAGTTAAGATTTTAGCAAAGATTGTGATATAATTTTCTAATGCTTAATAGATCATAATATAAAAGTTTAAGATATATATTGTTTATTGATTTTTGCGAACTTTTTGGTGTTTCTAAAATTCTAAATGTGCCTTAAGGTCTGGATCCCTTAAGTAAAAAGTTTAATGAGTTAAACATTTTAAATTAATTTGTTTTCTTGTTTTTTACTTAATCTTATAGAAAGGCACTCTACAGGCTTACAACCTGGGGAAGAATCTGCGCATACGCTACTACCGGCTGCTGCCCTCGAACAGCCTCTACACCCAGCAGCAGGTGCATGTCCTCAGTTCGGCGGCGGAACGCTGTGTGGTGCGTCAATCGTTCCGATAAGAAACCCCCTCTTAACTATTAACTATCTGTCCGAGATGGGGGTGCCCTAATCAGTTGGCCGTGTGTTATCTTTTAGATGAGCGCCCAGAGCGTCTTGGCGGGCATGATGCCGCCGCTGGAGAACAACAATGTGCTGCCCATTCCGTGGCAGCCGGTGGCCGTGAATACGCTATCGCGAAATGATGATATTGTGAGTGCAATCGTATATCCATAATCCAAGTGCAAGTCATTAAGCTAACAGTACGATATCTCTTTCAGTTATTGGCCCAAAAGAAACCATGCTTGAAATACGACCACATCCTGCAAAAGCTCTATAAATCACCGCCTGCTGAACTTCAGAAACTGAACGAGGATAACATGGAGTTGTACAAACTGTTGACAAAGAATACAGGCAAGGTGGGAGAGAGTATACAATTGTTTACTTAACTTTAAATTACTAATATAAATTGTACCTTCCCTTTATTCTTTTATTCCACATACTGAAATCCCTTAGAACATTTCAAATGTATTGGATGTGGAACTACTTTATGGCACACTTAAAACCGAAGAGGAGGCTGGGCTGGTGTTGCCCGATTGGACTGAGAACATATATCCCGAGGAGATCAGACCACTGGCTGAACGTAGCTATACGCTTTTTACCGAAACCAATCTGATGAAGCGGATTAAGGGTGGAGCCTTTCTTACGGAAATTCTCATCAAAATGCAGAATAAGCGGAAGAGGAACCTGAATCCCGATAGGAAAATATTCCTATATTCAGGACATGATGTGACGTTGGTTAATGTGATGAATTCCTTGGGGATATTGGATCAGACCACTAAGCTTCCTGAATATGCATCGGCACTAGCGTTTGAGCTTCATCACAGCAAGTCTTTCAGTGATGGCGACTTTGAAGTGAAGGTTGGTTATTGTAATACTAATAATACGAAGGTTTTAAATACTTAATTTATATTTTCTGCAGTTGGTTTACTACTACAACAGCGAAGACAAATTCCCCAAGGAGCTGACCATTCCCAATTGCGATGCACCCTGCTCGCTTACCCAGTTCGAGGCCTCTGTGAAGGCCCTACTCCTGGATAACTATGATGAGACCTGCGAAAATCATCCGACTGACTGCAAAAACTAAAGATTTTTGTTGGTTGTTATCGTTTCTGTTTTGTTGAAAGTGTGTTGCTCAGGACATTTCAAAGAAATGTTAACTTTTGGGTTACTAAATATAAAATCTATGGTTATATTAAATAGCTTTAACAGAAATATAAGTCAAGTTAACACATAAAGTGAAGATGTAAAGTGAAAAGGGATTTGTGTGAATTTCTCAAAAAGACAAATAAATTGGATAACATTTTCCAATGTTCTATTGTAATTGTATTATAATTTCTTTGTTCTTAAGCTTTCCTCTTTTTTAAGTTTATAGTACTTTTGGAAAATATGTACAATAGTTCGACAAGAAGGCTTTTTCTGACATTTCACTATTCTGAAGTCAAAAGCTGGCACCTTTGTCCTCAGCATACAGAAAATATATGGGAACTTTCACCTTATCGCTGACATGAACGATCTCTGTGTGGCTAATTAGACGGATGGCAGCCAGTCCGTAGAAGAGCATAGGTAAGCCTAGAATGCAAGGATAAATTCACTTTAAAGTAGTAATAGAATATGGTTTATAATACAAGAACTGGTACTTAGACTTACCCAAATTAATCACCTTCAGGAAGCGAAAGAACTTGTCCTCCAGCCAAAGATCCTGAATTTCCCTTCGGCTACAGTGATACTTCATATACGGATAACAGGCGGTGCGCAGAATGTGGTAGTTGGTTCCACTTTCCAAAGTCCAGTTGAAGTGGGACATTCCCCGCTGATCGTTGGTCACATCCCGGAACTGGAATTGGTTATCCTGGTATAATAGCTAATTGGTATTGGAGATAAGCGCCTCCTACCTTCACGAAATATGATGTCCAGGGTGGTTCATGGCATTGTTTCAAATATGCGGTCAATACTTCCGAGGCTCGAGGCTTCAGTAAAAGGCGGGTGAGCTGCATTTTGTAAACGAATTACAACCTTATTGCATCACAGAATAATAACATTTGGCTTCGGGAGCAGCGTGTTTGTTATTATTTGTGTGCTCTTATCGAGCTATCAGCTGTTTTGCTATCGATAGTTTCAGGGATGGTATATCAGACCTGTGCAGAAAAATAGCTAGAAGAAAAAGCCAGTTATTAATTAGGGGATTCCCCGAACCGTTGATTTGCTGAATGGTTGAGATTCGGTCAATGCAATTCAATTTTCAAAAACTTTAGCAATTCAACAACCTGGATTCCATAATATAAAAATGAAAAAATAATTGAATTTTTATAAAAACTTACTTCGGACTTAAATATTAAAGGAAAGAATATCAGATAGACTTTAAGACTTTTATTATATTATATTTCTCAAAAAATATCAGAGTTTTGGAATATTTAATTTATTTTAACCCAGAATAAATGTTAATATTTGTCTGGTAACTTCTGTAATAAGTTCTTATAGAGACGTTAGGGATCGTAATCGCTAAAAGTTATTAAACAACGATTTATGGCTTATTTGAGATAGTTAAAAAATGATTTTTATATTTTGAATTAATATGTTCGGGCTGATTTTCATATTTGACCAGAGTAATAGCAAAAAAAAGTGATATGGTTGATAAAAAAAAAAGTTAAAAAAAAGTATTCCTATATTAGCCTCCTGGCGGTTAGAAGTACTAGCAAGAGCACCGATCTGACGGAGCACTTTACGCTGGACGACAAGGTGGCCAACGAGGAGCTCCTGCAGTATGAAGAGGGCTCAAAGGAGCGTTTGGAACTTGAGACCGCCCTGCTGGGAGTCCTCAATAAAGTGGAACACGTTCCGATCGTTATTAACGGTCAGGAGTTTCAGGCCAACGAGGAACTGCAGCAGGTGCTGCCCTACGATATCCAGAAGCCCATAGCCCACTACGGCCACGCCCACCGCGTTCTCATCCAAATGGCCATCGATAAGAGCCTGGAGGCTCAGGTGCAGTGGGACAAGACGAGACTCAGCGAAAGGATTGATATTTGGGAAAGGGCCGCCGATCTGATAGCCGGAAGATACCGCTACAACATCATTGCGGCCACGATGTTGGGCCAGGGAAAAACGCTGCGCCAGGCTGAGATGGATGTGGCCGAATTGGTGGACTTTATGCGAATTAACCCGGTATTCCTGCGCGAATTGGCCAACTATGAACCTGTCAACGATACCCTACGGGAGTGCAGGAATTCCATGAGGCTGAGAGGACTGTCGGGTAAGAGAAAATATATCTTTCCATTCAATAGATTTAATAATTAATTTGAAATCTCCAGGATTTGTGGCCGCCATCAGTCCGTTCAACTTCACGGGTATCGCCGGCAATCTGGCCTACACGCCCGCCCTGATGGGCAACTCGGTGCTCTGGAAGCCCTCCGATTCGGCCATTCTCTCCAACTATTTCGTCTTCAAGGCCATGAGGGAGGCGGGCGTGCCCAAGGGGGTGGTGAACTTTGTGCCCGCCGAGGAGACGACCTTCGCCGCCGCAGTGACGCAGCATCCGAAGTTGGCTGGGATTAATTTCACTGGCACCTCGACGGTTCTGAAAGTGCTCTGGCAACTGGTGGCCCAGAATATCCATTACTACGAGAACTATCCCCGTTTGGTGGGCGAGGGTGGTGGCAAGAACTTCCACTTCGTTCATCCCTCGGCGGAACCCGAGACGGCGGTGGCCTGCACCATTCGAGCGGCCTTCGAGTACTCCGGCCAGAAGTGCTCCTCCTGCTCGATGCTGTATGTCCCGCAATCGCTGTGGGAGAACCACATTCGGGAGCCCCTCCTGAGGGTCACCGGTTCCCTGGTCACCGGACAAGCCACCTACTGCGACACTTTCTGCTCGGCGGTTATCAATCGACGGGCGTATGATCGCATCTACATGTGGCTAAGATATATCGCCCAGAGTCCCAGTTGTCGGGTCTTGATCGGCGGAAACTGTGACAAGCGAGTCGGTTACTACGTGGATCCCACGGTTGTGCAGGTCAGAGATCTGGATAATATTATATGTCGTGAGGAGCTGTTGGCGCCCATTCTCGGTGTCTACGTTTATCCGGATGCGGAGCTCCAGAAGACCATGGCCAAGGTGGTCGAGATAAATCATGGACTAATAGGATCGGTGTTCGCCAGGGATCAGAGATTCATTGAGGAGGCCTACGAGGCCTTCAGATTCAATGTGGGCAGCCTCAATGTGAATGACAAGTCCACGGGTTCGATGGTGGGAAAGCAGCCTTTCGGAGCGGGTCACATGACAGGTACCAGCGATAAGTTGGGCTCCCCTCACTCCCTGCTGCGTTGGACCTCGCCGCAGGTGATAAAGGAATCCTACAAGCCACATATGAACATCTATTATCCGTATATGGAAGTCAGCGAGGTAAGGCAAGGTGTCGTTCACATGAAGAACGAGCAAAACGAGGTGATTTCCGAGGATAGAAGCTCCTTTGAGGATCCCGATAAAGAGGACAATCGTCTGATATAACATTCATTAACAGCCATTCATAATCAAATTTCTGTGCAATAAATAAAATAAGGAAAATTATTGAATTTTTATTTTATTAGGTACTATTTTAAAACTTAACTTCTCTTTTTATTTTCCCGATAGTGACAAATCATCTAAATATCTTTTCGTATAAAGTCAAATATTTTGTATAGTTACACTTAATAAATACTAACCACTCAAACGAAAACCGCAAATTCGTGAGAAAAACATGAGATGTCTAGATATCTGCTTATTATTTCGTTCATACTTGTAACACCCCCTTTGGTTCCAATCAGTTCTGCAGAGGCAGAGAATCAAGAACTCAGTGTGGGTCCTAAGGAGGCCTCATCTGGATCGAAAAACCAAAACGACATGGGACCTACGCATTATAGTAGATTGTATGATGCATATCGACAGCGATTAAAGGGAGAGGGAGATGATACCGAGGATGAGGTAGAAATCGATTCGAAAGATGCACCACTCCAAAGAGATGTAGTCGCATTAACTAAGAAATCAAGCCAACCCTTGGCTGCAGAGAAAGACTCTACAGAACTTCCCATTATCAAATACGATGCAACCGAAGATCGACCCATGCCATCGGCAAAATGCCTGGCCCGTCTTCCCTATCGAAATAGGGAAAATCAAAGTGTTAAGGCAAAAGTCGAGGCTAAAACTCCCCTGGTAAGTAGTATGATTTTGCTGAAAATGAATGTGCCCGAAAATGTGTTACGAGTCAAAACACCGGAAAACGCGCAGGATCCTGGCGAGCGACGAATTTTCGAACTCAATCGCATTTACAAGGATTTTCTGAAAGCCTGGCAACAGCCAACACCCAGTTTGGCCTCGGCCTCCAAGACGGAAAACCCAACCAAACCCATTAGTTCTTCGGGATCTGTAAGATTGAGCGCATTGTCCGATTTAATGGATGTGATCGAGCGCCTTCAAAAAAGCGATTTGGTTAAAGAATTGGCCAAAAAGATAAGCGAGGAAATGGAGCCCAACCTACAGAATCAAATCAAGCAGGATGCTCTTCTGGTGACAGAAAGTAGGGCTTCTTTGAGAGCTATTAAAAAAAATGATCTATCCGGGATCTTTGAAAACGAGGAACCCGGAAGTGCTTCGAAAGCTTTCAAAAGTTTACTAGATGATATAAACTCAAGAAGATCAACCATTAAGGCTGGTGGGCTTTACGATGAGTACAAGAAGGGCTTTTGTCAGCTATTTAGTGATCATAAATTCCCTAGGCAGTCGCTAATTACCAGCGAAGCCGATTATCCTTTAGACAGCGAATCAAGTCGCAGGATGAATGGGGACGACAACTTTCCCAGTCAGAGTGATAAAACGAAAGCCACTCCTTTTAAGAGTATCGAACCTGAAATAAGGACACCCACCAAGATCTGTGTTCCGGTGGCAGCTCCAAGCACAAACAACAATAATAATTATCTGAGGGCTCTGGAAACCTTTATCAAGTTGAACAAGGAGAGTAATAAGAACGGCGGCCTAAAGCCTTATTACTTGCCGAATTCCAAAAACCGTCAGCTCATTTGGAATGACATTCCCCTAATAAAGCCAGGCCTTAGTGAAACACCCAAGAAAACTTCGGAGACTAAGTCGAAATATAAGCCCTCTAGCACTCCCATTCAAGAGAATGTGATACCTGAAAAGGAACCACCAAATAAAGCAGCTACCTCTAAGCCTGATCCAAAATTAGAAACTAAATTCATAGGGTGTGTTCCCAAGATCGAGACCAAAGCGCAGTCTATAAACCCTTGGCAAGAAGTTTTCTCTGGAATGGATCCCAAACAAATTATAAGCGGATTGAAGGCCATTAAGCAATCTTCCTTCTTTAACTTGGTGGATGAGTACCAAAAGCAGATCGATAACCTTAATCAGGCGTTAAAAACAAAGCAGAGTTGGTGGAAGGAGGTCCTCGAGAGAGGCAAATCTCCACTGGGGACACCCGCGAAGAGGAATATACTCATGGGTAATTCCCCTTCCGGATCTTCACTCCCAGCGCCTTTTCCCGAGGTTTTAGTTAATCAGGCTCCACAATTAATGGGTGGTGGTAATAATGTCATTGATAACATGGCCACCCAAATGAATCTCTCACCTGTGGAGCTGGCCCAAAGAATTGTGGGAGGTGGTCAAAACGCAGCAGTAAATTCAGGAGATGGACGAGCTAAACTAGTGCAGAATCACCTACAACCAGGTAAGCAAGTAAAACTATAGTTATATCATTATTTTGAGTTACGAAACTCCTTTTAAAAGCAAGTCAGATCGGAAGTAGCTTCAAAAGAGGACCTGAGGTCTTGTGCCAAGTTCCGTGTCAATCGATGGGTCAACCGTCACAGCCACAACAGCAGCAACAACAGCAACAACAGGAGGAGCAGTCGGGGATTTCCCCGGTTTTAGACAAGATTCTGCAGCGTTTGGAGAATATTCAGGCTACCAAATGCAACAAGTCCGCGGAAGAGGAGGAGGAGAAGAACCTGCCCTGCTGCTTTGTGGATCCAGCCGATGGTAAGTTCCCTAAATCAAGCTAATATATGTAAAAACTCTTATTAACTTTAGGTTCCCCCTGTGACCTAAACGGCTCCTGGGAGTCCCTTGTCCTGGGAGTTCGCATAAATATCAAATCCCCACCCATGACTTCGGATGGCGAGGAAAAGGCGAGGCCCTCGTGTAGTCAACACAAAGGTGGTCATTGTCGATTTGTGCGTCAGTGCGTCAAGATGAACAAGACCCAGTTAAAGGATATTGCCGAGGCCAAGGCTCCCAATTTTCAAGGCGTCTCGCTGAACATAAGTGTGCAGGAAACAGTGCCGCCGCGAGCCCACGAACTCCTCGACAATCTCACCGACTGGCACTTTTCCGGCCACACCCTAATGGTACTCGGCGGACCGCTTTCGCTCTCCTTCCGCAAGGCCAATTCCAACCTGATCGGCCACTTCATCGGCTACTGTCGCACCTGCGGCTGTGTGGACACCATTTTTGGCTCCTGGAGCTTCTGCCAGCCGTCGCGCGATTGCCAGGATATCTGCATGTCCATCGTGGACAGGCGGGATATGTTGCGGCGATATAGCATGGATGAGCGGCGAAGGAATCGCTTCAAGGAGCTGCTCTACACGGGCAGCAAGTTCGCCAAAATGGAAAAGGATCGGCTGCTGGCCGAACAGGAAAAGTACCAGAAACTCAGGTCCCAAGCGTCGAGTGAAACGGATGCCAGTATTCCTAGTTCTAAAAGTCAGACTTGTCCTAAGATGTGATTTCAAATTCATATTTTTAACTTTTCGGTTTCGTTTTCGTTCATTATTTATTTTTGATAATTTTATAAAAAGTTGATGTTTTTTAGAGAAACTTTCACCGAAATAAAATTGATAAAATAAAATACATTTTATTTATTTTCAGTTAATGCCCGCAATTGATTTTGCCAAATTACAGTATTTCTTACAACCGATTCGCCTGCGTTTTCTGGTGGTGAATAAATGACATGGTAAAGCCAATTGAACGCTTCACGCAATGCTCGTCCATCTGTCCATTCGAGGTGCATCGCCTCAACTGATCCACCGCAAAGTCCTCAATCCGCTTCTTGGTGTCCTCGTTGTCAATACGCTCCAATCGCTTATCCACCTTGTGCATCAGAGCGTATGCCGCGGGGAAATGACCCACATCGCAGGGCCAATTGGAGGAGTGCGGATGGGGAGACTCCGCTAAAGTTGCAGCCGGCCATGCCGAGTAATCCTCATCAGATCCGGGAAAAGTACTCGCCTGGACCAAAGCCAGGGCAGAGATGATTAGAATCGCCAGGGTAGTATTCATTTCAACCACTGTTGCTAAACTGTGGAAATTCATTCTGTAACAAACCTTTTTATAGGCCCAACACAACAACAAGACACCTGCTGTGCTATCTGCTAGAATTATTGTGGGAAAAAGGGCTTTGTCCTCACAATGTTGCTAGTCAGGCACGAGCGTCTCAATAATTGACAGGGTCAATGTCAAGCCACTGATTAGCAGACGTTTGAATTAATATATTAATTAAAATAACGACACACTAAATCGACGACATAATGTTTGGTAGCATCAGGAAACTGAATGAATCATTATTTACAAAATAAAATTTATATTTTATTTTTTTTAGGCAATTTACTTATTATTTACAACTATCAAAAAATGTAAAATATGTTGAATAACTATTTGTTCCTATTGATCTCATTGGTAATCCAGCCCACGATGTCCTGACGCAAAACAGTAAACCATTATATAAATTATTCGATACAATATGGAACACCACCCACCTGAATACCAGAGCCTGTCTGCATTGAACATTCTTTAAAAGCCCAATCCCGACCATCTAAGCGATCCAGACCCATCAAATCGGTCACTGTGGATAATGGCAGAGATCCCGGAATGTCCTTTTTGTTGGACACGATCAGCAGAGGAGCTTTGTTGAGCTCCTCGTGCATCAGAACATCGCATAACACACAACGAGCCTCGCTTAGACGCACTGCATCCTTGCTGTCCAGTACGAAAATCTACGGTTCTACGCTTAAAGTCGAATCTATAATTTCCGAAATACTTTTCTCACCAAGACCTTGGCCTTTTTGTAATAGTTTGGCCAGATTTGCCTGTTCTTCAGTTCCCCGTTAATATCCCACAACTGCACTTTGGCGTTTTTGATTGTGAAGCTCCACTCATTGGCCTGCTTATTAGTTTCTTTGGCCTGTAAATATTCAAGGCTACATTTGGCAGAAGGAAAAAACCTTGAGTCTTACATTGCCATTAAAAGCCTCTGCAAGGCGCGCTGTCAAGGTGGATTTTCCAGCATTATCCAATCCTAAGATGAGCAGACAGGATTTTTGTGACCCCTTGGGCAGGATCTTTTTGATGAGCGAAACGGGTCCGTTAAAGCACATGGAGATCGAAATTTAAAGTGTCTTTTGTAAAATTTTAGAATGATTTTAAGTTATCAGGTAGAAATAAGTGATTTACAAATCACTGCCCTCTTGGTTGTTTTGATATTTTGTTTACTCACTAAATTTATTTTAGATTTGAAAATGAAAATTTTTGTATAAAACTGTTTCCTATAAGGTTTTGAAAGCATCGAACATTAAAATTAATTCGCAATTCTTCCTAAAATATAAACAAATCCAAATCGTGAAGAATTTAAATATATTATTTCAAATAAAAGGTTAAAATCTTGTTTATATTAAGTGAAAATAAAAGTAGGTACGTATATTTAGATCTTAAAGACAACTTAACAAGCGACGATTGCGATATTTAAGATTACTTCTTCATGTTCTTGCAGACCCAGTCCATTCCCTCCTTGAGGCCAGTGCCATCCACAGCGGTGCAGGCCTTGATCTCCCAGGTTCGTCCCTGCAGTTGGACCAAACTCATCTTCTCAGCCACCTCGGAGGCGCTCATGGCATCCGGCATGTCCTGTTTGTTGGCGAAGATCAGCACGGGAACCTGCTTTAGACGGTTGTCCATCAGCATCTCGAACAGCTCGCTACCCGCTTCCGGCAATCGAGCCCGATCCGTACAGTCAATTACATAGATCTAAAATAAATATATTTTATTTTATAACAATAAAGGATTGAAATCAATAACAGACTCACCAGCACATCGGTATTAGCAAAGTAGTTCTTCCAATATGGACGTATCTTCCATTGGCCGCCGATATCCCAAACATTTAGCTTAAAACCATCGGCTGCCACGGACTTGATGTTAAAGCCAGCCGTGGGCGTAACCTGCGGGATTTCACTCCGTATTTTATGGGGGAAACGGAAGAAGTTCGCCGCTTTTATACGCACCGTGGTAATGTCCTCCGAGGCCATTTGCTTCAGTATCGTTGTTTTGCCCGCATTATCCAGGCCCAGGAGCAGGATGCGAGCCTCCTTCTCCGGATTGGGTCTCAGTTTACGCAACAGCGATAGCAGACCCTAAAATATTTGAAATATAATTAATATGTTCTATGCAATGTTTGGAAGAAAAAAAAAACCGTAGCCCGAATACCATTAAACAAGTTATTCTTTAAAAAGCCTATTCTTGGTAGTATCCTCCAATACAACTTTGCAATGTATGATCCATCTAAGAGATTATTATTTTCTTAAAAAATTTGTAATTGAGATGTAAAATAAAAAAACGTTCATGATAAGATATAATAATTTTCACATAATCGAAATGAAATTAGATCTTGCTTAACTGGAATAAAAATCCAACAAGAAATTATTAAAAAGCTTGAGGGTATTTATTTACCACCAACGCCTTCTATTTAAATAAAAACAAAAACAATTTTTTTTAAATAACAAAAAAGAGTGAAAAACAATAAGGCCCTTAGTAATAGATTGGAAAGAGCTTATCAACCTGTGCACTTATCAAAAAAAAATTGTTTGATTTCAGATAAGAGCGTGCAACAAAAGCAAAACAGAATTGTGATTGATTGGGATTTATTGATATTACAAAAAGCCAGCCATATTCCACTAATTAAATATAATGCATTAATAAAAAATATGCATACCTTTCTATTTTTACCGAATTTAAAATTTAAGATATCTTAGAGTGTTACAAAAATTTCTTTTGCATTAAATATACATTTTTATTATTCGCTAGAAAATAAAATAAAAATAAATTTCTTATCTTTAGGACGATGAAAACATTAATTTTAGATAAAATATACATATATTGGTTGTCGATTGTAAGTTATTTCTGTAGCACTCCGGTTTTATAAAGCTAAGTAACAAAAACCCGTTAACATTTTTCCTGATTTTCTGTTTTTTGCCTCTATTTAAATATCGATAAGTGCGCGCCAAAAACTTTCGGGGTAGTGCTAAAAAAAGTTATTTTCGATAACGAAAAAGTGCTGGAAAGTTTCGGAAGCGTGTTACCATGGAGACGATCGCAAAATGAAAACAAATCGTGCAATTACGGAATAACAAGGCACTTAATTGGCTGTTACGGAACCGGGCGATAACCTACCATCCTATAATCTACGCGGGAACGGTGGCCAGCAGGCGGGACGATCTCCGGCGTCACTATATCTTCGATTCCCGGGATCCGGTGATCCGCTGACTGCCCGGCGACGGTGTCTTCTGGTGGAGGAGGTGTCTTCAGGAGAGTTCGGGACTTGGATCGACTACTTCAACCACCAAACACAACATCACAAGTTCAGCGCTGCACAACAACTGAAAACAAATTCGCTCAACGCTCCAACAAATTCCGGCAGCAACAACAGTACGTCGCCGAGGCAACCGCTGCAAAGGAGCGAAAGAGAGGGGCCGAGGAGGTGGCGGTAGGTGGGGGAGCGGATTTGGAATTGGAACGGGAACGGGAAGAAGATGCCCCTGCTATTTACGGGCTTCAACGCATTTGGCCAGCATGAATGTGTAAGCGGCGACGTCGACTGCGCGGCCGGCTTCAGCGGTTTGTAACCGGCAACAAAAGCCGATCACTTAGTTACCACAGTGGGCACTCGATAAATGAAACCTTGTTTATATAGAACTTGAAACCACTTAAATAAGCGATTTATTGAACATTTTATAGAACCTCTATAATATTTGATATCAAGCAAATATCTGACTTAAAGTATTTTTTCTTCTGCAAATGCTACATACATTCATATATAAATAGTAATATTATTAAAGATTCCATTTAAAATGTTATATTTATCTTAGTTAGATTTAAAGTCAAAGAATTTCTTTTCTCAATAGTTTAAACTTTAAAGCAAATTTTATGAAGAATTTTTGTTCCTCAATAGTTTAAATTGCAAAGCCAATTTTATAACTCAATGTTTTGAGCCGTGCATAGAAGACAGACTGTATTTTAATTGGTTCTGATAAATTTTAATCAACTAAAACAGTGCTATGAACTTTAATAAATTGACCAACCAGCTAATCCCAATTTATAATGCTTAAGTAAAAGGGAATATAATTAACAGAACATAAAAATTTCCCCTAAAAAGGTATAGAAAAGTAGAAAAATCAATTTATACAGAGTTTTCACCGTACGCTTACTAATTCAGTCCTGCCTTTATTACAGAAATAAATGTGCCAGTCTCGACCCAGAACCAGTGCACGATTTCGATCGGCTGGCGGTATGCGGCCCTCGCTCTTGGCCGGAAGTTGTGGCTGCGTGGGCTCTTGGATGATGGCCCAAACGAGTGCGTGACCCTCGAGGCAACGGGGGACATTAAGGCCCTGGCCGCTGGCGATTCCCACTGCCTAGTGCTACTGCATAGCGGACAACTCTATAGAGTGCAACCAAAACTGCAAGCGGAACTATTGGTTGTTAGACTAGAAGCTCCTCCCCGATCCAATTCGGGAACAAAGCGCTTTATCTTTGGGGCTCCCAAGGCGCCTTCATCGCCGATCATAGAGCACATTGCCTGTGGTTCGCATATAAACGTAGCGATTAGCGCGGAAAACTCCGTGTACAGCATTCCCAGCTGCCTGCACCAGTTTTCCGAGCGTCAGTTTCGAGTAAAGCAGCTCCAATGTGGCCATGAACACGCCGTACTCCTCAATGTCAACGGTGACGTGTTTACCTGGGGAAACGGACTGTAAGTAAAGACCTTAAATTCTCTTTGTTGTGCAAAAAATACCTTTGGAGAGGGGTGTCTTACTTTTACCGGAAGCTTGTATATAGAGGGGGAACATTTTCTCCGAAAAATATGTATTTTTTATAAATTATTTGCGTTTTGGCTTCAAGATTTATTTAATAAATTCTCATTTTATCTTTATAACCCCAAGTCATTCGGGGAAACCTCTTATTTGCAATAAGACTTACTGTAAGGGTATACCACATTTTAAAGCCCCAATCTAACGATTTTCCTATACTAATTTCTTACAATTTCTGCACTTTTGTGTTATAATTAACAGGCGCGGACAGTTGGGTCAGGCCGTACTAAAAGTGGAGGAGACGCCGCAATTGCTGGAGGCGCTGGCGGGGATCAAGGTATATATTTGCCTTGTCCACTTATCTTGGCTGTCACACATTCAAGTGTCTTGCAGATAACTCAAATTGCTGCCGGTGGTTGGCACAGTGCGGCCATATCCGCCTTCGGAGACCTCTACACCTGGGGCCTCAACTGCAGCGGTCAGCTGGGGATGCGTGTGATGAAACCCGGTGGCTTCCTAAAAGAGCCTACTGTATATCCGCTGCCCCAGTTGCAAGATCTGCCCGAATGTGGTTGCTCCAAAGAGGCGGAGAATAGCGATGACTGTGCACCGCTGAGGGTGTTCGCTGGATCTCGTCACACTCTACTGATCCGCCGGTGCGGGCGGCCATGGGCCAGTGGTTGGTGCAAGCACGGTCAGATGGGCAAGCAGCTCCAAAACCTGTCTTACGTTGACGCATTCCAGGCACTGGATGGCATCATGATGAACACTGCCTCCGATGATGTCTTTTGCGGTCCTTGGTCAACGGTGCTTCATTTGAAGGAACTAAGAAATTGAGAACACCTGTCTCGTTAAAGAGGAATATACAATACAATATAAATTTAAGAGTTAAGAGGGTAAGTTTCTTTTTAAAAGCAAAAAAAAAATTCTCTCTTATATTTTCTTTAAAAACTATTCTATCAAATTTTCTAAAATAAAAAGAATTATTTAAAAGGCTTATTGTTATAATTAAATTCAACTGAAAAAGCTTTGTAAAAGCTGTTCAATTGTTAACACTGCAAAGACACCCACCATTCTACTACACTCTTTTCACCGCGTAAAGTAGAGAAGTAAAGGAACCGTGTAAAGTAGAGAAGTAAAGGAACAAAGTTTTCGATTCCATAATTATTCTGGTTATCATGTTGCCGTTGTCGACTAATACTTGGTACATAACTTCACATAATCTTTTTAATCTTGATCATTTTAAGAACTGGCAGTTATATATCTTATTTAGGGTTAAAACGATTTTAGCAAATTGAAATATGGTTAAAAACGGTCATTGTACAATGTACATATTGTCTATATAGATTCCTCATGTATGATTTTAAATGTGTAAAATTAAAAAATGTTTACAATTTGGTTGCTGTTGTTCGTGTTGTTTCTACGATTCCACGAAACCAGTTTGACAGTTAGCATTAGCATGGCCAATAAATACTCGGCAATACTTTTTTTTGAGTTTTAAGTGACTTACAGAACAAAATAAATTGGGCACGTCCCGTAAAGAAATTGGCAATACTTGTAATTACTTAAGTAGTGTAAAGTCATGTAAAATTGAATTTTTTTGACTGATCAGGACTGACTTTTCTTTGACAAGTAGGCCACGAAATAATTTTTCTCCTTTCACTGCAGTTGAACAAAATTACTGAAACCAAGGACGGCCAGGATCTACGGAACATTCTTGAGCATGCCGTAAGTTCAGATCGCGGCAGGATCTGGTTCCTTGAAAGCAATTCCCTTTCCATTCCCAGTCCCAGCGTATTTTGCATCCTAATTTGGCGCCTGACAGTGCAAATTCTCTATCCCGACGGATACATGGGCTGTTCGCTGCAGGAAGCGCTGCACAATGAGCATCTGATTTGGAGCAAAGGGGATAGCATGGAGGTCCAGGTGAAAATGCTGATGAGGGACTCCTTCCGGACCACGCTGATGCTCGTGATATTGATAGAGATGATGAACACGTTGGACGCATTCATGAATATTCCGATTCCCAGGGTCAGGGTCATTAGACTTTAGTCTCGGGTCTGAACTCTGTCCCTGTTTATTGCTCTCCTTCATCGGTTTATATTGCCCCATCAAAACAACAGAGCTCAAATAATTTCGTCTTGGGGTAGGACCGCCATTGTGCCAACGTTCGTCGACGTTGTTCGTCGTCGCTGCCCATTTAATCAGTAAATTGTATTTTTAAAAATGTTATTAAACAATATTTGCCTTAGCAAAAGTCAGACGCTCGCAGGGCAATAAACTTTTCAGCACTTGAGCCGTTCGCTCGACTGACTGAATGACTGATTGGCTGATTGACTGACCGACTGATTGACCGAACAAACGACTGACGTTGGGATTTTTTCTTTGTTTTAACTTTAACTCGGCGAGAACTTGTGATTATTTCGATTTCGTGGAAGTGCGTTCCATGCGAAGGTTTCGATAGGAATTTCATGCGTGGCATATGGGCTATATTCGTTCTGATAACAGTTCAATTGATTCGACTGGGAAACGCTCCTTTCGATTGCGTAAGCTTTCTTGAAATGGAATTTTTCAGAAACTTTTATGTTTCAGCGGATAGCAATTAAGCTGATTATAAAATATGACATAATAAGGATTTATATGAACCTATTTGCTTGCGATTTAAGTTTCTCTAAAAGTCATTATGAAGTACAGTTTTTTTTACTTATTTTTTGTGTTTACCATTTTAAAAACGACATTTGTGTAATTCAAGAAAACACTTTAAGAATCTTCTTTATACTATAACTGTGTATCTCCAAAATATATATTGAATATTTCTAATTTTTAGAAGACTATTTAAGATACATTTCTTCCTGCGCCTCCCACCACTTATTAATGCCTTTATCTGTGTTCACGATCCTATAAGCGAATTTTCCGCTTTATAGTCTGCGAGCGAGTTCAACGCTTTTATGTTATTTGCCAAATGAAAAAGTAAAAAACAAATGTTTATCTTATAATGCACTGGGTGGCAGTTCAGTGGAGTTCTGGCGACTCGCACACATGGTGCGTAAATAGGCTTTGCTTTTGGGCTTTACTTTTTCATTTTATGACCGTTTTTTTGTGTCGAGTTGGTAAACTTTGTTATCGTCAAAAAAAGAAACTCCCGCCGGAAAACTCTGTGCAAAAATGGTCGCGAAGGGGGGGGCTTGTCACTTTTAGGTCGTGAAACTATTTGCAGCTAGAAATTGCCACCGCACGGTGACTAAGAGAAAGAGAGGGCCAGATGTGTCCAGAAAGAGAGGGCGAGATCGCCGGGGAGTTCAAGCGCCTCGCTCAAGGCAATTGCTGTCTGCAGCTTATCAGGGCAACTGGAACCACTCGAGGCAGCGAGTACAAAAAAGTGCTAATTGTAAGCCCCCCTTTTCGAGGGGTTTTCTTTTCGTTACTCGAAAATTATAATTCATGCGTGCCAGCAGACGCCAAAGTTTCAACAGAACTCAGTCAATCATAACCAAAAAACAAAAAAAAAAAACGAAAAAAGTGCCTAAGAACACTCCTCTTCGGCCTGGGAGTTGTCTGCACCTTCGGTTTGGGGAGTGTTTGTGTTTGCCCTCTGTCCGAGGGGAGATCCCTCCAAGTGCGTGCCACTCCGCATGCAACGCTGAGCAAGTCGCCACCAGTAGCCGATTCGGAGTCAGATCCATGTCCATGTCCAGAAGCCGAACCATCAACACCCGCCTCAATAAAAGTACAGGGAGCCCTCGGAAGATCTTTAATATATCAGGGGGAAAAATGTAATTACTTTTTCGAGGTGTAAAATTAATTGATTGCCTTCTCTTCCTTTAAGATATAATTACAGTATTAAATATAAGAGTAAAATTTTCATTGTACAAGAATAAAGGTACTACCATGTCACTGTTTACTACACCCAAAAAGAAAAATCAAGTCGCGGTAACGCGGTAAATTTCTGGCATATCGTTTTTACCATGCATTACAAATTTTTTCTCTCAGAGGTTCGAAATAGGGCGGTAAAGCGCCTAATGTTACATGAGTGGGAGGGAAAAAGTCATATTTGAAATTCGAACTGGCTTGTTATTTACATTTCGAGCATATCAAGTCGAAATTGATACCACATAATGTAAAATCGATCATCGTTACATATCAAGTTTTTTTTTTGGTTGAACACGATCTTCTTATTTTTTTATTATTTAAATATTTTTTTCCCTACAATACAATTTCTACTGTACTTGCTAGGCCTTTTTTTGTGAGTGGTGCGCGAAAACCTCATCGCTGTCCCATTTCCATTCCTATTCCTTTTCCCACTCGCACTCCCATTTCCTGACCTACCTTGGCTTTCTTGGCCTGGCCAACACATGTTCGTGCGCTCGGCTGCACTATCTGTTTGCCCTCCGCCTATTTGCTTTTGGGCGTACATTGAACCGCAAGAGGCCAGAACTCGGCGCCACCCCCAACTAATCATCACTTTGTTGCTGCGTTAATGACTCGCCTTGGATTTGCCTGCGCCAACTCCCTGCGGAGCTTCCCATTTAAGTGAATGCACCAAAAAATAAAAAACGAAACGAGTAAAACATATAGGGAAAAGGAAGTCGTGTTGGAGAGCGTGTTCCCAAAACGTTTTGGCATCCCAAATGGATGTCGGGGCGCCCGGCTCCTCCCCTATCACTCAAAGTGCCATAAAAATTATGCATGAATGTATTTGCTTCATTTCTACACTTTTTTTTTTTTACTTTCTAGCCAAATATAAAAGTGCCGCACCCCCCAAAAAGAGGAAAAACCTAAAAAAAGGGAGTACAAAAATGAAACGAATGCAGAAGCGTCGCATTTTTACGGCTCCATTCATGTGACGACGGAAGTGTCAAGTGGCTGTTGGCAACTCGTCGTCGACGGGCAAAACTTCCCAACCCCCTCGGAAAAAAGAAAAAGCCATGCCCGAAACCCACCCACTTTTCCTGGGCGTCCTTTTCGTCAACGTCGCCTCTGTGCATCGAAAATGCCGTTATTGTTGCCAGTTGTCTACATGCTCTATGCTCCCATGTACATCACATCACATCGGATCCCCTGGCCTCTCTGTTGGATTTTTTTTTGTACCTCCATGGAGCTCCTCCGAAACCTTTCCACAAATGTCTACTACGTGTGCCCAAGTTGCATACTCGCTCTCTTTCACACCCTCTATCCCCGTCTCTTTCGCCACTGACGTCTGTCGTCGAGTGGGCAAACTTTTTAGCGTATGAATGTGTATGTTTCGTTTTTCACCATTATTTTTTTTCTCACATTTTTCTCCATTTTTGCCATTTTTTGTGTGTACTTTGCTTCATTTTTCTATGCCCTTCATTTAGCTGGCTTTGTTCTTTTTGGGGTACAGTTGTGCTCGTAGGGTTAAGTAGCCTCTGACTCGGACGAATAAGTAGCTGCAGATGCCGGATCCAAAAGTTGACGTCTGCGTTTTTCGAAAAAGGCGGTCTGATTGTTCTTAAGACTCCTAAGGGTTTAGGTTCTAAGAAAAAATGCTTGTATAAACTTGAAACTGTTTTTTATAAAGTTTTTGGAACTGTGAATATTTCTAATAAAATCTCTGGAAGATTATTATAAATATTAGAAACGAAAAAAAATAATCCAAACTAATGTTCCATTGATTAAAAACTACTATTAATTTATTTTAATGCTAATAGTTTTTTAAAAGCTTTAACATTTAAGCTGTGCAATGTAACGGAATGAATTCCTTGAGCCCGGCCTTAAATTTATTAAGCACAATGACCTGATTATGAATCTCCTAATCTTTTTAATGCTTCCTAATAATTTTCATAAAATAATCGTCTTATTTGGAATTCGATTTCCCTAGCTTTTATTTTAGCTAGTTCTTGGAAAAGTAACCATAATGATTTCTAAAATAGCTGCAAAAGTCACAATACCGCAGAAGTCTTATCGCGAATACTTTTCACGATTATTGGTTTAATTCCATTACGCAGAACTGCAAGTGAATGTAATTCCAGCATAAAAACCCAACAAAAACTTGCCAGATAGTCACTGCAATTAATGGCATTTAACTATCAACCCTTGACCCACCGCCCGAGGAACAAAACTCCATGTTTTGGCACCCACTCTTCGTGAAAATTCCATGACAGCTGTCTAATTTGTCGCCGTAATTTGCGTTGACAAGTTGATTGTCCCGTTCATGCCAGCCACTCCCTAATTGCAGTTAGAGCCACTTACATAACCAGCAATGATAGACCCGATTACATGATTACACTGGCTGGTAGTGGCCCTCTACTGGGAGCTGGGACCTGGACCCACAGAGTCCCGGCCAAAATCCATGCGGCTTTCGCTTTCTATGCTTGTTTTCTGGCCTAGCGCATCCTCTGGCTGGTTGCTTGTTGGCCATTTGCATTGCACTCCGTCTGTCGGTCTAATGAAATTCTGTGTTGCCACTTTTCGACCTTCACTGGAGGGGGTAAGGCCCCCTGCTCAACTCCCCACTGCAGTTTTTGGCCAAACAAAACGCCCAAAACGGCGTCCATTCGTGGCCATGGCCATGACCATACTACTCCGTCTGGCCCCAGCTCTCATGCCTCTCGGTTGTTATTTTTGGCATCAGCAGCATCAGCATGGTAACGAAACGAAACGTGCCGCCTGCCAGACTGCATTTCCCGGCTCTGGCCGCGTGCCACCAGCTGCCTGTTGCCGGTTGGCGATGCACCGGCAAAACATTTAGGTAGTGTAGATTTCGGAAAACATTTTGGCCATTTATTAGGTCTAAAAAGGAAAATCCAATATTCGGTGTTCAAAACAAAATGTAATATTTTATCTAACAAATTGTCCATAATATATTTATTTTGAAAATGGGTTCAGGTTAAAGGTAGATTCTTCAGATTTATTTTTGTATAGGTATTGGAAGTATTTACTGAGAAATTTTTAGTGCCCAAATAAAAGCTGTGCAAAGTTTGTACAGCATAGGTAAAATTTAATTATAAATAATTATAATAATTATTTAAACAAAATATATTTACATTTAAATGAGAGACTGCCCTTAGTTATTGACCGTTTCTTCATTTTTCAATTTTTTCAGTAACTAAAATATTCAGCATACTTTTAAAACATTCAAGAAATATTCTACCAAACATTTTCTTCTTGTGCACTTATATCTGTGGCATTGGGGCGATGCCGGGCACTGGAGTTGGACTCTGATTTGTGTGGCGCTGCATCCTCTGGCGGTGGCGATGGTGGTGATGCTGGTGGTGAGGTGGTGGCATTGACATTGGCGGCGAAAGTGTGGCACCAGGCAGGCACACTTCGCAACGGTTGTATTTTTGGCTTGGTGCATGCCGCCATGCCATTCGGATGCCACACTGCGTATACGTAATGTGCGTCTGGTCTATTTTCGCGTGAGCCCAACCCCCAATGATTCCATTGAAAGAGCATGAATGGAGATTACGGCATTATGTTTAAGTTGGATCCTCCATGTCGCGTTAAAAAGTTTCGTAGAGTTCTTCAAGTCGAACTGAATATCCTCAGAACTTGCGACTTAGGCACTTCAACTTATCCACTCCACAACTTTCCGCTTGAAGTTGTCTTTCGCCCTCGTATGCGAATCCATTCCCATTTTTAATCTCACTCTCCTTACGATAATATGCACAATTTTTTCCAATGTCTGGCCAAAAACCGTCCACATGGCTGTCTTGTCTATTTTTTCAGTTTTTTCGTTTTTCCGTCTGTCTTTCGGCTTACTTCCCCGAACCGAACCATTCGATTTACATGCTTCGATACTTTGCGATTCTCCGACTCCGTCGCCAACTAGCAACTTCATCTCGCCCGGCGTATGGGTATTTTTCTGCTGGTCTTCCCTATTTTATTTTTTCTTTTTCCGTTCGCTTTTTGCTCGTTTGCATATTAAAATTTCATATATGAATTTTTGCTTTATTAATATATCTTGCAGTTATTTTCGTTGGTTGGCTACGGGTTAGTTGGGTTCTTGCTCCATTTGCCCCATCAAACTGCATGCTGAAATTAAATTTCATTTGTGTCTTCACAGCTTAGTGAGGAGAATACATATATGTGCGGAAGAGGATGGTAAGAGAGCATTGCGGTTCTGGGTTTTGCATCTGGCTGTGGATGGTTGGGGATCTGGATCTGGGGATCCGGGGCTTAGCCAGCGCGAATTATTGAATTATTTCGCCAGCAGCTGGTAAATTCGATTTGCTCGCTGGCTGCCGCATATCACTTGCAGCATAGCATATGTATCCGGATCTGAGTATCTTCTCTATCTCTCTATCTCATGTACATAGCTATATTCCATATTCCCATCAGCGTTCGGAGTTCAACTAATTTGTTTTTACTTCATTGCATCGACGGAGCGTCGATGACGATGGCGACGTCATTGAAAATTAGACAAATTGGAAGAGTCAAAAAGGCAAAAAATATAAAAATAATGTGAGTGGGGAAAGGGAAATCAGCCATTCCATAAACACCAGAAAGTGTTGTGTGTCTGCGTTGAGTGCGAAGAAGTTGGCGAGCCAGACCCATACAGCTGCACAATCAATTTGCACACACCAATACAGCGATGGCATATCATTTAAGTAGCAAACATCGCGCCCCCAAATGTGATGGCAGTAGGGATATTCCATTTGCCCAAATGTGCCATTTACTATGCACATCAATTTTGGTTTATGATGGAAATTATTGGCTTAGTATTGATTGTTTTCAAAACACTTTGGGAACAACAAAACTAATCATACTTGGTAAAATTCGAAAATGTATAGGAACTTCATTAGCATAGACGGTATTATTTTTATAGAATTTGAAATATTGTGACATAACATTGAGTTTTTTAAGTTAAAGATCAAGTTGATATGCTTGTGTATTTATTGCTTTATAAATTCTATAATAAGTACAGAATTTAATAGGTTATATTTTAACAATCGTTAAGAGGTTATAAATATTTTGAGTTTTCTATAAATCACTAGGGTTTTGAAATCTCTTATAAAAGTGCCCACAAGTATGCAATGAAAAATACAAAATTCGCAAATCCTTCTATAAAGATTTCTCTTTTTTTTGTTTTAAGACTTTTGGAAAGAGAATAATGAAGCGAAATATACCCCTGACCATCCCTACTAAAAGACATTATATCTCCACTCTTTTGGTTGTTTTTGGCTTTTGTTTCTGTTGTTGTTTTTTTGTTGCTTATTCTTTTTGTGCGCTTCGACGCGTCACCGATTTACAGTGCGTGTGTGTGCGTGTCAGTGAGTTTATGTGTATGTGTGGGAAGTTTATTCAACCAAAGGTTCGGTTCATTGAACTTGGCCAAATGGAATGGCGAATATTCGGTTGTCGTAGGTTAGTTAGGCAGTGGCAGTCAGTCGCCCATTGTGCATTCACGAAATGAAGTTGCGGCGAGTTAAGCACCCTCACTCCCTCTCTTTCTTCGCCCATATGTCCTTCTCTTTCTTCACCGCCTGCTGCTGTCTCTTTCGCACGCGGAGTATTTGGCATTTATGAGAACGCACAAAAGACGAACGGAATGAATGAATGGGTGGTTGACAAACTGACTTGACTGACTGACGAAAACTGTGACGAAAAGTGCATTGGCAAATGCATTCGCACTCACACACACACACGGCACATACACAAATGCACATATCAAAAGCGCATAAAAAGCAATAAGTGAGCACTTTATGGCACTGAGGAAACGACGTTTGGGCAGCCTGCTCCATGTGTCGCATGTTTGGCAAGTGTGGGTTAAGCGCTGGGGGCTCAGGGGGGTCAATCGGGGGTTTTGGGGGCCGGACAGCCCGCGTAGGGCACAAAATAAACACTGATCGTAACGCAAATAAAACAACAAACAGCGGCTCAGTTCTGCAGTTTTCCAAGATATCGATAAAAGACCAATGAACCTATTAGTTCTCGAGTACTATGGACATATCAAATCTCGACCTCATATCAATCGAGTACTTCTTTACTTTATAAAAAGCGAATAGTTAAACAAGGAACTTTGATATGACTCATATTGTAAAAAAAATACTTTAAAGATTTTCAAAGTTTTTTTTATACCTAAAAACAAAAACGCAAAATTTAAAAAACAATTTTTTTTAATTTATTAAACATTTAAATGATAATTATTAAAATTTTTGGAATTTTTTTTTGCAAACCTAGCTACAGACATTCCTTCTACCCAAAAATATTTCCAGCTAGATCTGGTTGCCAAATAAGCCCTTTTTTCTGTCCTATGAAATCGTACGCCTTGATGGCTTCTGCTCTGCTTTGATTCCGCTGCCTTTCAATTGTCACCGACGAAGATCCACAAGTCAACGCCAACTTACCACAAAATCTGCGGCTGGGAAAGGGGCAGAGGCAGGAGGCCTGGTTCGGATTGGTGGCGTCTTGAGGCAAAGTCAGTTGGCTGCAGCCAGAAGACCCGAGTGACGGAGGCCCAAAGCTTTCATAGACGAAATATGAGGCGCAACCGAAATGGCAAACGAAGCCGGGTCGGAACCAGTAGACCAATCTTCTGCTTTTGCTCCCTACTTCCACATACACCGCTCTACGCTCATTTTGCATATGGGTAATTTGAGAACATTTGCGCTTTAACTGCATGGGAAAAACAAAAATAAAAGAAAGAGTGCAGCCGGCAAAAAAGAACGAAAGATCCAGTAAGAAAAATATGTGCACATGTCGCCTGCTTTGGCCTGGATATCTACAGTCGGTCTTCGTTAACTCATATTTCAAACATTTTTAACAAGAAACTTGAAGTTTATATTTTGTAATATAATAATAACTATTTGTTACAAAAGAGAATATGAATTTTAAAACATTGAATATTTTATAATCCTATTACTCTCATTTTAACAATAAGATTAATTTAAGACAAGATTTAAGCCGTTGTTAGAATTTTATATATAAATAATATTATAATATTAACATAAAATATATTGAAGATCATTTTGAAGAATATAATAATAATAATTTTTTTTCTTACCTCTTTCGGTTTTTTTTGAGTTTGTAATTTTATTGTAACGATTCCAATTATAAGTAAAAAATATAAAAAAAATCCTAGAGCAATCCTTTCTACCTTTAAAGTCAGTAAATAAAATTGGCCTTATAAAGCTACTGATTATACCAGTGCAACTTAGTCAATCCCGACTGTGGGCACATATCTCGGCGGCCATGTCCATGGTGTAGTGCTTTCAAAGGCCTAAACCGATGTCGCCTTGTTGCTGGTTGTTGGTAGTTCGTAGTCGAGTTGTTGCTGCTATTGTAACTGACTTTGAGGGCTTCATCATCTGCTTTCGGCTGGTTACTTGGCTCCGCCGACGAAAACTGACAGCGACCATGGAGTTGAGTCGAGCAGATCCAAGTGGTACGGTATGGTATGGTGTGGTATGGTACGGTATGGTGTGGAGTGGTGTGGCATCGCATAGTGTGGAGTGGCTTAGGCTTAGGTTTTGGAGTAGGCGCTTCCAAGGGTAGGAGACACCAACAACAACGTCAACTGGCGGCGCATTTCAAGTTGACTTTATTTTCAGCGTCTACTCGGCCGATGTCCGTCTTTGGGTCTTTTGGTCTTTTCGTTCCCTCGGTCTCTGGGCCTCTTGGTTTGCGTTTTTACTTTGCACTCTCTTTATTTGCATTTCTTTTTAGCCTTTTTTTTTGTAAGTTCCTTTGGCTCCGAAACTTGATGAATTGGGAATTAATTCCTTTTGACATTGTTTTTTTTTAGCATGCGAAAAAAGTTTAGAATGGCTCTCGAGCGAAGCATGTCCCAGTCCAGTCCATTTAAGTTTTTGTAAGGCATAAGAATAGGACATAAGTACAATTATAATGAAAAAATTTAGAAGAAAATTACAACATAATATAAATATCAATTTATAAATTATAATATTTAAAAGATCTTTTTTTGGCTATATTTGTATTTATTATATTAGTTAGTTATTAGTTATATTATATTTATTGGACGTAAATAATATTTATTTTAATTTCAGTCTGACCTTTTTTTGTATCCTCATGCCTGTTTTTCGAGATTCTTTTTCTGCTGGCATTTTGGGCATTTGATATCTTTTGTGGCTGGACTCAATGAATTTGTTCTTCAACTGGCACTCTCACTGTCACTCACTCCCTTTTCAGGCACACATGCAGGCATTTATTTACACATTGGCTAAGCCTGTGACATTTTTGCTACTCCCCCCCTCCCCTCACCGTCCTTAACCCTTTCCCCTTGGGATTCCCCCAATTCATCGCTTTGGCTAAAGTTCATTGCACTTTTTGCGCAGAATTTGTTGCCTAACCAGCCGAAGAACAAACGCACAGGCGGACAATTTGTGTTGTTGTTATTGCTGCTGCTGCTATTGTTATTGTTTTTGTATTTGTTGCCTTTATTGTTGTTGGTCTCCTACTCTTTGGCTTTTTAGTTTCCTTGTGTGCGTCTGTATGTGTGAGTGTTTTTTTCGTGTTTGGCGTTAACATTGGCAGCAGGTGTTTGACATTGCGTCAAAGGTATTGCTGTTGCTGCACAGCGAGAAAAACAAAGGGCTTTAAATATTATTATTTATTATTTAAATATTATTAAATCCACTACAATATATTCATTTCATTTCTGTAATGATGTAATGCATAAAAGGTCTAGGTTTAAAGGGTTTTAAAAGGTTTAAAATTCTAATCTAATTCTGTAAAATTTTAAAAAACGTACAATCCCAAAATAATTCTGAAATGTAATTTTTAAATTATTAGCATAAGATTTGCAAAATTCAAGAACATATAAATAAATACATTTTAAGTTTGTATTTATTAAATTAATATTTAATAGTGTCAAAGTATTTCAGATTATTTTCTCCTTATATTGGTATTGGGTAATTATATTAAGACACTAAAAATATACCTGCCTAATAAATTTTAATCTTTTCTTTTTCACCGATTCAAATTAATCTCTGATCTGCAGATGCAATTTCTCTCTATGTGCGGTGGTTGCTTTTGTTGTTGCCGATGTTGCTGCTGCAGTTGCTGCTGCTGCTTTTGCTTTTGCTGCTGCCACGGACTGGTTGCCGTAGCCTGCCTCAATGCCTGACAGCCTGCCACAGGAAGCCATACAGTATTTCGCCCTGCTGGAGAGTGTGCGAGTGTGCTGGCCAAGTTGTTTTCATTGTTAACAAGCTTTCTGTTGTTGTAGGTCGCAAAATGTGAGCCAAATGCGAGGGCGAGCGGGGCGTGGGATGTGGGATGGCGAGCCATTTCAGCTTATGCGAAATTAACTTTCGGCGTGTAAATGGCTTGCACAATTAGAGCTTGAATTGTTTTTTTTTCGAGCGTTGCAAGGGTGCTAATTATGTAAATATGTTGTAGGGAGAAAAGTTTTGCAGATGGTCTCCTATTTTCAAAAAAGCATCTGTCAGTGGAGTTTCAGTTAAATTATTTTTCTAGGAGTATCATTAATAAAACATATGGTCAGTTAAAGCTAGGATATCTGAATTACTACCTTATGGTGAATAATATATTTTAAAAAGATTTTTCAAAGAGAAACACCCATACTTCCTTTTAATAAATTGAACAAACGATTGACTACTGATCAGCTTAATGATGCTAAAAAAGCTTAATAAAATCCGTTCCTATTTAAAATAATTCATTATACATCCTTCAAATTCCATAAGCCTGCTACTCGTAAGTGGATAATAACCCCTGGCCATTTTCAAATACCAAACCGATTGAGGTCCTTCAAAGGCCTTTTGCCCACAACTGAACGCACGAATAAGTTTTCACAACTAACCGACCAATCGGGCCAAATGGAAAACTAAATCAAATAGGACTCGAGCTGAAAGTCAGGCGGAAGGCACTCGATGCGGTGCTCGATATGCCGATGAATATATATTCTAAAATAAATATCTGTTCGATTGCCAAACCCTCCTAACCTCCCCCTGCTTATATTGATGACGGCTAATTTGATGCCCATTTGCAATGGGTTTTTCCACGATTTTTTTTTGTGTTGAGCTTCTCTTTTTTGCCATTGGCCAACCAGCTGCAATTGAAAGCAAATATTGCGTATACGCCCCCGGTTCGCCGGCACTTACGCATGATGTTCTGTTTGGCCATTTCTTTTTAGCCCTGCTGCTGCTGTTTTTGTAATTTTTCTAAGCAGCCGAGGGTTTGGGTTGGATTGGGTTTGGGCTTGGGTGGGTTGGTTGAAGTCTGCATGCATAATGCATGTGTAAACGCATAAAAGGATATTGATCTGCCCCCAGCCAACAAAGCGACCGCTATGCATCAGCCGGGGTTTTTTTCCAGGGGGCGGTGGGCTGTGGGCTGTGGGGCATACCATCAGCCGCAAAACTTTTTTTTTCGCAGTGAGAAGGAGTTGGCTAAGACAGCGAGAGTGCTGCAGGCCTCGAAAATTGCGTTCGCATTTCTGTATAATTTTTCCCCCTTCAGTTCAACAGAATGCATACGGGGTATTGGTATAGGTATATAATGTGTTTGGAGGGGTTTTTGTATATATACTTCGGCCATTATATGCAATTCTGCGGCACAACTTACGCACTTTTCGTTGTGCGTTTTTGTTTTTGTGCTCGCATGCGTCACACGTCCTGCGTGAGGTTTTCCCGCTCCTACTCCCGCTTTTCTTCTCCTGAGTGCGTGAGTTTGTGCTGCTTATGCAATATTTATAATTATAATCATATTTTCCATTCCCATTGCCGCACAATGCATATAACTCTAGCGACTCATTCTGCCGCACTGCTGCACCGTGCTCAGCCTTAAATTGCATTTAAAAGATTCCCATTTCCATTCCCATTCCGAATCCCAATCCCATTTCCACTACCAAGAAGTCCTTCTGCTTCTTTTTTTTATGAGCTACTCGCCTTGGGGCACTTCCTGCCGGCCGAAAAGTAAAATTCATTTCCCCAGCTCGGCACAAAGCCCTGTCACTCAGGGCCAAACGAAAAATGTTTCTGGCCCAAAACAAACCGAAAAATGCGAAGGGAAAAAATGTAACTCGAAAAAAGACAGAGAACTTTGCATTTATAATTAAGCAAAAAATAAGGGACGGCAGCAGAATTGAATGGCTTTGAGATCCCTGAGGCAGATATGAAGATTTTCAGTGGGAGATAACTTAGTCAAAGGAGCAGCCCATTTTTATTTAAGTTAAATCACTTACCCAAATCGTTATCAAAGGTTGGAAATTAAGTGTAAGGGAAAGATTATTAGGGGTGCCACAGGGGTGCCATAGATAGGTTTCGGAAATAACTTTTAAATGTTAAAACATGTGTCTAAGAGTATGTAGTGAATAATGGATTTAAAGTGATTTAAAAAATTCAACTGTAAAATATTTTACAAATTTTTTTTAGAAACTCTACAGATAAAGCGTATGCTAATCATTAAACAATCTCTTTAACATCCATAAATAAACCCCAATTTTCGGAGTTCCAACATACAATATTCTTTAAATTTTTCTTATATTTTTTTTTTTTTACCAAAAGTTAGTTGGTCGTTTGAAATTTTAGCGTGTGACGAATTCTGGAATTATTTGCTTTGCCTTGTTAGCCGTAAATATCAGCGCTTTTCGTGTTGGCCCGTCTTTTGGTGGTCGCGCATATTTGACAACAGTTAAGCCAGTCCAAGCCGGGCTAAGCTAAGCTGCGGTTAAATGGGAAAACAAAAAATATACGAAAAACAATGTTAACCTTTTCTATGCAGCCACAACATCGAAACGGCCAACGACAAATTTATGATAATTTCGAACGAAAAAATTCCGCTGATGTTGCCGTCGTTGGCCGAGACCATAGAATGACATTAGTACATCGTCCATTATTGCCTCGAAACATGCTCTTTTGTTGTTTTGGTCGAAACATTTTCATGGCCTGTAGGCGCCACGCCCCCTCCTTGTTCACATCCTGCACCGCCCTCCGCCCACCTTTTCTCCGCCACCCAACAAAACTGCCTTTGCTGTCACGGCCTTTTGTTGGAAAGTTATGACCGCCGGCGAATTGTAAATTATATTTAATTAAGGCTGCATTTCGAATACAAACCGAGACTCAACTTCTTTTCATCCGTTTTAAAAACCGTCAGCAGCAGCGCCAAAAGGAAACATTCAATTGCATTTTTAATTAGGCGCTTGTCTCAGTCCTACTCCGCTCATCGCTTTATGCTGATGACTGCCAATTGCATTTGGCTTTTCGGAATATTCATATGGCCCAACAGGCCACCATTGAGATATATGGACATCCCCCGATTTGTTAATGGCCAGGCTTTGCATGACATCGCCAGTTGTCCGCTGACACGCGAAGCGTTTAAAACACACAACAGCGATATTTACCAATTTTCTGTATGCATCTGGGCTTAAATTTGTAATTAGGTTAAATGCTAAATACACTAAAGAATGGGTCAGGTCATGTGGGTTTGCAAAGTTTTTTCTGTAAGAAAAAGATCCATAAAGGTAAACTATTAAAAGGAGAAGGACTCATATATTAATATTTTTGGAATTTAAAAAGACTCTTCGTTTACTATTGCTCTTCTAGAGATAATAATGATCCAAACTAATCTGATAGACCTTACTTTAAACTTTATTAGATTAATATTTACAATTTTCGAAACAGCTAATATTTTTAATTATTTAAAATAAAAAAATTTAGCTTTATTTAATTTAATTACCTCTCTTTTTCTTCAAATAATAATGATAAAATAATTTTCCTTTTTGCTGATCGAAAGTCTTCTATAAAGTTAAATGAACATCCATAACTCAGATCCATAACAACCTATGTGTTTGACATTTTTTGTGAGTTGCACTTGGCACTCGTAAATTTTTGGCTATCGCTTGCTGCACAAAAAACTGGCAGGCTGACAAAGTTCTTTTAGCCAGGCGGACTGGACATATTTTAGTCAACTTTTTTCAATTCATATATGTATTGGCCAACGGGCAACAGGCGACAGCTGCTGCTGCATTTGCTGCTGCCATTGGCTAACTATAACTATGAAGCCACTCGGATAGAGGCAATCGACATGAATGTGAGTGTGTGGATGTGGATGTGCGACAACAAATGAAATAAAACCAAAACCGCAAACACAAAAAAGTGGTTCTCTATATATTTTTCTAAAATCAAAATGTCCGCTTTTTGCTCATCAACGCCGGTCGCCTGTTGTTCTTGTTGCCGTTGTTAATGCTGCCTTTCTGGCTTTCTGACTTGGTCTTTGGCCAAAGTTGTCGCCAGGCTCTTTTTTGTTGTTCAGCTGGCTAGTTGCAGCAATGTCATTAACTTGGCCGCCTGCCTTCGTCCGCTGACATGGCAACATGATGCGCGATTTGAGCTTTAATGTTCATTCAGTTCTAGGTACTCGCTGCACTAAAAAAAATTGGTTATCTATTTTTTAAAAAGTTCTATCCAATGAAATAAACACACCGACCATTTTTCCTAAAAGAATAGACAAGTAGTTTTACCTTAATATTTTTAAAATATTTTAAAACCATTTTACCAACCTTTTTGTATTTTCTAAAGAATGTCTTACAAAAATTGTGCGATTTTGTATGGAGTGAAAACATAATTATACATAATTTTAGATATTTTATAGGGTATTTTAAAACTCTAGTGATTTATTTGAAGTTCTGGATAGTTAGAAAATATTCCTTGTTGTAATTTTCACCTGTAAACATATACTTATAACACAATTATCCTCAATTTATGGCAAATATCCAAATATTAGATCTGCAAAAACTTTTATGATTTCGTTTAATAAATTTTCAACCAAAATAAAATTAAAATTTTGAAGAGTGTTTTGTGTTAGTGGCGCTGCCGTTGCTTCTAATTTTTGTACAAAGTACAAAAAGTGCGTGTGCAATTATAAAGCGCGTTTCATCGCTCACCGTCTGGAGGATCGGTTCCAACCCATTTTGTGGCCCAACCCAACTAAGCACATCCCATCCCAACCCAGTCGCTGATGCAATGACTTTGATTTCGTGTCGCCAAATTGTTGAGTGGCCGCTGCAAAGGAAGAGGTTCATTAAAAAAGTATTTCAGCGCTGATTTTGCCACACATTTTTTGATTGCCCACTGCCATCGCCAGTGGCCAACTGGCAGCTCCTTGGCCGTGGTCAGTGAATCGATCGGAACGAGTTGTTGGGCCCAAAGCAGCGCAAAAAGCGGCTCTTCATCATCCCTGTCCCTGTCCCCATCATCATCATCAGCAGAGGAGTGATTACCTTTGGTACATTCGAGATTTGTGGTTTTTCGAACTTGGGAGGAAATATTCCTCACGGGCTCACAGGCTTCAAACGAAACGAAACGAAAAGAGTATTCTCGGCTGTTTCCAGTGAATACCTACGGCCAGTGATTGACACTCAGGAAATGTCAGGGAATTTGATTGGCTTTTATGATCGGCCGCTTAAGGTATTAGACAAAATGAGAATTTGCATATTTTTGCCGCTGTCTCGGCGAATAATTAGAATTCATAGACATGTGTCGCGGCCGGACAACGAAACTTAACTCAGCTCAACTCAACTCAACTCCCTGAAATGCGGTAGTTATTCTCGAATGCATTCGGCTTAAAGGTTCATTGACGCGTCCCACAGCGGAGGACAGAACAGGAATCAAAACGAAATGCGCCAAAAATAGCTAAAATACAGCACACAAAAACCAGTTACCACGAAATGCAAACAGTCGGGCCGACAGAGGAACAGAAATGGAAGGAGGTCGAAAGAGACAAAAACAGCCAGATAATTTTCATAATTTTTGCATTTTTATAGAACATTTTTACAAAAAAGTGTCCAAAGAAGAGGCCTCGGGAATGCCATTTGTTAAAAGGAAGGAGAGAACATTAAATACCCTGTAATCGAAAGGGCCTTTAAAATATTATGACTAATTAAGAAACTTAAGATTATTTTTAGAATTATTTTTCTAAGCTTATTTAACTGCTATTTGGCTACTTTATTAAACGATTTGTTTAGTTCTGTTAATAAATTTTACTATAATATTCATTTTGACTTTTTCTAACTACTTACACTTTTTTTATTGAACTCTTTCTAGGGTGTGCGAGTATTTTCTTGAGTGCTTTAACCGCATTCAAGGTTATTCCAACACAAATATTTAGCCAGAGTGGTCATTAATGGTTGTTTATGTTATTAAGCTGTTCTTCACATCTCTAAACATGTAATGCCATTGAAAACCATAGTTAATGGTTCACTTAAGGCTTTGGTTTTTATTTGGATTCTAGCTGAATATAATACCCTTTTTTTGTTACAATACTGTATCAGCATTTAATAGCATTTAATATATTTTTGTTAGATCTTTAGTCTTTCTTACCAGCTAAAAGGCTTATCTTGTATGCAGATTCCTACCTGTGTGGTCTGTGCTAATTACCTGCCCGTGGGATCGGCCATCGAAAGTGCATTTGATCTTGGCTGGCACACATTCCGATCCCCGCCATTCGATTTCATTGATGCAATCGCCAAGTGGCGGTGGCTCCACATCCACATCGCATTCATTCATGCTGGCTGCCGGCGAATCCTTTGGCCTTAGCATTTAGCTACTTCAGGTGCTCGTGGTTCAATGGTGGTTCCTTGGTGGCTCAATGGCGGCTCAGTGGCTATATTGCTGCCTGTGTTTGGGACACACCTTCTGAAACGCCACGCTAATCACGAGCAGTCGGCGAAGCGCCGCCAGCAACAACAGCAACAAAGGCAGCAACGGCAGAAGCAGCGCGTGGATAAATCAAAATGCACTTGCGAGACGTGAGCAGAGCCGCCTTCTATCCACGACTCCACTGGCAGCATCATCATCATCCGAACAGCCCATGCTCCATGCTCCAAGCTCGATGCTCCATACTCCATACTCCAACCTCCTCTCGGATTCTGTCTGCATAATCCACGGCCAAAGAAAGTGCCGCACATGGGAATTACACTGAGGATTCTTAAATTACTTCTGGAATTAATTTGCAAATCGGTAAATATATTAAATTTAAAATAAATCTTTAATTTTTAATTTAAAAAAAAATTTAAAACAATTTAAACAAGAAAGGAAGCTAGCTTCGACCAGCCGAAGCTTATATACCCTTGCAGATCATTCCTATTAATTAACAAATCGCAAAAATGTTCAATTTTCTAATATTTCTCATTAATTTTCCGATCGTTCCTATGGCAACTATATGATATAGTCGTCCGATTTTTATAAAAATAAAATTGAAATTCGGAAATATTTAAAAAGAGTCATATCCTAGAGTAGAAGATAATACAATAAAAACCAAAGAAGCTAGAATTTATTTCCTATTACTTTTTCATTAATTTTCCGATCGTTCCTATGGCAGCTATATGATATAGTAGTCCGATTTTTTAAATAATTAATTCGAAATTCAGAAATATTTAAAAAATAACATCCCCAAAAGTAGAAGGTAATATTTCAAAAAACACCGAAGCTAGAATTTTTTAAAGTTTTTTTCTTCCGATCCTTCCTATGGGAGCTATAAGATATAGTTGTCCGATCCGGTTGGTTCCGACATATATACTACCTGCAATAGAAAGAAGACTTTTGGGAAAGTTTCATCCCGATAGCTCAAAAACTGAGAGACTAGTTTGCGTAGAAACAGACAGACGGACAGACGGACAGACGGACAGACGGTCAGACGGACAGACGGACAGACGGACAGACGGACAGACGGACATGGCTAGATCGACTCGTCTTGTGATGCTGATCAAGAATATATATACTTTATGGGGTCGGAAACGTCTCCTTCACTGCGTTGCAAACTTCTGACTGAAATCATAATACCCTCTGCAAGGGTATAAAAATACTTTTTAACTGTTATTATATCTTATAATGCCACTTTATTTACGATTTTTAGTATTATAATTGTACGGCTTCCTATATCTTACTAATGTACTTAAAGGAATACTAGTATTTCATCCATGCGCGGATCCACGGGGGGTGATATGGGTGATATATCACCCCCCACTCGGGTGAAAAATGAGAGGAATTTTGGTACTACAAAATATGCAGCAAAAAAAATGTTCTAATATCACCCCCCACAACAAAATCCTAGATCCGCCACTGATTTCATCTATAGATATCTATCATATTTCAGAAACGAATAAATTTGAAGTTAAATATTATTCCCAAAGAAAAATGTCTATATGTATATATGAAATATGAGTATGAAAATACCAAAAATATCCATAGAGGGAATCCTAATGTTAAAATCTGTTTATAGCAGATTAACCGTATTGATTTCAAAACAATTTCCACAGTGTATGGCTTAGCAGTTCTGTGGCTCAATGGATGCTTAAGTCGGCTCGGCTAAAGAGCTATAGCTGTACACCGGCTGATCCTCATCCTCATCCCCATCCTCGTGGCCAAGACAAATGCAGACGCCGGCTCTTTAGCCGTATCTTTCACTTTGATTGTGGCTGGGAGTCTGACTCTGAGGCTCAGAGTTGCGACTGCGACTGTGGCTCGTGTGGGGCTCGTGGGGCTCTTCGATGGGTGGTGCTGTGGTGCCGGCAGTCGTTAGCCTTGTCTTATTGCCCGTGTTGGCCAAACACTTGGCTACTGGTTGTTTACATATGTACGTGAACGGGCAGGGGAATGGGTATAACTCAATCAGCCAGAGGAGGAGCCATGTGTGTGGGTCAGGTGACCTGCAACAAATTAGCCGGGGAGTTATGAACTCGGCTAGCGGAATGCCATGTATCTGGTATCTGGCGAGCACACAAAACAAGATGCACTGCCCATAGTTGTGGGCTAGTTCTAATGAAAACCTAATTACAAAATCAGCCAATACTCTCAAGAGCCGCACATAATTAAGGTGCACACTTGTCTTGGCTCTGTCCACTGTCCTCTGTCGCCGTCTCCAATTTCCACCGATTTTCCCCCCGGTGCGATGAAAAACGCATTTAAAAGCCACATTAATGACGCGGACTCGCTGCTAGCTGCTACTGCGACCACTTTGGTAAAATAGGAAATTTCTGCGTTCGGCTGCTCTCCAGATTCTGGTCTATCTGTTTTCCTTTTTTTTCTGTTTGGCTGCTTTTTTTCGTCCGCTTCTGCCGATAGCGACACAAAAACGGTTGCCTCCGAGCCAAAGTCGAGCTCGCTGCTGCTGTGTTGCCAGCGTTTTCAGCGCATTTTTAGTTAATTTACCAGGAAAAACATTTGAAATTCTTAAAAAAGTCGCAACAAGAAGTTGGCTGCTCGCTTGGCGGCTGGAAAAAGTCACATCGCAACGTTGTTTACACAACGCCTATCTGGCTCACACTATTGAGTAGTTGGCTATAACAGCTAAGCTCCGAGATAAAGATTTTTAGATTTGATTAGTCTAAATCCTCATTTTTAGCGATTTAATAAAAAAACCGATGTTGAAAAGATTTTATTCTTTAAATGTTTTTTATACATAAGATATATATTAAAAAAATACATTTAAATTTAGTAATTTATAATGAAAAATAAAAGTAAATAATTAAATAATAAAATATAATCTTTATAATATCAAAAAGGCCGTACGAAAAAAATGATTTTAAGAAATGATAAGTCTTTCAGTACATAAATTATAAAAGTTTCTTATATGATCAATTCTGATAAAAAAATATAAGAAATTCTTTTTCCAATTGAAAGAGTATCCAAAGTCTTAGTTACGCCTATCTTTTGAGTAGTTTGTTTGTTTAGTTTGATCTAAAGTTGCTGTTGTTCCTTCTGTTTTTCATTTTGTCGCCACCGCCGTTGCTGCATAGACTAAAAATCGCATTCGATCATTTATGGGATTTTATTTGGCGCGTCAGTGAATGTTGCTAAGCAATTTATTTATGACATTTTTTGCTGGCCAGCTTGGGTTGGTTCGGTTCGGTTCGGTTAGCTGGACGTCGATGTGGATGTGGATGTGGCTCCGATGGATTCGTGCAACAATTTCTGCAACGCAACGAAATAGCTGCAAAGGCACAACAGCCAAAGTCAAAGTCAAAGTCAGTTGCAAGTTCCATATTCATCAGATGCGACACTCTTCATTCTTGGTGTTTTGCCGTCTTGTTGCTCGATTCTTTGGCTTGTCTTCGGGTTTTTCGTCTCCAACTTTTTCTATCGAAAAGCAAACTGGATTTCGTCTTAAATGCTCCTCCAGTTGCAGTTGCAGTTGCTGTTGATTTTGCCATTGCATTTTAATTAAGTGCATTTTAATGAGGCATCATCGCCGGCCGCCGATGCGACTTTTGTACATCATCAATTACACAAACGCATTTTAAATGGGCTGCCAACTATGTTTGTTGGCTGGGAACTATGCGGCTGCGATTTGCGATTCAGTTTCCCCCTGTTTTATTTTGTATTTTTTTCAGGTAATTATTAAGCTTATTTAGATTAGTCTCCGCTCTTGTGGCTTCGGGCTGTCTATTGCGGTTGCCGCCTTTATGAAATTGATGTGAAAAAAATCAACTAAAAGTGTTTGTTTTAATTCGATTTGAGTCTGCCGGCGCTCAGGAAGGATGTGTTTGCATCGTCCTGTTTGCTAATGCACGCAAATGGAGAGTCCTAGTTTGGTTTACTCGGGGAAACTATACGTTCATTTGCCGGTCATATTAGCCTTATAAGACAGTGCTTAAAAATATGAATTTGATTTTTCTTGAAAATCTTAAAAATCTTTTAAAAGGACAAACATTTGTGGTATTTTGGTGATTTAACCATACAACTTTTGGGAATTTTCTAGAAGATTGTATGTAAATCCCAAAATCATGTGTAAAATGTATTTTTAATATTTTAATTAAAAAAAATACAATAAAATGTATTTTTAATATTTTAATTAAAAAAAATACCATCAAATGTAGAAAAATTTATCTTAAATTTCACAAATATATATATTTGCTTTGGCTATCGATTGACATGGAAGTGCATCTGAAGATCCCTTACGCCGAACATTCCACATGTTCCTTGCCCACTCATTCACCTGCTCTGCCATCTCATTAAACCCATACCCATCTTTTCGACCTCCTCTTCCCTGCGACCTGTTCAAAAACTTTTTCCATTTTTTCAAATTGCGTAATTTTCATTAGTTTGCTGCATTTGCAGACAAATTAAGAGCCTCTGCTGCTGCTCTGTCCTGCCCAGGACCCTTCACATGTCCTCCCCGTCCAAAGTGCGTATCTGTGAGATACGCATATGCAAATAGCTGCCTGCAGGACCACCCCGATGCAATGTGGTTTTTCAATTTCTCTCTGGGCGTTTTTTTTCAGCCTTTTTGTACGCAAATAATTGTGAATTTTTTTCCCTCATCCATTTTTGTTGGCCTGCTGCGGCAGGTTATTGTTTGGTTTGGTTGCAAATCCTCTTTCTTTTTTCTATGCCCGAGTGTACATATTTTTTATTTTTAATTAAAAGCGGAAGTAAAAGCTGGGGGGCATGCCCATTGCGGGGGATTCTCTGGTTTAGGATTGGTTTCAGTTCGGTTCGGTTGGGTTAGGTTGGGTTTGTTTTGGTTTGGCGACTTGTCAAGTGTGCGTGTGGGTGCGTTTGCCGGGCACTTTGGCCCGTTCATTTCGCTGTGTAGTGTTTTGCTAACAATGCAAATTTCAGGCCATTGTTGCAGCCCCCTGAATCTCCCAATCCAAAACCCACCCCCTCCCCTTGACACGCACACACTGGCAAACGCATCAAATCATCAGCGGCGATTTCAGACAGTCATCAGATGAAATGTCAAATGCGTTTCCCGCTCCACACGGCCAAGTGGGCGAGTGTAAACAGATACTGGCTACTGGTAATGCCTGCTAACTGGTGGCTGCCACCGCTTAGAGCGGCACAAACTAAACCAAACTCAACGACAATAAAAACATGGCTACAATTCACCAGCTGAAGAGTTTTTCAAATAACGAAAAAAAATGTACAAGAACTCTGGAAAGTGGGGGAGTGGCAGCGGAAAAAGGGAAAAAGTCAGGCGAAAAAAAAGAATCGAGAAAATTAAAACAAAACAAACAGCAAACGCATCCTCAGCGTCATCGGCCCTTCATGCACATGAAAAATAAATTAATATCAGTTAAGAGTTATGGGGCACTTAATATTTTTAGATTGTAATAATTGCTTAATAACGAATATAAAAATAATATAAAAAACATAAAAGGCTTCAGAAATTATACATTTTCTAGTAATTTTCTTTTTTTTTTGAACCCAACTCCCGAAAATAATTATAGATAAAAATTCAATGGCAGAACTTAATAGATTTTCAAATTTTGCTAAGATCCGTATTTTTTTAAATTTATACAAAAACGTTCAGTATTAAAGTTAATATATTTATTCCTGAAAACCTCATCCATTTTCAGCAGTTAAGTTAAAAGTTCCCAAAAAAAGTTAATCTTTGATAATAATGTTTAAATTACCCTAAAAACCTCTCAGTGTAGTCCTGAATCCTGCATCATCCTTTGGCCGTTATGCCCTGCTTTGCCTGCTCTGTTCCACGCATGAAGAGATTTCGGTTTAGCTTTTGATTGACGAACTTGGCTCGTTGTTTGTCCCTCTTCCTGTAGCCGCCCCTCCCCTCCCACTCGTTGTCCTGCCATACGCTGCCGCTTTTCACTCAAACTCATCAGCGTCAGCGACGCATTCAAATCGTTTTGATGGACCTCTCCTCTTCCCCTCGACTTCCCTATTCCATATCCCCATATCAAGCTCACGCAGTGCATCCTGGCACAAGAACAAAACAGCATCGAAAACAAAAAAAAAAAAACAAGAAAAAATGGGATCGAGAAAAATGGGGGAAAAAGTGTGGAATGAGTCTGGCACAATATTTGTATTTTACGCAATTTTTACTGACGACTGCCATCATGTCTGAGTGACTGAGTTGGCTCCGTTTTCTGCTGCCTGATTTGCAAACCGATTTGCTACATTGTTCATGTCAGTCAGCGCATTGTTGATTATCAGTGCCTGGCTGGGTGGTTGTGGGTTGGACTTGATATAGCCTTTGGTTTGGGGATTGGTGATTGGGGGGTTCGGTTTGGCTGAGAACTAAGCCCCATGTTTGCCCAGCTATTCATTGTGTTTCGGTTTTTTCATTTTTTGCTGATTGAAAGTTTGTGCGACAATTGCTGCGGTAATAGGAAATGGCCCAGAGTCTAATTAAACAAAATGCTTGGTAGGCATAAATGGTGTGGATGGAATTATTGTCAGTGGGGAGAGATTATAAGTATTAATATTTCAATTATTTACAGATTTATTGAGATATTTATATTTATATGAATAGCAAAATCTCCATTACGATTATACATATTTTATAATGAAACATAATACCGTTTATTGTCTTAAATATAAAGCGTACACTAAATTTCTTATCTATATAATTTTATTTAGCAAAGGATTGAACATTTATTCCACAATATATGTTGTACTGAGAAATCCTAAAATAAGACTTGCATTTCTATCATTTATCACATTTTAAACTGGTGTGTTTTAATTATCAACTTCTCAACAATCCAATGATTTCCGCTGCAACGCCTTTTCGCAGTTAATCTGCCATAAAATATGCCAGAAACAACAGCCTCTGGGACTCTGGGCCAAATTAAATTAGCCAGCTGAAAGTTGGCCAGCTTGTGGCAATGGTAAGGATTCTGAGCCCCCTCTGCTTGGCATAAATTGTTGCCAAAAAGTTTTAAGCTGCATTTGAGGCTTGTTTTCACACCCGAACAAGTTCATCGTGGAAAGTTTCGAGTGGCGCTTGTCTTGTTTCATCTTCTCATGGCCATAATCCGTGACGTCAACTGCGGTTAGCAGGATTCTCCATGTAAATGAGACGGGCAAGCCGCAAAGTTTGGCATATTTTGCATCTGATATTTTGGCCACTTTTGGGTGCAAACTATTACCAAACTTGTTGCATGTGCTTTGTGGGGGGAGTTGGCTGAAACGAGTGCTTGTGTGCGAAATTATCGAGCTCGTTATTCGACTCATGTCCTTGTGGTGGTTTTTGGCCAACATCCTGCTGGTATTTCGGCATTTGAATGTGTTTTGATAACTGAAAACCCATTGGGGTCATTTAGAGTCGTTTACATCTAATTAGTGTGGGGGCCATTCAGGATATTAAACTGACAAGGGACTACGGAAACGGATTGCGGGAACACAGTACTTTGTTGTATAATATAATTATCTAATCTTAAATATTTAATATTATTTATTTATACAATTTATAATTTGATATAAAAGTATTTACAGAAATTACAAGCTAGTGTTTATTATATCTATTAAAAACTTCTTCATCTCACCAAAGAAAGCATGAACTTTTTAAATAACCAAATCGAAGCAATTTCACTTGCCGCATTGTAACTTTTTCCGACTGGAATGCGATTTTAGTATCAGATTCTTGCTTGCTTGCGTTAAATGACGACTCTAATGTTTGTGGCCACTTTGTATCTGAAGCTCTTGCTATTGGCCAGCTTGGACAAGACATCATTTGCCCAGGAACTCCAACTAATCGAGGGTAGAAATCTCACAAATTTTGGCAAAGCACCTGTAATCGGATGGAGAACCAATGTGTATGAATCGGAACTAAATCAGGAGGACAAGAGTCTCATAGGCTATTTATCGCTGACAAAGTTAAAGATCTATTCCGCTGACTTGGAGCTGGCACTTGGTGTCCTGTTGGCCTATGAGATAAAGGAGGAAGATGTCATCGGAGGAGAACCTCTACGAGTTATGAGGGAGTTTCTTGACAGCCTGTGCATCCTGAAACCCCTAAGCACACCAAAGAAACTTCAGTTTCTTGTAGACTTTAAGCAATTTCTGCACTGCGGCTTTCGATTTTTTGGATACGAGATACACGAATGGATCGTTGCTTACGAGGAGGAAAATGGAAAGGTCTTCACTGCCACGGACTATGTGGGATGCCACGGCTCAAAGCCGGAATTACGGGGCTACACCTGCACCCTATGGCAGCTCTTTCACTTCATGACCGTCCAGGGATCCGACCTTGAAGAGGGGTACTTCAGGCCCTACTACGAAGCTGGCGATATGATAAAGCTGATTATGAGGTTTGTCAAGAATTTCTACACCCGTTGCCCGGATTGCTGTGAGTTCTTTGTGGACATGGCAGATGAGAAGAAATACAAATGGTTTGAGTACCATGACGATGAGATCATGTGGCTGTGGGAGTTTCACAATGCCTTTAGCAGAAAATTGGCCGGCTCTGGCCAAGATCCATTCTTCAAGAAAATTGCCTTTCCCAAGAAAAAGGACTGCAATAAGTGTATCACCAAAAAGAAGAGATGGCGAAAAGATGTTATATTAAGGTACTTGAAGCACATTTACCAAAAAAAGAATCATAGCCCGTATCGACTTAATGACCAGGAAGGCGAGTCGAGAACAGTAATTCAATTTAACACTTTGCGGAATGATAGCGAGCTCTTTAGATCCTATACAACACGTAAAAAAGTAAAATGTCCGAAAAAATGAAAAACTAAAATGTATACATATATAAAGAAGCTTTTGAAAATTATAGGTTATAACCATAATTAATGTTAAAATATATTAAAATATAAAAACATAAAAATATAATATATTAAAATATATTAAATAAACATATCGAGATACCCAAATCACCACTTATACCTGGCGATAAGTTTAAGGCTCTTCTGCATCTTATAAGTTTTTTTCGCCCCTTCAATCCCTTACTCACATAGGGAGGAAAACTTTTGAATCACCTTGTTAATCATCAGTTAACAGTTAGGCAAATCACAGGAGAGCAGTTCGCGGCTGCAGTGCACAAAATTGAAAAAAAGGGCGGGGAAAGCCTTTGGGGGCTGCATTGGCTCTAAGTCCTTCACCCGAGGCCTTACCTGCTCTTTTTGGACACTGTTCCATTACCTAACCGTAATGTCGGCGAAGAATCCAGGGAGTTTTGGGCCAGGCTCCGTGTTGAGAGGACTTCTTGGGTTTGCCAAATACTTTTTCGGCTGTACGCATTGCTCGCAACACTTCCAAAAGATGTCCAAGCGGCGAAAAATAGAATCTGTGAAGAGCCATGACCAGGAGACTCTTTGGCTGTGGGAAGCCCCTACGCAGTGAATAAGCGTTTTTCTGGCGATTCCACAGAGGATCCCAAGTTCCTAAAGGTGCAGTTTCCTCTGTTATAAATCGAAGAGATGGAATTCAGCCGCGGAACTGAAATACCTAAAACGCATTTACGACCTCAAAAACGTAAGCTTTTACGGATTGCCCGTCTTTAAGCGTTCTTAGAAATTCAAAATCAAGATAATAAAAATAGAACAACATAATTTTGTTTACTGCTCCTCTGACGATGCTACCTTGAACTATTATTTTTGGTCTCATCTTTCAGTATATACATATAAATAAATATGAAATTCGTGAATTCTTTTGGGTGTACCTGGATAGAATAGCGAGTCACCAAATTAAGAAAACCTGTTTTGAGAGAAAGAGAGTTTGGTGATGGCGATGTTTATGGGGGAGGAGGCGGGGGTCTTAACAACCGGAGCAGGGCGAATCCAAATGCGGCTATAATTACCAAAGAGCCCTTGCGATTGAATCAGTTGAAGTAGCTCATTTGACTTGTGAGCACACAGTGTGAGTGAAATGGATCGGCTACTCAAGACGCTTCTGTTCGGCCTGCTGCTGCTGCTCCCCCTCCTCTCCACCGAGGTGTCTGCTTCTGCCCGGATTAATGCCCGAAAGTCGGCGAACGAGGCGAGTCTCTATAGCGATGCGGACAATGTGATTATGGTGGATATCGGATCGCTGAGGCCGGCCCTCAATAAGAACAACAGCAAGCTGGTGCAGTTCCTCAACAGCTTCTGCGGCGACTGTCAGCGCTTCGCCCCGATCTTCAAGGGTCTTTCCCGTGACCTCTACAAGTGGCGACGGCTGCTCCGGATCTATGCCGTGGACTGCGCCCAGGAGAGAAACGCGGAGCTCTGCAGGGTATTCAATATACGACAGACGCCCTCGCTGCGCTTTTTCAGTCCCGACACTCAGCGGAACGAGCAAGTCCTCGGAGCTGTCGTTCCGGGACAGGATCCCAAGTTAATCAAGTCAATGGTGGCCGAATTGGTATCCCAGAATGAGCCAATCTTTCGTCCTCTGATGCCAAAAGATGATCCAAATATTCTGTTACAAAATCTTAATGAAAGTCCCGCCCAGTTTATTGCTCTCGTTTTCCAACCACCGGATTCTAAGATTGGCAGGGATACACTGCTAGAATTGCTGCCATTCAAAGAAGTCGTCGTGAGGATCGTTGAGGATGCTCTGGTCTTTGCCAGCTTTGGACTTGAGCCATCCAATCAGAAATTGGCCATTGTTGATCGCAGTGGAAATGCACAGTATTTGGCGCCCTCTTTGGAGACCAGCGAAGCCTATGCAGCCACTGTGGGCAATTTCCTGAGGAACCTTAACTATAAGCCAGATCCACCACTACCCATTGCAGTAGCCTCGAACATCACCGAGTTCCTAGACCAGCAGAATCAAGCGATCCTTGCCGAGGTCCTCAAGCCGCCACTGAAGGTCTATCGAGCTGATTTGGAACAGGCCATCGACAAACTCCTGCATATCGAACTTCGCAAATGGTCTAATTTTGAGGGTAATAACCTGAACGCCCTAAAGAACATAATTACGATTTTGACCTACCTTAATCCCCTGAACAAGGATGGTAAACTGCTGATGAAAGATCTGCGCGATTCGCTGATTTCTTTGCCCAGTATTAAAGGGTCTGAGTTCGGGGATATGGTAGATTCGCTGGAGAAGAATCGAAAGATATTTAAGGCCAGGCGATACATTGGCTGCCTGGGATCACGTCCCTTCCTGCGGAGTTTCACCTGCTCCATGTGGACCCTGTTTCACCACTTGACCGTGCAGGCAGCCAAACCACCGAACTACTTTGCTCCGGGCTCAATTCTGATAACCATTCATGGATTTGCCAAGTACTTTTTCGGCTGCACGGATTGCTCGGAGCACTTCCAGCAAATGGCCATACGTCGCAACATGAGTTCGGTGAAGACCCACGACGAGGAGATCCTCTGGCTGTGGGAGGCCCACAACGAAGTCAATCAACGTATTGCTGGTGACTCCACCGAGGATCCCAAGTTCCCGAAGATACAGTTTCCCAGCCCAGACAATTGCCCCACCTGTCGGTACAATAACTCGGAGTGGCGGAGAGATGAAGTTCTAAAGTACTTGAAGAACATCTACGATATCAAAAACCTTAGCTTTTACGGACTACCCACCCCGCAAGGTTACGATTGATAAGGCATTCGAATTTCCTATCGAAAATAAGTTACTATTCATTTGTATAATCTCAAGAACTAATATAAAAAGGATTTTAGAAAAGATCCTTCAAGAAAATAAAACAAAAGAGTGTAACATTTACTTTAATTTCTTTGTTCTACCGATTTGAACCGGGTTGCATAACGAAAGTGGTGCAAATCTAATTACAATAAGTTTATAAGTACCTAGTGTTCGGTACGAGTGCATACTAGTAGTAAACTGATTGTGGACTTTAAGGGACCTCCAAAGGATCTAGTTCGCAAGGAAACAACTATGACCACGTCACCAAAGTTTTGGTTACTTCTGGCTTGCGTCCTTCATTTCTCCTCCGGAGTGATGTCCCAATCCAATGCCAATGTTAATCAAATCAACATCGACGGAAGCCTTATGCTTAAAGAGAAATTTCCACCCACCACGAAAGCTGTGATTCTACCTCAAGCTAAAAAGCAGTCATTGCGGGTCTACACAGGCGACATGGTCAAGGCTATCGATACGATTCTTCACGAGGTGGTACCAAATGAGCCGCTTATAACCGGAGGAAGGAAACAAGCGCTAACATCTTTTCTCGGTATCGTACAAAGGAATGCTCCACTAAACATGAACGGAAGAGAGCGATTGCTTAGGAGCTTTGCAGGGTGGGTAGAACATTCTGATCCATTGACAGGAAAGCAGTTCTCCGAAGAATTAAAGTCTAGAGAAGCAGGCATAGGAGAAATTTTTAATGCGAAGCGCTACGTTGGCTGTGCATCCTCAAAGCCAAATCAGCGGGGCTACCCATGCGCCTTGTGGCAATTGTTTCACTATATACTATTTCAAAATACGGGTGGTCCAGCGGAAACTATTCTCAGACCAGGCAACGTACTAATGATTTTTCGAGATTTCATCAAGTATTTTTATAAATGCCCGCAATGCGTTGCCAATTTCGAAGGGATAGTTGAACGCAGCCCCTTAGATTTGGAAATGCGCCATAACGAGGCGATTCTCTGGCTGTGGAAAGCGCACAACGAGATCAATAGACTCACTGCTGATCAACCCGGAGATCCCCAGTTCCCCAAAATACAGTTTCCCAGTGTGGATGAGTGTCCCAGCTGTCGGAACAACGACTCTAGCTGGCAGACTAACGAAGTGCTGAAATATTTAAAACGCATCTATCGTGATGATATCCTTTTCAACGAAAGGTGGTAGTAAAGTATTCATTGTAAGAAAGCGAATGTAAAGACAATACTTTAACGTGTGTTTTCTTACAAAAATGAAAATAATAATAGAGCAAGTTCTTCCCTTTACCTTATCTGTATTCTAAGGAACTCCAATTAAATTTCTCTATACCGGGACGATCTGGAGGGGCAATTGTCAATGTACTGGATGTAGAGTTTATAGATAGAAAACATAAAAGAAACCAATGAGAATGAGGATAATTATCAGATATCCGTTACTAAGATAGAGGAAGTGCGAGGGAGATGGATGCAAGCAGCCAAGTGACTGTTTGAACGAGCGTCACCTAGCGGCGATTTCATTATATGCTCTCTTTAATGCGTGTTTCGTATGTAACGATGTCAATTTGCCTTAAAACGGTGTTTTCAGGCTGTAGGATTGCACTTTTGCCCCAATTCAAAGGGATGAAGATATGATATAAATCGCCAGTTCCCCGTTTTTCAAAAGTTTAGTTTTTCCAAATATATTAACGAAAATCTCAACTGATTGAGTAAGTCGTTTTCAAAGGTATACGTATTACGTACGAAATGTACTTTCTATTTAATTCTATCAATTGCTGTAAGAGCTGGTTGTTTTGTCACGGACTTCATAATCATCTAATTAATAATTTTATGGAACAATGTAGCAATTGGCCAATGTACGAAACTCGAAAGTAAGTTTTTTTTGGTTTTTCATTTAGTTGATTTTATAAGCTAGGACAATGGGAACAATTCGGTCGGTGATATTCCCTTTAGTTCTGGCTTTCCTTTATCCTGCCAATTGTGCAAACGGCTCACGCATCTTTCAACTGACTACCAAAGTGCAGCTCTTTTTACGCAGCAATTCTTTGGACGAGCTCTTGGGCAAAAGTACGATTTCCTCGGTTGTCTATTTCACCCAAGCCGATACGGCGGACAGGAGGGATGGCATTGATCTGATTTCTCCCATCCTCGTTGCCCTAACCGATTTACCACGTCTCTTGGACATTTTCCACATCAACTGCAATAGGTCGGTAAACAAAAAGGACTGTTCAAATTATGGCTTCAAGATGCCGGGACTTCGATTCTTCCCCAATGGGTTCAAACGCACGGAAATGCAGGTTGATAAGGTGAAAGGTTTGGAAATCCCGAAAAAATCAATTTATGAAATGCGGGAAGCTGTTCTGAATGCCCTGACGCGGGTTGAACTGAAGCTGCCCGGCCAACCCAACTTTAAGCCCGTTCTCCAGACGGATACCATAGCATCGCTCTTTAGACAAGCGGCCAGCAAGGATATAACCCACATAGTTCTAGTTGGTCTGTCCAAAAAGGGATCGTTACTGGGGCGTAATACTATTTTGAACCTATTAAAATGGAAACAAGTAATGGTGCGCATCGCGGATAATCCCACAATCTTTCGAAACTTTGGCATTCATTTTAAGGCGAAGGATAAAATGCTGGTCATTATCCCCAGGTCGCGGAGGATTTTACAGTTGAATGCTAGATACCCTTTTGGAAGAGAGTATGCAAAGGCCGTAATTAATTTTATTAAAGGGTAGCTCGAGATAAAACACTTGCCTTAAATTGTATATATAAATAAATGGATTTGATGCGGTAAAACTTAATTATTTAAGGTAATTTAACTTAAAGAGTAACAATGGGTTAAATACCGCAATTCTGAACTCTTTAGTTCACCAAGTTAGTAGTCTTAATAAGTCATGAAAAGTCCGGAGAAAATGCAAATAGTAATACTTATGGCCATCGTAATACTGCTTCCAAAATGCTGGATTGCCCAGGCCGAGGGCGCTCAAATCCTTCGAGTGCTGCCCAAAGGAAAGTTTTCGTGGATCAACAAGAGTTTGGACGAGCTTTTGAGCCAGAGTCCAGTCTCCGCCGTTGTCTACTTCAGTCAATCCAAATTGATAGACGAGGAGAATGGCGGCGCTTTGATGGCCGATTTTCTCAATTCCCTAACTAATTTCCCCCGTCTCTTGGACGTTTTCCTAATCAACTGCAAAAGGCCGATAAACAAGAAAGACTGTGCAAACTATGAGTTTAAGGAGCCCGGTCTTCGTTTCTATCCCAGCAAATTTAAGCGCATTGATGAGAGGAACAACAATAGACCAACTTATAAAGGGATTGAAATCCAAAAAGAATCTTCTCGTAAAATGCAAAATTCTGTTTTGAAAGCTCTGGTTTCGATTAAGCTGAAGTCCCCTGGAGCTCCAAATTTCGAGCCCATTCTCAGCACGGATACTGTAGCATCGCTCTGGAGGAAGGCGGCTTGCAAATGCATCACCAGCATCGTTTTGGCCGATCAATCCGAAAGAGGGTCGACTGTGGGCCGAGATACATTGCTGGCCCTGCTGAAAAGGGAGAAAATAATGGTGCGCATCGTGGACAATGCCACTTTCTTCGGCAATTTTGGCCTCAGATTCTTGAGAAAGGATCATAAACTGGCCATTATCCCTCGGTCGAGACGGGCCATTAAACTGTATCCGAAGAGTGCCAGTGGAACATCATTTGCAAGTGCTGTTATTACATTCTTGAATGAATATGTTTAAGTTTATGTGTTTCATTTTCCACACTGGGGGTATCCATAAAATCTAAAGACTTATAAAAGGGGATAGCATACCTATCAGAAACAAAAATTCAAAAGAATCAAACGGATCGAAGAATAGAACCTCTTAGATATTTTTCTCTCTACCTCAACGTTGCCTATTTGGCCCTTCGATAGTGACATGAAAATTGCATATAAATTTGCTAAATTAAGCGTTTAGATTAAATGAAGCGACAATGTGTATGCGTGCGTTCGCCCACCCACCCATCAGCCATCACTCACACCCACCATCTCCCATTGAAGGACCATTTAGGTCCTGCCAGGGGCCAAGCAAGTCAACTGACCTGGGCTCAGGCAACCTCAACGGCAAAGGCAACGGCAACGGCACTCGTATTACGCCGATTACCCGCACATCAAACTGAACTGTACATGAATTATTTATAGAACATTTTTGCAAAATATCTACGCACTAATTTGCGTAAAGTAATCGATGTGGTGGAAAAATTTTCACGCATGCACACCTGAGGGGAGGCCACCTGACAAACGGACTGACTTATTCGGCGCGGAGTGGGTATCCTCCATCGCGGAGGTTTAGTCATGCCCAAATAAGCAACAGCAAGCGGAAGCTAAAAATTACCAGATAGCCCCTAACCCCGTTACCCCTTACCATATGCATATGGAGCCCCCAGTCCGTTGGCGGAACGCCCACAAAACTTTCTTCATTGTGCGTAAATTGGCACCCCGCAAACAACCACCCCAAATCCCCCAATCCCTACCGCATAAAAAGAGTTAACGCAGTCAGTCACTCTACGGCCCTACGTAATGATGTGTATGTAAAATTTATAATATACATAAATAAATAAAATGCACGCAGTTTGGGATTTGTGGGCGGGGCAGTGTGCAGTTTATCGATATTTTTGCACTCACCCATCGATGGAAAAGTGAGGGGTGGGTAGCAAAAAACACAAAGCACAACTGTACTTTGCTTTGCCTTGCTTTTGATTTTTGTGCGTGCCCCAGGAAATTGAAGGTTCCGCGAATAGTTCTCGAGGCCTTTCGCGAGTTAGGCCGTAAATTTTCGACCATATCTTGGCACCGGAAACCGGAAACCAGCGCCCATTTGAACGAATAGCATTGCCATTCCATCCATCTTTCTGTTTAGGGCCCAAATCGCTGCGTAAAGTGCGTAAAATATGGACAAAATGTATGGCGGCCCCCTAATGGAAAACGGATATTGTGGCTTTTGTCTTGTCTAGAAGAGGGGAGATGGAGCTAGATCCTTGGCCAGCACAGAGGAAGTGCTCTAATTGGCCCCGAAAAGATTTGCATAACGTAATTGCCAGCCAGGCAGAGATCGCGACTTGGCATGACTGGGCTGGGCACATGCATTAACCAAAAACAATAACCCCGGCCAGAATTATGCACAAATTATTGTTTAGGCATTTAAATTGCCGCAACAGTAGCGGCAGAAGAAAATAAAATGGAAAAAAAGGGTTACGAGAAGCGAAAACAATAAAATGCCAGCTGAAGAAGCATCATCAGTGGAGGCAGCTCGTTGTTATAATTATGTAAAAACAGTCTAAAGATTGACTTGACTTCTATACCTTCTATACCCACCGCACACACACACACACCCCTGCACCTGAGTGTGCATGCGAAGGCAGCATAAATTTAGTGGCATGCAGGGAAAGGGGGGCATTGCAACAACAACCTGGTAATTATCAGGCCTTAGCGGCAAGCAACATTGTCTGTGTATCTTGGCGCTACCGTTCGCTAGCCACCCCCACCCGCTGCCAACCGAGCAACCCCCTCACCCTCACAATTCGCACGCAAAAAATGTAAAGTGAAAATATTTTTAAGGCACTTGTAGGACAGTGCAGGTGGGACGAGGAGCGGCACCATCAAATGGGTGGGTCCCATTTTGCCGTTGGCTGTCGAGTTCCCCACCCCCTCCACCTCATCGCGGCCCACTCCATGTTCTATGCCGAACTTGAGCATTTTTCTATGTAGCTACATATAATTAAAAATAATATGAATAGAACAGAACTGAACAGAAAAAAAAACAAGAGAGAACGTTATAGTCGGGTGCCCCGACTATCAGATACCCGTTACTCAGGTAAAGGGAGAGCGAGGGAGATGGAGATAGAGATAGAAAACGTTGATCACGCATAACTTTTTAACGAATGGTCCGATTTGAAAAATTTCTTCTACATTTCGATAGGTATTGATAAACACAATAAAACTGCATTTTTACTTTTCCAAAATATTAAAATTTTTAAAATCGTATATAAGCGATTGTGGGCGTTAGAGGGGGCGTGGCACCATTTTGAAATAAACTTGCACTGCGTAGGAACTCCTAAAATCTGCATGCAAAATGCCAATCTTCTAGCTTTTATAGTTTCTGAGATCTCACCGTTCATACAGACAGACAGACGGACAGACGGACAGACGGACAGACGGACAGACGGACATGGCTAGATCGACTCGGCTAGTGATCCTGATCAAGAATATATATACTTTATGGGGTCGGAAACGCTTCCTTCTCCCTGTTACATACTTTTGCACGAATACAATATACCCTTTTACTCTACGAGTAACGGGTATAACAACAGCAACGTACACAAACCAGGGCTTCAGGGAAGATTGAGTGAGGCTGCAGAGATGCTCCACTGGTACCCTATAATATAACATTTATTTTAGGTTTTTAAGAATGCTTTTTAATGAATTACATCTCATAAATTTTTATAGTACAAATAAATTCCCTATTATATAAATAAATGTAAGCATTGCCTGCTTTTAGGCGCACATACAAGCTCCAAAAAAACAAAATTCAATTTTAGAAATGTAAATAAATTAAGGTGAAAAACGCATACAGAGGTACATCCATGGATGGGCATTTTTAAAAAATATATCTGACGTTCACGTTTTGAATATTGCCTAAAATTCCTAAAAGCCTAGATTCTCATAATCTCCAGACTCTTTCGTATTAAATGTTTTGGCAGCCCTATTTAGCCCACTTGGGACAAGAGGAGCTAATCTGGCTAACGAAAAAGGTCCAACAAAAAATCGTCAAACCGAATGCAATTTGGCAACAATTTTCCCAAAGTTTGTTGCCACAACACACACACACAGTTAAGTTGATGCTCCAAGCGGCAACACCTACAACACCCCTACCCTATACCCCCCTCCCCTCGGTAGTCCGCAAATTGCGGCAGCGCGTAATTAAAACAATTTGTGCATAATTTTTGTACAAGTGCAGCCCAAAGCCGAACCCAAGGCTCAGACCCTCCCCCTTGGTGGGCTTTTAAATAATAATTTGCTTAGTTTATGAAGTGCCCAAGTGTGTGAGTGTGTGTGTGTCTGAGTGGGTGAGCTCTACATGGGCTACATAAACAGTTCTCGCAAACCCCCAAAACCCCCTTTCTCCCAGTTGTTGCGCACAATTTACTCACTTGGTTGCATTTTAACATATTTCGTTACGTTTTCAGCCGGGCCAGAGTCAATTGTTGCTGTTTTTTCAGATGGCTGGCATGTATTTTTCATTTTTCTATGCCTTGTTTTTGTTGTACTCACCTTAGGTTTAATTTGTTTGAGTTTCATGCAACTGCTGCCGCTGCAGCAGCAGTAGCAGCTTCTGTTGTGAATTTCACGTGCATCTGCCGCTGTAACTGCCTTCTTTCTCCCAAGTCGAAAAATATTTGTGCACGCAAAAAATGTTAATTGCCACAGAAGCAACAGCAGCAGCAGCAGCAGCAAAAGCAACATCATCAGCAAAAAGCAAACCATCAATGTGGCCGGGGCATTAAAATATTTAGGTTGCTATTGCCGCTGCTCAGCCCAGCTCTTCCCAAGCCTCGAACTCAGTCTCCCAGTCTCTCAGTTCCAGTTCCAGGGTCTGAAAGGGGTCTAAAAAACCCAGACCCTGGCTAAAACGCAGCCTCCCCGCTCGCCACTGCTGCAACGTTAATGCAACTGCAACTGTAACAAATTGCAATGTCGCACATCTGTCTTCCCTGGCGTTTGTCGCTGCCTAAAAAAGTTCTGAAAAAATTGATGCCGACTAATTCAACAGAAGTTTTGATACCCTTTGTTAGATACCAAAATATTTAGAGGTATTAAAAACTGGCTAAGGTCTAGGTTTGTATCTAGATTTTTCTCTGAATATTTGTTTTTATTAGTACCTAAAAATATGTTACAATTCTATTTAGATTTTTCTCGTCTTTAAAATATATTTATGAATATGTATTAGTTATTCACAATTACAATTTATATAGTCAATGGAGCTAGTTAAAATTCACAAAATTAATGCTTGACTGTTTAAAGAATAATGTAGAAAAATAAAGAGATAGCTTTTAAGCTTGTAAACTTAGTGGTATTGTTATTTATGAAAAGATCTTTCTTACTCTTATCTCTTATGCTCGGCTTGCCTGCATTCCCAAAAAAAGTGTAAACAGACCTTTAGAGAGGGTATGAAAACCATAAAAACTTACTACAAAAGGGCCCAGAGAGTGAGAGAGAGAGACCTTAGACCAGCTTGAGGTCCAGAGCGATGGTCTCATATTTATTTTTGCTAAAAACTACAGAAAAAATTGTCGTTTTCCTTGCATTTGTTTTTGTGGCTATTGCTGTCGCCTTTTGTTGTTGCTGGCTGGCATTGGCAATGCCAATTACCGGCGGCCGGGAACCCTAGCAATTTGGCCATATCCGGCCCCCCTGGCAGCAATGTTTGCGCTGGGCCGAAAGGAAAAATCAGGTTTTTCCTTCACTTGTCCGGCTCAATGTTGAACCAGCTTGATTTTCGCTACTATTTTCCCCACCCCAGCCTCCTCTGATTTCGATGTTTTTTCGCCCCTCCATTTTCCTGTTCCCATTCTTTTTCTTCGCAAGGGTATTTTAAATTTAAAGATCATAAAAAATGATAGAAAACAGATTCAATTTGCGGAGGAAGGCCTGAATTGCTTGTGATTTTTACGCAGGCTGATTAGTTGGGGGCAATTTGAAGGCGAAGGCCCGGGTATCAAGGGTATTTTAGCCAAGACACCTTGGCAGTCATTAGCCACATTTAGTTGCCTGATGATCATGGCTCTTACTGTAGTTGTTCCTCGTTCCTCGTTGCTCCGTTCTTTTTTTTCTTTTATCGTAACTAATGAATATGGAACTTGAGTCGCTTGTCATGTTGTGGCTGCGGCTATTACAAGATTTGAGTTGTCGCGCGATTTGGACGCGTCATGCGGCCAGTTTCTTTCTTTCTGTTTTCTGATTTTTTTTTTTCGTTGTGCCACACATTGCCGCACGATCCCGAGTTGGCAAATGTGGCGCGCAGCATTTAAACAGCAGTGGCAACAACTGGCGGCAACAAAAAAAATGTCATAAATAAATTGCTTAGCAACATTTGCTGACGCGCCAAATAAAATGCCATAAATGATCGAATGCAGAGGAAGATTTTTAGTTAGACACTAGAAACGCTGATGAAGATGGAAACGGAGATGGAGATGAAGATGGCTTGGCGATGGCGATGGCGATGGCGATGGAGACTCAGATGGCGACAGGAATCTCGAATGTTTTTCCTGTTGGGTAAATTAACTTAAAAATGCTACAAAAATTGTTGCTGATGAGTTGGCTTATAGGGTTGATGAATGCCAGGCATTCTATTGTGCCCATTAATGTTGCTGCCGCACGGCCAGAACGAGAAGAAACCAAACCGCTCATGCTATCCCTAATGACTTAGGACACACCATTAGCCGCTGCTAGCGGATTCGCATTCTGATTCGTATTCGGCCAGGTTAGGAACTCTTGCTTTTTCAGCCAAAGTTTTCTTTCTCCTTGATTTTCTGGCTATCAAAACAATTTGCCATCTAGCACTCACCTGTGGCATACCGCAATCTCTTCGGCAACAAAGTGCCAACAAACTTTGAGTTCAAGACAGGCCAAAATCTTAAGTTTTCGCCAAAGGCCAACTCATAAAGTGCCCTTTTATAAATATTTTGAAATATTTGAGAGCTGTCTTTCTTCATATTTGTGTCTTAGTAACAGGAAGGCAATTATTATTTTTAAAGAATTGTTTTTTATTAGAAATTTTTTATTGTTTATTCCATTTTATGCTATATGATCTTATTTTTAATTTCTAAAAATATTTTTATAAAATGCTGTAAATAAAGTGGGTATTTTTCCTTTCCAATATATTTATACTAAGAGATTTATTCCTTTTAAAACCCATTCTCCTGTTGAATATAAAGTTCTTACGATTGTTAGGCATTGTTGTTAAGACTAGTCAATGTACCTTCAATCTTAGGGTAATCAAAACAGCTGCCTGCATCAGCAACACCTTTGCTAATGCCCAACATAACAACTTAATCCACCTTGCAGGTCCGACTCGACTGGCTTTCCATGCAATGCACCGGGTTTGGGCTGGCTTGTGTTCCTCTGCAGGTTCTGTCAGACGTTCTGTCTGTGAATCGAACACACCTGGGATATGGAGTATGGGATCTACAAACTGAATATTGCAAACTGGGAGCATTTTTATGAGTCCCCCACCAAATGGCGGGCAGTTTTTCGGACAAGCTGCTCAAATCATTGCTGAAATGGCGGCGGAATCAAATTCGCCTGCCCATTTGTTCCATTTCTTATGGCCTGAGACAGAATTTGCTTGGCACGAGAGATAAATTAGAGTTCTTAATTGCTGGCTGAACTCCTATCTGGATCCTAATCAGCGTTTGCGGAGCGCTAAAGCAACGAATTTTACGACGACTTTTTTCGGGGGGGCCAGCGAGCAGACAGAGATCTAAATTTAAAATTGGTCTGGTGTAAACAAAAGTCGAACTGCAAGGGCAAAAGTATCTGCATCTGCAAGATGCAGCGAAATGGGATCAAGAGCAGGCGAGGCAGGAGTCGCGGCAATGAAAAGCGAGATCAAGTTCAACGCACATTTGTCCTTGATAATTGAAAAGAGCAGAGCCGAACGGCCTGCAGAACTACAACAAAACAAAAAAAGGGGGAGCCCGAAAAAATTGCGGAGCAAAACAAAAAATAAACAAAAATTATGGCAGTGGATCGACAGACTTATTGCTGTCTCTGTCGCCCCTGCACCACCGATGCCCCCGCGATCGCTGCACCACTGCACCACATCAAAGTGCTGAGCCAAACCGGCTGGGGCTGCGCTGCCAGGAATGCACAAACAACCAACGGCACACACGAAATATATATTGCTATATGGCCACCAAATGTGTGTGCGTAGCGTCTGCCAAAAATACGCCGGCCATTAAGAGGCAGCCCCTCCAGACGGGCCCACGCCAGCCGAAAAGAAGGGGTTAACTTTGATAGAGACTGGCCGATACTCAGACTTAAGGTAATAAGGATTTCTAGATTTTTTTAAGGTCTTAAATAGTATATTGAGATATTGAACACTTCATTTATTTATACCAGAATGGGCATCAATTTGTTAGTAAGAAAAAGAAAACTTTAGAGAAAAATCTTAATTGTGTTGTATTTCAATAGCCACATAAAAAGTTATAAAAAGTAAATATTAAAGCTTTTTATAAAAAAGTAAAAAGTAAATATTAAAACTTTTTAGAAAAATATATAGGTAATTATAATAGGTAATAGGTACCACAATTAATTTCAGAACACTTAATCCTTTTGTTAAATGCATCACATATTTTAAAAGTGCCTATATTTAAAATGTTTAAAACCCAAGTGATTCCAAATGGAATCTTTGTACAGGAATCTATATCTAAACAGGTCGAACTGTTATGAATATTCATTATTAATATTTCCACATATTTCTAAATTTACTTAAAAATATTATAATATTTTTTTCATAATGCGAGGACAATATACCCCCGAGATCTCCAACTGCTGGGTATGCATATTCGGTGGAAGGGATTGGGGAATGGGAATGGGGAGCCCATCCGTCCGATCGTACGTGCCTCACTGGCTTCTTCTGCCCCTCCGCCAGTCTTCGTAGAATTTCCGAAAATTTGCAATTGACTGGCTGCAGCAGCGACTACGAAGACGCTGCTGCCGGTGGACTCTGCTCCTGCCCCCCGAATCCGTATGCCTCCGATCCCCGATTCCCGATCCTCCGATCCCGCCACCGACTTCTGCCCAAAGAAGAAAGGGAAGAGAACAAAAATGTTTATGCATTTTTTCTGGTCGCTGACCGTACTCAAGGTTTTTCGTATTCTGCGGTTCAGTTTGGTTTTTGCAGTTCCTTTCGCTGTGCTGCGTAAATTGCATGCGCACAAAAATTGACGAATATGCCAGGCGACGTGTGGAGCGGGGGGAGGAGGGATCGCCAGGGGGATCGCAGGGGGGAGGGAAGAACAAGAGCCACAGAAGAAGGCAGCGACAAAATGTGAGTGCGCCCAAAAACGACGCTCAAGTTACACAGCGAAACAAAGAGATTAATTTTGAAAAATTGTAATAAGAAAAATATTAGAATGATAGGTACTTTTTTGTGGTCAAAAGTATACAGATTTCCCGGATAACAATCATCATTTTAATTCAGATTTTAAACGATATAATTCTTTAAGATTTTTGTTTTCAAAAAGGAAATTTCTTTCATTTGCTTAAGGTATATATTTGTTAGTTACATAAATTATTAGAAAATAAATGAATAATTTTTAAAAGAAATAAACACATATAACAAATAAAAACAGTCGAATCAAACTTATAAATATTTGGGATTATTTTAATAATAACAATAAAATGTTTTAAATATCTTGGCACTGAAAAATCGAGGAATCGATTATCAAATAAATTGGAAATTGTTTTCCGTGTGGATAGGGGAAGAGGCGGCATGGGCCTGTGGCAAACTTGTTGCAGTTTCAAGTCGGCTCCCCTATATCGCATTTAGCCCCCGAAATCCCCCTGAATTCTGTGTGTGTGCAATTTGGAGACGACGATGATATAATTTAGCACGAAAGTGAAGTCTGCTTGCAGCCGGTCGGTTTTTTGTGCCCCTCTCTTTCTGCCGTTCGATACCTGTCTCTTTTCATCTTTTCTGGCTCTGCTTTGGCCAACGTCCCGAAATCACCAAATGAAACCGAAAATGTGCTTCCTCTGGTTCGGATTCTGGTTCTGGCAATCCTACCCTGCAAGTCGTCGGGCAACACAGCATGATTTTTATGTTAATACTGACATGGTGAATTATTTTAAATTGTACAACTAGGTGGAAGGAATGGTGGAATGTTTACGACCATATAATCATAGATTTTTATAGGTAATTCGGATATAATTAAACACAGTTAGGGGAAATATTGCATGTTGCGTTCTGATGTAAATAGCTAATACTGGATAGGTAATCGAAAATGGGTGATAATAACATATTTGTTAGTAATTAGTTTCTTAATTGAAAATCAATACGACAATAGTTGTATATTTATAAAAAATAGAGTATTCAAAATTCGTTACACTTGGAGCCCTCAAAAAAAGTGATAAATTGTTGTCCATGGCCTGGCCTTTGGTTTTCGGCGCAATTTCAATTTGATTGCGGTAGGACGACTGTACCGGACCTGCACGGATCGCATCTGATCGGATCTGTTCTGGTTCGAGATTCGAGATTCGCTGCCGTTCTGGCCGCTCCTCCTTGACTGTCCATTATGTACCTCCCTTGGCAGCCCTGACCACCCGCAATTGTCGAGGCGCAAAGAGTTCTCGAATTACCACGCCAAATGCCAAGTCAGTGACCGATTATGTTACCCAAAGCACAGGAAAAAAAGTAAAGAAACGAAACAGGGACAGGCGTCATTTTAAAGCGTCGCCTTTGAGGTTCTCTAGCCCCTCGGGTTAACCCCCCCGTGAGCCCCTGGACTCGGCTCCATCTATCGGGATTTCTTATGGCACATTATTCTCTGCAGTTGTGGTTGATGTTCTTTCGCAGCTCTGATGACTCTCTTCATGGCGCTGGATCAAAGGCCTTGACCGTGACTCTGTGTGTTTTTTGAGGTTTTTTTTATAAATCACTAGAGCATTAGGGTTAGGATAGGTCTTTGAAGGAAAATATTTTTATTAGGGATCGTAGTTATAAGGACTATTTTCAGTATACGAATAATAATAAGATTTATTAATTTATTGTTAAATTTTTACAGTATATCATTTAAACCACTATATTTCCAGGAAATCCTTTTTTTAATTCAACTAGCGTATATCAACTTTTCTGAGCGATTACATTGGCTAACATCCCCCTAACAACTTTTTTATAGCCCTGTCGACTCCAACTCCTCCGTTCCGGCTTTACATGCATAAATCCAACTCAATTTCTGGTTGCAAACCCGATCCCCAGTCCAGATGGCCAAAAGGCAATCCAATGAAGCCGCACAATTTCTGGTGACAAAAAAAAAGGAAAAACAACGGCAACTACTGCGAAAATAGTAAAAAATAGGAAAAGGAAATGTCAAAAAGCCATCGTTAGTTTGGTATTAGCCCTGACAAAACTTGACGCGTCAACGTAAGCGGCTTTGGTCTAGGTCAAGTTGCAAGTACCTGTCTGCCTGGAAAATGTACATAGTAGTAGTCCACCTGCCACAGGAAATCTGTTTTGGCCAAGAGGAGTACGGGAGCAGGGGAGGACATTCAATTACAATTCGATTCGGGATAGGTTTAAATGGCTTGGAAAATGGTTTAATTGCTGACCGCTCGATATGAAGAGCTCTAATTGAGCATAAGGCTCGAGGATTCGAGGAGGAGCTCCAGAAACACGCACGCTGGCTATGCGTAAATAAAAAATGCATCGAAAGTTATTTGGCCGGGTCGATGGCGATGATGGCGTGGCAAAAAATGGAATCAAAAATGCAGCAAACAATTTGTATGGAGGCACAATTTGATTGGCAGGTCGGCCGGGGGAATGGGTTTTTCAGGGTTGGGGATTGGTGTTGCCAATATAATATAGGGGGAGGAGGAGGCAAAAGTCCCGTAGTTTAACAACCGGAGAACGCTAGACTTGGATTGGATTCGGAATTGGGACTTGGGATTGGGGTTGGGCAAAGTCTGAAGTGCTTTTGGGTAGGCCTTAATTACGTAAATGTGTGTGCCAGTTGAGTTATGACCAAAGGAGTACTCCATACTCGCATGACTGTATCCTGCGGGTGGGCTAGTATGTGTGTGTGCGTGAGTGCTGCAAATGCGTAAAATTTTAATTTCGTTTTGAAAATTTCATTCGAAAAAAATCCCACACACATACACAACTCACAAGTTGTTTGGCTGGATTCATTCTACGCCCCCAACTTCCCATATTCTCCCTTCTTCCGATTCCTCCACTTCTTCTTCGTCTTTCTCTTCTTCTTCTGCGGGTTTTTTGAGGCCAATGACCAGTCGGTATATATGTTTATACATATATATATAGCTATGTGTCCCGCTTCTTACGCACTTTTTGCATTCACTAATTTGAAAGCTTAAGGGGTTAACAACGCGGCCTTTTCCATTGGCCCTGTTCCCGCAACGGGCTTATTGATCTGCCCCCTCGCATCTTCTTCGCTTTCGCCGTATTATTATTATTATTAAACAACCCCATTAGGGTCTGGCCATAGACTTTCCCCTTTCGGTTATCTAACGCAAAACAAAACAAAATGCAACGAACGAAACACCGGGGGACGGGGTATTCCGACTTGGGACCTGGACACGCATTCGGTTTGGGCTTAACTCCGGGTTTGAGTTTGGGTTGGGGTTCGGGCTTGGGTTTTATGGGATAGGTTAGGAATAAGTTGGACGAAATTGGGTTGGGTTCTTGTTGTGCAAGTTCTTTTTTATGGTGGCATTTCCGCAGGGGAGTTTCAAATTATAAAACCCCACAAATAAAAAGGGGGTGGACCGAGCTCAACGCCCTAATGAGACCACAAAAGGATCTATGTATAGCTCTCACCATTTCCAAGTTATCATTTTTAATATTTTGATATTAATACGAGAACACATTGTTGAGATAATCGCAATTTAGTCTGCTTATTGGGCGCCACCAAGTAGGCTATAGAAATCCATAGAAATTGACAGCTCGAGTTTAGAAAATTGGAATTACAATATCGCGTATATTTTCATAATGAGCAAATAGGAACGGGTATTGTTTGAAATGTTTCGAGCTGAATTGTGGCACATAAAAATGACTCCTATAGTTCTGATTTTATTCACATCAAATACTCTGCCTTAACCTTAGGCCTATTAAAAATACATAAAAAGTGCTTACTCAAAATAAACAATTTTCTTTTATTTACAATTTAATTAAATTATATTAAATAAATAAAATAAAAAGCTGTGATAAATTTAGGCATTTTCTCTACAAACATGATTATTTAGAATGGCATAGTAGGGCATTCTCAAGTCCCTTTATGTGAACAATTAATATATCGCTGAATTGCGGTTTGCCGGCGCATAAATGTGTGATTATTTTTTAATAAAAAATCCCCCGCCCGCAGGCATAGGCTACGCACTTTGTTTAACAATATGACACCGAGCGACACTCTCGCACCCAGAATCGCGGATTATTTGTTGTGCGGGGCTTTTGTGATTTGTTGCCGTTGTCGGGGTTAAAATAGGTCCGCCAAGGGGGCAGGCTCCTCAGATCCTCAGTGGAAGCTGCCTTGGCCGCGGGCTCTTGGCACGCACATACCGTATAATACAAAAGTAATTTCGCGCACATAATTTCACCCCCTTTCTCCGCCTTTCCTTTCTGTTTTTTCCTGTTTTTGTATTTTTTAAGCCGATGACAACTGTCGGGGTTAGGCTGTATCCACACACACGCGTCTATGTCTATAGCCCAGTCGTACAATAAAGCACAGCTCAGTGACATTTAATTTCGAAATCGTCATAATAATATTCAGCCTGAATGCGCACATCCGCCAAAAGTCATCTAGAACGCATTTGTATCTGTATCTGTATCTGCTCTGTATCTGAGGCTGCGTAGCTACGAGGCAGGAGGCAGAAGGCAGCTGCTTTAATGAGCCAGCTACAATTTAACAACAGTTTCCTGTTTTCGGTTCCTCGCCGCGTTTCAAATCAGTTTACTTCCTTGGCCAACAGCAACTGGCCGCCGTCTTCTGTCTGCTGCGAATTAGATCAGAACCGTAAATTTCGCTGGCTCTGAGAACGGAAGTGATTCAGAGAGATGGCCGGGAGATCGGACGAGAAGAGTGTAGAGAAGTCACAGCATCCACTAAATAAATTAATGGGTATTAATCATCTAATACCCGTTGAGATGGAGTTTATTTTTATTTAAAACAATTAAATCTACATGCTTATGTAACCAAAATTAAACTTTATTAAAAAAGTAAATAATCATTTGTATTAGGGATTGCAAAAAAATGCATATTATATTTATTTTGGTAGCTTTTAATTGTTTAATTTATTTTGGCAAGGTCCGTTGCTTAAAACATACAAAAAAGTGCAATTCGAGATTTTTAATTTTTGCAAATTCTGTTTATTTTAAAATAAAAATTTATTAATACATTACAAAAAATTATTACATAAAATATATGTTTTATCCATCATCTATTTAAGAAGCATGCTGACATAAAGTGCATAAAAGTGCATCGGGAGGATGTTAAGTCTTTCTTTTTGTCGATGCTTGCATGCCATATCAAATGTCAGGGCACCAAAAATCGCCTACCAAGGCAGGCCTTGAGTCCTCCCTTCCTTCTCTTCCTTCTCCCCAATCCTCTTCTCTGCCCGCTGCATCGCATGAAAAAATGCATCTTCAAGATGCAGCCTCCTGCTCGAATTTCGCAGTCGCTGGCTTTTTGTTTTTGCATTTACCCTTGCCGTTGCATCTACTGCCTGCCCTTTTTGCATCGCTAAAGCCTTTTTAGCTGCAGTTTTTGTGAGTTATTTTATTTTATTTTTTTTTTGGGGATTCGAAAGGGTTGGAATTGGTCTGGAATTCGGGTTTGCCTTTGATCCGAAACCGGTTGCGGCGTTTGTTGCTGTTAGAAGACTGTGGTTAATCTTGTCGCCGTTGCCTTTTTTATCTTGCATAAATATGGCAATCAAATGCTTCAATGCCAAATAGGTGTCATCTGATTATAAAGGAGTTTTCCCTCACTGTTGTTGCCCTTGTTCCATTGTCGACCCGCTGCGAACTTGTTTTTTTTTGCAATGTTTTCGTTATGGCGCTGCTTATAAATTCATGCAGCAACTTTGAGAAAATTCCAAAAAAAAAATAAAGGAAGAAATAACCTAAGGGGTTTTGGTTCCGAAGGGATAGTTACAAAACTCGCTCGGTTTTTACTGCTTACAAGGAGGGGCAATATGACTTTGCTGTGGTGAGTTTCTCAGGAACTTCTTGAGTGAGTTTTGCCACGAGTGATTCTTGACTGTGACTCAAACGAAAAGGGGCGACTCTCTGGCGGATTGAGTGGTTGTTTTCTCGTGTTCGATTCTGATTGAGCTGTAAGCCCTAATGGCAATTTAATTGAGTTACTCACACAGCAGTAAATCAGGCCTAGCACCATGGCTTTGATTCTGGTTTGGTGTGCGTGTGTGTGTGTGTGGCAAATCGGTTCATCATTCCCAGAGCAGCAACTTTAACCCCATGAAAATGTGCATAAGCCAAATTGCCATTGCTGCCCATCATCAGCATCTGCGAACTAGGGACGGGGCGAAAAGGGGGAGCGACCCAACCAGTTGCATGCAAAATGCTGGCAACAGGTGTGCAACACTCGGTGTTTTGCTGCTGCCACTGCCGCTGCTGCTGAACTTGCAACATGAAATCCCCTGCAGCAGCGAAATGCTGCCCTGCCCCAATCCAAAGTTTTTCAGCGCTCGCCATGGCTCATATCTTTTCAGAATGATAATAGTTGGCCTTCCGTTTCTGGCTGCATCTCAACGTGGCAGCAACAACCTACGGATTGCACTCAGGAAAAAAATACCGAATTCATGGTTTTTACGAAGAAATAGTAAATAAATGAATAAATAAATATCATTTTTAAAGAATGTAATTAGTTCTAAATAAGATATTGAGATATAAGATATAAAGATATAATAAATATCATTTTTAAAAAATGTAATTAGTTCTAAATGTCAAAATTATAATAGTCAGATACTTTTAAAATAATTAATATTTATTGTCATAAGATTTATTTGTAAGTATTTTGAAAACTCAAATGAAAATTAAAACGATTTATTTAAAATATTTTACAGAATTTTAAAAAATTAGTACAAAATTAAAAAATACACATTTTTTAATTATCTGATAAATGGTTGAGTTTAAAAACTTTTCTAAGGTATTTTATTTAATAATTTATTTAAAAATGTGTAATACATTAAAATGTGTAATACATTAAAATGTGTAATACATTAAAATGTGTAATACATTAAAATGTGTAATACATTTTTAAAAATATGATATATGGTTAAGCTTTAAACTTTTTTTAAAATATTTTATTTAATTGTAGAGTAAATGGTTTGATATGTAAGTTTGAGAAATTTGGTGTAAAATGAAAAGAGGAACATGTTTGTAAGTCCTGATTTTTCACCGTGTATTCATCACCCTTTGCTACTCGCTTTTCCATTCGGCTGTTCATTGACTTGGGCCTTTAGTTCGCCTTGGCTTTGGTGTTAATCATTGTCTCAGCTCTTCATCATCTCGCAAACTTCGTCCATCCATCGGATTCCCATGGCTGTGGCTTTTAATTTTCTCTGATGATTTTGCTCTGATTTTCAATTAAATTTGTTTGCCCCGTTGTTGGCCACTTAGTTCATTGGCTCGGTTCCTGCCAACGGATTCTGTGCAAATGTTTTGCATAAATGCCGCACAACAAACAGAACAAATATAAATGTCCGCCTGTTTGTTGGCCCCAATCAGTGCAACCAGTGGCCTGGTCTTTTCCGTGCTGACTTGGCCTGTTAATTTGTGACAGTTATTGTTGCTGTTCTGATTGACTTTGATTTGAGCCGTTGACAGATTGCCACCGCACAGTTAGTCTGGGGCCTCTAAATGCGGCGGCTAGGCCTGATTGATTAAATCTTTTGTCTGCAACAGTGCTCACAACAAATTGCAAATTGAGAAATCAAGTGTCAACAGGGGCACAAACAAAGTGTTTTGATGAAAGGTGTCAGCCCGGGCAATTTGCTAAAGATTTCCTCAGATTTGTGACGGGAAATGATCAGCGATCTTCTGGGGAAATTATGTCCAGTTTTAATTGCAACTTGAACTATTTTATGGGTTTGATGTGGGGTTATTATTTCCTAAATTAAATACAATCATTCTTTACCTACATATTTGCCAGCAAGTAAACAAATCTAAAAAGATATTATAAGTACCATTTAACATTGAAGAGTCTGTTTTGAACCACACTCTTTTTTTCGATTTCCTAGATTGACTGACCACAATGGATTTCACTTCAATTCCCCCCATAATCCAGCCCGCAAACATCTTCTTGTCCTCATTGAACATTCATTCGAATCGACAACTGCCAGAGTGCTGAAAACTCCAAAGTATCGAAAAATAAAAAAGAAACGAAAACTTCAATTGCGGCACTTTGCTGTTCAATGTTTTGGCCCAAAACGTTGCCAATTCTTCTTAACGTTGTTGCAGCTACACAGCATTGTTGCTGTTGCCTCTCAGCGTTGTTGTTATAAATTTTGTTCAAGTACGTCAAGTTCGATTGCGTTCTTTACCTTGAAATCTTGTTTTCTATCCGTTGTTAAGTTTGCAATTTTTTCGTTCGTTCGGTCGTTCGTTTTTGCCGTATTCTTGTTGTTTTTGCAGTGCAGCTGCAAAAGATTTTGCATGTTGTGTATATATCCATACCATATCCCCCATCTACCCCATCGTCCCACTGCCTAATATTTTATTTATGCATTTTCTATATTTATTGAGCTACAACAACGTCATCAATTGTGCCCAGTTTTTGTTGTTTTATTTTAAATACCCAATTTGCATTTATTTATATGCCGGGCGAGGGGTGGTGCAGCGGGGCGAAGAAGGGGAAGAAATTAATTTGTGCGCTGATAAATTCAATTAAATTGTTGTACTCAGTTTGGTGTGATTTGTTGTTGTCCCTTGTTTTTATTGTTATGGCTATTTCTGTAATGATTTTACTCTTCTTGGGGGTCTTGAGAATTTTTAAGCTATATTTTATTGGAATTAATTTTAATATATAAAATCAGGGAACCTGACATAAAAATTATAAAATATAAATATATAAACAAATCTTTGATACTTTTTTAAGAGAGCTATTCAAACGAGGACATTATCTAAATATAGAAGTAAAAATAATTTTATTGGATACAAACAGAGATTTTATCATTTCACGTAACTTAATACAAATTTAATATTATATTAATAAAGAAAACATTGTTTTGAATATACCTTTCACCTTCTCAGGGTAAAGCTCACCGCTTTTTAAATGTTTTATTAATTACTTCACAGAAATTAGCTAAAGTAAAATGCGGAAATGGTTTGACGCCTCGCACAGGCACACATAAATTTATGAGTAAAAAGAAATATTAAAGTTTTTGTGTATGCAATTTGCTGTGGCGCTTGGTATGAACAAAAACGGCAACCTTGACATCAAAAAACCCGCGCATTACGTATACGTAATTTCGTTTGTTTTTTCGGGCGCAGTCTGGCAACGCTGGCCCGCCCCTGGGCTGCCCCTCCCCCGAAAAAGCCGAAAATGCAACGCTTGGCTGCATACGCAAAATGTTGTTGTTGCCTCTATTGCTATTGCTTTTTCTATTGCCATTGCATTGCTATTTCTATTTAGTTTTGGCTGCGCTTGGCCTCCATTTCGGCATGCATTCATAACGCAAGTCGAGGTTTCCATCGGTTTCCAATTTTGCCATTTGCTATTTGCCATCTGAGCCGCCGCCGCACAGTGGAACATTATGACAATAAAGTTTTTAATATTTTAGATTTTCGAAAATTGTATTTAAAACAAATTTAAAAACAAATGACTTCTTGTATTAATAGTCAGCTTATTTTAGCTATTAGGACTACGTTTATAGACAAGCCAATAGCTATTGTTTGATAAAGGTCCAGATTTCAGAAAACTATTTTTAAAAAAATCCTTATAAATTATTTTATAACCAAACATCTGCTTCTCTTCTCAAATATGATAGTAAGCTACTTTTTATATTCTTAGCCCATTACAATTGTTTAAAATGTTCCACTGTGCGCCGCTTTGTGCCTAAATTTTATTGTACTGCGTTTTGTTTTCGGTATTTTTCTTTCATTTTTTGCACGCTCTTTTTTTTGTTTCTCCTCGTCTCTGTTTGTTCGTCGCATCAACCTCGAACTTTAGATTTGTTTGCAATGTTTATGAGAGCATAACATTTTGTTTGTTTTTTCGCTATTTTTTTATTACAGCCTAGCTACGTGTCGTTCTTTTTTTATTTCGGTGTATCTGTTCGCATTTGTTTTTGGCGCGTAGGCTTGGGTGACCAAGGTGCCGTTTGAAATATGGCTGCGGATTCCCTTACAAAGTTCGGAATGATGCATGTCGAATATGAATCAAATCCATAGACGAACAATATGACTAACCGGTCTGTTCTGATTTTCTATTATGTGAATGAATTCATATAATTCCATTTCTTAAAAGAAATATATCTTATAAACATTTTTTTTGAATTTGTTAAAAAATATTATGATATAAAATAATTTTTAATCATATTAGCCAAAATATTAGTCTAAATCGAAAATTATCGAAAAATAAATAATTAAATAAAAAAGTAAATAGTTGGCCCTAAAAAAAATTGACGTTTAGAGAATTATTGCTTTTAATTTACGCTCATTTATTAGAAGAGTGAAATACCTTAAGAAATAGGAAGATAAACGCATTTAAAGATTTTCAAGTGATTCACATTTCTCACGCTCTGTGTATTGAAGATATTGAAGATTTTATTGAATTATTCTATTCCTGACATCTACCATCTCGTACTCAATATTCCTTACTCTTCACCACTACCAAATCTTTAAAGCCCATCTATTTAGGCCAATGGCGTTTGGTGGGAGCAACAGATGCAGCCACTTTGCCCGCGGCAACAGGAAGGAAGCGACGCGGCGTTGCAGTTACAGTAACACACATTTGCCATTTGCTGCCACAGGCCGTGATTTCCATTTCCATTTGTGCGGCGCGCTAAGGTCGCTCCTAAGCGAGCCAGGGTCCAAGACAAGTTTACTTGAGTTTTACTGTTTTTACTATTTTTTTTCGGTTTTAGCCATAGCCGTTTAGCCATTGCACTTGCCCCTGGCTTTGAGTTGTCTGGCCCGGCTAGTTGCTAACTTGTTTTTCGGCTTGATAAATGTCCGAATCGTTAGAGCGCCTGTGTTATGGCCACTTTATTGCTCTTGACCCCAATGCCAGAGCAATTGATATGGCCAAGCGATGAGGCCTTATCAACAGCAGCAGCTGCTAGTGTAGCTCCTGTTGCTCAATTTTTGGACCGGAAATGGGGCGGCCACTTCCGTTAGATTTCACACCCATGAAGAGGGGGGACCACCGACCACCGACCACAGGAGGAGGATTCCGGGGGGGAGCAGCAACCAGTCCACTATGGGGCATTTGACCACTTTTGTTGGCCGAAATTAATAACTCGGTCATTTCAAAAGATATTGACATGAAACTTTACCAGTTGCCATTTCTTATCCCCCCGCATATTATATATGATAATCATCCGGATCGGAAAACTATATCATATAGCTGCCATAGAAACGATCAAATTAACTTTGCTGTTTTTGGAGATAAATGCACATAACTTTAGAAATAGCAATTATGTAAGTTTTTAAAACAATATTAACAGTTTTGTACAAATCGGACGACTATATCCCAAAGTTCTCAAAAAAAGGGGCAAATGAAAGAATTTACTTTACATTTGTACGACTTTTTGTTCAAGTTGTAGCGGAACTTTCGTTTTAAAGCCGCTAAAGTCCACTTAAGTTAGTCAATTACAAAGCTAAGTATTTCTACTATATTTTGATAATAATTTAAAGTCACGAAAGTCCTTACTTCCTTAGCCACCAGTGCAAACGATAGGAGTTTGTGAAATTTGAGGTTATGGTCTAAAAAATTAAATTACAGAAAAAGTGGCAATTAGTGGCGATTCTGACCATATACATTTTAACAACAATTAAATAATCTACAAATCCCAATAGGTTCCAGAAGTGGACTCCGCTGGACTCACTTTGTTGCTCCATTTGAAAATTAGTTTTCTTACAAAAATGTACTTGTTAGACCACTCCCTTTAACACTCATTTGTAAGAAAAAACCGTCTCATTTTTGTCGTCGAACCACACAACTACTTAGTAAATAGCATAATCCTTTAAATCCAATCCAAAAAGTTTACTTGGATTGCTTAAAAACTCAAATTTAAAGCACTTTAAAACTGCAAGCAAAAAGTCGAAATTCAACAGCTCGATAATTGCATATCGAACAGCTGATTTAACAGCTCCTACCTTAACAGAGGCTACCTCTATCGGATTTCTGTAAACGTAACATTGTTAAATGGTCTTTTGTTAACACATCCCCAAACAACATTTTTTGTTTTAACGACTTTTAAAAAATGGGTTTTGGCCAACCAAAGTGGTCAAATGCCCCATAGTGCAGTCGTGGCTCCTGTGGCACGGACATGTGGCAGGAAACGTGAATTTATCGTTGCTCAACTCGAGTGCCACTGGAGGGGCACTCGACTCGTTCATTTTTCGTGACTCCACTTGTTGCACACACCGAAACACCGAAAGAGCACTAATTTCGGTTCGTGTGCTCTTGGGCTTTCAGCTTTGCAGCTAAAATTTTCCATTTCCCATTTTTCCATTTGCATTTTAATAATTGCCCTGCTCGGGCCCTCAAGTATCCAGAATTGCCAAAGCTCTGGCAATTAGTTAAATGCCAAAGTGCAAGCCACACAGCACTCACTTGCGCCCAGAGAGATCTGAAATCAGTAGATCTAAGTATCGGCTTGCTAACTGTCTGGTAGTATATGGTTAGCCGGGGTCTCTCTGGGCCTCTGGGCTATTTTGCGCACTACGAACTGGAAGTTGTCCCAATCAAAATAGCCAAATGACCGCGCAACAACTACAAAAATACGGGTAACAACAACGGTCAACAGTTACAATAACTGGTTCTCCTATTTAGCCAGTGGTTTTGTTTTTCACTTTATCGTTTTTTTTTTCGTTATTGTTTATATCGTTGATTGCCTGACTTTGTCCGTCCCCCGCTGTCTGCCACCTTTTTCGTTCGCTCGCCTTGGCTAAGATTTTTCTATTTTAATTACAATATTTTTGCAAATTGCAAATGTGAGAACATAAACCGTAAAAGTGGTGGCTTTGAAAAGCTATTCAAATTTGAGTACAGGGGTGCTTGACTATCTTGTAAGAAATTTATTACATGACTAAAACATTAATTAGGGAACTAGACTCCTATTTATTTAAATAATTGTATCTACAAAAAACATAATTAAGACTTTTATACTTAATTTTATTTATTTTTAATATTTGCACATATTTATTTTGTATGATGATGATGACTTCCATTGAGTTATCAAGAATTTTAAAATTGTCCCCTATCCTCGGTGAAATGTTATTTTTAGTGGTAATACAAACGCTTTGTGGCGAACAATCAACATTATGCACTTATTCATTTCGCGAGTTCATTCTATTAGTGAGTTGCTATGATGATGATGACATCCTTCAGTATTGGAGTCCATTCAATTATGGGGCAATTTAAAGCGCTGATAAGTTTCCATGGCTTTCTCAACTCAATAACAGCACGCACTGAAAATTCCCAATTTTTTTGTTATCATCATGGCAACATTCCCTGCGATCGGACGACGATCTCGGGGAGCTCGGAGCTCTGAGCTCTGATATTTGTGCTGCCTCGGCTGCCTTTGCAGCTTTTGCTGCGTGCAACTTGAGATGCATTAGGAAAGGTCAGTGCCACCGCGTCTCAGTCTCTGTTTCTGTTGCTGTTTCTGTTTCTGTCCCTGTGCCTCAAATGCATCAAAACGCGCTTTTCTTTTTTACTTTTTTACGTTTTTTTGTCGGTTGTTGTTGTCGTTGACGTTGCCGCTGCTGCGGCTGTCTATCATGGAAGGCCTTTTCGAGGGGGATTCGGGGGGATTCGCGCTTACTTGCTTTTAATTCTTGCATTGCGTTTCAAGTTGCAGGGCACTCGGGCCCACCAATACAAATAGAGGCCGACTTGTGTGTGGTTAAGTGCAGCTGCAACTGCAACTGCAGCAGAAGCAGAAGAAGAAGCAGCCGAAGCAGCAGCAGCGGCACAAAAAACGCGCAACTCATTTAAAAATGCCAACGTCCATCAACGAGGATCGCCGAAGATGGCAGAATTTGTTGTCGTTTCGCTTTTTTGTCAAATTGTTTTGCTGAATTTTCTTGAGAACTTTTGCATTGTATTGCAGCAAGATCCTCCTTCCTCTTCATTCCTCTGTTCTTTTTTTTGTTTTTTTTTTTTGTGCAGTTTGCTAGAGAGAGAGGTCCGAGGAAGTGGAAGTTCCACAACTAAAGACGACAATGAACTGTTTTGTATTGTTCGTCTCAGCTTGGGCTATGCACTCTTGCTGGGGGCTTTTCCTTCTCGAATTTCAGCATTGCATAATCCACAAAAATACGCATTAAATCACAGCGACCTGGACTTATTCCATTAGCCATTTCAATTAACTTGGCATTCCAAAGGGACGCGGCCAAACAAAATTAGAGAGACGATGGAGAGAAGTGCAGAAAAATACTTTTGCATTCGCTAACAGAATTTGCACTAATTGAAATGATGAAATGGGAGAAAAAATGCGAAATAATCTAGATAAATAGAGCTGCAGAAAAACTGTAAGCTGAGCGGGAGAAAAATGTAAAACGAACACAAAAATGTAATTTTCATATTTCGTTTTAACCGTCGACTAAGACAAAATTTAATTCAATTTAAGGCAATTAACAGAAACGCTTTATATAGCTTAAGCATTTTCCTTATACATTTTGCGCTCTTTTCATTAGGCGTCAGAATGTACGGAAATACCTCAATTCTGGCGCCTAGCAACCTGACATGGATCCAACACTTAAATATCCTGGGGCCCGGACCCGTTAACAGCCATTTTTGGCCACAAAACAATGCCCAGACACTCACGCACACAAATTGATGTTAAGTTAAGTGTCCTCAGGGAGAAGATTATTCTGCGGTCGACACAACTTGGCTCACACATGAGACACATGCACTGCGAAAAATGGCTTTAAGCTTAAATTATAAACATTTTTTGGTTCAGTCTGTGAACTTAAAATTTTTCTGGACAATTTTGTCGTTTATAATTTGATTTTTAAATCGCAAAAATTATAAGGAATTACTATGGTTAAAAATAATAATAAAAATAATAAATAATAAAAATAATTGAAAACTAAACTTTGAAAACATTATTATTTAAGAAGGCTTTTTTGAACTTTTTACTGTTTAGTTTTTAGGCCTAAAGCTTGTTACAATATTCTTTACTCCAGAAAAATAGTTTTTTATTCGGATATTTAATGCAAAAAAAAGAATATCAAGTAATTTTATACTATATATTTCTTTCTGCTGTCTTATTTATGCCAGAAAAAAAAAATATTATCGAAAATATTTAATAAATATTAGTTAAAATCAACTTGATATTTGTTTTATCAAACATCTTTTAATATTAATAATATAAAGTTTTTTATTTCTTGTTAAAATAAATGTATTGCTTTTAAATTGATAAATTGTCAGTCAACGAGTCCTTTTCTCCCAGTGCAGGAGTGTGCGACTGGCTCTGTGGTTTCTGTGGAAACTCAAAACTTTTTGGCAGAATTTTGTGGCAGCCTGGGGCTGCAGCAGAGGCAAGAGTCAAGTGCCGTGCAGCATATGCAAACACAAAAGCTTAGGCGCCACACAGGGAACAGGAACATCGGGGAAGGGGAGGAGGCACCTGTTGCCCACTGCAGACTAATTTCATTTCACACACACCGCAGGCAACAACATCAGCAGCAGTCAAAGTGATTATGCCATCTAAATCGAAAATTGCACAGCACTTTCGGTTTCACAGCCACACACAAGTATACACAAGCACACTTACTCACACAATAATTTGCCGGCTAACTGGTTGTTGGACTGCAACTACACTCAGAAAATGAATCGCCCTGAATTTTAGAAAATCGCCTATGGATTTGCTTCACTGGCGATTTTTTTCTTTAAAATAAAAAAATTTTCTACTGGTAAAGAAAATTTTCTTCCAATTAATCAAAATTCATTAAATTCAAGAAATATTCCAGAAATATAGAAAAAAATCGCCAGTAAAGCAAATCCATAGGCGATTTTCTAAAATTTTTTTTTGAGTGTACAACAAGAACAAGAACAACAACTCACGTGCCACCACCCACCTGTTGGTTTTGGCCAACTGGATTAGAGAGCCACCATCCACCATGCACTTGCATTCAAATTTTCAGCATCCGTAGGCCTTGCACATTGCACACCCACAAAACAGAGCGATTTAATTGAGTGTTTTTGCTGAATTCAGTTCAGGGTCAATTGTGTGCATTTGGCTTTTGGTCTGGCCAATTTGGCAGGTGCAAAAGGATGTGTGAGTGTGTAGTGTAGCATGGAGATTTCGTTTGCTGATGATTTATTCATTGCGTATACGTCGTGTGGTCTTTGGTTAGTGGCAACAAGCTAAACACATTGTCCAAATCAAATTAATGGCTTGAGCGATTTAGTGGATTGCTAAAAAGCTTTTAAACCTAACATGATCTACGATTTTTAGGGGTTAGAAAATTCTCAATTAAAAAAAGGCTTCCCTCATTTAATAAACTCTAGAAAGACAATGGGTTAATTGACACTGTACTCCCAGAATTCCTCCAGAAATAGTGGCAGGTATTTTTCGGCTCACTTTCCCAGCGAATTAACCATCCTAAGCCCCCCATCTTTCGTTCCTTGGCAATTATGCGTTCATCTACCTGGTCTCATAATTTTCTCTCCCCTTCAGAAACAACTATTTTTTAGGCTTCGCAACTCTTCTGCTATTCGGTGGGTTTTCTTATCCCCCCTGGTTCTTTCTGCGCAGTGTTCCACTTCTCATTAGCAAGAGTTTTTTGTTGCCATTCAGTTTGGCTTTTTTAGCTGCCGGACTCTTTTTCTCTGCTGCTTTCGGCTGCTGCTGCCACCAGCACCCCACCCGATTTGGCCTGCTCGTTTAATTGCATAGCATTGCATTCCCTATTCTCCATATATATAGGTATATATATTTATATCCCTTCTCTTTTGCTCTTTATAGCATCATCTCTGTCGCTCCCACTTGCCACCCCATTCCGGTGCAGTTCAGTGCCAAAACAAATTGTGAGAAAAATGCCCAACAACAGAAAATGTGCGTGCTACATAAATTAAAACCTATGCTTCACTGGTCCGCCTAGAACATAAGGCCAAAAAAAGGGGGAGAGGGACGGCGATCATTCGGACAGAAAGAGAGGGCATGCGGAGGGCTCGTAGGACCATACAAAGTTTTTATCGCCGGCACTAGCAGGCTCACTCTCTTTTTCACTCGCCGGCCGATCTCATATTTTATGTCAAAGTCAACGCTTTTTTTAAGACACTCGGAAAATAATACTATTAAGTTTTTCAAAACTTCGAAGATAAAAAGGGGATGAAAAACATTAGTTTAGGCTTGTCCATTAAGAATAAAATATAATCAATAAAAAATAAGGGAATTAAAATATAATATAATATTAAAATCAATGTAAAAAATATTCTAAAATTTGTTTACATTTTGATTTTTCCAAATAAAGGACTGCTTTTACCCCATTTTTGTTCAGTGTATTCCTGCTTTATCGCTTGGCTTGTTTTGCATTGAATTCGGGTTTAAAATTGTTCTTGTTTTTGCTGCGGCTGCCGCTGCTGCTGCATCGCATATTCGTCAATTTTTTTGTAGCTGCTGCTGCCGCACTGCAAGTGGCTGCCATCTTGATTATGTTGTAGCTCCCGTTGTTGCTGTTGCTATTACAGTGCGGCTCCGAATGCAACGCGATAATGATGACTGCCGCAGATGATGATGATGATGGCGTGTTTGCTGTAATTTGCGCTACGAAAAACGTTCAAAAATGCAACAACGAACTGCATCAACAGCAGCAGCAGCCACAAAAAATGCGCTCTAAATGAAGGGAATTGAGTTCTGCGATCCTTGACGCTACTGCAGTCGCCGCTGCAGTTGCAGTTGCAGTCGCTGCCGCAGTCAACGCAGCAAAAATAAAGGGCAAAATACGAAAAACCTTGAGGACGGTCAGTAACCGACAACCGCCAGCCCAGTAAAATTTGTATGAGCTGCCAACGAAATATTTCTTTCGCTTTTTTCGTATTCCGTATTAACATACTCTCTCCGCAAGTGGGGCATTATCTTTTGGCCGACATCGATTGTGGCTAGAAAGAGTGGGAATAATTTTAGAACCACTTGATCGATGAGGGTGATTGTCAGTGATTAGTTAATACCTTTGTAGTATCTAACTCATTGACAGCTTTTAATAATCCTCACTACTTATAGAATATTTTCCTGTTCAAATTTTATCTTAAATCAAAATTATTTAATTTTTTTAATATGATATATTAATGATATGATCTTATGTAATATTACATGACTTTATTTTACAGTAGTCGGATTTAGTATAAAATGTTTGGAACTTCTTGAAAATGATTCTTAATATTATTTCATATTAACTTTTCTCACGATATATTTAATTTTTTTGTTTGTTTCATTTACAATTTCTTTTTTCTACATTTATTTTAATTTAGATATCGAATTTTTGGAATATCTTTTAGTAACGTATTTTCCTTAGCCGACTTTTGAGGGTATTAATAGCTTCGACCTATTTAACGTAATGGTTTTGCCCTGCTTGTTGGGATATTTATTTTTGGTTGCTCTTTCTGCTGCGTTTTCGTTGGTTTTTTTGTGTGTGTGTGGGTTTTTTTTTATTATTTTTGTGTTCATCTGTTAAGTTCTGCCGGTGTTGTTGTTGTCGTTCTTCATTTACTTTTTATTTTCGTACAGTCAAATTGCGCATTTTTGGCTTTGGGGTGGAGCCTTTTCCTCGCTGATGCGTCGCTGCCGCGGTCGACGTCGCCGTCGCAGTCGCAGCCTGGTGCCGCCTTTGTTGTTGGTTTTTGGGTGAGGTCGTGGACGTTGCCGGTTGTTAAATTTGTTTCTTCTTATTTCTTTTTTGAATTTTCAGTATTTTTTTGTATTTTTGCGTCATCAGTGAGGAGGAAACGAGGCGCGGGGCGAGCCCTGCACTTGAAAACTCAACTGGCGTGTCTTTCGGTGGGTTAAGGGGGCCTTCATGGGGCTTCAGGGGGTTAAGGGGGGCCGACATCAACGTCATCATTGTGGACTTTAAGTGGTTTTGGGTGTGCTTGTCTCGTTTTGCCTTCGTCTGTGTGCGCCTTCGAATGTATCTGTGCCCGTAGTATCTGCATCTGTAGGATCTGCATCTGCATCCGTATTCGTATCTGCATCTTTCACAGGCCACTTGCATCTGTGTGCGAGCGTATCTGGACCCCATGCGGTTAATTTATGCCCGCTTGCAATTTCGGCAGACACTGCCAGGCTCTCAAAACCCAAAAAAAGGAGAAATAAAATTGCAACAAAAAAGATATATGTATATATATTTTTGGTCTAGTACTCCTTTCGTTGCTGTTGCTTTTTCGGTGCAACCAGTTTCATTTTTAGAACATTGACGAACCGGTTTTTTTGGGACGCGACGCGGCTTTTGGCTTTCGATTTTATTTGTTGCCTTCGTCGTTGTTTGTTTTTGTTTTTGTTTGCCGGGCGCATTAACTGGTTGCCGCTGCAATTCTGTGGCAGTTGATAAATCTTTTTTGGCGCGGCATTGCCGTGTCATAAATTTGCATTGGGCCATGCCATTGGCCCTGACATTTCTAAGGCTTCCTTGGAGCCGCAGCAGCAGCAATGCAGCAATTGCAGCAAGAACAACGGCAGCCAATGCAATTAATCACAGCCAAATGCACAGAACGAGCATGCGAAATGACAGACAGAAAAACTCTGATTCGGATTCAGCTGCAGAAAGATGCTGTAGTTATAGTAATTCATACAGTGATCAGTGGTTAATATTATCTACTTGGGTTTCTTTATAAGAATTAAAAGACAGTTGAAAAGGTTGGTAACTGAATCTGTTAATTGGTAACTTTGCTGGAATAATTATAAAAAAAATTATTAAGAGGCAAACCTTTTTATTAAAATTCTATATTTTTTCTAAAATCAATTATTTAGAAGTTATATGCCAGATCCCACTGTAATTCATATTTATTTTCGTCTTCCCTTCAATTTCAGGCAACTAATCCACAATGCATGCATTCATTTTCGCCACACACAAACATCTGCAGACATGGGAATGTGACATGAGTCGATGAGAAGGTGCCGATGCAGATCTGCGGCCAACAATTTGATTGACTCTTTTTCTGTCGGGGCCATATCGAATTTAGCCCCGGCCAACCGGAGCAAGCCAACCGGAGCAAAGCCACTACTGCCATTCTCAGGTCTTCAGGTCTCCAGGTCTCAGCCAGCCAGCCAGCCTCCACCATCCGCCGTCTCCTGGCCTATCATAAACTGATTATTTTTAACAGAATCATTATCGTCAAACAGGGCTATGTCGGCAGCCCCAGCAGCATCTCTAAACCATCTGGCCAACGTGGTTATATTTACCATACCCTATTGATTGATTGGGTATGATGGGGCTTAATTGGGGTTTAAAAAAGAGTGTAATAAGTTATTTAGTTTAAATACTAATTTAATAAGATATTTAAGATATGTTTTTATTGACTAGTCAAAATTTAGTCAGATATAATCAGAATGATAATAATTTGTAACTATATTATATTTGATCCTTTGGTTTTTTTTCTTTTTCATCATAAAAATAATCAAAAATTTGTTGGATATTATTTATAAGAAATATTCAAAGCTATATTTTTACGAATCACCTCTGTAATTCAAGTAAGCGTATTGCAGTCTGGACTTGGCCCTCATTCGTTTGGAATCTTATTTTTTCTGTCGCTGACTTTGCCCTCCGACTGTCTGTGTGTGTGTTGGTGTAATTTGATTTTCTGAAAAGTTTCCGATTTCTAGTAAATTTTTCGCACAGCAGAAGAAACGTCTAGGGCTCATCGGGGTTTTTGTGGTTAATTTCTTTTTTAAATCGTTTTCGCAGCCTGCAGTGGGACGGGGTATATGGGAAGATAGGTTTGGGCATTGGATTGGGCTTGGGGATTGGGGATTGGACTTGGACTGGCTTATCAAAAGACGGGCACAGCTGTTGCCATCAGTTCGGGGCGGTTAAAAGTCCCTGGAGCGGCTGTATCTGGTATTCGGTATCTTACAGTTTACTCGTATGCTCGTGTATGCATGACTCAAAATTGAAATTCAAAACGAACTTGACAAAATTAAAAGAAAGAAGCTCCATTCATGCACGCACACTCGTTCGGCGAGCGAGTAAACAGTGCACAATGTACACACGCATGAAATGACAGACGGTCGGTTGGTTGGTTGTTCGGTCCCTCATTTAGTCACTCCGTCATTGCGTCACCCAGTCATTCCGTCAGTTAGCCAGCGCCCTCAATGCACGCTTTATGCAGCAGCGGCGATGACAACAACGTCAAAAGCAAAAGCAACAGCAACAGCGGCAGAAGCGGAGACAGAAGCAAACTCAGCCAAAAAGTTCATTGAACCTGGCCCAGTGCGAATTCGGTTGTCGTAGGTTAGGGACGGCATGGGTATGGGCATAAGTATGGGTTTCGGTATGGTATGGTATGGTATGACCGACCCACCGACCGACCGACTGAATATACTGAATATAAGGCTCGGACAAGGAGGGGCAGCAGCAGCAGCAGCAAAAACAAAAACACCAGAAACAGCAGCAGCGACAACGTCAACGTTGACGCTGTGCAAATACAGTAAAAAATCGACAAATGGAAGACTTGCTTTGAACAAAATAATTAAAAAGGACAAGACTTAATAAAATATTTTTGGGCATTTTAAACATTTTATTTATTGAAATTATGCACTTTGCTTAAAAAGAGCTCTTAATGAAATTGTAAATTATAATATTAAATGCATTTCTTAAATTATGGTTTTAAAAGACACCAAATAAATTATTTTCAACCCTTAATATATTCAAATGTCTAATATCAAATTTAGCTTTGAGGGTAAATAGGCATTAAAAAAAGGTATATTAAAAGACTTCCCCAATTATAATGTTAAAATATTATTTTAAATATTCTATAACAAAGCTAATCTTCAGCAGAAGAAAGGTATCACTGTACCTGGCCGCTCTTGCCGCTGCCAAGTGTGACGAAAAACATACAAAACAAAATACACAAAAAAGAAGCGAAATAAGCGAGACAAAAACAACAATGAGAGCCACAAAAAGCGTATTCAAAATAATAATAAAAATCGGTTTGTTCGGTTCTCGTCCATGGAGTCCAGATGGAGAACAAGAGCGGAACTGGTGGGCCGCGGGGAAATGGGAGAGGGAAATCAAAAAGGGCAAGGGGCGGATTGACCGCTCGCAATTGTCTGTTGTGTTGGTCATGGACGCCATTTCACATTTGTGAATCATGTGTCGCGATAAAGAAATACTCATAATATCAACTAGGGAGCGGGAGATATACACACATACGTTTGATTTCTCGGATCGAGAATCACAAGCCACAAAAATTTCTTCTTCTGGCGTTTTGCCATCGAGTAATGAGGTTTTTGAACCCGCTGGCTGCCCTTTCGTGTGGTCGGGGACCCAAACCCGTAATCAGTATTTCAGTACTTACTCCCCCGTTTTCTGCACTTTTGGTCAAATGTTTCGATTGACAAGGCAAAGACCAAAATGAGTTCAACTCAGAAGTGGGCTGAATCGGTGGGTGGGTCCTGCTCGTAATTGTTGTAGTAATGTTGCCGGTTTTATTGGGTTAGCCAGCCATTGAGAGCGAAGCAGTAATTGTCGGTGGAAATTGCTGCTATTTGCTCATATGCGTGGTTTTTTTGTTTTGTTTTTTTGACAGAGACTAAACAATGGGGTTGAACATTGTTTGTCAAGGGGAAAGGCTATTACACGTAAGTACAAATCAGAGTATTCATATTTTTTGGGGTGGCTGCTAGTACTGGGATTTTATAATAATTTCAATGGAATTTTAATGATCATATTTATGGGGCCACGGAATCAAGCTCTAAAATGTAAATATTTATATTAAAAACATTTAGCGTCATTTACTTTTAGTATACCCTTAAACATTTTTTTAATTTGCATTTAAAATACTTAAAATATAATTAATTATTTTATTTACTTGTTACGAAAATATTTCAATTATCATTATTTTAAAAATCTGAAATCTGAAATTTATCGATATAAATCCCCCTTAATTCCACGCTAAGCGATTTCTGCGGCACCCTCGCACTTAGAGGCTTTTAAACGTTTGCTCATAAAAATAAACTTTCTAAAAATAAAACATATTTATCTATAGAAAAAATCCTATTAAATCGCCATCTCATTAATGCTTAGAACTAACGAAATTTGCACATTTCAATTCACATCGCACATGCTGTTTAGGAGCCCATACAAGTTCAGCGACCACTCACACACAATCACGTGGCGCACATGGCGTATGCGTAATTTGTAATTGAATTGTTTGCATATATGCCTGCTGACTGGTAGAAACACTTTCGCTTTCGACTTCATTGATATCAATGACTAAACATCTAAAATTGGCAGAGTTTGCCCAGTAGCAACAGCAACAGCAGCAACATCAACGGCGGCAACAGCAACAAACAGCAACAATATCCACTGCAAATTGTGTGTGAACACGTGTCGGTGTATTCAGTCGATGTGTGTGTGTTTTACACCAGTGTGTGTTTAGTGTGCGTGTGTTCTACGTTTTCGAATATATGTATGTTTCTGTGGTTGTTCGAGCCGCAGGCGCTTCGGCAGTTGATGTTGCACTCATCTGTGCGGCATTTGGCAGGAAGCCAAATAAAATTTAGAGATTTGACCTTATACACACGGCCTGTGTGTGTGTGTTTAACACAACAACAACAACAACAGTGCAGCAGCCCAAATGTTTGAATGGTTTCCGCGTGGATGCTGCTGCCTCCATTAGAAAGGCATTTGCAGCCGATGTTGTTGCTGCAATTGTTGTTGCTCGTTGACATTGACATTGGCCAAATGGCAATTTGTGCGTGTGTGTTCTTCGTTCGACCCTCTCGTCCCCCCGACATGTGTGCAAATTGAAAATCTAATTTTAAATTTAGACCACAACATCTGTATCAGTGGGTAAAGTTCAGGGTGACAACATTAGCGAGTCCATCACTGACCTACAAAGTGTGGGAAATGGATAAGGGAAGGAGTTGTAAAGGTCAATTACAAAGTCAAATTAAATTTAAAAAGTTATAACTTGCCCTCTTCTTGTAATTAATTCCCTATTAAAACATTTTAATACTTTTTAATAACTCGCGAAGGCAATTATTGTTACAAGACCTAAAAACTGTTGAACCAAGTGCTATCTGAAAATAATGGTTATTTAATCAGACACCATAGAAAAGCTATTTATATGCAAATTTGGTAGGTAAAGCATGAGGTATCATGTTAATTATGGTAGCTCAGAAAATAAATTTGCAGAAATGTAATCTTTTACATTGTACCAATCTTAGTTTTTAAAGAAAGAAAACTAAAGTATATATTTTAAAACAGAAAAGATAGAAATCCAGCACTTGGAAGGGGAGGTAAATGCACTATTTTAAGTTGACTGAACGGGTGGACTCTTGGCCTTATCGGGCAAAAAAATAACAATTGGCTCTGGGCATTATCTTATCGCGGCTCTTAATCTCGGGGAGTACTTCACTCGCTTGACACAGCGAAATGAAAGCGAATCATCAACAGAATATGACAATAACAACAGCAACAACCAGGGGCTGAAACGCACAATGAACCTCGTCAACAAATCGAAAAGAAAAGCAAAAGGAAAAAGAAACATTTAAAATATTTATATGTGTGCACTGTGCCTGACCAAGGCCAAGCAATTTTGTATTGCTCCCAAGTTCCTTGGCCTCAGCAGCAGCAGCAACAGCTACAGCTACAGCAGCAACAGCAACAGCAACAACTGCAACAGCAACAGCAGCAATCTCTGTGAGCTTTTCGATTGTTGTTGTCGCCGATTCTTGGTCATTCGCTGGCTGCTGGGCGGCTGTCAGTTTTTCCCAGTTTACTCTTGCTTATTTGCTGAATTCATTCCGTTTGGGGGTTTATTTATTTTGGATTTTTTCGTTTACTCTTACGCGGCAGCGAATGCCACATGAGGTCATGCAACACACTCACACTTTCGCGAGGAGGCGATGCAATTGCAGTAGATTGAAAAGCAGATTGAACGTCCCAAAAGTAATTGCAGCTTAAAAAACTATAATTAATTATAAATAATGAAGTTATTGTGGCACGGGATCAAAGCTCGTTTGCTCTATCAGCAAAATGTAAAAATGTACTCCATAATCTGCATGTAAATTAATTTATTTTTGTTTTAATCTTTGCCTTGGCTGGCAGGCCGCCTTTGTGAGGAGAGTTTTAACGGCGGCTGGCTAAAATTAAAAATATGTGTAAAAAAAGAGCAAATAAAGGGGTCATATTTAAATAAATATGTAATCAACAGGAAAATGATTCAGCGCCACTGCGGCTTTGGAAATTATTTCGAGAATTTCCTATCGGCTGATCTTGATCCCTTGGGTGCCCCTCGAAGGCCTCTTCGAAACGGCGTGATCTTGATCCTTTGGGACCCCAATCGGCGCTCTTGATTGGCCTGAAGACCGGATCAAGACCACATTCTCCACCATTTCCACATGTCGCCTAATGTCTTTGGCACTTTTCTTAATTCCGCTTAAGCATCTGGCAATTATAACTGATTTATCTTGATTTTCATCTAATTGCGAGTTTAATTTCGCCTCATTATTTATGATGGCCGGGGAGAATGTTTTTTAGTCCATCCATCGCCTTGCCTTGCCCACTCAACTAACTCATTCCCAAGCTCATTTCAGCTACTTCCGCTCCACAGTTGGCGCTTGGCTCTTGGCACTTGGCTCAGTTCCGCCAGTTGAAAGTTGCCAGTTGCCAAACGCTGCCTGTCCGGACTTAGAACGGATGCAATTGGCTTCCTGCGCGGCACTTGGGCGCTTCTCATTTGGCCCAATCAAAGACTGGACCTAAAAGATGACAATTTCGATGCCCTTTCACAGGGTTACTTGGCTCTTAAAGGATTTTTGCTTGGGGAACTATTATAAAATTATAATAGCTAACTAGGAAATCGAAAATAAAAATATTTGTTAAATAAATGCAAAATCTATAATTTAATGTTAATTGATTAAAATGAAATAATAACACACTTAGTTTAAAGTTGTCATTAAATTCATAATAAGAAATTCTTGAAACGGATGAAGGTCTTATAATCATCTAAGTTCCCAGTAAATAAAAATTCATTTAATTTTTTCAGGAAATTATCAATATTATTATCAGTTTCAGGAATAGCTGGGCCATTAGTATGAAATTTTTTTTTAGAATTGAGGAAATAAAATCAACATGAAAGTATATCTCTGCAAATTTTTGTAACATTTCTAAAACTCTTTCTTTGTGTATTTTAAAGGGTATTTTTACTTTTTCCTTGTCCCTACCTTTTTGTCAGCGCAAAGGAAATGCATAATTTTGTTGGAAAAATGCATTTGAAGATTGTTCATTAATCGAGCCAAAGAGTCTGGGAGTCTGGACCCTTTAACCCTCCGGCAGTCGGCCCGTTCCACCCTTTCTTCCTGTTCCAACCCGTCGAAAGAGTATCTTCAAGATGCACAAAAATGCATTCTTTGTGCTCGGGCTTCAGTGGTGTGCGTGATACCACTTGGTGTGAGTGCGAATGTGAGTGTGAGTGTCTGTGCTTGCACCCCTTTGGCTGTTTGCATTGCGTCAGGCCGTTGCATTTTAATTTTAGAATATATTTTTGGGTCTGGATTGCAACTCAACTCGGCTTGCAGCTCAGCTTTCAATGCCCATGCATACCGTGCGTTTCATTATAGACTGCACATGTATGTGTGCTTGTGTGTTTTGCCTGCTGCATTTTTCATTATGCAAAAATTGCATACCATTTTTTTGGGGAACTTTTTCCGATTTTTGTTTGCTTTTTTCGAAATGCATTCAACACAAATTGCACGTTTTGGTTCGTGCATCTTTTGTGTACAGAATGCAATTGCTTTGGGGTGGATTTTTCAGTGTCTCTCCCTTCCCCTTCCCCTTCCCCCCTCCTCACTGTTCCCCCGACTTTTTCGGGGGTTTTTGTCGCATTTGCTTACGTGGTTTTAATTTTAATTGCTTGGTCGTCATCCATCCATTTTTTCCATATTTCGCTGGGTCTCCGCTGCATTTTTTTCTTTCGACAAGTTCGGGTCGTGTGCATGTTGTCGCCGATTTTATCTTTTGTAAATACAGCAATTATATGTGTTCCTTGATGGCGACATTATGTTTTGAAGTTCTGTTTTTTCGGCTCTCCTTGTTTTTGCATTGGTTTTTTTTCGGCATACTTGTGCCGAGTGGTTGAGTGGTTGCGGCTGGAGTTCGGGAGCGGATGTGGGCATCAATTTTGGCCAGGGGTGGGTAGGGCTTCAAGCTCAAAGGATAATTATGCAAGAGCGTATTTTGGTACTTTTTCTGATTTACCGGAAGATGCAATTTAAAGTGGGTTGCGTTCAAGTCCTTGAGGGACCCTTTCGCTGAAGGTGATTATCGTTTATTTCCAGGAAATCATATTTTTTATATAAATAAAAATCGTTTTTAGTCCCTGATATTTCTGTAAGATTCAAGAAACAGTTTTTGACAACCAATTTGTTTTGGATTTTAATAAATATTTTGAATATATACTTTAAGCTCCCTAATTAAGTAAAATAAATATACAAAATACTTGCGCTATTAGCCTTCGATTTACTATGTAATTTAAGCTTAAGCCCCCATTTTCCCACCCTATTTGGCACCCCTCAAAATCCACAAATGTCAGATCTATGCAAACAGCTTCAAGGTCGATTGTGAGCGCAATTAAATGCACAAATATTTCGCTTATTAGAAAAGCTTAAAAAAAAAACACAATTCTGCCACAGCACATAAAAACAAAAACAAATTACAGAAAAAAAAACAAAACAATTACTATTTTATTTATACACGAATTTTGTTTCTTTCATTTACAATCATGCAAACACAAACAGAAAAAAGCAGCACAAAAATTACAACGAAATTTTCGCATTAATTGAGGGACCTTGAAACCAGTCACGACTCAAAATTCTGGCAGAGACCAGGGGCCAGGCCCAGAGCAGCCCCCAGAGCAGCAGCCCCTACCCCTTGCCCCCTTCCACCGCCCACGTCTCCGTCTCGGTCCGGTCCATAAGTTGTTCAAGTCAACGCCAACGCTGAGCCGAAAAAAAACGGCACAAAAAAAGAAAATAATAACAATAAAACTAAAAATATTTTCGTCTACAATGACATGCAATTGAGTCGCTGCAAGTCGAGTCGAATCGCAGGCTGCAGCAGCAGCTCAGTTTGCCAGTTTGTCAGTCTGTCAATTTCTCAGTTGGTCAGTCGGCAAGGTGCGCAATCAGTTCCTCGTTGAGACTTTTGGGTAATAAGCAGTCAGTCAGTCAGTAAATTGGTAATTCTCTAGTTTTTGGGGTTCTCAGACTGTTTAGTCAGGCTTTATTAAAGGCGATTATCTCATAGCTGACTCGCCTTAATTGCTTTAATTTAAAGTCTTATATTTCTAGACCAAATAAAATGCAAGCTTTAGTGCTGACATCGTGTAAGTAATTTTATAAAAATATATATTATGCATATTACCTGCAATTTACAATTGGATTATTTTTTACCAATATATACCATATATATGTATATGGTATAATTCTAATAAATTATTTTATCTTTAAAAACATTTAAGGCTTACAACAAAAATATCATGATTTCCGAATTACCTACTCATATTATTACAAAAATAAAACAAAAAATAATTTATATTTGGCCAATACCACTGATACGGTTTGTTTACTTGAAATGAGCATTACACCTACTTTTACGACCTGCGAATAGAACACTGCTCTATTTCCTAGAAAAATGCAGTGCTTATCTGCGAACTATTTTTAAGTACTCAATCTGCCGATCACTCGATTTGGGGGTCACTACCTCTGGAGCGCCCAATCCAGTACTTTACTTTACTTACTTCCTCGTAAGAGTCTTTTGTAGTGGAGACCCCAGGGAATTATTATAATTTCAGTACGCTCTCGCACTCGACATTCGCACCGAAAAAAAGCGCAAACAACAAAGGCTGGAAACCAAAATAAAAACTAAAAAAGTGCATGTGCAACGGTAGGCTACGTATGCCGCCCGCATCCCCTCCTCCCCAGAGACCCTCCGACGTGGAAGTGGATGTGGAATATAGACGTATAGCCGGCTCGGATCGGCTCACTTCGTCGCTGGCCGCCAGTTGCATTTCGAGCGGTGAGTGAGCGCCTCCAGTGCCGAACGCTGGCGATTCGGTCGCGGACTTAAAATCGAAACCCACCAAAACTAAAACTGCAAAAAACGAAATACAAAATACAAACCCACACACACACACAGCGAATCGTGCAAATTTTTACAAACTCGAGAACAAAATGCTGGTTGAAAAATACAGAAAAAAAGAAAACACGGATTGCAATGTGTGAAATTCTCAGAGAGCGTTTATTATTCTATGTGTGTGTGCAATTAAAAATTGCACTGTACTTGCTCTTGGCCTTCCCCGCGACTTGAGCGGAAAAACAAGCGCTCTCTGGGCCACCATTTTCTTTTTTTTCTGTCTTTCTGCTTTGTAGCTACGATTCTGGGCTCTCTGCTAACCAATTTCGCTTTTAGCCTTTTTTTACCGGCTAGCTGCCATGAATGAAGGCACCCATACTGCCGCAAAAAGCCGGCCCGCTCTCTTTGAGTGACTTTGAGTGCTCTGCTCTGAATGCACTTTTGAGCGAGTGAAAAGGGGGTGCGAGTGTGTGAGTGAGTGCATCCGCTCGCCAACTGAGGAACTGCAGCGGTCTGCTCAGCTGTGGCAGGCTGGCTTTAGCTTTATTGTCCGTCGGCTCGAGCGGTTCGCTTCGGTCCCGGCCCCGCTGATTCGGATTCTCGGCTACGATTCTCGGATTCTCGGATTCTCGCCTTCTCGGTTTCTCTGCGAGATTCTCCTCCTCGATTCTCAGGCCCGATTTGGGTTCGGATCGGATCGGCGTGTTGTAAGGCGGCGTTCTCCGTTGCAGCGCTGCCGGCGTCGCTGCCTGCGCTCTTGCGTATTAGTAACGTCGTCGTCTGCCCAGTGTTGTTGTTGTTTGTTTGTTGTTGACGCTGGTCGCGGTGTGCGAATTTTTTATTTATTTTCTACACACATACACACACATCTTCAACATGCTTCCTCTTCTCCGCGAAACAACAAGAACAAGAACAACAACATTAGCAGCGAGAATAACCTTTTACGTGCGTTTTTCTTATGACAAAAATTTTTTAGTTGACATGCCAGGCCACTAAAAACAAAACGAAAAGCTGAAAATGCAAAAGTGCTGTGACAACCACAAATAAAAGTAATAGTAAAAAAAAGGTTAATATACGAAAAACAAAAACCCACAAATACCCATAAACAAAGTCAAAGTTTTTATAGAACTACAAAAAACACCGCAAATTTTTAAAATATTTACATAAATGAGTTTGTAAATATTGGGACAGTTTGGCCAGAAAAGTGAGTATCAAATTTTTTTTAATTTTTTTTATTTTTTTTTTTATATTGGAATGGGAAAAAGTGCATGAGCCAGCACTTTAAGGCTTTTTACAAACGCACACGCTACGATAAATGCCAGCTCTATGTGTAAACACAATTTAATTAAATTATGTCTGGGTTTTCATTTTCTCTTTTTTATTGCTATCCGAAATTCTCATTATAATTTTTTACCTCATACAACATCACAATATTAAATTCCCAGTTCTCTTAAGCAGTAAAGTTTTTTTTGCAGTGTAGATAACGATTTTCTTATCAACTTCGATTGTATTTTTTTGGGATTTCCCTAAATTCAGTGGCTTATTAAAACTATTTGTTGCTATAGCTAACTATATTATATTCTAAGCTTCATGCTTAAGATTACTTATTTAAATATATCGTCGGCTAATTTAAGTTTCCGGGTATTCCCTGATTTGAATACTTTTAAAAACTGGTTGACTTCTTATAAATAACTAAAATTTATTCTTTAGTGAAAAAAAGTTGATAGTTTAGCTTGATCATGCATTTTCCTATTATTATGGGATTGGTTCTGCTGAATAAATTGATGACTCCCAAAGCCTGTGAGTCATCCTAAATGATTGCACTGATTTGTTCAGTTTTGATCGTGCCTTTTGCTCAAAAGAAATTACAATAGATCATTCTAGAAATGATTCTGAATAATAAATACTTATAGAATTGATAACCAATTCTTAAAAATCAAACGCACATGTAAGAAAAGCTGAAAAACTTTCCATCAGTCCAAGAAATCAACACAATTGCATTCGGAAGCCCAACAAGTGCCTCTCATGGGTGTATCGCCTCCCGGCCCCCTGTAATATTTTCTTTCACAAACACTCTGTTACCTACAATGGGCATGAATGGGTTTTCCTTTATGAGCGACAAAAAATGCAATTCGCGGAAATCCTAACAAGCAATTAATGCGCAAATATAAATGTCAACTTGAAATTTATTGAATTTAAATGAAAAAAAAATATATATATGTATAACAATTAAAAAACAAGAAAGGAAGCTACCTTCGGCCAGCCGAAGCTTATATACCCTTGTAGATAAAAGAATACTCACTCGGTGCAGTTCCAGGGATTCCAGATTCAGCGTTTCGATTTATTTCAATTTTGTTTTTAAGTAGTCAAGAATCAAAACGCCTACTTCCTACAAAGTTACAATGAATTTTCTTATATTTGTTTGGGAGCCTTAAGATATAGTGGTCCGATCCGGCTGGCTCCGACATATGTACTACCTGCAATAGAAAGAAGACCTTCGGGAAAGTTTCATCGCGATAGCTTTAAAACTGAGAGACTAGTTCGCATAGAAACGGACAGACGGACAGACGGACAGACGGACAGACGGACAGACGGACATGGCTAGATAGACTCGGCTATTGGTGCTGATCAAGAATATATACACTTTATGTGGTCGGAAACGTCTCCTTCACTGCGTTGCAAACATCTGACTGAAATTATAATACCCTCTACAAGGGTATAATAAAATAGAGAAAGACAACTAAAGTGGAAGCGAATTAAATGCGAGAGAATAATAAAAATTTCTAATTAATGCGCTTCTAATTTCAAGTTGACAGACGGAAAACACTGCTGCAGCTGATGTTTTTATTATTATTGTTTTTATATAGATATTTCGCCAAGTGAATCGCTTTGTGCACAATTGCATTTGATTTCGAATAATTCATTTGCCGCGATTTATGACACAGTCTCTGCCGCATAGACGGGAAAAAATAAGACAATGAATCAGACGGACATAAAAGTGGGGGCAGACTGACGTTCCGCCCACGCGTGGCAATTTTCTTTTCACTCGCCGTTGTCCTTGAGGCTTTTCCGCATTGCACTCCGGCGACGACGACAACTTTTCAGCTTTAATTTGCGACACAAGATGGATTGAAATTTAATTTCATGTTCTCAAATTGATTTGTGCGGATCCCCATTAGTCATCCCGGCTTCTGGCCTCTAGCTTCTAGCTGCTGGCCAGGATTAGCATTAGACGCGGGACGCTGCAGTGGAGTGCAACCGGCGGCAACATGCAACACATAGTCATCTGACTACCAGTCTGCCTTCCTTGGTGCGACTGTGTTTGTGTGTGCTGCACGTAAGAAACGAGTTATTGGAACAGGTTCATGACCTTGACCATCAACACAAGGCAGCAGCAGCAACACGAGCAACATGGGCAACAGCAACATCGGCGGCACAACGGCAATTGCAACACGGCCTCCCCATCTCCTCATCTCGCCTCCTCCGGCAGACAAAAGGAAGTGGTTGCATCTGCATTTGCATTCGCCATTGTTCGCCTTGGATTGGATTAGATGTTGCAACAACAGCAACAAGTTGCCGCCACTCCGGGAAGTCGGGCAGTAGTCGTCGTGCAGTTATCGCTCAATGAGTGACTCACACTCCAAAAGCCAAGGGTCTAGGCATACAGCCATTCACCCATTCACCCGGGGAAATGCGTGATTCACTTTATGGAAACTAAAAAGCTTGCAATTCTGGGAATTAGCATAATTCAAAATCAGTGAATTGTTTTTAATGTTATGCTCACCTGATTAAGCACCTCAAGAAGTCTTTTAAATATATATGTAAATATTGCATTTGACAAAAATATTTCATGCATTTGTTCGAAATTAAAGATAGATTAAGATACGTAAAATAAAATAAATATACGAAAAAGAAAATTTATGTTAAAGAATTTGATTTGGATTTTTAAATGTTTAAAAGCTAATTGACAATATTTTTTTTGAAGATATTTAGATTGTGCAAAGTTATTAAAAAGACTATCCGCTTAGGAGCTTTATTATATCCCAGAACCTTTAAAATTATTTGAATTTTAGTATCCCCTAAAATCTAACACAAATTGCTTACAACGAAATCCGACAGAGCTTAGTTGGATTTCAGTATTACCCCAATCCTCGTGTGGCTGGGAAAATGCTGTGAAAAAATAAACTGTTGCTCTGCTCGCAAAAACGAAGGATGGGTTGGCTCCCGCAATTGGGAGGCTTTGGATTTTTTGTGCTTATTTTTCGTATTTCGCTTCTTTCTCGCAGTTTTTTTCCTTCCATCTCCTTCCTGCGCCACTATATAGTTCATATAGTTTGGTGGGCGGTGGGCGGGGGCCACTGGAAGTGCACTGGAAGTATATAGCAAGTGCAACAGGCAGTTGTTGTTTTTAGCTGGCCGAGGAGATTGGGCTTTGCTCCACATAGAAGGCGTGTCCCAAACGAGGATTCGGATTGGGAAAATAAAGAACGGGGGAGAGTTGCTGGTGATGGAAAAAAAAATGTTTTTAATTTAACTTTGGCCATGTCACTATGCTCTGGCTCCAAACTAAAATAAAATAAAACAGGGGCAACAGGTGGGGCAGACAATGGGAGTTGGCCAATTATTCCTTCCTCATTCCAAAGTTCCGACTCCAAAGTTTGAACAGCGCGGCGACCTTAATAGAGCCAATTGTGTGACGGCCATTGCGTTTGGCATTCCTCGCTTTGTTGTCCAAAAACAAAATCGATATTTTCCATATGCATAAACACAATTGAACAAACAATTTTAGGCGAGTGCAGCAACAGCGCCGGCAATGCCAAACTGCCATATTGTCCTTGAGCTTATCACCTTTTTCACAGCAACGAAAAAAATTCCAAACAAAAAACTAGTCAGCAGCGGCAACACCAACAACATTGGCAAATATCAATTCAACTGTTCTCACAAAAAAAAAATTTGCGAAAAATAGAAAATGGTAAAACAAAAACGTGGGGCAAATATTTTCGCATTTTTTATTTATACTTGCATACCAGTTTTTTCATCTTTTCCACCAGTTTTTTAATTTTATTATTTGTGGCATCGTTTACTGAAAACAAACACGTTTGCCTCTATTTTTTAGGTATTCCATAGAAAAGTTTGTAGTTTTATTCATTTTATTAAATATGGTTTGAATTGATTGTATTATATAATATTTTCATTCTTTGTTTTACAATTCATAATCCTAATTAATATTTTTATTGCCAGTGTTGGATTAATGAAATAAAATGTAAAAGTTTAATTCAATTTTAAAGGAGATTCACGAAAAGACAATAGGCAATAAGAAATACAGCTCTTTAAATTGCAAAAGATTTATACATTTTTATAAGACACTATTATTTCCTTGGATTGAAAGCTGCATATGTTAAAATATACTTGTTTAAAATTCTTTCTTGTTGTTTGTTTGTTGTTTTGAATTTTTCCGTTGTCGACGTAACAATTAAATTCATAGAACTCGCTCAACTCTGCCTCTTTACAGCTTACAAATAGTTTCAATTGCGGCTGAATTTTGACGATACTCACACAGATACGAAATACCCACACTCTGGCAATTAGACAGGGACGGGGCGAGGGGGGTAGAAAGAGAGAGCAACACGCACGGCCACTTGTATTGACGTTTGGTTGGCGACAATTGATTTTTGTTACGTTTTCGTTTATTTTCATTCCGCCATCGCTGTTTTTTTTTGTTTTTTTTTGTAGTTTTTCAGCAATTTAGTTCGTTTGCTTTCTGGCTTCGTTATTTAGACAACTGCTGAAAAAAATATTTTCCTATTCCTCCGGTCCGCAATATCCCCCTTTTTTAGCGAGGCCACACACGCGCTGCACTTTGCTGCATTGTTCATAATTCTTTTTTTTTGTGTTTCGCTTTTTGTCACATTTTTGTGTTTTTTTTTTTGCGAATTGCTTGGAAAACTTCTGGCCGCTTTGTCGGCTTGCGACTCAATTTCGTCTTATCTAATTTTTGTTTCTATTTCTGCTTCTTTAGTTTACAACGCCTCTATTGCCTTTCCTCTCTTTTTTTTTATTTTGCAGTTTTCCATTTTTTTTTGTTTGTTTTTGTGTCGAAATCAGGGCAAATTCATCATCATCAACAACATCGTTGCCTTGTTGTTTTCCTTTTTCTTTTTTTTGTGTAACAAAGATAAGGTTTTTTTGCTGGCGAACGAGCGAATATAGTGGTGCTGCTGCCGCCTTTTATTCTTTATACAATTCGAGACGAGGGCTTTTCCGAGGGGTCGGACATTTTCGTGTTTGTCGAGTTAATCATTTCGGGCGAAATTTGATAATTTTGAAGGTGACCTCAATTCGTAAGCGGCGCTGCAGTCGCGAATCGGGCCCCAAAGACTTTTTGTGCAATTGATAAGGCGGAGGGAGGGAGAGCAGAAGAGGCGGCGATGCAGCGGCGAGAAAAGCGACAGCCAATAAAGCTGTAATCACACCGAAAAAAATTAAGGAAGTCATAAGACCATAAAATCGGAACCATATAAAGCGGCTGATTCAGCGATAGGATTGTTCAGCAACGTCAGCAATAAGGATACCAATTAGAGAAAAATATTCATAACAATAAGCAATATGAAATAAAAATCTAACTTACTAAACCTAAAATATATGAAATAATGGAAAGAAATGTTATTGAACAAACTAGCAAACTAACTAATAAAAACTCGTACAAGAAATATTAAATTCGTAAATATTAAATAAGTAAAAAAATCCAAGAGAAATCGTCAATGTAGAAATACGAAGAAAATGAACGAAATAAATACCGGAAGCAGTAATCGCATGAAGAAAAATATTAAGGAAGTAAAATCGTCAGAACACTCGCATTATTATTACAAGCAATAACGATAATACAAAAATTGCCATATGAGAAACGGTAGTAAGGCGACCAACTTTAATATATATATCTAGGTATATAAAAACGCTAATGTGATGCATTTGGCCTGCTCACATATTTATGAAAAAAGTGCATTTGCATCGCCAGTTAGCCAGGTGGCGATGCCAAAGTCGAAGGTGAGGCGAAGGCGAGGGCGAGGGCGAGGGCAGCCAAAGAAGTCATCGCATATATCCTCAGGCAGTTTTAATAAAACCCGAAACTGACATCATAAAACAAGCAGCACATATGACACTCGACGTGGCACAGGTCGTATACGTAACATGGCATAGGGGGTGGACTGGGCTGGGGTTTGTGCTCTATATGAGGGTGTTTAGTTGCTGGTGTTGGTAAACAAGCAGCCACACCCATGGTACACATAGACAAAGCAACAAGTCGTTGTACCCAAATATATAGTGCAAAAAAAAGGAAGTTGGGTTGTGGGTTGGGGTGGTGAAAACTAAATAAAATGAAAACGAAGACAGAGTTCCAGGGAGGAAGGGGGGCGCTTTTGAGTTTTAGGGAGGAGGAGCCACCGGAACTCCCACTCCCAACCATCCAATGGCAGCAGCCAAAAAACAAGCAAAGTCAGAGCAAAAAACAAAGTGCTGGTTGGGGGGTTTCTGCTCCTGGGTATTGGTAACTGCCATTGCTGCTACTGCTGCTTTTGCTGCTCCTGCCTCCTGTTGCGCATATTGCAACGAAAAAGTTTCGTAACGTTATTTTCACATTTCCTGCAGATTGTAACGGGCAACGAGGAGCAGCCAGATAGTGTCGCTGCTGCTTTTGCTTTTCTGCTGCTGCTGCTGCTGCTGCTACTGCTGCCAAAATGCTCAACAAAACATGTCGAAAATGTGCCACATGCCAGCGGCAGCAGGGACAATGCTCCTGTTGCTCCTCTGCATGCAACAGTTATGTACACAGCCACATACAAACTGAAGTAGATAGGGACAATAACACAGACACCGACGTTGCCGGCAGCCAAATAGTTTCATACAAATACAAATGCACAGACAACACATTTCGACATGGCACATTTAGCATCCTTGAGCGGCATTTAACTTCATTTCACCCACAGAGACACGGATGCCGGGTCCGGGCCACTTTGTTGTTCTTGTTGCTCCTCTTGTTTCATTATTTGATTTAAAAACAGCTCCTGGGGCCTCTGGGTGCTCTTCTCTCTCCACTACCCGTTTATGCAATCAATGTCAACGGCAAACTTTGCCAAGTTCTGTGTGCTGGCAGGAAATTAAGTTTTTGGCACTTTCGGGCCTCGACTTAAATGCCACAGCAGCAGCAGCACTTCATTGGGGTCAAGTGCAATCTACTGCCCATATGGATAATAAATCAGCCAATGGGCAATGGCCAGCACCAAGCCAAGCCAAGAGCAAGTCCAATGGCAAGACCCGGGTGAGCCGCCTCTAAACTTGTCTTTCCTCGCTTTTTTTGTTGTTTTTTTTTTCTTGGCCATGCCGTTTTTGTAGGTGAGCTGGGCCATGAACGAGGGGCAGGCTCGACCTTACTAACCAGGCTCAATGGAGTGGAGAGCTGTGGAGTGGAGTCGTGGGGCTCTGGGCCGCAGATCGCAGATCAACGTTAGAAATGGAAATGCGCTTGACTGCATACAATGGCTGCAACTGCAACGGCAACTACTGCAGCAAACAGCAACCAGCGAATGTGTGTTACTGTAACTCGCAGCCAGCAGCCTGTTAGCCAGTTAGTTGGCCAGTTAACTAGCCAACAACTTGACTTTGGTTTCGTTTTCGATCTTCCTGTCATTGTGCTGCCATCCAGCCGTGGCGCGTGCTCATCTTGCCTTAGTTAGTTGATGTTGCTGCCTGCACTTGTTGCACACCCCCCAGCAACATGCAACTTGGCTACCTGCAACAGATGAGAGTTGTCGCTGGCTGCTGGCTAATGATTATGATCTCTAATCAGCAGATGTTGGCTCCAGGGTCAGCGGATATTTTGAAGGCAGATAAGCAAGATTTACTGCAGCTTTAGCAAATATTGCTCATACGACCAGAGGTCTTAAAAATTATTCATTGTTATTATTAGAAAATTAAGCAAAAAAAATTATAATTTAACATTTATTATTAATATATTTAGAATTAAAAAATGGATATATATAGAGTGCCTTTCCAAACAGGAAAGAATGCACTCTCCCTCTTCTTAAATACCCAATTCATTTTTAAAGCTTCCACTTAAGGCGCACCAAGCTTCCTCATGTTTTTTGCACACCGCTTAACATATTATTCCCATTCAAATTAATCGGAATTAACATATTTGCACAATTTAAAGCACTTTAATTAGCACATTTTACTATGCGAAGGTCGATCACAACATCTCAATAAAAAGATCATGCAATCGGCCACCAGGGAAATCCATAAACAAATTTTCTAGAAAGTAAATCTGTAGACAAACAGCACATAATTAATAAAAATTATGAGAACACTTTGGGGGCGATGAAAAAAGCTAGCGAATTGTAAGCGATTATTTCCGCCTTTTTCCGGACGGCCACAAAAACGATAAATTAGCAATAGATTCATCGATTGGATATGAATATGAATGGCGAAAAGAGCGTTATAAATTGCTATGCAAATTGAGTATTTAGATTAACAAAAGCGAAGGCTTTCAGGCATGCAAAGCATCCCCAGCAATTGGAACAATGAAAAAAATATCGTACTGCAAAACGATTTCAAGGCCTTAACATTGGCTGAAATTTGGCTCAAGCCATGGGGCAAATTGAACACTGAACACTTCAACTTTGAGCTAATGAATTTCGAATGCAGTCGGTCCAAACTGGTTAGCCGAAATGCACTTTGTGCCCAGATCACATCCAATCCAATCCCAGCCGAACCGTACTGAACCAAAACCAAAACCAATCCAATTGATATTAACTCGTTTTGTTCTAGGCAACATTTTGTGATCTGTCGTGGCTCAGAACCTTTGGCCAGCCAATCAATTGCTGCCATTTTTTGTGATTTCGTATTCTATATATTCCACGGCAATACATATTATATGGGGGTACGAGTTTCTAGCTTCTAGCAGGGCGGCCTTGATATTTTGTTTTATTTATGAAATCAAATGCAGGCGAGCGAGATACGAATACCGACAGCCACCAGATACTTGTGGCATTTATTATAAAAAGCTTTCGAGTGAATGAATTCCCCGCAGCTTTTTGTATCTGTAACACGTATATATAGCTATATAGTTATAGAGTCTCCCCACCCCCGGCTGTCTTGGGCCTGTCTCCGATTCTCAGTCCGATGCGAAAGGCAGGAAGCCGCAGAGCTCAAAATAAGCATTGACTTTGCATATTTGTGTGTGACAGCCCAGCTGTATCAACGGATATGCTAGGGAATGTTTGGCATTTCCTTCGAGGAAAACTTGATTTGGTTTTAATTAGAAAATTACTTAAAATAATACCAAAAAGAAGGCGTTGGGCTGGCCCTAAGAATCGCTCAATCTACCATCTCGCTTGCTCGGTTCGTGCACGAAAAGAAAAGCACTTGCAATATCAGCGATTATTCATAGTTTCCTTTTGTAGATTACTCGTATACATTGTAATTAAATGTAAAATATTTTTTATAGAAATTATTAATTTAATAATAATAAAGATTTGGAATGTTGTTTTGATATATTTATTAGTTTCATAAATCTTTTACAATTCTCAAAAAAATTATTAGAAAAAAAGCAATTGTACCACAGCAATGAAATTGGTATAAAACTTATTTAAAAATCTATGTGGTAAATAAATATTTTTTAATTTATGTGATAAGGAAAAGAAAATGGGTATGAATATAATTTTTTTGAGGTTTAAAATATTTCTTATTATTTAATGTGTTAAATATGATTCTGTTCCGAATCGATGACCATTTTTGATGGTATTTTTTCCATGTGCTACTCCTCCCTGGCAAATTGCTGGCAGCCTCTTTTGCCGGTTTTCGAGGCTTCTGTTCATCTGCTTTGGCTGCTGGTTGTTCTTCTTGGTAGGCCGGCAACGTCCATCATAATCAACGTCCATCATCAGTTGGCTGCTGTTCAGCCGCGTGCTCCGTTGACACGCCCACAAAGCTACTGCTCGGCACGCCAACCTGCTGTTGTTGGGTTGTTGGGAGTTTGGTTGTTGGCCGGTTGTTGGGTTGCCGGGTTGTTGGGCCTAACTTTGGCTTTGACTTTGGCTCTGGCAGTGGCAGTGGCCGCCTTTGGCCATGGCAGCTGGAGTAATTTTTCATCAGCGTAAACATCTTGAAAACGCTCTTTGGGCTACCAGTTTTACTAGGCCTCGCAGATCGCAAATGGCAGCTGCTTCTGGCCGGTCATGTAAGCCAACATCAGCATATCTGCTATCTGATATTAGAATCTCAATTACTTTTTCCAGCTCTTCGGCTGCTATTGTAATTTCCTTCGCAAGGGGCTGGAAAACCGAGCCGGTTTTTTCGGTTTTCGGTAGGCAAATATCCGTTGATGTAAACATGAAAATTTAGTGGCTGTCATAGAGATAGCACAGGCCAAAGGAGAATAGGAAAAACCCAGCGACGCATCGGGGAGAACTCAAATTGCCTCCTATCAGATTTAATCATTTATCAGCCAACAGGCAATTACAGGTTGGAAATTTTCATTCATAGCCCCCCGAAAACAGAGGAAAAGCCCCTTCGATTTGCCTGAAATTACCCGAAATAGGAATGCAGTCCATAAAAGTTCCGATGCATCTCATTAGATGCAGGCGGGCAGATATCAAGTGGGACTCATTGAGTTAGCCAAACTCATAGCAAAATCCCAAACACGTTTCGCGATTTACGACTTTTTAATAATGAAACAAAACTAATTTAATGCAAAGCGACAACAACGACAACGGCATTTGAATAAATTAATGTAATAGACAGCTTAAACAGCAAGAAATATGGCTGTCTACATGTTTAATTGTGCAGTGAGTTTCAGAACACTAATGCGGCTCATATTGGAAAAGGCTAACCCAATTAGTTCAAAATCTATATAAATATCACTAATATCTTATTAGTTTTTAAGAAAATATTTTCGTATTTTGGCTTGCAAAAAAAATGTCTATTAAGTTTTATAATCTAAGTAAATTACTGTAATAAAGTTCTAGGGCATACATTTTCTAAAGTTATATTAATTTATTAAAGAACACCAAATAAATATTTTCACTGGTTTAGAACCCACTGTACTTGTAACTAGGAAATATCAAAAACTGGTAGCTGCCCGAATAGTAAAAGCCCCACCAATACTCTTAAATGGAAACCACAAAATACAACAACATCGGCAACTAGAACTGCATCAAAAGTGAAAACAACAACGACAAAAACAACAACCACAGACTGGTGGTTTAGCAAGAATGCAACAACAAAATCAAGAAAAAATAAATAAATTTTCAGCATATGAAATAATAAGACGAAAACAACAAAAACAAAAACAAATCTAAAGTGCAACAGGTTTTGTGTGTTTTCGCGATAACCTTGAAACAAAACTCGTTTAATCATTTCGTAGCGTTCGAAAATGCGGCAACAACAACAGTAAATGAAATTTTATATGGCGCATTATAGATTTAATAAATTAACACTCATTTCCATTGGGGAAATTTTTCGATTTCGTTTTTTTTTCGTGTTTGTCGTTTCCAGCTAATTGTGTTGGCTATTCGCTTTTGTTCATTGCAGGTACAGTTGCGATTTTAAAATATCGCCGAGATCTCCCCCGAAAAAAGAAAACTATGGCCGATTGTTCGTTTGCCAGATGTCTGCAAGAGCGTCGGCTCATCAAACGGGAGCTATTGAAATGGACCAAGGATATGCTGCACATTGTGGGTGAGTAATTAGAAATTATAAGAAAATTTTTTTTTAATTTTAATACTTGATATAAAATAAATCCTAGTTTGAAAATAAATCCCAATTTATTTTTGAACACGATAAATAGGCTTTATAGAACTTCATTCACTAAAAATATATGTGAAATTTTACTTTTAAAATATCATTAAAAATTCGATATTCCATTTATAAACCCCATCTCTTCTTATATAGGGTTAAAGTTTACCTATCCACCGCTCGTTCAATCCAATTAAAATCCGTTGAAAGCTGAAGGCGTTAAAAAAAATCACCCAAAGCCAATAAGCAGAATAATTTTTGTGCTAGGTGGCTTAAGTATCGCTTCACCCCCGGATATTTCATACTATCTATGTACAGAGCGCTTTCAAACTTCAGATTTTTTTTCGCTTTTACGCCAAACCCTTAGTTGGCCTCATCGTTCATATTAAGGCCGCAAATGGGATTTGGCCCGTGTAAATGGCAAATGAAGTGCCTGCAAGTTGTTCGCCTGAAAATGACTTTAGCCAGACCTAATCAACATCGACTGGGCTTAAGTCCTTTGCCATATGGTTGAGTAAAAAAAAACAAACACAGTGGAGTCTGGCCAAACACAGAGGAAAAATTAACATAAATTGCAAAGGCTTTCATTTTTTTTTTGGTGTGGCTGGTGTCACCCTTGGATATATATTTCTTTCTTGCCTTATCCTTTTGCCTGAAAACACTCATTTCGGTTTTTGAGCACGTTTAGCACGTTGCCAGCGATCCAGGCCCAAACCCAAGCCCAAACCCAAACCCCCATTAAAATGTTAAATGCCCTTTGTTGTTGTTGGGCCAGTGGGAGGCTATATATGCATACATATAAATGCCGCTCTCCATGTACAAATATATATATATGGAAGTGTAAGTGTGTTTTTTTTCTCGCCAGCCAACACACAAACACATCGTCCTTGCCTTGCGTCCCTGTCTCGTGCACTCAATTACTTCCTCAATGCGCTCCATAATGCTTATCGTCCTTGTTTCTAGTTGACATTCCCGCACAAACACAGAGACAGCAGCACCGCTTCCAGTGGTTTTTCCCCCTTTCCCTAGCGCCCCTGCTAGGAAAACCCTTAGCACATTTTTCCAGCGACAATTTTTGCTCGGCTCTCCGGCGACGACGACTTCGTCGTTGTCCTCGCTGCACGAAGCTGCAGCAAAATGTGAAAGAAGCCAGGACGAAAAAAAAGAGAAAAAAAAACAGAAAAGGATATATATGCACGGGTGTCTGGCGTTTTGGGGGTCTGGGTTTCGGGTTAGTTCTAGCCAACTTGGGCTAAGAGGGCAGGGGGCCCAAAACGAAGTGCTCTGCTGGAGATAACGAAGCGCACTTAAGCACACGCACACTCACACACACACTCGAGCTCACACACACACATGCGCAGGATGGTGGGTGGTTTGGGGGCATATCCCTACGAAATATATTGCACAATATAAAAATTGCAGACGATGAGTGCCGAATGCGTTTGCCGAAAAGGCAGCCAGAACTAAAGAGCTTTGGAGGAGGTGGAAAATGGGGGAAACTAGTACAAGAACAGCAGGGAAATCCACTACAACAATTGGCAGACGAACGAAGCCGAACCGAAGGACGAGCCAACGAGGAGCGAGCGTTTTCCTCGCCTGTTTTTGTGGCCGATTTTCGTCGCCAACGAATTTTCCTGCATTTCTTTTTGGATTTTTTTCCCTAGAATTTTTTCAACACCCCGAAACCCAAACCATTCGAGCCACCCAGAAAAACGATGCTGATCGAAGCTGAAGAGGAAGACAAAGACGTCGTTGGTTGGGTTGGTTTGGGTTTGGGTGGGTCGGTAGTTCGGTGGTTCGGTGGGTGGTTAGTTTTCTGGTGGGTCAGTGGGAGGCAGGGTGTTTGGGGGCCATAGTGTTGATGGGAAATCTCGCCTGTTGCATTTCCCATTTCCCCACCCAACTGTTGTTGGCAATGGCTCAATCAGTGAATCAGTGGTGGAGTTTCATTTGATTGTAATGGGAGCCCATCCACTTGTGGATTCAGGTGTGTGTCCGGAGTCGCTTGGCCAGCCATCTGTATGCCAAACCCAGCGCCGGCATAAAGGAGATTACACTAACCAAATTATATAAGCTGCATAAAGGTAATTTTCGATGGCAGCGGTTATGGGTAAATTTGTCTGGGGACTATGGCTTCAAAATGGTTTTTTGTTAGGTATTCCTATTAAAGAAAATTTCCAAACAAATTTTCATAACCAAATGTCCAGATATAAACATATTTTGGGTTTATCTCTGGATAGTTTTACAAAGCTAAGATTCTTAAAACATTTTTATTTAAGGTATTTACATTTTTTGTGGAGTATATATATTTGGATTTTAGTAAGTAAACCTAAAGTATTTTTAATTTAAATAGATTAGTTAGATTTTTTTTAATTAAAAAAAGATTAACTTGAGTCCCACCCTAACAACTCCTGTTGGGCTAATAAATATTTTATTACTATTTTTAATTATTTTTGACCATATAGAATTTATTTTATGTTTTTACATAGTTCACATGGAAAAATTTAAAATAATTTTTAAGGCCAACAGATTTTAGTCATAACCAGGTTGGCCATGCTCCTAAATCACACCCTGAAAACTCCTGTAAAAGATTTCCGTGAGATAATGCAATCTACCTGAATATAGCAATAAAGAGCTCAGGCAAATATTTTGCTAAGCTTATATTTCCTAGCGAAAAAGTTATCCAGCAGAAAACAAACCCCAACAGGGATTTAACTTGTTGCATAGTCGTCGTCCTGCCTCCCTCCACTGCCTTGCCCCGAATCCTTTCCATTTAGTTTGTTTGCCTGGAAAACCACCCCTCCTCCTCCTCCGCCCGATAGGGTGTAAACATATTAAAAAGCCAAACTTTTCCTTTGCCTTTATTTACAAAAAAAAAAGAATACAAACTAAAATAAATAGAGGAAAAAATCTCGAATATATAGAAGAGAAAGAGATGCATTATAATGGTGGGAATTGGAATGAGGGGGATGGGTGGCCGAAAGCAACAAGCTGCACATATATACGTATTTTTTATTTGCAGCAAGGAGAAGAGAGAGCGCAGAAAGTTCCGGGTGTATATGTGTGTGTTGGTGTATTAAGAAGCAGCAGGTGTTGGGCAATATTGTGGGCCATTCCCACCCCACACCCCCTCTTGCCGTGTCTCTATGTAGTGGTTGGGTCTTGGCTCTAACCGCCTTTGCCCACCCACTCAACGCCCAACCACCCAACCACCCACATTGCCAAACGCATCTTTCGATAACGCCAACAACAAGGAACAATAAAGGAGAAGGAGAATAGCGTTGCAGGCGCCGCTGTCGGCGTTGACTTTTCCAACCATTTTCCCCCCTTTATCCACCGCCTTTCGGATTTTCCACCCACCGTCTTTGGCTGTAAGAAGGCATTTTTATGCCAGAAGGATGCAACAAGCGACGAGGACAACGTCGCGTCTGCTTGTGTGTGAGTGGGTGGTTCGGAGTGGAGGTGGGTGGCCAGCTTTTCATGGACTACGCAATAAGCACTCCACCTACTTTCCAATGTCGGGCGAACTATTTCCCCACCCCCTCTCCTTTTTTTTTGCGCCCTGCCTTTGCCTTGTTGAATTTTTTCTGGCGGTTTTTAGGTTACATTTTTACGAGTTTTCTCCACTTCCACTTCCACAGCCGCATCCACATCCACATCCTCATCCACTTGTTGTTGTATTTGCGAGGATGACGCTGCAAGCGCCGAAGGAGTCGCCGGGCGCCGCCGTCGTCCTTCGTCCTTGGTCCTTGGTCCTTCGTGTGAGGCAGCCAAATTCGTGATGGTGTGTGTGTTTCTGTGTGTGAGGAAGCGCCACAAGTGGGTGAAACTCGGTGCGAGCGAGAGGGCCAGAATGGCTAGAAAGAGACAGGGAAAGAGAGAGAGAGAGAGGGAGATAGCTCGACCATAGTTTGGTGCATTCGAAGCACTCCCCCATCCCCAATCCGCCACCCCGATTTTAGCCACCCAACTTGGGTTTTCTGGGTGCACAGAAATTGGAAAATAGATTTTTTGGTTGGTTGCCTTTGGCCGGTTTCCTTTCCTGCTCCGCCAGTTTTTTCCTTCTTTTGGGTATTTCTTTTTCCTGAAAGTAGGGTGGTAAGTCCACTGACAAAAAGTAGTAGGTAAGTAGTTGAAAAATACAATAATAATATATGTTAATTATGCCTTTTTATTGTAAACTTATATGAAATAAAAGTACACTCATTTTTTCATTGGAAATTTAATTGAAATTTTTGTTTGAAAATTCAACATTTATTGGACCTATTCCCTATAAAAATGTATAATAGGAAAATTTCTTAGTTGGTCAAAATAAAGAACATTGTTCAAGTAACCTACAAAATGATTATGCGCGGATCCGAAAAACTAAATATTTTTTTTTACAAAAACTTTAAAGTTCTTAAAAATATCTTTGCTTTGTTTGATTGTAGAATATCGGAAGTAAAAGTGACCTATTTTCTTAGAAGTGCTTGATTGTGCAAAGTAACAAAAAAAGTCCCAAAATGAATAGATATTTACCAGATTTGTTCACCGTGTAGATGGGTGTTGATGCTGGTCAACCGGCCGGTTCTCGCCAGGAAGTCAGGAAGCTTGAGGTGGACTTTGGGTCTTTCAATGGGAGGGGGTTTGATTGAGAATTTGCCTTCGGTTCAAGGTATGTCCAGGACAATGCCCCTCCCCCCGCAGGACCACCGCCCCTGCCCTACGTTTTGCGGACAAGACGCAGGCTAGCATTTTTTCCCGCTGCATTTTTCCTTGCTTTGGTTTCCTTTTTTTTCGTCAGAGAGGAAAAAATGAAGCGGAAGCACGAAAAAGCACAAAGTTAATGCGAAGTGGGAGGGTTTTCAGGGGGGTTTTTGGGGAGCTAGGAGGAGCTAGAGCGCGCCAATATGGCGCTAAGGACATTGGGCAAAATGCACTGCAGGAAAAAATTTCACATTATATGTAGGCAACTCGGTGTGTGTGTGTGTGAGTGTGGGTGAGGAATGGGGGGTGAAGAGTAGCGAAGGCAAAACAGCAAAACACACAAAAACAAAATGGCACAAAAAAGAGAGAACAAAAAAATGTAGTCAACGCTGGCAGACTGAGTGAGGGGCGGGGGGTGGTGGAAACAGAGGGGGTGGTGTTTTTTAGGTGGCGGGAAAGTGGGAAATTGGGTGAGCTTTGAGTCTGAGTTTCGGCGTCGACTGCGCTGCTGCCTCGTTATTTTGCTGCTGCATTTGATTTTCGTGCTGAAAAAGTTTCGTGTGCTCGAAAAAAGTTTCGTCGCTTCGTTGACGTCGTCGCCATTGAGCCACCCACTACCCACCACCCACCGCCCACTGCACCACCCACGTTAACGTACTATCTGTGTGTGTGTGGGGATGGGTGAGTGAGTGGGTGGGTGTGTAGTTTGAATGGCATTTGGGGGGCGGCGGTGGCACTACTTGGGTTTGGGTCCTTGCAGCAACATTTGGCTGCACTCGGTTGGCTGGTCTGGCTACGTCTCGTAGTTTGGTGGGTGTATCGGGCATTTTTGTCGAATTTGTTGCTGCGAAAAGGAAAACTGGGAAGGCACTGGCTGCGCAGCTGGCGCCAGCAGCGACTGCACAACTATTTTCCCGTGCATTTGGCGTCGGCATTCGGTTGGCATTGTGCAACAAGTGAGTTTGGCAGCAGCCACCAACAGGACGACAACGATTTCGGCACCGAAAAATCCACTTAGCCAGGTGCAATTGCACATCTAACCGAAAACGAAGCCAAGCTGAAGCTGAAATCTGATTTTGGTCCGATTGAAGCAACAATTGGCGCCAACTGTGGCTGTTGCGCCTTTTCGCGATTTTTGCGATTTTCTTTATTTAACCACTTCGACCACCACCCCATTGTTTTCCCTCAAAAAGTGCTGTGTGCTTTTGTGGGCCGACTGTGTGTGTGTGTGTGCGGTTGTGTGCTCGTGTGTGTTTGTGGAAATTTAATTAAAGACTCTGTCGTCGAGTGCAACGAGATAATTTATATGTAGGCATTTAATTAAAGCGATCACACAACCATTTTGCATACGCCAAGTCGCAGGCTGAGACAAAGAAGGCACGAGCCGTTAGCGAAAGAGACAGAGCGATTGATAAGTGTGGCATATGTGTGTTAACACTTAATTGAATTGACTGACTGGAGCAGCCAAGTGTTCAATTTTTTTTTTGGTGCTAATTGCATGTTTGAGATGTCGCCCATTGAGCAGGTGAGTTAGAAAAAATTATTCGCAGACCTCTATTTATTCGCCATTCGAAAATGTTCCGTTTGAATGATTTAGTTATTTACGGTTCTGAATTTAATGAAACTTTATTGTGTACGAATCAATTCTAAAAAAATCTAAACAACGAATCTGTGAAAATCAATACCTAAAGTAAATGTAAACATTTAACACTCATTTAAAATGGGTCAATTCACTAGAACTAAATAAACAGTTCTATAAAATTTAATGAAATGGTTTAGAATAAAAAAGTTGTAATCATTAAATAAATATTTAAAAAAATATAAATTGTTACCTTAAAATATTAAATTTTTGAATATCAGAACTCCCTTTAAATAGACATTAAATGATATTAAAAATTACTCATAATAACTGCACCAAATAAGTTTAAACTACTAAATTATTAAACCTAATTATTATTAATCTACTTAGTTAAAATTTAAAATCATTTTTACAATGCTTTTTGTGTGTCTTACATTTCAAATTAAAACAAGTAACTTTTAAAAGGAAAATTAATTTTTTTGAATTTGAACAGAAAGGCTTAAATTGTAGTTATTAAATCCTTTATTCAACAGACCAAATACCCTTTATAAGTTTTATATTGGTATTATGCGTCTCCTTATTTTAATACCACAAAGATCTAAGAAACTCTTTACAAGGCCCTTTCCAACTCAAATGAAACAATATGCCATAATTCTATTATCACACTTATATAAACAATTTTCGCCCAACTAACGAAGTAGAATAACAATTTTCCCAAAAAATATCCTGAGGGCGTAGTTTACCTGTCAGCTCGTATCAACACATATGCAAATCTATTAATTCCCTCTAAGTTTTCGTTGTAAACTTACAAACCATAAAAGCCATTTAGGTGGCAATTTACACAACAAACGTCACATTGAAAGGGCCAACGAAAAATGTGAGCACCCAAAAAGGAAAACCTCCAAGAGGAAAACTTACACAACTCGACTCGTTGACAGATTGTGTTGAAACACTTGGCAGAGCACTCTTAAAATATGCACAATATCCCCGCAATGGAACTCCAAGACAAGGTGTACAAGGAGTTTGCCTGGCTTGTGTGAAAAGTCTTTTTCGGGGGGAGAAAGCCCAAACTTTCACGAGAGAAGAACCCCCGAAACACAGACAAACACATGTTCGGGGGCGAAAGTCAAGGGAGCAGGCGAACAAAACCAAAACATGCTACTACGACACTGATGACGACGTGGCTGACGTTTGTGTGTTGACTTTGTAACATCGTTACACAACAACAAGCTCAAACTAGCGCACTTGTTGCATAAGTCGCAGTCGCACACTCACACAGCCACAACAACAAGTGGCAGGAGCGAAGGGAGCGAGAGGAGCAGCAGCATCGCCAACAAACGCCGGCAACACAACGCACAAAAGTATGCAAAGAAAGCACTTCACACGTTCTAACAACGCAGTCGCCGGCGGGTTTTTTCGGTTTCAGTTTCGGTTTCGGCTTATATATGTACGTACACTTCTCCACTTTTCCAGGGGGGTGGGTGTTTTGCGGCTGCTGCGCCAGTCGCGGCACTTTCGGCGATTTTCGTCGAATACCCATGTGTGTGGGGGAGTTTATAGTCCAAAACACGCGAAGCAACAGTTGTCATCTGTCGACAACTTGTTGTTAGGAACCCTCCCCCCATTTAAGCAGCTTTCCATGGGAAATTCAGGGGAGAAATTTTAAACAATCTCCTGAAATTATAGACACTCAATTTGGGGCAAATCACAGATTTTGCCCCTGGCCCTTAACCCCCAAAAAAGAAAGACCAAACCTACATGAAAATCATTTTACTTCCCCCACACCAAAAACACATCCTTTGTTTTTAGGGCCCAAAAAAAGAAATGACGTCTGCAATATATTTTTTCTCTACCAACTTCTAGGATTTTTCCTTGTGGCACTTGTGGCGCTTTCAGCTCCTTGGCAATTGCTTTTGCTTTTGTGCGGACACTACAAACTGTACTTCCGTTTTATCTGCTGCGTCTTTGTCTGCAGCAGACAAGGGATGACTGGCAAAGGGGTTCGAGGGGGCTGTGGGGGTTCTACTGGGCAGAGACGACATCTAATCGATAAATATTCAGCACACTGCTTGTAAAAATACATTGAAAATGCATTAGACTTTGGCTCAATGGCATGAATTTTAATACGTTTGTGTGTTATTTCCCCATACTTTCCCACTGCACATATATTTCTGATTTTTTTTGTTAGTTTAATTAAGCTGAACTCTGTGTTCTGGCAGCTCTAATGTGCAAATCGTGTGCCATAAATTTTCAGTTTAAATACGAAATCAATTGACAGGCCAGCCAAGTGCACAATTTCTAACTCCGCTCTCCCAAGGTTGACAATACGAAAAATCGACTTGATATAATAGTAGAAAAATCCAGTTAACTTTTTGCAAAACGCAATCGAAACGCTGCAAGTCAACTGCCATTTGCCGGCCACTAATCAAACGTAACGAAATTGCCAGCATAAACACGCTTAAAGAATGAATGCGCCTGGCGAGGAGGGGTGTTGAGCGGAGAGCCGAGACAAGTTCGCCTTGAGGACTTACCAAAATGGCGTTGAAACGGTAAAAGGCGTCCAGCGGCGGGAAGGGGTTAAGCGGCGAGCGGTAAGCGGTAAGCGGCAACTGTGGGTTAAGCGGCTGACGTCTACATCTATATGGCGACAACGGCAACAACTTGTTGTGCGACATTTTATGCGGAAGCAAAAAGTGCCAAGAATACAAAAATTCAAGTTGAGAGTGCAATTGCCAACTGGCACCACTATGCGTATACGTGATATGTCGCAGTCGTTACGCGATCTACTGTCGATTTTGGCGGCGCAAAAAATACTTTCGAAAGCGGTCTAAGCGGCTTTAAATATGAGCTATGAACTTATTGAATGTTAGTCAAGAAATATCAAATATTCTAAAAATTTACTCCAATATTTATTTCAAAAAATATTTTACATAAAGCTTTTAGATCTGACGAATCTCAAATTGAACTTTGCATGATTCACCGAAGGGTTTGATTTATTTCAATAGCTGATGTAATTTCGAAAACAAAATCAATGAAATGATATTTTTTTTGAAATTTTAATGGATAATAAGTGCACGATAAGAATTATTTCATATAATCAAAGAATCCTAAGCTGAGCAATACATTTTATTGGGACTGTGTGTCGTTTACTTTATCTCTGAACTTTCGTCAGAATTTTTGATCGACTGCAATTCGAATCAATCGCGCTTGCAACACAAGACCCAACAACAAAGACCACTCCCCGGCTGAATCATTTGTTCCAATTGCACTCACTTGCGGCAATGCAATGCGAGCTGATAAGCGATTATCGTTGCAACAAATTGCAATAGCAAAATCTAAGAAATTTCCAATATACTCCTGCACATAGGCAATACATATATATTGAATTTACGTACATACCGAGATTGCCCTCCCATAAAAACGCGAAAACAAAAACGAGTGTAATTGATTAAAGAACATTATCAACAAAATGGAAATATTGCAAAAATGTACAATTACGCTTGATATTTTTATATATAGAAGCTGATTTGATTGAAGATGTTGTAAAGGCAAAATAAAATCGCATGTCCCAATAACTTTGGTGTGGCAACGAAAAACGAGTTGGGTCGGCTGTAGCTGGAATGTAAACAAAAGCTTTGTGATAAGCAAGTGCTGATCAAAAAGTGTTCATCTACTATCAGGCAAAAATATATATATTTAAACAAAGGAATCTATACAACGGCAGTAATCACTAATAAAAACAGGTTCGACTTTACATATATTTCATATTTCCAAACTTAATTTGGGGTTCTTAAATAATACTTCCTGTAATTACTTTAAATATATTTAAAAAAAATCCCTCGAGGGGTTTTTTGTATTCCCTCAGCTAAAATCCCTAAAGATAAATTACAGCTCTGTGGACACGTAATAAAAAATAATAAAATTCTTTATCGTCTTATACTGCGTCGACATAAAATCATTTTGGCTCTTTAAAATACCCTTTAAAATTTAAAGTTGGTACCTAATAAGTACTACCCAAAATACTTAATACTTAATTTATATTGCGTCAATGTATTTAATTTAATTTATTGTCTGAGATAATGTTAATAACTAACCCAAAGGGCTATCCATTTTTTTATATAACCCATAAATCGGAGATCAAAAAATGCGTTAAGAGGAGGGGCAGAACGAGGGAAGTCAATGTGCTTTCGGTTGCAGCATTCGCCACATGACTTTGCAACTGTTGCGCTCTCATTGTTGTCACTGAATTTACTGTTGTTGTACTGTTCGTTGTTGTGTTAGTTGCCTCCGTTACATGTGTAGGTGAGCAAGGGCTCTTATGGCATGCGCTCGCACTGTGTGTGTGTTTGTGGATATGCCTTCTTGCTCGCTCCCTCGCTCTTCATATGAGATAATACCTTGAACGTGCGTCAGTCAGGTCGTTGGCGTTTTACAACTGAACTACAATTGCCGTATTCATTGTTGTCGTTCTTGTTGTTGTCGCAGCTTTACTATTCTAGTAGTACTAGACTTTAAAGACCTAAAGTGAAATGAAAAGTGTGCGGAGCTTTCCATGCTGCCCAAAAAAAGAAGAAAGAAGTGTATTGCGCAGTTCGGGAATCAGACTTTATCTATATCTTCTATTTGGAATTAGTCATCTCACCACAGAGTCGCTGCGAATGGCACGTTCCACCATTTTGGACAATCTAACTGCGCACTTAGAAAGAGACACCCAAAAAAATCGAGCGAAAGAGAGTGACTTATCACTTAAAACTAAATTTTAGTCGCGAACAAAGCCAAAGCAAAGTTCATATTTGCCAGAAGAATAATAAATGCAACCAAAAAAAAAGAATTACAAAAAAGCGAAAACAAAAATAAGAAATCATTTGAGCTCATTTACATGCAACTGAGTGGAGTGGGAGAGAGAAAGAGCAACGTTCTTGAGTGGCTCGCTTGAGTTCAGTTGGAGAAGGGGAAACTCACCACAGGAGAGCCGCGTTAAATGAGCAGGAAATGCAGTTTCTCAAGCCGAGTACTGGTGGGTTAATGGGTTTGAGTGAGTTCTTTGCCTTATTTATTTCTTTATTTAATTTCATTCGGGGCTTGCGAATAAAAAAATAAAATTGTACCAAAAATATGATTTTCTATTCAATTGTTTTAATCTCCAGAAAGTTTTTAATTGAATTTAATTTGTAGTCCAAATTTCTGCTCTAAAAAAATTGTTTAAATATTATTTTCAGAAAGAATATAAAAATTAGACCAACCTTCAAATTCTTATTTCTTTATTAATATAAAAAGTTACAACAAATAATACTGGGTTTCAATATGGTTTGTGGTTTCAATGTGGTATCTAAAACAGACTCTTGAATATTGGTTCGTTACCAACTACTTTAAAATATCCTTTCGAATGCTCATCCTCTCGTCTTACCTTCCCGTAATATACCCCTGCTGCCACGCCCCCCGTTAATTCGCCCAAAAAAGGCAGCTAATTGGTGTGACGTCGACAGCGCAGCAGCAGAAGTGCATTCCTTTTGCTTGTGTGCGTGCTTTAAAAAAGCGACACAAAAAAATGTGGTGAATTTGAAATTTAAGTGTACGTTGGTGTGCATTGTTCTAGGCCTGTGCGAGTGTGTGTGACTTTGAGTGATTTTTCTGCGAGAGTACTTTTAACAGTGAGTTGCATTTCTAGGAAGGACTCAAATTTTGGCAGCTCGTCGCGCAGCTTGGCAGTTTTTTTATCAACGCGCGCTGCACTCGAACTGCAGTGCAATTATTGCAGTGCATCGGGCTCTCTCCCTCTCTCGTCTTCTGCATAAGTGTGAGTGCGGCTTACCCCGTTACGTTGCTTTTGCTCCTAAAGTTCTCTAATCTGCGCTCTGGGGAAAAGACTCAAAGAGAGAGAGGACTCTCGCTCTCTCTATATCTCAAAAGCATTCTAGTTTTTGCAGTATGCAGTTTTCAGCGCTTCTCTGTGTGTGTTTTCCATGGTGTTTTTCTTGTTTTTTTTTTTGCACAACGACGACGTCGACGTCAACTCGGCACTGTGCTGGTGTCTTCGTGTTGTTGTGATATAATTTTGCAGTCGGCTTCGGCAGTCGCATAAACACAACGCATCCGATATGCAACGGAACGCATTTTCGGACGCGGCCCGAGTCGTTCCGAGGTGTAGCGTCCGATTCCGATTTCGATTCCGATTCCGGCGATCGCGTATATCAATCGTAAAGCATTAAGCGCATTTCCCATTTACACGCAGTCCATAGGCGAAAATCGTTTGCCATTGATAAACACAACACGACAATTGCCGAAAATTAATATCCAAATAAATACAAGGCAAAGGAACACAAGCAAAGTGATTAAATTAGCTTACAAACAAAAGTAAATTGCATCGAAAATGCCGAAAACTCGAGAACCAAATAAAGTGCATAAACTACTTGACCAAATAACTGGATGTATAAAAACAACAAAAAAGTGCACATAATTCACCTAAAAAATAACAATAGAGTGAAATTAAAAAAACTGAAAACTATACAGAATATTTTTCAAAAATATAGGAAAAAGAATTAACCAAACTCATTAAAAAACAAAAATAAAAAACTTGCAAGGGCTAAAACTGCATATCCAAAATGCAAACCGAAATAAATCGCCAAGAAATAAAATATTAATTTAAAAGAGTGACTTATAAAAATGGGAAATCAAAACCTTGGAGCCTGATATCAAACTACCCAAAATGTTTAAGCCAAATTTTTAAAGTTAACAAAATATTACTTATTTATTTATCTAATTTTCAAGTATAATTTTTTATTTTTAAACATAATAACAGTGAAACTTTCCGCAAAATATAAACCCTTAATCGTTTTTCAATCCACCTTTAACCTTACACAAAAATTCCCAAAAAAATTGATTTTTTTCCACATTAAGTATACGCCGTGTGGCCCGTTTTTTGTGCTTTTCACGCATAATCATCAGCGGCATCAATCGCCCGCGTTTTGTTTGATTTTTTCGGCATAAATATAAATTGCAATCGCCGCTTGTTTTTCTCTGCGTTCGCGTTAATGTGTGTGTGCGAAAACGCCGACGCCGACGTCGACGCAGACGTCGCTGCCGCCGTTAACGTCGCCGTCGACGCTGTCATGCTAAATGCGGAAAAGTTTTTTCGCGCACTCGCAAAATTTTTATAGAATGCATTTTTATTTCGGTCTTTTGGTTGAATAGTTGCATTGCCCAGCTCAAGTGCGTGTCTCCGGTTGATTGACTATGTGTGCCTGTGTGTGTGCCTGCGACTTTGTGTGTGTGTGTGAGCCTGACTTAATAAAGAGGCCCATTGTTGAATAACAATTTCGCGTAATTAATATAATTTCACAAGCAAAAACTTGGGAAAAAGTGACACAAAATATATAAATATTTTTTATACACATTTTAATGAAAACATTACAAATTGCAATGCATACGAAAGCTAATTTAGGAATCAATCATCGCATTTCATAAATCGATCTTACAGTTTGGGGTTAAAAAAACATTAAATTCCATTAATATTTTGTAATAAAATCTAAGAACAAGAAGGATAAAATATAAAAATATATAAGACACTTTATAAATGTAGCGATCATTTTACAAATTTTAAAATAAACTTTTCACTTGAATAAAATAAATAAAATAAACTGTGAATAATTTAAATGCCATTAAAACTCGCATTTACGAACTGCATTTCATATTCGAGCGCCGCCTTCGATTCTCGTTCACTGCACCCAAAACTTGTCTCGAAAAATCTTGGAAAAAAATTCTAAAAAATAGATTGAAAGGGCAAAAAAAGATGAGAGAAAAAACCACAAAGGCAGCAGCATACAACATGAACTGTAGCCAAACTTCTGAAGCAGCAGCAGTAAAACAAAACAAACAAAGCAGCCGAAAAAATAAGAGAAATGGAGGAGCAGAAAAGAAGTAGCTGCAAGTACACAGTAATAAAGTGTGTATTTTTTCGGGTGGTTCGTCGTCGCCAACTTTTCTGTGCAGGCAAATGTAACAAATTTTTGTCAGTTTCAATTTTCGTCAGGCGGACAGAGCACCACTCCCCCCGTAGCCCCCGTATCCCCTATAACACCCCCCATTTCCACCGCCCATGACAATGGCCAGGTCGCCAGTCTCCAGTTGCCTGGCATTTACTTTGCCGTCGGGCTTGGCGCACAGCATAATGAACAAAAACTAAGAGCGAACAAAAAACAAAAAACGAAAAAAAATTAGGGGGGTGAGCTGAGAAAAATCAACTCCCAGATATGCTAGACAAAAAAAAATGGCAAATTAAATAGCCGAAAAAAATGTAGCTGCAGCTGCGCAACATCAATTGGAATACCCCTGCCCGAGAGCTTAACCCTCACCTTACCCATCCAGTTGACCATTGGATTTTCCTTACCTTCCGTTCGGTTTTCTTTTTTTGATTTTTTGTTCCCCCAGCTTCTGCTTTATTATTTTATTTTACGTTTTTCGGTAACATCCGCCTCCCCGCTGCCCACTTGTCCTCACGAAACTTAAATTACTATTTACAATGGTATTTTTTTGGCCGAATTTTTTTTGTTCTGCTCAGAACTTGCCAGGCGAATTTTTTATATATATTCATTTTTTATTCGCATTTTTCGCTGCCATAAAGTTTTTTTCTAGAGGGGGGTTACCAAGTTGAAGCTGTGCTCCACCAGCTAATTTCATTTTGGGTTCAGTTCATTTTTTTATGCAGCTGCTTTCGGTGAATTCCGCTTAAAATCAAATCTACTCCAAGGGTTATCGAAAATATTTGAGAAATAAAAAATCTCCATATTAAGCATTCTTTAAATAGCTAAATATTTGTCAGAAGATACGAATATTATCGCGCAGATTCTCTTGAAATTTTTATCAAAGACAGAAAAGTGCAGTGAATGAGATCATTTGGGCCACACGTCTCGCTTTTCGCTTCTTTTATCAACGATTTCCATTTTTCACATTTTTTAGATATTAAACAAAAACAACAACTACAACAACAACGGCAACACTTTTGTTAGTAAATTTCTGTTGAATTAAAATACGAAACAAAACACATAAAAAAGTGCAATCCAAAAACAAATATTAACGTTAAACGAACTAAAAAGAAAAATAATTAAAAAAGTACCATTACTTTTGAATTGTTTTTAAATGCAAAAAGAAAAAGGTTCGTAAACAAAAAAATTCAACGCAAAAGCCTTTTGATAATACAACATATCAAAGAGCCAGAAATTAAATTCAGCAAAAAAATTAAAATAATTAATACACAAACACGCGGGGCAACTGTCAAAAAATCTATTATACAACAACACAAAGTGCAACAACCAACAACAACAAAACAAGTGTAGGAGTAAAACAACAAAAAAGAATCACACAATTGAACATACAACATAAAAAATAAATTTCCACCAAATATAAAAAGCCCGAAAGAAAAATTCGCGTTTCATTTTCACGCGCTGCATATTATTTACTCTGTGCTCCATATATATACATATAATAAATAAAAACCAACCAATAGCCCAAAAAAAGAAATGAAAAATCCGCATCAACAATAAAAATCTGCCTGCATTTTGCCTTTTGTGTGAGCTGCCCACCAAAACGAGAGAAGCACTTTTATTGTATATAAAAATTATATACATCGCCGGGAGGAGCTGCAAGAACCCACTCCAAGCCAGGGTTGCCACGTCCTGAGCTGCTGTAAGCCCTCCGCAGCAGCAGCACCAGCAACAGCGCCGCAGCAGCATCCGCCGCAGCAGCAATTTGGCTTTTGGGCAGAGATAATTTAAGACAAATATATGTGATGCTATGCACATCAGCAGCTATGAAATATGTACGTATTCCAAATTGGTTCTCAAATAATCGCCAATAAATTGAAAATATATTTAATGGTTAATTATAATTAATGAGTCATAAATAATTACCGAGTTTGTGATTAGCTTACGCATAGATGTATTTCGAAGATGGATCTTTAGTTCTGTTGCATATAAATCAATTAGTAAATAAAACATATTTAATCGTTTAACAATGACATAAGCAAAATCTAACAAAAAAAATTTGAATTATCCATTTTTAACATTTTTTATAGATTACATAAGTTTAATATCATTCGAAACAATTATGAGATATGAGATTTTGTAAGTTTAATTTTTATTGACAAGTTTTGAATTTATTGTTGTCTGTTTATCCCTTTTCCCTTTACTTTCGATTCTGTTCTGTGTTCGCTTATCGAACATATTTTTTAAAGATAACAATAAAATTAGGTCTCAGCAAATCCCAGGTATTAAAATCTAATGCAGCCCTGATTATTCTTACACTGTTGAAATTAGTAGATATTTTATTTGATTTTATTGTCAAATTATCGACACAATGAAACCGTATATTTCATAACAATGAGAATTATTTATTTATGGCCTCGGCGAATCTTGAGAACCTTTCTCCTTCAGTTCCTGTTCAGGTTCTACGATCGCTTATCGTTCGCTAAACCCCAAAAACTACATGAATAAATACGGCAATGTATTAATAATGATATATGCAATGCCTCATTGACATTGTCCTTCAGTGACAGTGCGATGTACGAAAGCGAAATGTGTAAACAAAGATACACAATGGGCGGCGGTGGGAGGGGTGTTTAAGGGGGTGGACGTGGAAGGGTGGGGCCTATCAGAGGCGTCACAATGCGATCGCCCCAAGTACAATTACATTGAGCAATACTTAAGGACAGAAGTTCAAGCAACTGTAGAGTGCAGACCCATAGATACACAGCTACAGATACTTTGTAAATTCAAGATATTCTTACGGGGTGATATCTTCACTATATCTGTAACAATTCATTCAGAAGCTCGACAAAATATCTTCTAGCTACTATCGTCAACCGGAAACGGTGAAAACCAAACGTTTCTCTTAATTTCTTCGCGTTTTGGCGGTGCCAAGATTGCCAATTTGATTCACAACTATGTGCCAGGCATTATCTCTGCCCAATCTGTACAATCTGAATCTGCGGAGCGGCGGCTCTTATCAGCGGAGCCCAGACGCAGCCGATTCTGACCCAAATTACGACAGCTTTGGCTCGCCTCGTCGAGCCTGATACGTGGCGAAATCTTAAAAATGCAACAACAATAAATTTAAGCAAGAAATTATTGAACAAAAAATATATATACTTTCTTATAAGTTGTCATGCAATCGCGCAAACAAAAAAGAGAGCAACAAGAACAAAAAGCGGAAACATTTTGCGCTTTCTTATCAAGGCATACGAAATTGATTTTATTTTGTTGCTGAAAATTTGCGCCACGAACGAAAATTCGTACTGGCTGCCAAGTGTGGAATCATATACACTAGAGTCTGGCTATATATTATTTACAACAATATAGCTGCACATATATATATAATATATGCATTGATAGTTGTTGTGCACGATTCGAGTCGAGTCAACGCATGGTTCAAATTATCGCAATTTCAGTTTTTTATTATATATATTATTTATTTCCACAAAATAGTTACAGCTGATAAGAAGGCTGCAATCTGTATAGAGTCGTATAAAATATAAAATGGTTTCCCCTGAAACGAAGGCGGTTCAAAAAAGAAATCATGTGTCGAACCTTATAACATGCGATATTCATCCAAATGAAATCACGCCTGTTTATTTTCTGACGCAAGTTCTTTGTGATTAATATCTGGTTTCGTTTTTTCGGTGATTTATTTGTAAACATTTTCGACAGATTTTTGAGCAAAGTTCAGTTTAGCTTCGCCAGTCCAAGCTTAGCTAATTTAATAGGCGAACCCATTTTCAAGGCTGATCAAATTTCGCTGCAGCTGTTTTGGGACCTTTTTCGCTTTATTAGATAATGGACACTCAAAAAGTGTTTACCATCTGGCCGAAAGATAACACACAGTGCCATAACGACAATAAAAATAATAAAAGAGGTGTTGTAAATACAAATGCAATGCTGCGTAAACAGAAACTAAAACAACAACGTGACAAAAGTGTGAACATTAAATACGTTTATTAACAAAAAAAAAAACCAAACTGTGAAAAAAAAACCCTAAAATAAACGAAATGAAGCAAAAACTCTGCTGACTTGACTCGAAATCGCAGGCAAAGAGAAAAGCGGAAAAGCGAGAGAGGAAAGTCTAGTAGATCACCTGGCGCTGACCACACACGTGGATCAATTTTTCCACTTAAACTAGTACAGTGCGTTTCACGTGTTTAATGTAGTTGGATTTTTGGATACAAATTATGTAAGAAAAGGCAAAGATTTAATATTTAATTCTTAATTGTTTAATTTTAAAAATCAATAAAAAAAAATTCCAGTTAGGATACATTCTTAAACATTTAACGATAACTATAAACCCAAGTAATTCTAACATTTTATTTTAGATTAATAACTTATTCTGTCTTGATTAAACTATTGGCCAATCAATAAATGCTTGTTAGCAGTAGCATTGCAAATGTACTAGACTTTTATTTTCTAGTTAATAAATAAAACTTCGTTAGGCTGTCCGAAATCCCCTTTCACCAAAGATGCTACCATTTTTATTTCCCCATTTTCTGCAATCTCCTGTGACCGAAACGCACTGTTGCCATACATATGCGGACCATAATTAGCTGACGTGCATAAGCCGGGAACAAGACACATTTAATGCCACAACAAATTCAGAACCATCAATGTCGGCGGTGGCAATCTCTTGCCAATCCAATCCGGCAAACATTTAACAAACGGAAACAGCTGTCTCGTTCCCATTCTCGTTCTCGTTCTTATTCTCGGCCCATGGGCCCTGGCAGGAGGCATCTGCATATATGCCAAAAGGAAGCTGCTACCAAACACTCCGCGCCGTCGCAATGCAGCTGGTCAGAGGAACAGGGACCTGCTGGAGACTAAAGTAGAGCCTGGCCACATGCGACCGACTCTAGCCTAGGCCGCCACAAATAGTGGCAACTGCCTGCATAAAACTTGGCTAACGACTTTTTTCCGTTGGCGCTCTTGACTTTTGCATTGAAAATCGTGCAATTCACCTGCTGCTGCTGCTGCCGCTGCTGCAGTAACTGCAACAACAATGACGCTGAATGCATCTGCATCTCGGCGGCAGCAGCAGCAGCAGCAACAACATCATCGTCTGGTTGCATGTTAATGTTACAGCTGCACTTGCACTTGCAGCTCGTCGTCGTCGTCGTCATGAATGAGTCCCGACTTGGGCTCAAAACCCGGCTCTTTGGCTCTTTCCTAGTTGCGACCCTTCCTTTCCTTCACTTCGTCCCCCTGCAACTTCCACATGCAATTATTTTTCTAGGCTGCAAATTGCACGCTCCCTCTCTGTATCTTTGTATCTCAGTATCTTTGTATCTACGTATCTTGCGCTCGCCGTGCTTCTAACCATCTCTATCTTTCTGTCTACTGCTGCTGCAGTTGCTTCTTGGGTCTTGGCTGCCTTTTTGTTGATTTTACAAGGTGTGGAATGACTTTGGTAGCGCCTCATCGTCAACCTTACTTACAATTGGAGTTGCCACTATAAATCTGCAACGTTTTAGTTTTTTTTTTTAAGTCTTAAAAATGTATTTCGTTTGCTTAAGTATTCAACAATATATTTTAAGAAATCCCAAACTACCTAATAAGTAAGCAAGTAATATTTATTTTTTTAAAACCACAAAAAAAAATATATTGAATTAGTCAATCTTTTAAAATAAAATTGGTCCCATATCGTAAAAGTTTGATGAATATACTTGTGACGAACATCTCAGCTAAAAAGCGATTGTTTATATTATATTCATCTGTAATGGAAAAAGTGAGAAGTAGTTTTTAGACGATTTTTATAAAACTGAGCATTATTTTAACTAATTTTGTAAAAATTACTGTATTAAAAAACCACATTCCTGACACTTTTGGTTTAAAAATTTTTTTGACTCACTTTTTTTTAAAACTAGTTTCAAACCTTAATCTTAACTGATATACATTTTAGTTTAAATATCTTAATTTTAAATGTACATTTTTTTATATTATATTATAAAAGCAAAATTAAAAATCAAAAATAAGACCAAAAAACTCAATCTCTATAGTGAAATTCTTTTGATCTTTATCCGCATATAAAATAAGTAAAATATTGCTAAATTAACGTTTTAAAACAAGGTTTTCTCCTACCGAGTGGCCTTCATCCTGAGTTCTATTTTTCCGACCACCATTGTAAGCATTTTCCTGTGGCTTTGGCTTTGGCATTGGCTTCGCTTTTGGCCACGGCTCGGTTTAAGCCTGGTCCGAGACTTGGCCGCACGTTTATGGTCGCGTTTTAATGTAATTGTTGTTGTATTACAGCAAATTTGTAGCCATTGGATTGTTGTTAATGCGCCCGTTGCTGTTGGTGTTGTAATTTGCCATTCATGTTGTCGGCCAAAGTGGCGATTTGTTGATTGTCGTTAGAAATTCAAGCGGGCCAACACCTTCGGCTGATTTGCCCGTCGTTTTGTCGTGTGCCACCGTTTGTTGGCCTAATCGCTTGCGCCACTTTTTCCCCCGATTAGCCGCATCAAATGATTGAAATTAGGCGAGTTCGGAGTTTTGAGATAATCTGCTGCACAGAAAGCAGAAACCAGTAGCCACCAGAATAGCCAGGTGCCAATTTGCAAACGCACTATTATCAAACTTTGCCCACAATGGCCGTTAATTTAGGGTTTAATACCGCTGAAAGGCTTCCTCGCCCAGCGCGAATTTATTATGACATTGATGGAAGGGATGTACAGCAGGGCACTCCAGTGGCCCAATGAGTGATTGACTCGAATGAGTGACTGACTGAATGACTGACTAACTGAGTGAGTGACGAGTAACTCAGAGGGCCAACGAGCCAAAGCAGCGCGGCCAAGCCGTGTTATTAGTTAAATGGCGCATAATGGATGAATAACTTGACAAAACAGCAAACTAAACTAAAAACGGTAACAACATAAGCCAGATACCCTTTTGTATAATCCTACATAAATATATAAATTACAAGCAAACCTACAAAAAATATAAAAATGCAGATATACAAATTTCTCTAAAATTTCTTTTGTGTAATGTAAGGACTTATAAACCCATAGCCAAAACTCTATAACCCTCTTCAAGGGTATAAAGACAATAAACAAAAACAAAGTCAAAGACAATGAGTGTGCTTTTGTGTGTGTTTGATAGTCCGGCGTCGACGACGACGAGTGCAACCGGACCACACCTTAATAATTACTTAAAAGGAAAATAATTTACGAAATTGCATTCATAGTTCAACATTGCAGCGTTTTGCAACAAAAGCCAGCTATAACAAACAATGAATGCCATCTACAAAAAAACGGAAAACAAAAACTCCCGCACAAAAAAAAAATATTGTGCGAAAAACGAGGAAAAACATTGAAAAAGCAGCGCGTGGTCATATTGGGTTTCCTATGGTGGCAAACATTTGTACAATCATAATTCCCCAGACTTCTGACCCTTGACCCCCACCGTCCGCACCATGTTATTGTGGAATTTTTCGCGGACTAAGCCAAAGATAAACCCCGCGCGAGGCATCTCAATTTAACCTAATTGCTGTCCCTTATCCCTGGGACCCTTAACATGGCATTTCAATTGTCCGCCGCACAGAAAATTCCACTGTCATACGTGGCGTATGAGTAATGGCTGAAAATATTTGTCACGCTGCGGTCAAGCAAATAGAAAAACAACCTGTTCGGCCAAACACACACACTCCAAATTTGACACATTTGCTCGCCGCAGGCCCGAAAAGCCTCAAAAACTACCTGAAAATGCATTCGCGCATGGAAAATGTGCTAAGCAAACGCAAATGAATTTTGCAAATTCGAAATTCAAACGTGAAGCGACAACAACGCAGAATGCATAAATTGAAAACTCATGTGGAAACGGCTCAAAGAAAAGCGGGTAGAACAAAAAATGATCGAAAGAATTCTCTTTTGGAGAACTGTCATCAGGAATTTGCTTTTTGTATGCAAAACAAGTTCTGACTTTTAGATTCGCTCGGAACCTTGGTATATTCAGAATATGCGGCTGAAAATTGTTTGAAATTTTTACGGCGCAGTTAGTTTTTAGTATGTAAATAAAATAAATAAAAAATAATCTAGTGAAAACTAAAATATTCGGATTTAATTAACATACTTCTTTGTAATGTATGCTTTTAACGCGTTTTGAATATGTGGAGGATCTGTAGTGAAAATCCAGTTTACCTTCAATTAAGAACTATTTTTAAAATCCGCAAACAAATATAATTAAAGGCCTTAAATAATTAATAAAAAACATCATGAATATTTAAAAATGACAAATTAAATTATTTGATCCCGATTTGTACCCCTAATTCTTTGGATAAATCCCAAACCATACAATTTTGCCTAATGGTGCTGAATAAAATGTCAGTCAGTCAAAGAGAGGCTTCAAAATCCAACACCTTTCCGCATTTCCCGGCAAAAGATTTTCCTGGCCAGACGCAAACAGTTTGCTCAGACGGATCAGACGGACGGACCAACCCGAACAGACACAGTGTAACCTTCGACCCGGCTGGCAACAAGAAGCCGCTGGACAGCCCGGTGAGAAATATACAAAAGTAAATATGGGAAATTGTATCCATTTTTTTCTGTATTCCTTTCATTGTTTGCCAACGTCTGGCAGGTCGGTCACTCAATACCAATTGAAAACGGCTGAAAAAAGAAACGAAAATAAATTCTCAATCTCATTTATATTGATTTTATTTATTTCCTGGCCATAAATTTGGAGAAAAAAATCCCAGTCAATTCGAGAACTCAAGAATATGTTAATTTGCCATTTATGGTAAAAATGGGAAATATGAATATTGCATAACTAAAGAAATTTAGCTGCCTTACAAGACACCAAACTGTTTAAAATAGTAAGGAAAAGTTGAATTAAAAATCACCATAACTACAGAAATGCAAAATAGCAATAGGTGCAGCCAAAAAAAAACATAATAAGATTAGAAACAGAAGAAAATGTGTAAAAATCTAAATGACAAAACAAAAAATTATATAAAAGGCGGCGACAAAGAGATCTTGAAATGCGGGAGTGGCAAAAAGCAGAAAGCAAAAAGCACGACAGCACTCACGTGTATCTGTATCTAAGCGCCAAGGGAGGCAGAGATCAGATACGATCCATTGTTGCCACCGCTCACACACTCGAAAACCATGAACTGGAAAACCTTGAAAAGCTCAACTGCAATTTATTTTCAATGCAATGGGGTTTTTTTGTTGCGTTTTTTTCCTCATGTTTACCATCTGATTTTCTTGCTGCGCTCGATTTGTTTCTTTATGATTTCCTAATGAATTCGATTTGCGTGGAAAACCTGACAAACCTAGGCCCTAATGGCCCCAGTGAATTTCATTAGCCATCCAATCAACGCAATCTTCTCTGCAGTTCTTTTTGGTCTGCGCGTGTGTTCTTTGGGCTTTTTCTTTTCTTTTCTTGCCTGTTTTTTATTATTTTTCATTTCGCATTTTCCTGCTTATGTTCCTCTGCCACTGTGCACTCGCTTGTAATTGTGTTAGAGCCGAGGCCTATGCCACTGCCACGCATGCCACATGCCGCAACTGCATTATTATTATAATTTCCAGCTCATTCCTCATTTTTTTTCTGGTTCTTTGACACAGGCCCGGGGTTGTGTTATTGTTTTATAGAGAATTCGATTTGGTTAAGTGCGCTTCCAGGTTCATATAATTACCTCGGCAGCCCCCTGCTTATTTCTATTCCTATTTTGTTACTTTTAAACTAAATTACTATTAGCCTAGTAGGCTGGTTTGCGGCTTTGACAATTCGTAGCAAGTAGCAAGTGGGTGCATTGTGCTGAAAGCTTTTATTAATTAGTCCTAATTTGACTATGCCTTTGACTATGCCAGCGGAATATTTTTTCAGCTAACAACCAATGCTGGCAATCAATTAGACAACGCAACTGGCAGCCAGTCAAGGCTAAGAGCTCGGCTCAGACTCAGGCTCAGGCTGACTACCAAAATGTCAGGCCCGGTGGACAAGCCCCAAACAACAACAACCATGTGGGTGTTGCTTTGGCGGCACCAAATTTGGCTAAACTAAATTTACAAAACAAATTGCATTCATAAATAAAACCAAAGTCAAAATCAACAAACCAAATTTGAATAAACTAAACAAATTAGGCATTGTAACACCGAAGTTGCAGGTACTTTACGAAATAAAAATAGTCAATATTATAGAGATAATAGTTTTAGAGGTCGAATGTTTTTGAATACATTTTTAAGGATCATATTTCGCCCAGTTATTTCAGTTACTTATCTTCATGTGCAATTTTCCCCATAAGTTTAGAATTTTTTTTTAAATCCAGATCAAAAACAAAGCCAATAACGAAATTCGTCGACAAAGCTCTCCTTAGTTTTTCCCCCAGTAGAATGCACATTTTTGTCTAAGCCGTTTGTTCGGTTTCTCTGGCAAAGTGCAACACAATTAACACCCCGCCGAAATGCATACACAAAAAATGAGAAAAACAACACCGATTTTTTAACAGTAAATTTTGTTTGTTTAGCGATTCAGTCTGGCATAGAGAGAACCTACTGTTGTTGGACGAAACATATTCGATAGTGCAGCGTTAATGAAAATAAGCAACAAAGCCAAACGGTTGCACTCACACAGCCAAAGCCAGAAACTTAGAACCAAAACCACATGCAAAATAGATAGAAAAAATAACAAAAACACAAAGTAAAAAATTCAAACAAGTTTTTTTGTGCGCAAAAAAAAAAAAGAATTGGAGAATTTTTCAGCATATACGAAAATGCGCAAAATACACTAAATAAGTGGAAACGTCAATAAGCAGCGAAGGAGAATACATGAGCGCACCAAACGAAACCAAATTCACATGGCAAAGTCGACGGAGATAGATGGATATAAGTAGGGGCTAGAGAAAATAGAAGGCAGAGCTTAGTGAAAAGCTGACGAAAGAGGCGCATGTGGTGTAATCAAATATGCGAAAAAATATGTATAGGAAAATGATGTAGATGCAAATGATATGGACTCGAGGGGGGAAAAATGGGGCGAAAAGGGGGAAATACGGCGAAAAGGGAGCAGGCGAGGGAAAAAACGATTCTATCTGTGGAAAGTGCAAAGAAAACGAGCAAAAATTAATTTTTGTAATGCAATCAGCAGGTTTAATTATGCATAATTGGGAGAACGGGAAGAGGCGGCCGAAGAAACCATAAAATTTTAACAACCAAAGTTTGCTCGGGTGGGCGAAGATGAGATCGGGATCTTATGAGTCATAAAAAAAAAAATTAAGACTTTTCCAACACTGAATTTATAAACGAAAAAATTAAAACCATATAAAAACTTGGGGAGTAATCAGTTCAACTATTGAAGGATTAGCAAACCATCAAATTTAAACTTTATGCTAATGTGACTAATATAAATAAACATTTTAAAAATCTTCTAGTTCGTTAAATATTTGTATTGTTGTTTTCCTGTGCAGCATTATGCTTTCCTAAAAATACTAATACTACTTTTATTACCCCATATTTCGATATTGACAGGTTTTTATGTGAAAGTATCAGGAAGCATGCTCGTGCTTTTATTAGGTGTTTTTATTACCGTTCCGAAACTTGGGCTCTAAATGATCTGAATCCATTCTGTTTTGTTTTCGGTCTGGCGTGAAATCTCAAGATCTCTCTCAACTAGAAATCATGCCATTTTTATGACAAACAAATTGCATTTCGATTCGAGAACTAGCAGCTCAACACACCCAATTGACTTTTGAGGCACAACCATGTCGAAGTACATACATATATGCCCAAGTTAATACAAATCTTGCCAGTTCCAACTGTAATTCCATATTTCACACGCCGCTCTTTGCGGCCACATTCGTTAATACTATACGCCTTGATATGCAATTTTTATGCCATTTTTTATTGCTTGGCTAAGTTCAAGATCAGTGGAATGTCGAATAAAAAATGGCTTTGGGTACCAGCTAGATTTATTAGATTTTGTAATTATTGTGTCAATTTAATCTCAATAAAATGTCGCATAAATATATACTCATTAGTAGTGAGTCATTATAAATTTTTATATATTATATAAAACTATTTACAAAAATTAAAAAAGAAAACCCATGCAAAACCGCGTGCTATTAAGTAGTTAAAAAATGGCTCACTTCCTTAAACACAATTACGATAGCGCAAGGCTTTGACTCATCATAAACCGAATGAATGAGTTTTAAAACAAGCATTTAAGCGTAGTTTTCCGCAAATCAATTAGACATAAATTAATTGCCATTAATTAATAAGCAGCACTGTTTTTTCTATGGCCAAACTCAGCGACGGCGACTCAAGGGATTGCAATTTGAATAAAAGTAGTCGCGGAGCGGCAAATTCATTTGTAATTGCCAATTGTGAGTCTCTGGAAAACCGAAAAGTAAATAAATTAAATATTTAGCTAGAAATTTATAAGGCGAATGCGACACGTTGCCAAGCCCCGATCCACACCCACAATTCCCTCGATTCCCCCCTGGAGAACCCCGATCTGGTGCGGTCTACGTATGCGGAATTAAGCGCTCAAATTGTAACCAAATATGGCGCAGCAAGTTCAATTCTAATTTATTTCGGCGAACACAGAACGCGGCCTGTATTTTTTCTTGCTCGCTTTTTGCGTTCTGGATCAATTGATTCAAGGTTTTCTATTGCTGCTTTTGATTTAGCTCTCTCTTTTTCCCTATTTTTTTTACATATATATATAGCTGATCGCATATGTAAACTGTGCACATATGTAATGGCAAATCGTGCGCTTTCATTGGAAGTGACAACAAATGCATTCTTAAGTGATTGAAATTTAACACGACACACAACAAACGAAAATTGAAAACGAATGAGGGGACACATAAAGTTGACTTTGATTGAACATTAAAAAAAACTATTCAAACATATCTGGAGGTTGATAGATTGCCAGACATTAGGGGTGCTGAAAAATGCTTAAAATTATGTTACTTTAAAGCAGGTCAATAAAAAAAATATAAATAAAATTTTTAATAATTTCCTAAACCTCTTAAGTTACTACAAAAAATCCTGCTGTCGATTAAGTCTCTCTTCAATAACTTTCATGAAGTTTCTTTAAATGCGATTTATTCGTGCTGCCTAAAAATGGAGTCATCAAACGGCCATTCGGCGAATCTCTATTTTTTTCACCCAACCCACCGTTTTCCCCGAAGGCTTTTGGCTGCAGTGCCCGCCACAAATCATTGACAATCACAGGCAGCCAGCGGCTTTTGGCCATGGCCAACGAGCGCGAAATAAACGGCATATTCGCGCAAAAAATGCGCAATCCACACACGGGTCCCGGTCCTTGTGTCCTGCATCCAGTATCCTGCATCCTTTGCATCCTTTGGCCCACACTCCATGCGAGGTGTTGCTGTTGAGGCCGCGGAAAAAAGGAAACCAAACAAAAAATAGGAAAAGAATTGACAGAAGCCCCGTTTGACTATGGAATTTTCGGTTCTTTGTTTCGCCTTTTTTGCTGCGGACGGCGGGCAATGAAATCAAGTGGATGAGTTGGGTGGCAGTTGTGTTTGCTCTGGGGTGCAACTGGTCTGGTGCAACACCCATGAATATGCCGGAGCACAGGCCTAAAAGGATTAAGGCGATCTGTGTGCAATCCGCGCAATTATCCTTTCAGCTCCCCAACCGACTCCGCAATTAGTTGCATCACTCAACACTTCGCTCGGTGATTTTTTTTCTCGTTTTTTGGCTTTTCTCCTCCTTTTTTTCGGGTTGACTTTTAGCTACATATGGTGAAGTGGCAAGGAGCATCCTGCCACGTCCTGCCACTTCACATTCTCGTTATCGTTTTCGCTGTTTTTGTGTGTGCCCGCTTTGTTCCACGCTGCGTATACGTAACGCCAACATTTCGCTTTCGCATTCATGTGTTTTGGGGGCGAAAAAATCTGCAGCACTGCAGTTTTTCGGTGGCCATTCCTGAAGTGGAGGACACTTAAGTGGCCCCCAAATTGGTTTCACACTTGCCCATCAAGTGGAGAGCATCCCCATGGCCGCTTTGCCATTTTGATGCCGCCCCGGCTGCTGCGGAAATTGTCTATTTAGAGCTTCGGCTTCGGTTGGCACCACCAGCTACTCGACTTCAACTTGGCTGTCAAAAACAAAGTTCCTGTTAACAACTGACTAACTGACTGGCGGCTGGTTAAGTTGAGTTGAGTTGAGTCTGTGCTTGCGACCAAGATGGGAGCTACTGCTGCTGCTGCTCATTCATGGCCACTGGTGTTGGCAACACAACTGTTGAGTGCCACAACACCTTGCGGTGCACTGAGAGATATTAAACTATTTTGGAGCATATTTTAGTAAATAACTTCGTTTATATTTTACATTTAGTTAAATATGAACAAAAATCATTTTTTAAAAGCTTTAACATTTTATTATTGTTATCTTTATGTTATTTCCCAACTTGTTTACTCGAAATTCCTTTATCAAAAATCATTTATTTATTGTAGATGTGTGCCAAAAGCTAGTAAAATATACATTTCTAAATTTTAAAAAATAGTTCAATTTTAAATAGCTTTAAAATATTATTTATTTCTTAATTTATTTCATTCCTAACTTGTTTTCTTCAAGTGAACAAATTTGAGGACTTTCTCCTTCTTTCCCTTTAGACTCCATAGTTTGGCTGCCACTTGTTGGCATTTGTTGTTGCTGAAGAGCATTTAAATTGAAATGCCAATGCCGCTGTTTTTGTTGTTGTTGTTGTTCCTGGTGCTGCTGTGTGTTCTATGTCATCATTTGCTCTTTTTCATGGCTGTCTGAAAGTCTGACTGTCTGGATGTCTGAATGTCTGGATGTCCGCCAGGCAACTAAGCCGAAAACCCATTCATTGCAAATTCAACTAAATCCATGAATAAAATGTGCCACCCACTCTCTCTGGGCCACGTTTTATTGCACATCGTTGTGTAGTTAACAATTGTGGCTCCTCGTTTCGCCTCGCTTTGCCTCGCCTCGTCTCTCTCTTTCTGGCGCATCCATTTGCCGGCTCGCTCTAACCAAATTGAATTTCCGAATTCAATGAATGAATGAGCGCCTGAATTGGTTTAGTTTTAGTTGTTTAGCCGGTTTGTTTTCCGTTTCTGTGTGTGTGTGTGTTGCATACTTTTTGGCTGCCGCCTGTTGCACGCCAGCCTGCTCCACTTACTCTTTACCAGTATACAGAAATATATATCCGCAGCATATCCTTATATATATCCGCTCGCATTTGTTTGCTTGCGCTCCATTTGTATTATGCCATCAGTTTAATGGTTTCAGCTTGGTCCACAACCATCGCCTGTTGCTGCTGTGCTGCAATGTTGCTGCTGTGCATGCAGCAATTGCAGCGCTTCTATTCTTTTTGCCATAGTTGCTGCCGTTTTGGCTGATGTTGCTGCTGCTGCTGTTGCTTCTGCCACCGGCAGCTGCAATTTTAATGTCCTCTATCCGCGCCCTTGCCATTCTCATATTACTTGCTGCCTTTTTTATTTCGGTTTCCCTCTTTTTTTTATTTTTATATTTGTATAGTTATTTTTTGCTGCGGCTCTCGGCAATTGTCTATGTTATTGTTGTTGCTGTTGCTGTGCTGCAGTTACTTGTGCGGAAATTGCATTTCTCGGCACTTTACATTTCAATAAATTTTGCCCAATGCCTCTGCCTTCGGGTTTTTATGTCGCTATTCGGCCAGAACTTTATTTATATTAAAAACTTTTTGCCATGCCTTCTCTTTTTTCGCTTAGAATATTTATTTCACTGGATTCTGGCTGGGTTTTTATGGGGTAGTAAAATTTTCGGACAGATCAGACTATTGAATTTGGTAATAAAATAAGTGAGAGTCAAGGGCTTAAAATATGGTTAAAGCTCTAGGTAGTTTACAGTAAGATTTATTACAATACAAAATATTAGAATTCTGAGGTAACTTACTAATAAAAGCCACAACGGAAAAATTAAATGCATAAACAAATATTTTATTACAGTTTCTAGAAGAAATTCAATTTGTTTGTGTTCAAGAAAAGGTTAGTTTTTGATCTAATCAATGCAATAAATATCGTTTCAATAAGTTTGCTTAGTGCCTTTTATTTTTAAAGAACGGATAATGTTCATAAATCATTTATAATTATTTTTTAATTTAATTATAAAAGACAATTTCCTGAGCCCTGAATCGGCAAACATCAAACGAAGCCGCCACAATTGATTGATACACTAATCAATAATTCTTTGTATGTGGAAACCCCAAGAACTCCCCACACTTTCACTTAATAACATGTAGGTTTCCGTCGACTAAAACGCTTGGCAATGAGAACGGCAACCAAACCGAAGAATTATACCCTCCATTTTTCAGCCGTGGCTCTTCAAAAATAACCCTTCAATCGGCAATTCGACACCTGCAATTAGCAATTTGCATTGTTGCAGCACTTAGCACATCAATTATGGCAACTTTTCTTTTCGGCCAGCCCAATTTCCTTTTCGGGCCTTCTCCGCCAATTGCAGACGAAAGGCAGCAACTGTAGTTGCAGCCTAAACAAACATGCAATCAAATGCAATCGAAACGAACAAAATTTCGTGCTTTCCGAGTTTTTAGGTTTTTTTAGTGTTTGGCTGTTGGCCGAAAAATGTTGTGGCCAATCAAATTGCATGCAGGCCGAAAAGTGCATACGAAAGCGCATTAGAGCGGGACAACGCTAGCACGAACATGTGGGGGCGGTGGGGGTTAAGGGGGCTTTGTAGGGGTTAAGGGGTGGGGATGCACCCACGCCGAAAAAGCCATACAACAACAAGATGAGCCGAATCGAGACGAGCCAAGCCGAATGAGGCAATCGAATTTATTTCGCTTCTGCCTCTAATTTTCGCCCATTTTGGCCCACGACGAAGCTGAAAAACCGACGACAGCGGCTAAAATTCTATGCCAAAGTGACACACAAAAAGCCTAAAGTACACACAGATACACACACGCACACCACACACTCACCAAGTCATGTGCATGTGTATTGATGTTGTCAGTATGTAAATTGCCATATGCGACAAGTTTGCCGAGTTTCTTTTCATTTTTTGGGGTAGGTTGCGTTTTTAGTTTGTGCAAGGGTTGCTAATGGTTCAAATGGATGGGGCTTAAATGGGGGGAGGGGCAAGGGGTTGAGAGGGGTGGAGGTCCTGTCAACGCTGCCTGCTTAGAATTGTCCTACTCATCTGCATCCGTGTATTAGTGAATGCTTCTGTGTGTGCTGCGTATGTCCTTGCATTTAGTGCAATTCATTTACATTTCAGCGCTGCCACTGCCCCTTTCTTAGCCCCTCTTTTTAGCCATACAAGTTGGCCACGATTTTCGGCCCCAGGCACGCAGGAGTCGCATGTCCTTTCGAACTGAGAGCCTCAAAAAAAGGGAACCTAAAAAGGTGCACATGAAAAAAACACTCGATGAAAGATCGAATGACTTTTTTACTTAAATAAAAAAGGAATTAATACTTATTTCACATTTAAGAATTTTTACAAAAATAAATTGATATTAGCCATTCAAAAAAATATCTACAAAATAAACCAAAATTTTTAAACAAGAGTTTTTAATGTTAATAAATTAATTGCCATCTCTAATTAATATTAATTATTTCCAGGATTTATTATTCCAATCTTAAATAACCACATTTTACTTCCCAGTGTCAGGCTCGCTTTTCCCTCCTGCATTTTTCCACGCATTGCTGCTGCCACTTTTTTGTGATTTAGCCAAACTCATTTCTTAGCCGCACTTTTGGCTTTTCCCTTTGTCCTTGCCGCTCCGCTTCAACCAATTTGTTGTTGCGGCAGGACATGTGACGCCGGCCGGCTGCCAAGCTGGCTTTTCTTTTCCTCCCCCGCCTTTTGGTTGCGGAAAACCAGTTGGTCCCACCCCCGAGCATACATGGATGGGAGTACGTTGACATTAGACATTACTCAAAATGTTATGCAAAATACGATGGCGTGTCGCGGTGGGCAAACGACGAGGACAACAAAAATAACCACAATATGTTGAATTTCTAATTAAAGAATTTTTAGTGGACTTCTCGTTATAAGCCCGTTTTTTGGGTGTGTGTGTGTGAGAAAAGCAGGGCGGGAAAATAAAAGTCACAGTTTTAGGGCTTTTAAGGCAATGAAATTGTGTTTTATTCCCATTGTGTATTGCATATTATTTTCGTTAAAATGTAATATCAGCAGAAAATGTATATTAATATAAAGATTAAAATAATAGTTCTGTATCAATTCTATTAAGCTTACATTTACATTTAAGTGCTTTTAGGTTCAAAAGTCAATACAAAAAGGATATAAGAGGTCGGAATTCTTCTGGTTTTAAATTCCTTCAAATATTCCAAGAATCTATATTATATAGGCCAATCAAGTTTTAGCCACGTGCGGTTAGAATCTAATTATCTGTGAACGGGGCCATGTGCCCAACACCTTTGTGCGGTTCAACTAATGCAGTATTTATGGGGCGAAAATTACACTGCGTATACGTAATATTACGTATGCTTCTCCAAGGCTGGCGGTAACTTTTGACATTTGATTACGGCACGCATTACGCCAAAAAGCTGAAAACTGAAAACAGAGAACCGAAACTGAAACGAGGCGAACTGCAGGAAAATGTCAAATTGCCGTTGTTTCTGTCTTGAGTGTCATGTTCTTGGCAGGGGTAATGCAGCACATGGGAATGCAAAAAATATTACATATACAAAATCAGTATTTATATTTCTATATATACATCTTTTAATGCAAATGACAACTGCAACAATGAGACAATACATAATGTATCGTCATTACAGTAATTTGCTTATGTAAACGACTTGACATACCCCCCTTTGGCAGCCCGAAAATAAAATTAAAGGATGAGAATTGAATAAAACTCAATGAGCCTGCCAGTCGAGGCTGAAAAAACAACAATTTTTTAATGACTTCTGGCCGAACATACCTACGGATGCCTGTACATAAGTGCCATGTGTACATAAGGGCTTATCTACTTGCAGGCCTCTCCGCACACACACACACCTATACGTGTACATGGGCCATATATAATGTGGTACATTAATCGATAATTGCATTTTTTCGTTTCCTTTTTTTTTGTTTGTTGTAGTTGTTGCTGTTGCCTTTTTCCCCATTTCTTTTGCCACTTTTCATGCGTTGTCTCTCTCATGGCGCATGCCATTTGCATTTCGTTAAGCGTATGTGTGTGTAAATGAGTTTCCGTGTTTAATTGCTTCAATTTTTTCGGTTAGTGTGGGTTTAAGGTACGAAACGATCCAGCAACAACAGCAGCAGCGAAAAAAATCCCCCACAAAATGCAAATAAATCATACGCCCCGCTGCGGCGGGTCACAATTAGTTTAGTCATTTGGCTTTAATAGCTAACTTTGATTAAACGCACTTTCGTTTTTGTTTGTCAGTCGGCTGTTGTAGGTTTTAGGGCACCGCACCGCAGCGACGACCCCAGAGCAAACAAACGGACAGACAGGACGACAGGCCAACTGACAGGATGGGCAGAGACGGAAGGCGAACTAAAAACTCCAAGCCCGATTCCAGTCCCAATCCCGATCCCTATAGTTCGCCAGCCCACCTGACGTGTCACGTTGCGTTGCCTTGAATGGCAAGCTCTCCCGCACACACACACTATGCAAACACCTATTCAAACATATACCAGCACACCCAGTCATAGGTCAGACTACCCAACCATCGACATACAACAATTTTTCATATATTTTCCAAGTACAGGAATCGCTGGATTAGAAATTAAACGATTGAAATCCAAATGCAGGCTGTAGTTTTGAATAACAATTCTTATTAAAATAATGCTGTAGAGTTTTTTAATCAATAATAAAGGCGTCAGAAAGTATGCAACAATATATTTTTAATCAACAAGACTGATCTTTTTACAGTATCTGCTTGAGTTTTAGGAAAATATTTTAAAAAATATGTATAATTATATTAAAATATATTTTTGGATGTCAGTATACTTTTGGACATATTTTTAAGTGATTTGAACTAGGTAATTATATTTACTTAGGAGATGGTTTAAAATAACAAACAGTGAGGTAAAAACATATAAGACACCTTTCGTCGAGGTGCCACTGTAAGTCGGCGGCTAGCGAAAAATTCTATTTAGCATACATTCAGGCGCTGCTTGCTTGGCATAATGTGAACGCGGGCAGACAGCAATGATGGCACTGGCACCACCAGAACAGAACCAGAAGCAAAATTATACCGTACCCAGAAACTGAAGCCCAAACCCAAAACAGCATTGAAATCCCGCCTTGCGGCCGTCGACGTCGTCATCTTCATACGCAATGTGTGTCGCCCCGACCACATGCACAAAACAAACGCACACTCATGCAGCTAGAGACAAAACACGGCAGACACTGGCTGTGTGCGTGAGTGCATTGCGTGCGTGCATTCTGCCTGTGTTGTATGTGTGTATATGTGTGCATCTGGCAGACCCAGAAGAAGCAGAAGAAGAAGCACCAGTAGGGGAACCCCTGGCATTTCGCCTGTGCGTAGGGCTTCCTTCGCTGAAAACGCACGCACCCTTCGTCCGCAGATGGCCGAATGCAATTTGTGGCTCGGTTTGTAATGAATAGGAATTAAAAGTTGAATGAGAAAGGAGTGGATAAGCCACAACTAATTGATACAATTCGATAGATCGGTGGGACGTGGCTTAATGCCGAAGGAGGTCTTGAAATTGGCTGGTATGAAGGCTTTCAATAAACCCAAAATTAATAACAATTGTATTCTTAACTTATGTTGTTGTACAATTTAAATAAATGTTTTTAAATTGTAATGCTTGCTAGTTATTATAAATTTTTTTAAGGTGTCAAAAAGTATGCAATGAAAAGAGAGTCACTCCAAGATGAGTGAATGAATAAAAGCGTTGCATACTTTTAAACACCTTCATAAAAAACCCGTTCAATTTCTAAGCCTTTTTAAAACATTTAAAAGAAAATCCAAATCCATTTTATAATAAAAGTTATGCAAATTTGATTAAATTAATCGTAATAATAGTATAATAAATCTTTTAGCCCATATTCATTTTCTGGTAGAGCATTCACGTATCGTGCCGATCCCTTTATCGTGCACACTGAATTTTTTAACGACAAAATGCAGGCGTGTGTCTGTGGACTGGTTGCATTTTAAAGTTTGAGTTTTGTACGTCCCGTGCGTGCATTCACCTCGTTTTTTCGCCTTTTTTTCGGTGCGTGTGGCAGGTGGAAAGTCGGGGGAAAGGCGTGCCGGGAAAGCGGTGGGGCAGCGTTGACGTCGCAACCCCCGAAGCGCTAAAACAACGACAACAGCAACAACGATGACGATGGCGACGACGACGACGACCCTGTTTATTTGAGCGCTTAAAAAACTGCAGTTGCCGTTGCAGCTGGGAAAGCAATGCAATTTTTACACTGCGAAAAGTTTGAACATGCCGCTCCACTTTTGCGCCGGAATGAGCAGCAGCAGCAGTTGCAGCTGCAGTGCGTCGCTGGTTTGGGTTTGGGTTAGGGGTTCCCCAATCCTCATGCTTCTGCTGCTCCACTTCAGCCCCAAGTTGCCATTCCCCAAACGCACGCACCGAACACACGCACTTGTGCGCAATCAGGACGACGGGGACAGCCACAAGGACATGGGGGTGCTAGAATTTCTGAACACTCCTGCTTTCTAACTTCCGGTTGGAAATATAAGCCCAGCTTTTTTTTTTTTTTTTTTTGGGCAGTAAAAATGCTACAAAATGCCGGGATTCCCCGCCCTCTGTCTGCCACACATATATAAACATTATATTTTGGTTTCCCAGGTATATGTGTATTTTTTCCTTCATTTTCTTCGGCCGGCCCTCCTTTAATTCGCATTTCGTGTGAGTTGACGCGTAGCCTTTTGCCATATGCGCAAAAGTTTTGCTTTTGAGCCACGCATGCCTGCCCCTTCAAGTGGCGGGGCTAGGCTCCAAGCACATTTGTTCTCCCACTCCGCGGCCAAATGCATTTTGCATTAAATTGCATAACTTTTGTGCGGCAATTAGAGTTCTCGGGCTGGCCAAGACGGTTGGCCAAGGAAATGCAGAAAGTCGCCTCAATGCAAACACACAAATCTATCAATTTTCCACTCGCACACATTTCGTATTCAATAATTACGCATACGCAGCGTGTGCCCCTTTTAAGTATAGTGCACCTCGCACACAATTTGCCATTTCTTTTTCGCTTCGTTTCGATTTTTTTCGCTTTTTTCATACACTTTTCTCCTATACTTAGTGGCATTGCATTTCAATTAAGTAATTTCTGTCTGCTAAAATTCCCAGGAGCTAAACAGAAATAGGGTTTGGGTCGACTGAAGAAGAAAAAAGAGGTTTATTAATTGCCACCACTAGGCAAATTATAGTTTATTAGGCCATGCAACTGGCATAACATTCTTGGACTGCTCAGGAACTTTTTTAAATAATTAATGCGCCAGAGCTTAGCCTTCTGTGCAAAATTACAAATGTGGGGCCACAATTTAAATAAGTTAGGGGATCATTGAAATAAAAATGCAATTATAAAATAAACTACAAATGTTACCATAATTATATTTTTTAATAGTCCATTCTTTTTATAATATTAAGTATATTTCAGAAATATATATAGTACAATATTTTATTAACTTCCTGTATTTTCTTGTTCCTTTTTTTTTTAGGCCTAGAACGCGTTGCTGAAGAATTTATGGGTCGCAGGCAATGGAAACATTATCAAGAGCAACTGACGCGCAGCCACTTGAATATCGAGGAGCAACAGCCCATAGCAATAGCCGGTTCCGAGGACGAGCCACCGCAATACAAGCACAGCAGCACGGAGAGCAGTCAGGGCAACCCCAACCACTGTAAAACCGAGAACCACCGTCTAGAGCAGCACCACAACGGCAGCCTGCAGCTGGAAGAGGATTTTGGTGGGTTACAAATACATAAATGTACCCCCTGGAGATTACTAAATGTTTTTTGATTCCTTTCTGCAGAGAACAACCAAACATCACACGATTCATCACGTACACCAACGCCGGGAGCCACCAGTACACCATCACCACCGCCAGAACCCAACGATTGGAGACCGTCGGCCAAGTGCAATTTCTGTGTTAACGGTCGCCTGCTAACGGTTAACGCCCAGGGCGAATTGGTGGCCGAAACAGCAGCAGCAGCCACTAGTAGTAGCACTAGTAATAACCACATTCATCAGGTTGGTCAACTATCTCTAGCTTCACAACCTTTGGTTTCATTAAAATATATTATATTCTTTGAATAAAAACTCATAATTTACTTTGGAAGAATTGCCATTAATAAGCTAAAATTATATTCAAATATTATAATTTTTGGAAAATTTTAAATGTTTTTAGTTATGCAAATTAAATGCTTGTAATAATAGTATGAATTACAAACGTTTAATTATCTCAGGACTTAAAAACTTTTGGAAATACAAATTTTTTTTTTAAATAGAACAAAAAATAAAATACCTTAAAATGTAATATTTAAAATAAAATCCGTTAAAATCTTACCAATTTTTAGAATTTATATCCTAAGGTTTCCCAAGTTTCCTGATCTTTTATTAAACTTTAACCTTTGTCCCAGCAGCACGACAGTGACAGCAACTCGAGCGCATCACTGCCCCACCAGAGCAGCAATAACAACAACAATAATACCAGTGGCAACAGGACTCGCCACATTGCTGCGGCAACAGCAACACCAGCAGCAACAGCGGCAACATCCGCCAATTCCCTCGAACTGTACAAGCTGCTGACCCAGCGGGCAGCCAAAATGACATCGATGGACTCGATGGCCGCCCAGCTGGCGCAATTCTCACTGCTGGCCGACTTCAATCTGATCAACTCGCTGGCCAGCCAACAGCAGCAGCAGCAACAGCAACAGATCGCTAGTTCGGTAACGCCAACTACCTCAGAAGTATCTGCAGCCGCAATCAGTCCCGCACTCAAAGATACGCCCAGTCCCAGTGCCGATGCACCGCTCGATCTTAGCAGCAAGCCATCGCCGAACTCATCGATTAGCGGCGATGTGAAGTCCGTCAGGTGAGTGCCGAATTGGGGTTACCCCTACCGCTGCCCATTGAGGGGAGTTGCAGCACATAAATACCTATGTATAAGCATGTACTCAATATAAATCTGGCAATCTGCGCAAACGCCAAAAAAAAATTTAAAAAACCCCCAGTACAATACATACGAAAAAAAGAGGAAATGCATGTAAAACCGAAAAGGAGAAAAAAGGTGGAAATTAAGCAATATTTTAGGCGGGAAACGAATGTGCAATGCTCTTTTTAAGTTGCTGATTTATAGGTTTTTTTTAATTTTAATATTTAGTGGACAAAGTTAGGGATGTATTTTGTTAGTTTCAACCAATTTTAAAACATCAAAACTATTTTTGGATTATTATTTTTATTTAAAGGCATTTTATATAAAACCAATTTAATATCTAAAATGAAAATCTAATTTCAATTGGATTCAACTAGATTAACTAAGCTATAAATAATTAATCTAAAATTAAATAAAACTTTTAACCTTAAAATTTATATAATTACATCTAATTAAAATTAATTGCAAATGTTTTTTTGCCGAAAACGCTTTAGTGTTTAGCCACTCAAATCAATCAAAAATATTTGATTACCCCAAAAATATAGTAGGGTATAATGTTCACCGAAAAAAACCGGAAAAAACACCGAATCGTGTGCCAGACAATACATGAGATAATTGCACTTTGGGCCAGCGCCCGCCGCCTCTGACACTGCACTTACTGTAGCATACTTAACGGGGCAGCCCCTCCCACACCCACATCCGCACACACACAGCCGCAAATTCTGATGCTGTGGCAGTTGAAGCTTTATTGTTGTGAGCCTATGTAAAAATTGTGCAATTATACCACTGCCCACGTGTGTGTGAGTGAGTGTGGTTTATGAAACGATGCCGAAAATTACACATACGCCCCGTTGCGGCCACGCTTAATTACCAGCGTTAGGCAGGTGGGCTGCATAAATTTACATGAAATCTCCGAAAAAAAGAAAGATTATATATGTAAGGAGAAAAAGGAAGATTGCCGGATTTATGTATTCCGCTTTGTGTGGCTGCATCTTAACTCCTTCAGCAGCTCCGCAATCTTTTTTCAATTCGCCTTTCGTTGACTCTTTTTTTGTGTTTTTTGCCTGCTATTTTTTTAATTACTCTAAAATGTTCAGCAGCACCTTTTATTATTACTTTGGGCTTAGGTGTAGGTGGAGGTGGAGCTGGAGGTTTGCACTTCAGACGACAGAGCGTGTGCATAATTTCGCAGCACTTGCCAACAATTTTTGTCATTACTTTTTTGGTGGGATTTTTTGTTGTTTGCGGTTCTGGTTATGGTTTGGTTTGGTTCGTTCCCCTCACCCCCCGTTTTCTGCGTATGCTCCTTGGCTGATGCTGCTGCTGATGCACCGGCGACTGTGGCAACGATGGCGGCTGCCACTTGAGCCGCAAAGCACGAGTCCTTGTCTATTGTCTAAAGCATGGCCAAGTGTTTGTTAGCAGCCGCCATCGTCGCCATGCACCATCTCGTACACCTATTTTAATTGTCACACACAAAAAAAAGCCAGAAGGATGTGTCAAAAAAATGTACAAAAAACCATGAATACATAAGGGGGTTAGAGGAAGTGAAAAAAGGAGCGATAGGGGACATGGCAAGTCAGATCTAGCCAAGGAAATGCAAACAAGAAAAAGTAAGAAAATCCAGACGGCACAGACAAGCCAAGCGAAAAGCTCGAGATTTTAAAGACTTCAGCTGGAGAAAATATTTAATTATTAATATTAAATATTTAATTAAAATTTTAAAATAACTATCAGATTTAATCGTATTTCGGTTTACTAACAATAAACTAAAAATTTTCTTCTTATTGTGCTAATAATTTAAAAATATTTGAAAAGGGTGTTTCAAAAATTGACTCAATTTTAGTAAAATTTATATCCTCCTTTTTTTTTAAGGCTTAAGAATTTTTAAACATTTCGTTTATACACTCTTTGCTGTGCTTTCTCGTCATTTGATGAAGGCATTAGACAACGATCGACCAAAGTGTTCATCAATGGGGGCCAACCAGCTGACCGAGACCCATCCTCACACCCAAAACCACCCCTTACCAACCCACTCAGACCATCAAACCACTTGAAGCACAAAAGCCACTGACGCTGCAATTTTTGGAGTTTTTTTTCGTCAAGCGTTTATTATTACAGATTTTTTTCAGGCTGCTGATGCTGAGGATGATGAGACGGCGTCGCTCCTCGAAGCAGCAAAAGCAGCAGCTGAAGCAGCGACGTCGACGTCGCCCAGCGCAGCAGACAAAAATGAGTGCATCATATCGATCGCTTTTTTTTGCAAGCTGCGTTTTACTTTCTCTATGTGTGTGTGTGTGCAGTGAGAAAATACTTAGCCAAGACCATAATTAATCTAATAATCATTATTAAAGTATGTATCTTAGAAATTTTCTTACTAAAGTAAAGAAGTGAACTAATTTTACAATGGCAACTTAAATCATCAAAAACGGTTTCGTTTAATATTATTAAATAAAAGTACATAATTAACCGTATCCTTAAATCATCTTATGTATCTTAGAAATATTCTTACCAAAGTAAAGAAGTGAACTAATTTTACAATGGCAACTTAAATCATCAAAAACGGTTTCGTTTAATATTATTAAATAAAAGTGCATAATTAACCGTATTCTTAAATCATATATTAGACCTAACTATAAAGTTATTATAATTAGAAATTTTCTAAGCCAGGGATGACAATAGTTTTTCTTGACTTTTTCTCTCTGTGCATCAGTGTCAGTGTTTTTTCGTATTTTTGGTCTTTCTTCTTTGCTACTTTTTTCTATGCACTTTCGGCGGGTTACGGATAGGGTGAAGAAGGGGGAGGGGTAGGGGTAGGTGGTAAGCGGGGATTGTCGCTGGGTATATATTCATTATTTTTCGTTTACGAAAAATTCTCCCCACGCACACACACCGACACCGAAAAAAAACCGAGAGAGATTGCGAACGTAATAACTGGCAAAGAGTGACGGCGACGCCGACGTCGACAGCGCAGTCGGCTGCGTTTGGCCCCAAAAAATTCACACAACAACAAAAAGTGCAAAAAATGAGCGAAATATATAAGGTACTACAACAACAACAGAAGCAACAACAAAAGGTTAATGCGTGCACTGGCCATTGCGATTGTTATTGTTGCAGGGCAGCAATTTTTTAACGGTTTCATGGATCCCCCCTCGGTTTCATTATTTTATTTTCCCGGTCCCTTCCCATCACCACTCTCATTTACTTATTTTTCCATATTTTTGTCATTTCAATGAGTGTTGGACGGTGGCTTGAATCGGGATTGCCCGATTTTATACCCATTTATTTGGGTTTTTCTCAGTAAAAAATCAAAAACCGAAAGATCTTTAAAAAAAATAAGAATTATTTCAGAATAAATAATTCTTTAATCTTTAACCACTCTTCCATAGTAGGGAAATGTGGGTCTTAAGATAGGTAGTAAAGAATTCATTTTTACTGAAATTATAAGTTCTAAAATCCAGAATTACGAAGTATTCTATGATCAGCGACTACCAATGTAATTTCTGTTCAGCTGCCAAGTGGTTATTTGTTTTGGTTAAATATAGGGTATAACAAGGTCCTTTAAAGCAATTTTTTTGCCTTTTTTTTTAAGCTTGCCTGATTGCCGTTATATGCGTGAGTGAATGAGCGAGATAGAAACAAAAATAAAGTAAGTGCATACAAAAATGCAGCTGCAGCGGCGTCGACGTCGACAGCAGCGTCGAAAAAAAAATGAGTGCATATCTTCCGAAAAAATGCAACTGCAATGAATGTGTGTGTGAGGTTGGGCTCTTGTATGCGTTGATGTATGCACGAGTTGGTGTGTGTGTGTGTGTGTGTAAGAAGGGGGCGGGAGTAGAGGGAAAGGGTTGAAGGTAGGGGGTGGCGGGTGGATGGTTCGTTGCGCACGCATCAAGTGTAGGCACTCACACACACACACACACATGCACTTAATGCATTTTTAACAAAATTGCATTCGACGTTGTCAACACACACACACACGTTTCGTGCACAAAAAAAATGCCAGCCTGGAACGGGGGACAGTTGACGGCATTGTGCGCCCGTCGGAGCCAGCGGCAGCGGCTTCCTGCCCCTCCCTAGCCCCCGTCCCCTCCCCCTCCCTCTACCTCTCCCCCTTAACCATTAACCCCACATTCCATTCCTCCAGTGAAATGCCAGCCAGGCGGCCCTCCCCTCAGCTACGCCCCTGGCATATTTAGCGGCCACCAAACACGCAACCAAATTGACAGACACACAAAAATTAAGAACTGCAGTGAAATGCCAAAAATCAAAAATGAAAAAAGTGCAAAGTGTAATTGAATAGGGCTATAAAATTGAGAGGAAAGGTATCTCTTTAAAAGAGCGTCTATAGTTCTATAAGTTTATTTATTTAAAGTAGGTTACCCAACCCCTTGGGTAAAACCTAAACGTTTATTATTAAAAAAAGGTATCAATTTATTTGAAGCCAGTTATTATATTATTATAGGAAAAAGTATCCTTAACTTACAGAGTTTAATTCGTTATTTTTTTTTATTTTCTATCTTTAATGAAAAAATTATTCCAGTACATAATTTAATTAAAAAGAACAGCCCTTAACTGTTTGCCACCTTAATTTTACCTGACCATGGGCTTGACCTCTCCGCCTTGGAATCACACCTCAATTAATGTGTTTGCACAATTACCTAGCCAAATATAATTGTTGTTAAAGCTGAAATAAAAAATGTCTCCCTGCCGGAATAAACCGAAAGTTATAGGCAACATTTTCAGGGGCTGTGTGGGTGGTTGGGTGTTTTATGTTAACGTATGTACATGCATTCGTATAACCAAAAGCAAACAAAAGGTGTGGGATGAACCGACAAAAATGCAATATGCGCATAACAACAACAGCTAAAGAAATGCATTTCAGTTGCGTCAAAATTACAACAACAAAAAATGTGCAAAAAAAAATCTGCACACACGCACTCACACAGGCGAACAAAAAAAATCAACCCTTTTGCTGGCGCTGCCACAAATTAAAACAAAATGTCAGAAAAATTGCAACGCCAACGGAAAAAAGAGGAAAAAAGCGGGAAAAAAGGGTTTGAGGTTCGCCTCTTTTTTTTTGTACTTTTTTCGGGTGCAAATGAATGCTCTCCACATGCGTGTGCAGCGGCAAGAACAACAAAGGCGGCAACAAATGCATGCATGTTGTACAACAACTGCAGCTGCAACAGCGGCAGCGACAGCGACGTCGACTGAGGCAGCGACGGCTGTTGCAATGGCAAATTGCAATTGAAGTGCAGCCAAAAGGTAAACGACACCAACGAAAAAATCCAAACGACATTGAAATGACATTTTTCATTTATTTTTCCCGCGCGCCATCCTTTGCGTGGGGGAATCCTGCACCGCCCACCGCCCACAGCCCGCCGCCCATTTCCCAGCCCCATTTTTCGGTTCTGCGCAATTATGCAAATTTTTTTCGCCTCTCCATTTTTTTTTTGGTAAATTATTTTGTATATGCAAAATGAGCAAAAATGCGAAAAACTGTCGCCATTAATGATGATGCTACCGCCCACAGCCCAATCCACTTACGGTCAGCCGGGGCCACGCCTCCACTAGCTGCCCCCTTTTTAACCCGCCCCTCAACCTACTCTCCCCCATCCAAAAAAAACCATCAGCTATCATACAGTTTAACATTCACTGCCACCTGCTGCCGCTTTCGCTTGCCTCTTGTTCTTCTTCTTCCTCTAGCCTGCATTTTTCTTCTTCTTCTTTTTTTTTGTGTGTTGTCTGCACAATTTTCAGACATTTTCCAGACGCGCAAGGACTCCGAAACAAATGGGCGTAGGGCCGGGAGGGGGTGGCGAAAAAAAAGTAAAAAAGTTGCTATGACTTTGCCATCAACTTTTGCCAGGGCCGCCGCCTCCTGTTGTGCCACAGCCCTCAGCGAAGGGCGCTAAAGAAGCTGTGCGTTTTGCCTCCCCCTTTCCACCTGCCACGCCCCCTGCTTCGCCGGTGCAATGTCCCCAGCCGCCCACGAAAAAAAGAAAGGGTCTCGAGCTCGTCTCGTTTCTGGTTGCGCATAAAGAAAAGAAATATTTCGTGCAGCTTCGGCACTCGCAAAAAATTACAGATTGCAAGGGGATTTTAGAAGAGTCAAAATTTACACGTTGAAAATCTATCCACATTTGGGGAAATTAATTGTAGGTGGATAATGAAGGAGATTTTTGTTTTTGTAAAATTTAAGGAAGGAAAAAATTTAATGATATCGGGAAAATATAATTGTTATTGTCCCAAACCCAAAATAATATTAAATCAATTGGATGTTTTAGATTAGATTTTTTTCTTATATGTATTTTTTAAAACGTTTACTAAGCATTGTCTTAAAAACTATCTTGAAAGTCATAGACAATTCATACAATTTTATTTTTGACGTGTCTTTTAAATGGAATGTCACACATTTTCATACAAAAAATGTAAACTTTAAGACCGGTTGGAATATTTGGGAAGAAATGTAATGAATCGCTAAATTTCGATAAAAATAAGTTTCTAATAATCCCTATACTTTATATCATAACTTTTTCTCAGTGCAACCAAGTTCTTGTTGTCGGAAAACAAAAGTTGCCTCTTCCTGATGAGTTAGTGGGAGTAGAAGGAAATGCGCTTGGACTCACGCTCGCGTTGATATTAAGTGAAAAATGTTTATTCTTTTTGCTTTTCTGGAGAATGTCTCTTTTCGGTTTTTGTATTTCTTTCTTTTTTTTTGGGATTCGTCTAATGAACTTCAAAAACATATTTGGCCCCAAACTCCCCGCCGACTCCCCAGCCAGACTCCCCTGACTTGTCATCTTTTGTCTTTTCCCAAAAAAAATGGCCACCGAAATGGGGGAAAAAAATGATAAAAGATTGTATGGCATCCTTGGCTTTGCCTTTGACACCAGTGCAGTGTCGTCTTTTCCTCGTTGCCTGCTGCAGACATTTAAGAAGCACTCATTGTCAGTCCTCCCGAGTGCCCGTGTGTCTGTATTGGTGGGGAGTGTGTGTGTGTGTGAGTGCCGAAAAAAAGGAGTGCTTTCTGCTAAGCCAAAAAGGGAAGTGGCTGTCAAGTTCTTTGATGGTCCTGCCAAAAAATATTACCCTCGAAGCCTGAACCCACTGACGCAAATTGCCGGGAGATAAAAGTTGATTGACTTGCTGACTTTTTAGCGGGTGAGATTCGTTGGGTGGTTTGCTTGTTATGTGTCGAAAGGCCCTTCATCGTATATTTAAGGGAAATCCAAGCAGAAATGCCAGAAAAACCGTATCTTATCGCAACACCTGAGTGGCTGTAAAGCAAAATATGACGTTTATAAAATCCACCGTAAAGCAATCGCCACCATCTATTTACTGTATTGAACGATAAGCAAGTTTAGTTGACAAAACTCACAGTTTTAACAAGAAAATAATCTAGAAATTGAAAACATTTATAACTAAAATTGAAATAACATTAAGATATAGATATATAAATTAATATTTATAATTATACATATAAACTAAGAAGTAAATAATTACCATTTGCCTCCATAAAATTGAAATTACAATTAATACAAATTGGGAAAATGGTTATTTCCAAAAATTAAAAGTTGGCGGAAAATATTTTTTTTGGTTTATAAAATAGCATTGGTTTCTATATTTTGTAAATCAACTACATTTCCTTCCAAACTTTTTTTTACACGAAGATATGCAGTATAAAAATCATCAAAGTCTTATGAATAACTATAAATTTCTCCCCAATCTCTTGCAGAGCCTCTGCCACGCCCACGCCGTCGGGAAGGAGGGCGTACAGCGAGGAGGATCTGAACCGGGCGCTGCAGGACGTGGTGGCCAACAAGCTGGGTCCCCGGAAGGCGGCCAGCCAGCACCATGTGCCGCGCTCGATTCTGGTCAACCGGCTGTTCAAGATGCAGCACGACCTCGACCAGGATGTCGAGGATGGGGAGGAGCGCGAGCCCGAGGACTCCAACGACGATGGCGAAGCGGAGGTGGACAGCAATGCCTCGACGCCGGCGCCCTCGTATCCGGCGGACTTTGCCAGGTCGCAGCTGCGCAAGCTGAGCCACCTGTCGTCCGAGCACAATGGCAGCGATCTCGGCGAGGATCTCGAGAGGGGATCGCCCAAGATGGGGCGGCATTCGGGGGGCGGCGGCAATGGCAATGCCAGTGGTGGCATTCAGCCCTCCATTCCGCTGGACGCCAATGTCCTGCTGCACACACTGATGCTGGCCGCCGGCATCGGGGCCATGCCCAAGTTGGACGAAACGCAGACGGTGGGCGATCTGATCAAGGGTCTGCTGGTGGCCAACAGTGGCGGGATGATGAACGAGGGACTGCTCAATCTGCTGTCCGCCAGTCAGGAGAACAGCAACGGCAATGCCTCGTTGCTGCTGCAGCAACATCAGCAGCAGCAGCACCACCAGCAGCAGCAGCAACATCCGATAGCCGCCTATCGACATCGCCTGCCCAAATCGGAGACTCCGGAAACGAACTCCTCGCTGGACGCCAACGATGCCAGCGAGGATCCCATACTGAAGATTCCGTCCTTCAAGGTCAGCGGTCCGGCCAGCAGCAGCAGCCTTTCGCCGGGCGGTCACCACCAGCACCACCAGCAGCAGCATCACCATCCGCTGAACAACAACAACAGCCTCAGCATCAGCAACAACAGCAACCACAGCAGCAGCAACAGCCACCGGAACGGCAGCAATCGCAGTCCCCACTCCGCCTCCCCCATGCTGGCGGCTGCCGTGGCCCAAGGAGGCTACTCGGGTGGCAACAGCCTGCTGGCCTCCTCCTCTTCGAGCATCCAGAAGATGATGGCCAGCAATATCCAGCGGCAGATCAACGAGCAGAGCGATCACGGCCTAAGGAACGGCAATGCCAGCGATTGCAGCAGCAACAATGGGGGCTCCTCCTCCTCGGGTTTGGGCTTGGGCTACAAGAAGCCGAGCATTTCGGTGGCCAAGATCATCGGGGGCACGGACACCTCGCGGTTTGGGGCCTCACCTAATCTGCTTTCGCAGCAGCACCATGGTGGCCACCACCTGAGCCACCAGCAGCAGCAGCAGCAGCTGAGCGCCCAGGAGGCAGCTGCTCTGGCGGCGGGCAAGGGAACGCGTCCGAAGAGGGGCAAGTACAGGAACTACGATCGCGATAGTCTGGTGGAGGCGGTCAAGGCGGTGCAGCGGGGTGAGATGTCTGTCCATCGGGCGGGCAGCTACTATGGAGTGCCCCACTCGACGCTGGAGTACAAGGTCAAGGAGCGGCATTTGATGAGGCCACGCAAGAGGGAGCCCAAGCCGCAGCCCGATCTGGTGGGTCTGACGGGACCGGCGAACAAGCTGCAGCTGGACAAGCTGAAGGCGGGTCCGCATCCAAGCTCCAAGCTGAGCAACGCTTTGAAGAACCAAAACAACCAGGCGGCTGCAGCGGCGGCGGCGGCGGCAGCAGCAGCGGCAGCTGCCACGCCCAACGGACTGAAGCTGCCCCTTTTCGAGGCCGGGCCGCAGCAGATGTCCTTTCAGCCGAATATGTTCTGGCCCCAGCCGAATGCACCGAATGCCTATGGCCTGGACTTTAACCGTCTAACGGAGGCCATACGAAATCCACAGGGCTCCGCGAATCATCATGGGCTGATGAAGAGCGCCCAGGAGATGGCGGAGAATATGTACGACGGGATCATCAGGAAGACGCTGTCGCAGTCGAGCGACAATGGCGGCGCCAGTTCGGCCGGAAACGGAAGTAGCAATGGCAACGGCCACGGACATGCGCTGCTCGATCAGCTGCTGGTGAAGAAGACCCCGCTGCCGTTCACCAATCATCGGAACAACGACTACGCAGCCACCTGCTCGAGTGCCAGCGGGGAGAGTGTGAAGCGGTCGGGCAGTCCCATCGGCAACTATGCGGACATCAAGCGGGAAAGGCTGAGCGCCGACAGCGGCGGCAGCAGCGATGAGGAGCACTCGGCCAGCCGGCACAGCCACATCACGGCGAACAACAACAACAGCGATCTGGCGCACAACAAGAACAAGGGAGGTGGTGGTGGCAATGGCCAGGCCAATGGCAACGGGCGGAGCAGTCGGATGACCTCGCGGGATGACTCGGAAACGGATGCCAGCAGCCTGAAGAGCGGCGAAAGTGGCGGCCACCAGAATCACCACAAAATCATGGATCTCAATGGCAGCAGCAGCGGTCACATCAAGTGCGAAACGGAGGGGGCCGCTGGACACACGACACCGACCTCCTCGTCAGCCTCCTCCTCCATACTGCACGAGAAGCTGGCGCAGATCAAGGCCGAGCAGCTGGACCAGGCGGAGCAGTTATAGGAGCAGCCAATGGCCGCGAATCCGGCGTTCGCCTGGCCACCGCTGGCCGCCCACTACTACAGCTTCTAGGTTCTCGAGAGAGCGGGGGGAACACCAAATCAAGCCACGTTTTTTGATAGTACCATACAAAACACTATATAGAAATATATATATATATATATCTAGATATATGCCAGCCAGCTGACCGAAGTGGTAAATGTGCGCTAGCCCTTAGTTAAATGTGTAATCAACTGCATAGGAGAAAGGCAAAAAACAGAAGAAAAAAAACAAAAACAGCAAGCAAGGAAACATACATTTATGCCCCGGTGTGTACAATGTATATTTTTGTTTCGTTTTGACAATCGACAAATAGGCATTCTCTTGTACAAACTTTCTTAAAAGCAAACAACAAAAAACATAAAACAAAAATCTAAAACCTTAAGACCAAAAAGAAAAACAAAAAACATACTGAGCAAAACCAAGAACCATTTTCATTTTGCATTTCGTTTTTGAACCGCATTTTTGTGTTGAGTATATTTTTATTGAACAGAAACAGCAGTCCAATGGGAATATATATAATATATATATAGCAGAAATATATAGCCAACAGCAAATCAGCAAAGCAGTTACAAGCCAACAACAACTTAATCGACGTCTGTCTGGGCAGATCCTTGGTCCTGGAGCAGGGATTCTCGCACATTCCATAAGATACTCTTATGTTCCATATGTATTTCTCTTCGATTTACACAACTTTCTTACACAAGTTCAAAATACCAGTCAAATTCCCAGCTCAAATGGGGCCAGGACCCCAGGCAGATGTCTTCGACATAGACAGAAAGAGTATAGCCAACAACAACTACAATAACTACAGCAGAGACCATAACAACTACAACAACAACATCAATATCCGATCAATAACAACAACCAACAAAACCAGCAATAATAATACAAGACTCTACAATACAAAGAATAAACAGACACCAAAACATTGAAATAGCAAAATTCAAAAGTGAAACCGAAAAAGAACAACAACCACAAAAAAACCAAAACAAAATTATCCACAAAAATTCTACATTTTTTATGATTTCAAAAGAGGAAAATACAAACGGAAATCAATAAACAAAGCTGCCTTCACATTTACAAATTAAATAAATTAGTAAGCAAAGCGAGACAGAGCACACAAAATAATAATTCAAATTAAACGCAAAACGCAGAGTAAAAAGAATGAAAAATTCAAAAATAAGAGCCCCAAAATTTAACCTTTTAATTTAGCAAAATTATAAACTCAAAAATCCAAATTGAATGCCCAAAACATTTTCAACTCACATACAATTTTACTTTCGTTTGAAGCAATGCCACACACATTGAACTAAATTAAGCAAAATTAAAATGTTTCGGTGTTAAAAAAATATAAAAGAAAAATGACAAAAAAAAATTATCTGTGTTTAGGCTTTAAAAAACGGAAATTTCTATCGAAAATTTCAAGATTTTGGCTTAAAAGTAAAAAAATAATTGTGAGAACACACATTTCATGTACAGTCGCCTAACCACCAAAAGTAAAAAGCATAAATATATAAAGACTTTATATTACTATATACCATATGATATATATTTGTATATTTATGTATGTGTGTGTCTTCATCACTACGCGTATACCTCAAACCAAACACATGATCATTTTGAGCAACTAAATATATTTAAATGTACTTATACACTCTACACACTCTTTTACAGGAGAGCAAAACATATTTACACAGTTTATCCCCCCTAATCTTTGGCCCTCCTTTCGACGTATCTACATTTCGTTTGACTTTGAAATTCTATCTATGGGTAAACAACTAACTAAATGTCTGCGTAAATGAAAATAGATGAAAAAATATATAAATGTACCTAAAAACATATTTTGTGTGCTAGCTAGTAAGTGTCAAAAGAAAAACCATACAAAAACGATATACAATATATTTAAAAGGGGACAAAATAAGGAAAAATTGTCGGTAATATTTGAAAATATTTAGTAAATTATAATACGGGAAAAAATTAAAGATATGGCAAGGAAAATTGTGGAAAATTGTATGCGAAATGCGTTTAAGAATTACATGGAAATCATTTAAAGGCATTTAAAATATTTATAATTTCCACGATGCGAATGGATAAAAAAACTATTTATTGGCTAATCTCCCAAATTACATTTGATGTGCATAAATGTTGTGGTTTAGTATCAAAAACAAACGGAAAACAAAATTAAAAGTTAAGGCTTAAAAATGTAAAAACAAAATTACTTAAATTATGCATTTGGTATAAAGAGGAGATTTCTGCAAACCAAAAGGAATTAAAAAATGTTTATTATATGAAAAAAATGAAGAGGGAAAATAAGCGAAAGTAGGTAAAGAATGAATGGAAATAAATCAAAAAGTATTTATTGCTAATTTAATTATATTTGAAGTATACATAAATATTTATTATATACATACATATATATTAGACACACTATCTGTGATTAATAATCCAAAATTTTGAAGAGCATTTTCTGAAATAATGTTGGCTAGGCATATGCAAAAAGACAAAACCAATGGATAAAGAAAAACACACACCCCTGTAAAGAAATTGTAGACAGATCGGATAACACCAAACTAAACCAAGCACAAGCTAAAGGACAAATGCAGTTGAGCCCTGAAATTGGAATCTGCATTTGGCCAAAAGAATTTCTTAAGCTACGGCACACATCACTAAAACAGCAACTGAATACTGAAAATAGAAAACAGTAAGCAGGAGACAAGCCCGATGGTACTGTTCAGAACATATATAGTTGTATATATTTTGGAATAATGTTTACCAGTTCAAGTCAAAATTAAAAGAAAAAATAACGCAAAGTCTTTTATAATGCAAAATTATACAAAATAAAATTATAAAGAAAATTTCGCAACATTAAAAAAACAAAAATTGATGTATAAAAAAAGAAAATCAAACTTAAAATAATAAACAAGATAAAGTGCAATTATACGGTTTAAATAAGCAAATTTAAGAAACAAATGTTATAAAAAAAACGTGTTAAAACAATGAAAATATTTCGAAGCAAGTTTAGCTAAAAATTCCAAGGCAACTGAAAATGACAAAAAAACCAAGAGAACATTCACACAAACAGACAACAGGTCCTCAAGGTACAGTGCGTCTCATAACCAAAAGACATTCAATAGAATTCTTAAAAAGCTTGATTTGTTAGCTTTGATTAGATCGAAACTCTATTGATTTTGGAAACTGAAACGCACTGCACATCTGGACAAACAGCCCAACTAATATCAGATCGAAATCTGAAAACGGAATTTAGGGCCTGAGATAAAACCCTAACGAAGGAACATAACTGCAGAAACCAAGTCGACAGTCGAAATGTCAACCTAGTGGTAGGTCTAAACACAAAAACAAAACAAACCAATCGAGTGTATTTGAGTAACAGCTTGAGAATGTTGAATTGTATAGAATTTTTGCGTGTTCACCCGGTTGAGGGGGCGTGGTTACGCCCCCTATTTAATTCCAGGTGGGCAGGCGAAAACGCTCAGGTACGTGTTTTATTTTTCGGAGAGAAACAAGATTGATTACCCATACATTACTTATTCTTTGTTTTACTACAACATAATAGTTAATATTTGTAAAAAATCGATGAAAAGAAAACAAGCTAAAAATTGATATATTCATAATATAATTGTTTAAAATGGTTTGAGAACGAGAAAGAAAAAGAGAAGAAAGAGAGAGTTTCTAGCGTGCTTAATGAAATTGCTCATATTTGTGTATAAAATCTAATTTGTTCAATGCGAATCAAAATTTGCTGAATATAAGTGCATATATATAATTAGAGTTTATTTTCGAGTTTAGTTTAGCGCATAAAATGATTACGATTACAATTATTATTAATTATGATCTAAACGTAGGCAAATCAAAATTTCTTCACATAAAACAATCAACTTCTATTTTCAAATATTATATAGCATTAACTATAATTATTATTCATTATTATACCGACTAAAAATATTTAGCGCGTTGTTAGCCTCGATTTATGGTTTGTACATATTAGACAACATTTTTATGGTATTCTCCTCTTTTTTTATTATTACTAGAATTATTACTCCCTATTTTTATTGACTTCTTAAATGGGCAACATCATTTGAACTATAGTGCAATTGTTTCAAACAAAACCAAGCAACCAACAACAAATATATTAACATTAAAGATTAATATAATTTACAAGCTTTCTTTGCCGATGCCAAGAAGGATGAATAAAGCATATGTTTACCGTATGGATCGAAAATCAAAAATCATTTTAAGTGCACATAACTCTTTTAAATAGCAGTTAGACTACGCCTAGGTTTTCCATTATTATGCGCACGCTTCAGTCCAAAAATTGAAATTCTTCACATTCTCATTGTTTAGATCGAGACATCACAAGCCAGAAAAAAGAACTCAAAACTTTTCTCCTAAGTTCAACTTGAGCGACCGCAACAACTTAAGATCAGCAGAGATCAGCAAAGATCACAAGCGAAAAAATGCTAAGAAACAATAGCCCAGCCGTGATAACAACCACAAAATAGCCCAGCACAGACAAAAAACAAAAAAACAACAACCAACAACAATAGCCCGAAAATAATTGAAACAAAAATTGAATAAAAAAAACAAAATAAAAATATAATTAATTAACAGAATTAATTGACATACAAAGTGGATAATAGATGTATCCAAAGCTCAGATAAAATCCAAACAACAGCCTAAAGTCGATTGTACTTTTCTTTTTTCTATCCACAAATACAACCAACAAACAACAGCAGCAACCACAATTTTATTAAACAATAGTACTACTCTTACTACAGAACTTAAATAGCCACAGTAAATAGAAATAGCCACAGCAATTAACTTTAAACAAGAAGCCCAAACACAGATACAGATACACACAGAACCGTTTCTTCAAAACAGATTTGTATTCATAGCCACATAACCGATACAATAGCCACTTAATTAGGATCGATCATAGCCAAGCAATAGAATCAGATACAAACTCAGAATCAGAAATAGGAAATCGAAAATCGGAAAAAAGAAGCAGCACCAAATCGAACTGCAAAGGCAAAACTATTATATCAATAATAGAAAAAAAAAAACATAATGAATTAAAAACCAAACCAATTTTTATTTCAATTATTAACTTTAAAACACAACAACAGATCCACACAGTTACAGTTACAACAACAACAATAGCCCTAGAAAAATAATATTCATAATTAATCAATCAATCAATCCGTAAAACCAACAACTTCAATAGTTATAAGCAATTGGCATTAAAAAAAGCAAAAAACAACCACAGAAAACTTAAATCTTAGCCAGGCAAAAGTTTTGAGAATATTTTTCATTATTTTTACAACAAACAAACAAACTGATGTAAGTACAATTCATAAAATTAGACTTTTGGTAAACTACAAAACAGAAAATAGAGCAAAGAACCTTTTTTTTTGCATTTACATAATTACTGCAAAATTAAAAAATGAACGATTATTTTAGTGGAAAACAAAAGCCAATAAGCAAATAAAAAAATTCGCATTATTATTAGCAATAGCCCATAAGTACAGCAAGTGTATTTAGCATTAAAGCTAAGACACGAAAAGCAGAGATTTTAAAAAAGAAACCGAAAAATGAAGAAAAAACTTAAAACTGCAGCAAAAATGTGAAATTTACTTTGTTCTGCGTTGAAAAAGAAATCCAAAAAAGAAATATGTTTAATTTTATAAGTAATTTATAAACATAATAAAATTTCGCTTAATTTGATTTACACAAAAGTAAATGTAATAAATATATTGTAAACCTTAAATTAATATTTACAACAGCGACGGCAAAAATTCTGTTTAGTAAGGCGTGCATAATTGTTATTTTATTACACAGACACACATAACTAAGTTTAAGTTTATAATTTTCGTTATCTTTATTATTTACTTATTATGTTTTAAACGCAAAAAACCAGATATATACAATATATTTACGAATTAAACGTTTATTAATAAAATGAAAAATATTTTAGTTAAACCATTCGTTTATCGTTTTAATTTATTATCACCACAGGAGGCTTTCCGTTCACACATTGCAGAAGATAAGAAAGAAATATGAATATTAAATTAAGCACAGTCTAACAATTGCAACAAGATACTTAATACCATTATACGCAATAGTTATAATTGACAGATGACAGAAATATGAATAAACTAAACAATAGCCCAAAGTAAATATTGGCCGTGATAGGAGCCGAAAAAATAACCCTTCTAACATGGCCAATATTTGCTCCATTTTCACATGCAAGAGATGAGCAACAACAATTGGCACTCAACAGATGCAATTACCAACAACAACAACACCAACAAACAGAATAACAACAAAAGGCAATTGAAACTTTATTTCGGTTCATTGAGTTTTGTTTTTAGTTCAGTTCTTAAGTTGACTCTCACCACTTTCGAGAATTGTTTTGGCTCCAACCCACTTACCAATTTTGGAATATTCCGAACCAAAATCAATAGAGGCAAAAACTAACACAGACGAGCCAAAGGAATCGTACATCTTAACTCAACACAGCTTCAGGGACCAACTAAAGAAGAAATGATTTAAATAAAAATGAAATAAAAGACCGGTAAATTAAAATTAAAACTAAAACGTAAACACAAAAAAGGTGACAAAAAAAGTAAAGTAGCTAAATCAAGTTTGGAGGCATATCTAAAAAGCGAAAAAAAAATCTAAGTAAAATTCAAAAATTGTGAAACTATGCTAAATTATGCAAAACCCAGAAAATCGTATGTGTGTACATAAAAGAAGGAGCAACCCTTTTGGTAATCTATATACATATATTATATATATTTAGCGTGTCAAAAATAAATCTAAAGGAACAAAAATATCTAAGTGCAGAAAATACTTCAGGCCAGGATAACTTTGGATAGATTCTGATTAAAATTGTATTTGTAAGACGAAAACGTATACGATATGCAAGGAAAATTTAAACTAAAAAGGATTAAGTGTAAAAACATACATATTTGGATGGCATACAGAAAAAGATAATGGAAGAGACCCCCTAATTTACATAGTTCTAATTATCATTTCGCTTTGGCGGTGACCTTTTGTGTAAATAATAAAATCGACACACACACGCGAATGCCAAGTGGGATTCTCTACAAATCGAATATCAAATGAAAAATAAAACCCAATTCAAATTAGCAAAATTTTTGTCAACAAAAAAAATGACCTAGTAAATGCTAAATTCAAATTTATAGTACATATTTGTGTATGTATGAGTGTATTGCATAAGTTCGATGTGAGTGTATAACAATTATTATTAACATTATGCTTATCACTTTCGTTTCCAAGTTTTTTCGTTCGTTGCAATAAAAAACTCTAACACTAAATTTGAAGCCAATAATTATAAACAACAAAAACATGTGCTGAACTGCTGAATTCCAATTGAATTGCAACCAAAAACAAGACATTAAAAGGTAAAACATTTCGAACTAACTCAAATGTATGGCAAAAACATTGTAAAAAAGCATAAAAACAGACCAGTTGAGAAAGACAAGGAGGCAGGCAAAAATTGCTTATGGAAAAGATAAGATTTGTGTATATGTGAAGAGAATGAACAAAAATAGCAGGTATACAATAACTGTCAGAAACCAAACTAAAGAAATGAACAACTTGCAGGAGAGACAGAGGAAATACAAACCCCAAACAAAACTATTAACTTGTAATGATGTGAACTTGGAGCATACTCTCAGTATTTTTATGAATACTGTCAATAAAACATTAATAAAAGATTAAATGTTTGTTTTCATTTTTAATGGGGTGGTAAAAACTAAGCTAAAATTTTTATTCACATTTTGGGGCACTAAAATAATTTTTAAAAATAATTATTTTAATATGGGTAAGTTTTAAATTATCAGCAACAAAAAAATTCCCTTTTCTGTCAAACCATAAATTTCATTCAGATCTTTTAAAAAAATTCCCAGATTAACTTCCTTTTCGACTTGTTCAGATAATCGTAAATGTTTTTATAAAAGCCAAGAAAAGAAAAAAGAAGATTTATTAAATTGTTTGTAAGGTCAAGCCGCAAAATTCGGAAACTTCTAGAATGACCATTCAGAGACTGAAGTGTGACCTCAGCCCGGAGTTGACCACATGTCTGCGGCTGAAGGACTGTGTCCGCCCGGACTGCTGTCCCATCCGGGACCCGATTCCCTACGATGCCGAGTGCTTCGTCGGGGACATTCGAAAGGAGCTGGACCATTTGTTCCGGCGCCATCAGCGCATGTTTGTGAAGCGCAAGCGACTGATGGAGATGGCCGTCCCCAATCGACGCCACTGCCGCTTTGTGCCCAAATGCGCCTGTCCGCTCCCGAAGACCATCGAAATGGTCCGCCCCTGTGACACCCAAACTCACACACGCACCGAACAATTGGCTTTGCCCACGGTACGCCGACTGCTCCAAAGGCGGAGAACGGCCATTTTGGTCGGCGACTCCGTTGGGGAGTCCATCCTAAACAGGTGGCTGCGCTACAGCTACCTGTCGCTCTACAGTCGTCTCGCAAACACCCAGCCCTTGGTAAAACCGTAAGTTTACCGATGCAGGTTCAATAAATATTTAATATAATTATTTCAAAACTCCGAACACTTTAAAAATTCACTAAAACTTAATCATAATATTATGATTCCGACCATTTTAGAAAGAAAAAGAAGAAGAAGACGGAAAAGCAGTTGGCTCGGCACGAAAAATACATCGAAAAATTGGCGAAGCCGAAGAAAACGCCAAAACCCCCAAAACCGGTAAGAGTATTACTACTAACTTTTAAAATATATTCGAAAATAAATATGAATAACAGCCAATTTAATATTCAAATCCAGGTGTTGAGATCAAAATAAGCTTTAGAAAAATATTTTTTTTATTTTATAATTTAAAGTTACCCTCTTACTAAGTAAATATAAAGTTCAAGAATAATTTTCTATTTCGTTTAGGAACGCGGAGAGGGGGAGTTCGACCCCCAGCGCCTCAAGCAACTGGCGAGTCCCAAGGCTTATTTGGAGGAAATCAAGCCGAAATGGGAACTGACCTCCCAGATGAAAGACTACAAGGCCACCAAGCGGATCAAACAAATATCACAGCCCGTCATGCGGGAGAACGTGCACATCAACGAGACGCCCGAGAAGGTTTCGCCCAATGCCCTTCACTACAAGCGTAAGTACTTAATATAATCATAGTAAAATAAATTAATAAATTGTATACATTATTAATATTTTTACATTAAGATATTTCGGGATTTTATTTCCATCTGTTTATAATGAATCCCAATTTCCTCTCTTCCCATAGCGAGTGCCCGCATCAAGGAGATGTCCGTGCCGCTCACGTCGCGCGATGCCAACCAGGGAATGGCGGATGTCAAGGAGAATCCTTTTGGGATCGCTCCGAATGCGCTCAAGTACAAGCCGAGCACGCGCATCAAGGAGCTGGCCGAGCCGAAGGAGTTCGAGAATACGCACATCCGGGAGAATCCGTTCGCCATTTCGCCGGCGGCCCTAAAAGCCAAGGCCTCGCCTCGTCTCATCGAGCTGGCCAAGCCGAAGGGCGGTTGAAACCCTCTGAAAAAGGGCAAGAGGCTCACCATAACCAGTACTATTATAATTGGCGTTCTAAGTTTTGCATTTTGGCTATATTTGGTAATAGTTTTCTATTAAATTTGTCGTTGGTTTTTTAGAGTAAGAGTTTTATGAGGTTTCATTGGAGGGATAAGATTCCATATCTTTCAGACTGAATCTATGATCCTTCTTTAAACTATAATATAAATTCCGAAGTATCAGCCGATGCCAAGAGGGTTTCTCTTCCTAAGAGTGCCGAAGGAGTTGCGAATAGCGATAAAACATCCGGTTCCAGAATGGTTTTCATGCCCGTCTGCGATTTTTCGACATGACAGCTCACAAAAGGCAAACAAGTTTTATCGAATATTTTTGTCTTTTTTCTTTTGTTTGTATTACTTAAAATTTAGACAGCTCGAACTGACAATGGCTTTTAAATAATAATTAATTTAGATTTGAGTTTATTGTTATCTTTCTCACAGCTCCAGTGGAGTGGGTCCACTCAAAGCCATCCGCTATCAGTTAAATTGGTTTAGCAATATCATTTGTTTTCGGTTTTTTTCTTTTTTGCTATTCAACAAGGTAGACAAAGTATAGGTCGGCCGTATAAGTGGATCTTTGCAAAATCAAAATTGGGGAAAAATAATACATAAATAATTACAACATAATCAAGGATCAATGTGTTACTGCCAATTGGTAAAACTAAAGAATTCGCTGGTTCGATTCGGGGCGGGTCTTGGGGCGTTTCAATTGGACTAAACTTAAATATTCGCCGGAAATAATACTCAAATGAATGCACTGAAGACATCGGGACAAATAAAAAATTGGACGTAATAGGAAACTAAGAGCTTTAAAGGTGATTTTTCAACAATTCAAATTTAGCTGTGGCAACAACAGAAACTGTCTAATGTCGGTTATATAAGCGCCAACGTTGTTGCCCACGATGGTGAAGATTTGCTGATCGCGCCGGCGATGACAGTGGTGTCCGTCTAGGACATGTTCAGGATGATGGCGCGGGTGAAGTCCATCGTGGTCGATTGTCCGCCCAGATCCTTGGTGCGCACCTTGCCGTCGTTCAGCACCTTGTTGATGGCATTCTGAATGATCTCGCCGTAGGTTGGCAGGTTGATGTGGCGCAGCAGCTTCACGCCGCAGAGCAGCATGGCAGTGGGGTTGGCCACGTTCTTGCCGACAGCCTCGGCGAAGGTGTGACGTGCACCCTGCAATCAGAAATCGGAATTAGAGATAAGTCGAGGGTCTCGTAAATCAGAGTTTATAACAGATTAAGCTCTCGACAAAAAGTAGTCATACTGGAGATTAAACTCGTAGTTAGTCGACTAAAAACTAATTTAAATTCTCCTGAGCATGCTGAATTATTTACATAAATAGTACTCTTTTTACCTCTATGAAAAGGTAATTTTTAAAATATAAAGCAGTAGAAAAACTAAACGGATTCTTCGATTATCTTACCGGCTCAAAGACCACGGTCTCCGAGGAGTAGGAGGCTCCGGCCACGACACCAGCACCGCCCACAAGACCACTGGCCAGATTGTCCACAATGGCGCCATAGAGATTGGGGGTCACCATCACGTCGAACTGGTTGGGGTTGGAGACCATCTGCATGGTCGTGTTGTCCACGATCATTTTCTCGAACTGGATGCGGGGATAGAGCCGGGAGACCTCCTCGCAGGAGCGGAGGAAGAGGCCGTCGCCCAGCTTCATGATGTTGGCCTTGTGCACGGCGGTGACCTTCTTGCGCTGGTTCTTCGTGGCGTAGTCGAAGGCGAACTTGGCGATGCGCATCGACTTCTTGGCGGTAACGATCTTCAGGCACTCCACAATGCCGGGCACCGACTCGTGCTCCAAAGCCGAGTACTCGCCCTCGGTCTGCTCACGGATAATCACCGTATCGATGTTGGTGTGGCGCGTCTTCACGCCGGGCAAGCTCCGGACATGCACCACGTTGGCGTACAGATCCAGGTCGTTGCGGAGCTTCATGTTGAGGGTCTGCAGGTCACCCACGTTGCTGTAGTCGGGTGTGGCCAAAACGCCCTGGAGAAGATCGGTTAGACGTGATCATGCTATTTGATCCGACCGCAGCTCACCTTAATGCACACTTTGTTCTTCTGGATAGAGGCCACCACATCCTCGAGTTTGGCACTCAGCACTGGGTTGATTTCGGAGAGGAAGTAGCACTCGAAGTCCACGGGAACACTGGCTGCCTGAAAGATAAGATAGTATTATTTTGCATATCAAAACTCTTTTAATAAATACTTAAGGGGAATCTTATTAATCATAGGTCCTGAAATCTGTTTTCAATTGTGATATTTGAAGAATTTAAAACTAAAATATACTTTGTTACAAAGAAGCAAAAATAATGTTCCAAAAATAAAGTTAAAAGAGGATGTCCCATATAAATCTACAAATATTTTTAAGTAGCCACTTATCACATATCTTTACGATGTAGATAAGTTGGGGTGCTTTGATTTATATAATTGAAACACTCGTGATCGGGGAAAATTAAAATGTTATCAAATATTATTTTTTCAATATTCATTTACGCTACGAGTGATCAGTAAATTAAACTAAAAAGCTAACATAATGTTTAAGAATATATTTATCATGTATGGAGACAAACTCATCAATACAAAGATATGAAGTTGGAATCTTCTAAGCCTTTACAATGGATATTCTGATCTGAATGTCAAAAATTAATCTTCCAAAATATTTGTAGGACCTTGAAAATGATGCCCTATTCAAAAGTTCTGAAGTTTAAAGCTTCTTCTTTCATAATATTAAAATTATTATCTATAGAAACCAGGGACCGTAAATAATCATTATTTGAGATTTTTATTTTAAAAGGCCTACTGAGGTTTTTACAAGTTTTAATCAACAATTTAACTGATTTTTATGCACTTTATAGACATGAACAAATAACAGATAATTTGCTTTCCAGATTTGTTGAAATGCATATACTTTGTGGACAAGAGTAAAAAGAACGTTATTTTTGACGTTTAAAACAAAATATCACAGTAGTCTTTTTAAAATAAAAATCTCAAATAATGATTATTTACGGTCCCTGATAGAAACCATGATAGTTTTAAGATTCTTCTTCCATAATGTTTTGTACAGGAAGACTAGACTGTTTATAAATAAGGAATCTTGACCAGTTAGCTACCTTGAAGACCTCCTGGAGGGAGTAGACCAGCTCGGGACCCACACCGTCGCCGGGAACCAGTGTGCAGGTGGTCCTGTTGGCGCCGTAGCTATCCTGTAAGACGGAAGAGATTCTGGTTACCTCTAGTGCCTCCGAAATTTCGCGTATAACTCACCGAAGACCGGACAGCCGACGTGGTGTGCAGACTACGTGCTGCCGCCGCCTGAAAAGAATTGAAATTATACAGAATTAGGGATGGAGCTGGCTAGGATTATAACCTCAAAAAAAAAAAGAGAACTGGGCCCCAGTGCAGAAATATTTGCACAGCGCGTCGCGGGCAAGTGTTTATGTAAGAGGTCCGGATCTTATGAGCATTTACCTGCATGAAGGTGCGTCCAACGGTTCTCGCCAGCATCGACATTTTGCTAATCGGTTCGCTAGGTCTTCCGGCTGCTGCTCAAAAATCAAACGTGAATCCTGTGAGCACGGGAAATTTGATTGCGATGTGATTTTTGCTCCGGTGCCAAACCGAAAATTTCAATAGGACCAAATCGACCACGCAAACCAGCTGATTGGCTCTGGCTACCAGGGCTGGCTACAGCCGCCCACGAAACGCGTCCAGTGTTGGATAACGACCAGCTATCGCAATCTTGGCGGGCGAAAATTGGCAACGGAAATATGCGATTATTGAAAAAAGAAATTCAGAAAAAAACACATTTTATGGGGTTTGACTTTGTTTACTGTGAATGTTGTATTGATTTAAAATTTAGAAAAATATTACATTTAATCTTTTATTTAATACCCATTTACACTGCGTTTTTGTGTAGGTGAGCTTTAATAAAATATAAACGCAATTAATTTATAAATACTTTACAATTATTTTATATTTGTTGAACTTATTCAATTACTATCCCATTTGTAGAATTTCTTTAAGGCTCTGGTCGCAACATCATTTTATTATCTACAGAGAATATAATGTTATATAATGTATGTTAAATCATACACCAAAATGTTTATAAAAAGCTAAAAAAAAAATCAATCCAAAAGCTACATTGAAATCCTTTCAACCAAGCCGGCAGGAATCAAACCGTACATAAATGCCAATATAGCCTATTTATTTGATCTGTGTCACCGCTTCAAAAATTGTAAACTAGTCAAATATTTTATTCGTAGGATTTTTATTTCTTTCTTGTTTCGATAAATTAAACAACTATTAGATTGTAGCCCTTACTAATCACAATGTTCTTTAAGAACACCATAAAAAAGTTTCCAATTTCCAGCAGCAATAATTCACAGAACGATCAAAATTCCGGGGTTCCACTTCTTGAAGACCTTCCCAATATTTTGTAGTGGATTTAATGATGGTGTTTCTCTATATATAATTTGTATAATTGAAGCTAAACAAAATGTTACAAATATATATAAGGGTTTTTCTCATTTAAACTGTGATCTCTAATTGGACAAATTACATATTGCTGTTTATCTTTTGCGTTTAGTGGCTGTCGTTCCGTCTTCTCCTGGACTAATAACAAATAATAAGTGTATCTTCTTGTTTTTGGAGGAAGGGGATGTGGGACGTAGTCTACAAATACAAGAGGCCGCTGGCAGCTGCGTGGGCCATCAGGGTGTTGGCCGCCTGCTGCGTCTCCAGCATGAGGCGGGCCTCCTTAATCCATTCTCCGGCAATTTTGCGGGATGCGCCCTGCAGCAGGTTCATGTACTTGAGGGCCTGCAGGAAGTCGCTGCGATCGACATGGTATCTATGGAATATTAAAGGGTTAGTTTTTGCTCATACTATGTGATGAATCTAGTTACCTGGCCCTGTTTAGAATATCGTAGGTGTCCAGCTTGCTGTAGTCGAAGGGTTTGTTGTCGAGTTCGTCCTTGGAAATGGGATTATCGGGTCGCAGAATGAACAGCGATTGCAGATAGGACAGGAAATAGATGGGCAGGCCGGCTCCATCCTCTGGCACCAGAGCCAGTCGTCGCGCCACGCGCTCCACGTTCAAGAAACGCTCACGCAGCGCCTCCTCGGGATAGACACCGCGCTCCTGAGCCTCCTGAGGCACGCTCTGCAGCACGGCTGCCACCAGATCGTCGCCCTCTGTAAGAATTTTCGTATTAGAAATGCTCCGACTTCCGTCCAGAAGATATTTTGTAACTTACTAGCCACCTTGGCAATGGCGTTGAGCTCGTTCTTCAGCGGACGCAGCTTCTCCTTGTAGTGCACGCCGGGAGTGGCAGTGCGCACGGAGGCCCACAGAGCTTGGCAGGCGGCCCACAAGGCCTGTGCCTGATTGGCAGTACGCTCTGCATCCGCACGCTCTAGAAAAAGGTTAAAAAAATAAATGTTAATTAGGATGAGGTGTTATTACTGCAACTCTAAGCTATAATAATATTTTTGGATCTAAAATAAAATTAAAAAATACTATAAATATAAACTAATCAATGTAATTACTTTTTAACTTGTGAAAATACCTTGAAACTCATCCTCTATCTCTAAAATAGCGGCATGTATCGGATGTTATGAATCGATTAAATTTCAAGCCAGACTAAACTAGCTTAAGAGATTAGTTTTTAAGAGGTTTACTCACCTGCTAGAGCCGCGTCCATGCCGCGCAGCTTGCCCAGCATTGCGGCCAATTGCAGCTTATAGTTGGCCTTCTCGGAGGCCAGCTTATCCTCCAGCTCGCGCTTAAAGGTCCGCGTGAGATCCGTCTCCCGCTGGGCCACGATGTCCTTGATGTGATCGGCATGGGCCTCCGCCTGTTTTTTGAGCTGCATGCGCAGCAGCTTGTCGGATTCGGCATGGATGTGGAAGATTTTCTTCTGGTTTTCCACAGCCAGCTTGCGCCGCTCAGCCTCCAAATGGTATTCCAGCTGGGCGCGCAGAGCCTCTGAATCGTTGTCGCCGCGAACCGAGTCAATGGCCCGCTTCAGGCGCAGTTCACCATCGGTTTGCAGGCGCTGCAGCTCCTTTTGGTAGGCCAGGACGTGGGTGTAGGCGTGCAGGATGAACAAGTCGAGGTCCTCCTTGGACAGATTGAGTTTCTTGTCCGCCAAACTGAGGCCGGGGAAAATGGACTCGATCTCGTCAATGAAGTAGTTGCGTGCCTTCTCCACATTGCGCCAGTACTTGTCCGACACGCTGGCGGTGTCCTTGTGTCGGTACAGTTCGTCCTTCACGTTGCCAATGTGATCGACCAGCTTCTTGATCTTATCGCGCACGGCCTCCACTTTCTTGGCGTTTTGCGCCGTCGCCGCAGCACTCAGGGCGATCTCGCAGGCAACTGCAATTGATGGGGAAAGTAAGATTTAATCTTGAAATACTTTGGTAGCTAGTAGCCTTACCAATCTTCTCTTGGGCTTCACGAGCTGCGCGCTCCGCCGTTGCTACCGCCGAATCCCGGGCACTCGCACGATTCTTCAGCGTGGTCCAAAGAGAGTTCTCCCCGTTCTCCACCGCCTTGTCCACGACTTTGCGAACATCGTCATTGAAGCTGAAAAGGAAATAATGGTAAAGCTTAGAGAAATCATTCAAAATAATATAAATGTGTGCTAGAATGGCTTCTTTGGCTTTTAATGTCCTTTTAAAAACTTATTTCTTAGTTCTATATAGCTGAGGTACAGATTTTAGATAATACATTTTATAAAAGGCACTTTTTATGACATATGCCGTCTATAATTAACGATGATGCATTAATGTACGACGAAACTATTTTAAAATACGACATAAGTTCTTGTTGAGAATAATCTTCAAAATGTATTTAATGCTTACCCCTTCAAGACGCCTATGGCGCTGTTGTACTCCTTGACGGCCAGTTGGGCGGCCAGTTCGATGGCTTTCTCCAGCTCGACGACCTCGCGAGGCAGCGGATCCTCCTTGGGCTTAGCTGCAGGCACAGGCGCTGCAGCTGGCTTCTCGGGTTTCGACGCTGGCTTCGCTTCAGTCTTGCTGACTTCGGTCGCCTTCGAGGGCTTCTTTTCCTCGGCTGGAGTGGCCTTTACCGGCTCCACTTTGGCCTTCTTGGCCTTTTCATCGCCACTGCCGCCGCCAAACAGACCCGTCACCTTTGAGGTAACCGAGTCCACGGTGGATGTGACCGTCTCGAAGCCAGACTTGACCTTGTCGATCTGGTCGTTGACGTTCTTGGTGATGCCCTTGAACGGCGGCTCCTCCTGCAGCGCCACTTTGATGACCGAACCGGCGCCTGGGACATTCTTTTCCACCAATTTACGGAAGTCGTCGTCGTATCTGGAAAGGGAGTTGTATATTAGTTTGATTCTTTGGAGGTTTATTGGGATTTCAATGTTAGCATAGTAAGAGGAACTAATATCTTTGATTTTAGCTTGATTTTAGAAGTTTTAGCGAGTATTACAGATGGCTCCACTCGTCATAAGATAAAAGAAATGCCTCTGCATTGTAACAGAAGCCAATATCAATGATTTTAGCTTGATTTTAGGAGTTTTAGAGAATATTTCAGTTCGCTCTACTCGTCATAAGATAAAATAAATGCCTCTGCATTGTAAAAACCTCGATATCTTTGGGTTATGAGTAAAGGACCCGAATTTCATTGGGTAGGGGATTTATGGAAAAGATCTGGTATCTGGTATACAACTCTTGGGTGGTTAAATTGTTTACTTGGCGTAGGTGATGACTCCGCCGACGGCTGCCAGCGGGGAGACGAAGAGGACCACTTTGCCGAAGCCGGCTTCGCGCATATGCGGTGGCGGCGGCAGGCCCTGGTATCCTTGGTGTCCTTGCTGCCCCTGCTGCCGCCGCCCCTGCTCCCTGCTGCCACTTCCGCTGCTGCTGCTGCTTCCGCCGAACTGCCTGTTGTTTGTGGACGTCGTCTGCTGCAGCGTCCGCTGTGGAAATCAAAGGCAAAGGGTTTAGGACATCCGGCAAGGAGACTTGGCTGACCCGCAGACACCCCCGCTCCCTTGGACAACTGGAATTTTGGAGCTTTTCGCCCAATTCCTGGGCTTGGGAGATGACATAACCAGCGCCTCTTGTTGTATTTTCGCCAACCGCTTGTTTGTGGGCGCGCGGGGGTGTGCGGCAACGTGACGATCGATTTTCACGTTATCAAACAGCTAGAAATTGACGAGGCACAAAACTCACCTGCAGGGCGCACTTGCACTGATCTCGCACCGCTAGCCGATACATGGTGTTGATTCGCTCTGATCCTGCTGCTCCTGCTCCTTCGGCTCCGTGAATTTCAAGTCCCGGCGGCGTGAATTAAATTTTGCCCAATTCGTTCGAAGCTGGCTCGACTGCGTCAGCGCTGGTGGGTGAATGGCTGGCCAGTGCTGCTGCTTCCTCTTCCATCCCACACACTCACACCCACACGCACTCGTGTCCTGCGTCCTGCTTGTCCTTTTCGCTTCGCTTGCTCCTTCGCCGGCTGCACTGGAATTAGATCATTCAATTTTGGCTTGTGTTTTGAGGGGAAAAGTGTCGGCAACATATACGCATTTATGCGATAGGCCAGTCGGAATACGTTTGATTTAGAGATGGATGCGTGACAAACTTTCTCGATACGTCACAACAAACACAAATTTTTTAGGTTTTCGAAAAACATAGTGAAGTTTTGGTTTATTTTTGAAGAGAACACTTGATAATTACTACTAAAATTGTATATATTATTCTTTTAAAACAATTGATTGTAAACAGGCTATTAAACATTTGTAATTGTATATCATAGATTCATTGTAAGAATAAATCTTACTATCAATTATGATTTGGTTTACTCAGCTTAGAGCCAAATTAAACAAAGTCCCGAAGTCTTGCCATTTTAAATTCACTTAACAAGCTAAAAAACATATTACAATTTAAATTGAATAGAAAAAAGTTTCAAAAGTGAGGCCCGAACTTACTTCTTATACCCTTGTAGAGGGTATTATAATTTCAGTCAGATGTTTGCAACGCAGTGAAGGAGACGTTTCCGACCACATAAAGTATATATATTCTTAATCAGCACCAATAGCCGAGTCTATCTAGCCATGTCCGTCTGTCCGTCTGTCCGTCTGTCCGTCTGTCTGTCTGTCCGTCTGTCCGTTTCTATGCGAACTAGTCTCTCAGTTTTAAAGCTATCGCGATGAAACTTTCCCGAAAGTCTTCTATTGCAGGTAGTACATATGTCGAAGCGAGCCGGATCGGACCACTATATCTTAAGGCTCCCATAGGAATATTCAAACAAATATAAGAAAATTCATTGTAACTTTGTAGGAAGTAGGCTTTTTGATTCTTGACTACCTAAAAACAAAATTTAAACAAATAGAAACGCTGAATCTGGAATCCCTGGAACTGCACCGAGTGAGCATTCTTTTATCTGCAAGGGTATATAAGCTTCGGCTGGCCGAAGGTAGCTTCCTTTCTTGTTAAATAGTAATTTTCTTGGGAATCCCCCTTAAATTAATTTTATCACGATATGCACTACATGTACCCACCTCTAATTGAATGTTAACATGTGATTGTAATTGCTTCGCTGTGAATGAAAAATAAAAACAGCTGGCTGCTGTTACGCGATACGAGAAGAGGAAGAGCCCTTACGATTTTATATGGACTTTAAAGTTTATTTTGGGTTTTAGCCAATTTAAGTGAGAGAAATGCTAAGAACTTTTGTGACTAGCGGTAAGTTAATGTGCTGTAGTATGTGATACATATTTGGGACTTGAAATTTCCTATAACTTTCAGCTCTGCGCAGCGTTTGCCGCCAGTCGCCGGCTGCACCATCGGTGATTCCTCTGGTCCATCGGACGCAACGTGCCAATTTGGTGACTCTGGCCTGCCGCCCCAGTCTGCTGCCCGTTCCATCGCTGTCGTCTCCTGCTACCCCACAGTTCCTCCAGCTGCCCGGAGGCCTGGCAGCCTCGGGATCACCACCAAACACACGCAGCGTGACCAAGTTCTCGCTGATCAAGGGAAAACGGAAGACCGCCAAGGCGGTACTGAAGCGTTTTAAGCGCCTGGACTGGGGCGCCTGGATACGCACCCACTCCGGACGCCAGAAGAAGCTGTTCAAGAAATCGTCAGCCCTGCGCCGCCGGCTCAAGCAGCACGTCTTCACCAACGCCACGCAGAGCTGGCTGCTGGACAAGATGGTCACCAGCTTCTGGCGCCGCCCCAAGCACTACATCAACGATCCCTACAGGCCCTATCACAGCCGCAACGAGTACTACGCCACCCAGTCGAAGACATTTAAAGTCTAACCTTGTTGGACTTGTTGATTAAATGATAATACTTCAATCTTTAAATATTCCTCGGCCTGGTTTCTTAATATCTGATATAGTTAAACATCAATTTGATTTTTAATAGATCAAAAGTAATCAGAAATTGTTAAAATGGGCATAGATTATTTCAGTGGGCTTATTGGACCAACCCATTTGATAAAAACCATAGAAATATGTATTATCTGATTATAGTTAAAGATCAATTTATGTTTTCAAGAGATCAAAAGTAATCAGACATTGATAAAATGGGCATACATTCTTCTAGTGGGATTATTGGACCAACCCATTTGATAAAACCATAGAAATATGTATTATCTGATTATAGTTAAAGATCAATTTATGTTTTCAAGAGATCAAAAGTAATCAGACCTTGATAAAATGGGCATAGATTCTTCTAGTGGGGTTAATGGACCAACCCGTTTGATAAAAACCATAGAAATATGTATTATTTTTGCTAAAAAGTCAAATATGTAGAAGCTTTTCCGTTTAAACTGTAATAGAAAAGCAATTTTAAGTGCAGTAATCGCATGCTTGTTAAATTTAAGTGTTTCAGTTTGCTTTTCATACAAAATTGAAATCGATTGATACCACATCTTCTTAGCCCACTCCTGATTACCATTGAAAACTGCTAGCTCACTGATTAAATGCCTTTGTTTCATAAACAACAAATAACTGTACAAACGTATAACAAATAATAGGGAATTATGACCTTAGGGGGCCACCACCTTGTTGCACAGCTTGCCCAATCCGACAATCTCCGTCTGGATGACATCGCCGGGCTTGAGGAACTCCGGCGGACTGCGGTGCATGCCCACGCCCTTGGGCGTTCCGGTCACAATAATGTCGCCCGGCAGCAGGGTGATGGTCTGCGTCAGCCGGTTGATCACATCGTCCAGCTTGAAGATCAGGTTGCCGGTATTGCCGTTCTGCTTCTCCACGCCGTTGATCGAGGTCTTCAGATTCAAATTGTAGACATCCGGCACCAGGCTCTTGTGCACCACAGCCGGTCCCAGGGGCAGGAAAGTGTCCATCGACTTGCCGATGAGGAACTGACCGCCATTCCGCTCCTTCTGCCAGTCGCGGGCGGAGATGTCCTGGGCCACCGTGTAACCGAAGACGTAGTCCATCGCCTGGGTTTTGGGCACCTGGCGGGCGACCTTGCCAATGACACAGACCAGCTCCACCTCCCAATCGATTTTCTGTGGAAAGTTTTTCGTTTTTTTTTTTTGTTAATCTCGATGGGGCTATCTCTTGTTATCTCGTGTTCTACGTACGTTGCTCGCCGAGTGGGCGATGACATTATCTTGGGGACCCACCAGGGCGTTGTTAAACTTGCTGAAGAACATGGGCTCCTTGGGGGCCGGTTTGTTCTGCTCATCGCAGTGGTCCTGGTAGTTAAGGCCTGCGGGGAAATGATGGAACTATTTTGAAGGTCAAGGTCCACACACGGAACTAACTCACCAATGCAAATGATTTTGCCGGGATCGGTGAGAGGTGGCAGCAATGTGACATCATCGTTCACCTCCAGCCGCGGCTGCTTCTCGGCCTTTTGGACCAGCTCCTCCAGGTTGGGGTTCTGGGCAATCAGGGTCTTCAGATCGCTGGGCACGCCCTCCAAGCCGGCGAATTCGACTAGCGACTTTTGGTCCTCGGAGAGGAAGCCAAGGCGCTTGGCCAAATCACCTTTGCGCAGGTATTGAACGAACCTCATTCTGGCAGCTAGCATTTATGACTGATTCAGGGGATCGAAGCGATCGGGGCTATGCAATTAACTCTCCAGTGGAGTGGCCGAACACGATTCTCACGTAATGGGGACACCAACAAAACAAAAAGCTAACGAAAACAAGCACGTTTTTCAACACTGCCAGCGATTAACCCCCTAAAGCCGCAGGGGGAATAACAATTTGAATTACATTGAGGGGATTCCCTAAACTGTTGAATTCCTGAGTTGTTGAAATTTCAACAAAAAATTTTAGCAATTAAGGGAATGACCCTAAATGGTTCTTGTTGAATTTTCAAACAGCTGTTATTTGTTGAAAAGTTTCACGGAAAATGTAAAATGTAATTTATTATTGCTATTTACTGTCTAAAACTGTTACCAAGGTAAAAAAAACCACAAATATGCTTTCTAAGTTGATTTCGAAATTAATAATGCGTACTGGTGGTACTAAAATGTTACAGAGTTGCCATGACTTTTAAATTATAATTTAATTTACTGCGAGTAACTATGTTTGCTAATTATACCAGTTATGCTAAAAAATTATATTGTTTTTATTGAAAGGTATTAAATAGGCATATGAAACGTTTACGAAACTTCAATTAGGATCACTAGCCAAGTTGTCCTCAGTTTGTAAGTTTTAAAATAATGTTATTTTTTAGACTCAACCAATTATTTTCTGCGAGAATAATTGAAAAATAAATTTGGTTTTTTAGAAGTAATGTGCAGTTTATTTAAAGACAGAGCTCGCAAGTTAAAACGCAATAGACAACAATTTCAATCGCATTAAATAACTTACAAAAGTCGATTTTCAACAGATATCAATCATCTATCTATAAACATATATTTAATCTTATCGCTATTAGCGGTTAATTTACCGACATTCCGCCCTGTTCTTTACTGCTTCCGCCAACTTGGACTAATATAAAGTGGAAAGCTTTTTTATCACCTTATCACGATTACAAAAAACCACTTTAAAATTGCAAAAACTCTGTCGATTAAATTCACTTTACTACGAGCAACAAGCCGAGATGGATGACTTTCTGGTGGACCTGGTGGAGATTCTCGAGGACAACGAGCAGGACCTCAAGCGAATGCTCCTTGGACTCAACAATCTGCAGCAGAACAATGGGAATGGAAGCCCCTTATTTGGCCCTCAACTGATAAAGTTCATATCTTCACCAATGGCTGAGAGCCCGAAGGAAAAGCCTCCACGACATCGTCAGGTGGATGGAAAGCTTCTGGTGCACCAACTCCTGGCCATAGCCAACGATATTCTATATGGGCAGAAAGAAGAATGTCTTGGGAAATTAATACAAGCCACACTAAGGCTCCTGGAGTCCGGGGAACCCCAAAAAATCAGATCCGCCTGCTTTCTGATAAGCAAAATGCAGTTGTTCTGCGAAACTGAAGGAGCGATTTACCAAATCCTACTGGATGCCTTGCAGTGCAGTGGTAAGCAGTTTTCCGCTTTTGTGAAAATCATAGATAGTCTGGAAAACCAGCAGACCGACCTGGTTTTGAGCACTCTAAGCTCCCAGCTACCCCTGTTGGGGATACCGCAGCGCATGATTCGAACCGTATCAAGTAAGGACCTCTATATAACTATGACTGTACTACAAAGGCGTATAAACATTTATGACATAAAGTCTCCGACATGGCTGCGCTTCTTGTGCCTTCGACTCCTGCAGGAGGAGAGAATCCCGATCCTGTGCGAGGCCCTCCGCTTCATTCTGCTTCACATATCTCTTACCCAAGTGTGTTCCTTGAACCTGCTGCCAAAACTACTAATTGCCAGCAACCGAAATGAGTTGTACGACTGCGAAGACAACAATTATCTTACGATGGAGACTTTTAGCCTATTTGATGGAAGTGCCAATAATCAGATGCTGGAGGCACTAGTTGAAATTCCCTGGAAGAGCCTCCCTCTGATTCACTGGCTAAACATATTACACCGTTGTCTAACTAACTCCAAGTCTGATAAGGAGTATCTTCAACATTTATGCTCTCGTCGTCGAGCCATTGAAAATATTTATCTGCGACAGGCAGTAACCCAATATATACTTGATGCTTTCAGAGTAAGTCTTCATGAAAATGGTTGAGTGTCCGTCAATAACCAACCGTTCTTTTATCTTTTACAGGACACAATCAATAAGTTTTCCTTGAGCGAATATATGAACTTTGTAGAGCTTCATTTTGATAAAGGAGAAGGTCGTTGGGTAGCAGAGCGATTAATATGGAAAATTGAAGAATGCTCAGACTTTGAAGATCACATTGAAAGTTTTAACAAGAACTGCTGTGAAGTTTTTATTGAGGCTAACAACTTTTATTTTAAAATCAGACTGCTTTTTTCTACCTTCATAAAAGAGCTATATAAAGTCCCCAAACACAAACATGGTTGGTGGCGCCTAATTCTTTACGTTGAAAATAATGACTTTTATCAGATAGAAGTAGATAGAATAGAACTTAGCGACGAAGTTATGGAGTTCTATCGCAAAGTTTATAATGTGGACACGTCGATGCTTCTTGAGTGTTCGAGTCTCGAGGAGATGCAACTGCACTTAATTGACAAACTGGGTTGCCAAACAAGCGAGGAAGAGTCCTTCCTTAAAGCGCGTTGTGTGAACCTCTTTGTCAGGAGAAAAATAAAGACCTGGAGCCAGTTAGAAGAGCTACAATTGAAACCCTTAGAACTATTGGATAATGGTGTCACGTCTGAGTTTTTGATTAAAACATTAAGAAGCCATAAAAAAAAAATAAAAGACGAAAACGTTTTGCCTGCTCTGATAGACCGTTTAAGAGATAATAGCCTGGAAATGTAAGCGAATGACTCTAAAAAATGTAATTTAGTGTAATTTATCTGGTTTTCAGACAATCCATCTTAGAATACGCTTCTGCAAATCTGTCGGAGGAGGAGTGTGAACAAATCATAACAAATTTGTTTAAAAGAAATTTCTTAAACATGGCTAAACATGTAAGAGTGTCGAAACCGTTCTACCTAAGAATGATTCTAGAAGGAGAACCGTTAACAGGAGAAGCACGGTGAGTTGCCTTTTTTAATTTTTTTAATACCAGTGTAGGAATATTTATATTTATATACTCTCCCCCCAGAATTGAGGCGGCTTTTTTATTAAAAAATTGCAAAGTTATGTATAGTAGTGCTAGAGCTCGGAAATACATCTTAGAAGGGGTTTTCGAATGTCGACATTTATTTCAACATGAAAATAACGTATTTGATGACCTGCTAAGCCTAAACCATAAGCTTTCGATTGAGCGTTACAATGAAAACTCCAAAGTGCACAGAAAAAAAATTCGTATTGCCAATGCTTTGATCACATTGAGTATGATAATCATTGATTTGATGTGGTCAGATAAGTTGTGGGAGGCTTTATTTTGCCCGAACGATCTACTAGGGATAAACATCATGTACGAGGTCTTGGTGGCACAAATGATGCCAAACATCGATCTGTTATTAGACCAACTGAAAAAATTACCATCTTTTAAAGCAACCCAACAGGAATCGCTCCTCTCCGTTACTCACATTTACGTATTAAAACATTTTGACACAATTAAAGACAATAAAAAATTGGTGGAGATTTTTAACTTGCTGCATCCATTGACAAAGAAAGCAAGTGGTCAAACACGTCTTCTGGCACAACTAATTCTACATAAATTGGCAACCATGTGTGAAAAAGAAAAGTAAGTTGCGAACTATAATATTACTCGAAAGACTTACATATTTATATTTTCCAGTACTTTCCCTAATGAAGCTGATGATTTAAAAAGCTCCATCGAAGCTGATTTGGGGGCGAAACTTGAAGACCTTCAGAGCGAGCCTCGCCTATTGCTTAGAATTTTATCTGCGTCTCAGAAATATCTGTATATTTATGAGTATGCTGAAGAGGTCCTTTGGCTTACAAATGCGCCATGTGATGAATGCATTTCTAGATGCAAGCACTTAGACAATGCTCGTGAGGCATTTAAAACAAGAAAAATAATATCTTCAGCTGTGCGATAAACACGACAAATACGGTTATTTTAACAGACATATATAGATATAGATTCTGTGAAAACCATAATAAAGTTAACTTTACAAACAAATAAATTTACTGGAACTAACATTTTATAGTTATTGCTTAAATTGGTTTATGAACATGGGTCATACAATGAAGTGACTACCAGATAACCAATTTTCAAAATAAATAATATAAACTTCAGGAAGTGTCCCCATTTGTAATCTGTAAGAAACAACTTTGGCTTTTCTGTGCTCAGAAGTCAGAACTCAAAGTTTATTTAAGGAAATAGGGAGGGACTGCCCCACACAGTTTAAACGCATTTTAACTACAACTCCAGTCGCATTCGATAACTTAAGCCGATTTTGTACAGATACCGGTCATCTACCTATGTATTCCACCTAGTCACTACCAGCGGTCACTTTGCCGCCCTCTCGACCGCCAAACTTCTCGGACAGCTCGTACTTCCAGCGCATGTAGGCCACTCGCATGCGGTCCCAAACGTTGTCCACAGAGTCCATGGCGGGACGCACATCCAACAGGGCGAAGCGGTAGTCCTTGTCCACCAGTCCGCCGTCGTAGTAATCGATGACGTAGCGCACATCCTTGCCGCAACGGTCGACGATCCAGTCATGCCTATCGAAGGGCAGCTCGTAACTGGAATGAAGTTGGGAATGTAAATAGGATGTTTCAGGTAGAATCTTTCATAGGAAAGGTGCCATGAAAAGTATGTGTAGTGTGAGTATTATGAAACTGCCATTAGAGCCCTGCGTGCATCATTCAATTTTTGTTTTATCATAGTATGCCATGATATTTCTGATTTGTTTAATTCAATTCTATGCGAAATAAATTGAATGTTTTTTTCTAATTCATTTCGAATTGAATGAATAATTTTTATGCATTTTATTAATTTGCCAGATTTTTTTTGTGCTTTCTTTTGAGAACAAAAAGTGGACAATTTTTAACAAATCAATGTTAACTGCTTAGAAAATAAAATTCAGGCAGATTTAATCACAAAATGATGGCCCTTTTTTCTTCAAAAGAAATTGTCGTTTGAATTATTTCGGAATTTATGCCATTCATTCATTCAATTCTATTAAACTCAAAATTCCTTCATATAAAACAAAAAATTCAAAATAATTCATAGAATCCATTCATGCCATTAACTTTATATCTAAAATGAAATAATATGTATTATCATGAAATAAATAAGAGTATGAGCCATTATATCATGGTTAATCTAGGATAATGCAGCCATCCACAGTCGAATTTGCTCGACGAACATTTTTGCGAACACAGGCAAGATAGAAACGTTTCTATCTTTGTCACACAAAACGTCGAACAAATTTATATGAAATATAAACGCGAACACTACCACCAACGTTGAACACACGAACATGTTCGCCAAACAAATTCGACTGTGGATGGCCTGCTTAACCCCACACAATTCTCGCTTATGGAGGTACAAAGGCGATTCACTCACCCCAGCCAGCTGCGGAAACGGGCACGTGGACTGAAGTCCTTGGCCTTGCCGCCGAAGCTCTTGAGGCGCGGATTGCCGCACTCCTTGGCGTGCAGCGCCTCCCACTTGAGCACCTCCTGCCAGGCCTGCTCGTTGTTGGCGTTGTGGATGCGTATGATGTCGCCCATGTCCTTCTGCGAGACGTCCTCGGTCTTCCAGCGCCAGCCCTTGCGCAGCATGGCGTTCCAGAACATCTGTTGGCTGGGGTACTGCCAGAACTGGACGGTGCCATCCTCGGTGACCTTGGGAATGGTCGAGGTCTGGCGGTCGGTGGGCAGTGGGAAGGGCTGGTCCGCCGCAGGCTGTTGGTTGGCCGGCGGCATCATGTTCAGCGGATTCACGTCGCTGTTGTCGTGCTGCACCGGGCACTCGGATGCGGCCTGCATCTTGGGATGTGGGGGCACGGCGGAGGCGGATTTCGCATCGCCTTGCTTCTGGTGCATGGGACATTCCGGTGGCGGGGAGCCGCCAGCGCTCATGTACTTGGCATGGTCCGCCGGCACACTTTTGGTGGCCTCCATTTGCACCCGGGTTATCGCTGTATTGCCCATTTCTGCTGCGGATTGTTCAGTAAACCAAATCTGTGTCACGAGGAAAATTCTATTAGTTCTCAGTTGCGTAACCAAAAGGGGTGGAACACCCGCTAAATACATGGCTATATCGCCCGGACTCACCCGATCCTCTTCGTCACAAGTCTGGGTATTTGTCTATCTGTTCCTGGAGCCAGTCGCTTTGAATTTTGATTGATATTTTCGTTAGTTCATCGTTAGAACGTTGGAGCCCAAAATGCAGTGAGGTTGTCGTCAGGGTTGCCAGACCGCTGGAAAGTGGACCAAGTGCTTCGACCGGGTGTAAATATGGAAAAGTTTACAAAAAAATATTAACATGTGTCAGCAGCAGTTGGAGCTTATATTGTTTGTTTCCTGTAACTGGAGTCGATTAAAAAATATTTCAAATAAATTGAGTTGTGTTGAATAGTGACAGCAGGTGGCAACCTTGGTGCCAGTGTTGTGCAATCGTTCAATGATATTTAAAAAATTTAGAAAATAAAAAAACTTTTCTTTGTTCTGGAATATTACAAATATCCAGTTATTTGCAAATCAAAATACCACATTATCTTAGTATTGAATAAAACTAAATTGGCAAATTGTCACTATATAAGAGCAAACCATAACAAAGCACTTCCAAAAAAAGAAAGTAGTGATTTTTTAACACACCTGATTACAATTTTTATTTATTAATTAAATCACTTTAAAATTAAACCCCCTTTGAAATGTAGGGGAAAAACAGAGTTTTTAGGGCCGTTTTCTCGTCCGCCTTTTAAATTTAAAGTAGGGTTAAAACTCTGATTTCCCATACGATTTCAAGGTTTTAACCCCACTTTAAATTTAACAAACGGACGAGAAAATGGGCCTTAGTGTTTGGTCGAGTGTATTTGGGTTAAAACTCATTTCGCCCTCTGGTAACACTGCCCGGAATTTGTTTTTGGGTAGACTTCCGATTTTTAGCTTGAAAAGTGAGTTATTGCCGCCTGATCGAGCGATTAAACCCTAAAACTAGGTAACACAAAGGAGCACCTGACTGGTGGCCAGCAGGAGAGTCCAAAGACATCCACGAACCTCCGATTTTTGGCCAGAAATAGGCGCACAACCTGGGCAGCTCCTGTGATGTAACCAAACGGCAAACTGCCAGAGAGCCAGAATTATTTATTATTATCTTGGATTTAATTTACTGATATTGCTTACCCTTCCTTCACAGAATGACCGCCGTATTCCGCGTTGGCCTGGTGCGGCTCGTCAGCCGCGGCGCCCAGTCGCCCAAACTTCTCCAGGCGCAGGCGAACGCCCTGCCCGCCGCCTTCCAGCAGCGATGCAGCATCTCCGGCAAGACGATGCGCGGTGGTCCCCGGGTGCCCAAGGCGGCCCCCTATCCGTACAAGACGAAGAAGTACAGCGTGGTCAATGCGTTCTTCGACAAGACCTCCAAGCGCTTCGACGAGAACTCCAAGGTGATCTGCGTGGAGGGACCCATTGCCGCCGGCAAGTCCAAGTTCGCCAAGGAGCTGGCCGAGGAGCTGGACATGCAGTACTATCCGGCCGTCGACCTGGACCTGATCTACATCAATTCGTACGGCTATGACATGCGTAAGCTGGATCCCCAGCTGCCGCCCAGCTGCCGCAGCTACGATGTGCGCAACTTCTGCCAGGATCCCAGCCACGATCTGGCCGCCCAGTTCCAGATCCGCATGTACATGCTGCGCTACTCGCAGTACATCGATGCCCTGCAGCACATCTTCAGCACCGGCCAGGGCGTCGTTCTCGAGCGCAGTCCCTACTCGGACTTTGTCTTCATGGAGGCCATGTTCCGGCAGGGCTATCTGTCCCGCGGCGCCCGTTCCGTGTACAACGAGCTGCGCCAGAACACCATCGGTGAGCTGCTGAAGCCGCATTTGGTCATCTATCTGGATCAGCCGGTCGAGACGGTCAAGAGGCAGATCAAGGCCCGCAACGTGGACTACGAGGTGCAGTCGAAGGTGTTCAGCGATGCGTACCTGAACGATGTGGAGCAGCTGTACAAGCAGCAGTACCTCAAGGACATCTCCACCCACGCCGAGCTGCTCATCTACGACTGGACAGCCGGCGGCGAGACCGAGGTGGTGGTCGAGGATATCGAGCGCATCGACTTCAACCAGTTCGAGGCGGACTCGCACAACAAGAAGATGCTCGACTGGCGCTTCCCGCTGGAGGCCGAGTGGTGCGAGGCCCGCATCAAGTACTGCCACGAGAAGCCCGACCTGATGAACTACTTCAATGTGCCGCGTTTTGACGTTCCGGAGCTGCTGCGCAGCGCCGACGACAGCAAAGTCTGGCGTGATGTTTGGTACAATGTGAGTGGCGAGCGGCTTATCGTACTTTTCGTACATTTCTCTTACATATTTATCTTGCTTCTTTGGCCCACAGGCTCCCGGCATGAAGTACCGTCCTGGCTACAATGCGGAAATGGGTGACGATGGTCTCCTGACCAAGACGAAATTGGGCATCAACCAGGCCATCTAGAGGGTTTCATGCCTTGCTTTTCAATTGAAATCATCTGGCGAAATGTGTTAATTATCTAATAAACAATCTAGTAAAATAATCGGAAGGCAACCTCTTGGAAAAAAGATTGTTCTGCTTTGAATGGAATCGCTTTTAGTCAGCTATATTAATTCACTTTAAACTAAATTTGAAACAAAGATCTGAACACAAATTTTCAACACTCACTGACAAGTTTATTTATTCGTAAACTTAAATTACTAAAAATATTTGTTAATTTTTATATTTTCCACTTTACCCGAACAGAGATTAATTTCGGAAATTCGTTTAGTTAATGCATAATGTTAGAGAATATTTTGTACACTTATTTAGCACTATAACCCTCGCTTGCGCTATGGAACATTTTGGAATCAAGACTCCCGCGGATCTTCGGCATCCAATCAATCGCTGTCGTAGTCGTTCTTTCCGGCACCTCCGCCCACAGCGGTGAGGGGGCGTCGCGACTCCTCATCGGAGCCGTAGACCACGTCCTCGTCGGAGTCGTCGATCATGGAGATGGCTGGATTATCCTTAGTAACGGCCAGTTCCGCCTGGGCAAAGCGACCATCCGGCGAATACACATACGCCATGGTGTACAGGTAGAAGTTTAGCAGCCCGTAGAAGCACATGAACTGCGCCGAACTGCGGTAGGTGGTGTTCAGTGAGGCCACAAAGTTGTCCTCGAGGATGCCGAAGCCAAAGCGACAGGTGGTCACCGTGATGGATATGGACAAGACGAACAGCATGAGCAGCGTGAGAAACTTCAGGCGCATATCTACCGAAAGTAATCCAGCATTATAACTGATATTAAGTGGATTATTGTGGTATATCTCACCAAAATAGGGCATGGAACGCAGCTCGGTGTAAGCTCTTAAAAGCAACAGCACCAAATACAGCACATACATGCAGCACGCAATGTAGAAGAACATCTTGAAGCCCTGCGAATGGTTTAGATTTTGAAATTCGAGTAGCTCTATAAACTTTTATATACCCACATTGTAGTTCTTTGTGTCCACGAAATGACTGTAAGTGGGATCCCTCAGCTCGTTGCACTTCTCCCAGGTGGCCAGGACGATGGCGCACAGCCAGATGGGCAGGACAACGATCACCTTGACCAGGTAAAAGCGTACGAAGCTCCGCTCGTTTTGCCTCAGCCCGTGGTAAATGCAGAGCCAAAACATTAGGAGGGCACACAGGAAGGTGGCCTGGAGAATGGCGTCCAGCATGCCCGGCAGCCAGGAGTTCATCAGAAATATCATCGGGAAGAAGGGATCTGTGGAGGGGAAATCCCTGGTGAACAACTCAAGCTATAGATTTAATTGCAGGCCAGGACTTACTATCGTACAGCAGGAGCAGGGGTAGAAGCACCGACAGCCATCGCTGCTCAATGGACCAGTCGTAGATCGGATATTTTCGCAAGGTGTGGGCGTACCAGCACTGGAAATAATAAAATATTACGTTTAGTCAAAGTATTAACTATTTAGTATTATCAATTGAACGATAAATTATAAATGGAACAATAAATAATTTAAATGTGTTAAATAATAGTGTAAATTTTCTAGAAATTTAATTATTTATTCTATAATTTATTATCAACAATTAGAAAAAGGCTAAATTTAAAAATGGTAAAATATTTAAAAATAATATAAATTTGTAAAGTTTAAGTAGAACAATAAATTTGTTAAATGGCTTGAAATATTTAAAAAAGTATAACTTTTTGCTTGATACATTTAAATTATTTGTTCTTTCTTAAAGCTTAGTACTCACTTCAATCAAAAAGGCGACGAAATGAAAATTTCTATACAAAAATGACAGGCGAAAAATTCCATGATCAAAATGTTTTATGGAGATTTTCATTTCGTAGGCTTTTTGATTGAAGTGGGTACTAGGCCTTAATAATAGAATTAAGTAAAATAATATATAGTTTAATATGTATTAAATATAGTTAAGCTACTTACTATAACAATGAAGGTGAAGAGTAGAAAGATACACCTAAACCATATCTCAATCTGCGTGAATTCCGGACTGTAAGTCTTGAACTAAAGTGGAAAGTTGGAAACCCTTACTAAGGATTATAAATAAATATTGAAGCCACTCACGTAGAACGTAATGCTGCGTATATTATACTTCTGGTGGAAGGACTCCAGTCCGTAGAAGCGCACTGTGATGATATAGTGGGCATAGTCCAGGAATCCCAGATGCATCACCGTGAACTCCTCGCAGTCGTTCCGCACGCAGATCAAGTGCCGTGTCCTGTTGTGAGCCACTCCGGAACCAAGGACACTTTGCGGTTTATGCTGCTCGTTGATGCCATCGATGGAGACGCTGACCTGGAAACTCTTGTCGTAGCGCTCGTCTATATAATATTATTTTTAAAATTAATAGTATTTATCAAAAGGGTTTTGAAATAAAAATTATATAAAATCATTGATATTTACAATATTTAAAAAATCTTAAATTTAAATTAGTATCAATATTAATCACTTATATGTATATGTTATTCCTGCAATACCCACCATCGTTGTTGTCCGTCACAAGCTTGGCGATGAGCCACAATTGCTGCGAGTAGGTGGTGGTCAGCGGCGACTTCATGGCGAAGGGTCCTGTCCCCAGGACCGTTGGGCTGTGGGCCAGCGAGGTGTTCGCCAGGATCTGCTGGGCGGTCAGCGAGGAGGTGCTGGTGATGGGCGGTCCCGTCAGCCCGATGACGATGCCCAGGCCGAAGCAGGTGAAGAAGCCCAGGAAGACCTGATTTTGAGTATTTTGAAAAGGCAATAAATAATAGAAAAAAAGTAAATAATAATAAAAATATTATAAGGAACAAATATTACAAAAAAATTTTAATTTTAATGTTGAACTTTATATTTATAGTAATGACTAAAAGCAAGCTACACAATTTTTAATTCAAAAGTACTCCTAAAATGCAGTACTATTATTATATACATTTATAAAAAATACTACTGTCAAATAAATGGAGACAAATTAATATTCAAGCTATATGGATTTTTTCCTCCTAATTATTTTTTTGAAGTGCCCCAACTGGAAGGATGACTGTTTTAGAAAGCTTGTAACATAGGCGATCGTTTTTTTTTTAAATACGATTTAAAGCCACATTTGATTGGTTACAAATTTTATTTATTAAGTTATAATTAGATTTAGGCAATATTTAATTGAGGTTTTTGTAAACAATTTTTAACCCATAAAATGTGGCTTTAAATAATATTTAAAAAAATATTTCACCTAAAATCCGATGTCTAGCGATCACCATCACTTTTGGGTAGATTTAAAAAATTTTACTTGTTGGCCAATTTAAGCATTTTTGATATTACTGGTTGCCTTACCATGACGAACTCGCGCTTGTGCATCGAGTAGAGACGCATGTGGACGGACCGCTCGCAGCGGTCGTGGTGATAGGCGGGCGAGATGTATCTGCTGAAGTCGCTGAACAGATCGCTGAACTGCGAGAGGGACGACTTGAGGCGCAGCAGGAGGCCGCCGGACGGCAGCTGGTAGGCGTAGCCCAGGCCAGAGGCATCCGCATCCGAATGGGGCTTGGCCATGGCCGCTGGCAGGATTCTGGGGATTCACTGGCTGATGTTTGGGGTCCGCCTTTCGCTCGGCCTTCACTGCATCTCCTCTCCGCGGTGGAAATCTTTGTATTACAACCTTTTCCCAATTTTTAAAGGGCCTTTTTACTATCCGCTCGACGTTTGTGCGTCTTTCGTGGAAAATATCGATTTTGGCCAGCACTCGCATATGTTTTGGCTTGACTGTGGGGGTGGCTGGGTGATTGGGTGGTGGGCGGACCATCCGTCGAGTTGTTTGCATTTTCACATGCACTGCGCAGGCGCACTCTTATCACAACAGCAGGTAAATAGAGGCTACATGTCGCAATAAAAGGGGCTCGTCAAGGAATAAATAACTTAGGGAACTAGTAATAGATAAAAAAATATAAATATCTAACCCAAAGGTGGAACAACTTCTTCGTTTGAACATAATTGGTATGCAATATAATCAATCAATTTACACATCGGCTTTTGGCTTACATCTAACTAGGTTACATTGAGCGGGCATTTAGTCCCAGTATTTGATCTGTCCATCCCAGCCGGCGGTGGCCACCTTGCTGGCCTCGTGCGGATGCCAGAGGGCGCTGATGCAGACGCCGTCGTGCGCCTGCCACTTCTTGTACATCTTCGTCGTCTTCCAGTCCCAAATGTAGCACTTGCCGTCGCCGTCGCCCGACACCAGGTAGCTCATATCCGGCGAAAAGTCCAGTTGGCAGGCGTAGCCGGAGACCATGTGCCCCGTGAAGGTCTTCTTGCGGTTCATCTTGAAGCGGTTGAGGGCCGAGAAGATGACGATCTTGTTGTCCAGCGACTGACAGGCCATCCACTTGCCATTCGGCGCCAATGTGACGGCCGGCATGGAATGCATAGTCGGATCGGCAATGTACTTCATGTCCACGGGTATGTCCCACTCCCAAATGCGCATCGATTTGTCGTCCGAGGTGGTCACAAAGCGACGGTTGTCGTCCACGAAGGTGATGGTGCTAACCGAGCCCAAGTGCCGGTCGTATTCCTGCACAATGTCTCCACTGCGAGTGTCCCACTGTGGATTTGATAGAAATTACAATTAGTATTCAAAATGCCATAAATTCGTATTAGAGCCCTGCGAGAATCATTTAATTTTTGAAATTTCTGATTTGTTTAATTCAATTCTATGTGAAGTAAATTGAATGTTTTTCTTATTCATTTCGAATTGAATGAATGAATGAATAATTTTTATGAATTTTTTGAATTTGCCAGTTTTTTTTTGTGCTTTCTTTTGAGAACAAAAGTGGAAAATGTTTAACAAATCAATGTTAACTGCTTAGTAAATAAAATTTAGGCAGATTTAATCACAAAAGTATGGCCCTCTCTTCTTCAATTCTATTAAACTCAAAATTAATTCATTCATATTCTAATAGGTTACTTACGCAAATGATCTTCTTGTCGGAGGTGCCGGCCACAAACAAATGCTGCTTGCTGTTATCCGGATGGAACTTGACGCAGAATGGCATTTTGCGTGTGGTGAATCGGGAGACCACATCGCCCGTTTCGGCATCCCACAGCTTAATGTAGCGATCGTAGGAGGCGGACAAGAAGTTGGTGCCCCTGTTGTTCCACGCAATGTCCTTGATGGCCTGCCGATGGCCGGAGAAGGTGCGAATGCATCGTCGCTCGCCGTAGACCTCCCACAGCTTCACGCGGCAGTCCATCGAGCCGGAGAGCAGCAGATGGGCGGTCTTGGGGAACCAGCGAATCGAGGAGATGCCCTTGTTGTGGCCCGACCAGGTGTGTATGTGCGCCTTGGGCAGGAAGCACTTGGGCGGCGGTGCATTGGAGCGCAGATTCACGCCCAGATCATGCGGAGCGTGCAGATACGAGCGGCCCTGGTAGTCGTAGGCATCCTTGACTGTGGGGGATAAGGAATAAAGGTAATATAAGGCATATATTCGATGGTTATCCTACTCACTGTGCAGCGTGGACTTCTCTTCGAGCGGCTTGTCCTCGGGAATGCGCCCCCGTTTGTGCCGCTTGGACAGCAGCTCGTCCAGCTCGGCGCGCTCCTGCTCATTCGGCTTGGCCACCGACACCTCGTTCTCGAACTTGCCCCAGGGCCCCAGGAAGCCCTCGACGTCCTCGGGCCGATCGTTCTTCTCCTGCTTGCGCAGCTTCTTGGCCTTGGGCGCCTCGAAGACCGTCTTTCCATTATCATCGTAGGCCGACTGCAGGTCACCCACATACGACTGGCCGTCGGCCTGCTCGTCCACGCTGGGATCCAGCGCATAGCCGTAGGTGTGGAAGGTGCGTCGCTGGTTTTCAAACTCAAACGCGTTGATGTGGGCCTTCTCCACGTAGCCGGCCAGCGTGTTCCGCGGCGCCCGCTGCTGCATGGTGAGATCCGGGTGCTCCGGCCCCTTCACCGGCGCGTACATCTCCTCGTAGCGCGGATTGTAGGTGACCTCCTTGAGCGTGGGATCCAGAGTTCGGGGCACGGCCGCCGCTCCAAGGGGAACCACTACAGGGGCGGCGCACACAGCGATGGCCGTGGAGAGCGAGTGCGTCTTGTCCACGGGTAGGAGGTGGGTGGGAATGGGAATAGAGGCTCCTCCGGCGGCGTCATCCTCATGCTCCGATTCTCCATCCGAGGAGGAACTGGCGTACGACTGAAGACCCAGCATCTAGAGGCTGCGCACGAACTCCGTGTACTTGTTGACAAAGTGCTGAAGGTAGATCACGACCAGGGTGTAGAGCAGGAAAACAAACACGTTTATGGATATTTCCATTCGTCCACACGTTTACATTTAGTATAAGTTGCTTTTCAACAAAAACATAAATATATATTGAACGAGAGATGGCATCCCAGGTCTATCGGTTATCGAAGTGCGGGCACACTAACCGGGTGCAGGGTGACGAGAAGTGGAAGGTGGTGAATGTAAACGAGCATTTCATTAAGAATTTAACAAATATTTTTTTAAAATTCAATATAAATTATAATAAAACATCAACAAATAAACTCTTTAAGGACAGATGTTTTTTTTATTTGTAACCATAAGTAAACAAAAATAAATATTTATTTATTTATCATTTTATTACCTTCGGGAAGGGGAAGGTGGTGCATGTAAATGAGCATTTTATTAAGAATTTAACAAATATTTTTTAAAGTTAATTATAATTTATAATAAAACTTCAACAAATGAACTCTTTATTTGAACTTTTATAGATTCCAAAAGGACAGATGTGTTTTTTGTATTTGTAATCATAAGTAAACAAAAATAAATATTTATTTATTTATCATTTTATTACTACTATTTATTTATTTATTATTTATTATTTATTTATTTATATTATTACTTTTCCCCTCTTTATTTAATGACGTCACAATGTAAATGCACCAGCCGATAAGCAGCGTTGATCGATAACTACACTGATAAGCCAATGTTTGGCCATACGGTCCTACTGAAGCAAACAACTAAAATTTTGGGCTTGGTTTGGCAACTTTGGATCGCCGCAAGTACCGTCGCTTTTGGCCCGAAAACCCGGTAGATTAGTCACGATGACGGGAGGCACGCACTGGAGCTACGACATCCTCAAGCAGATGGCCATCGAGGGCTGTTCGGGCGACGTGGAGTACCTGAAGCAGATGTTCGCCGATGAGATCGGTTCCCAGCGAAGATTGGATTGCATTAGCTCCGTGGAGGATCTGATCGACTGCCTGGAGCGGGCAGACGAGCTGGCCGAGGACAATGTGGAGCCGCTGCGTCGGATGTCCGGAAATCAACCGAACCTCATCGAGGCTCTCAATAGCTACACTCCGCCGGAGAACTTCCGCCATCCGCCGGTGAATCTGTACCAGGAACTCCGGCTGGCCGAGGAGCTGCGTCAGCAACTGCGGATTGCTCCGCTCCAGGCGGCTCATCCCTCATTTGCAGCGGTGCCTGTGGCGGCTGCATCCACGCCCTCCGTCCAGAACTACACCACTCCGGCTGCCTTCACGGATCGCAAGCGGGCGGCTGTGTTCAAGAAGATCTCCGAGGAACTGGGCCGCTCCTGGCGCCGCCTGGGCCGATCGGCTGGGATCGGCGAGGGCGCCATGGACAACATCGAGGAGCGCCATCCGCGCAACCTGGCCTCGCAGATCCTGCAGCTGCTGCAGCTCATCGAGGAGGACGACTGCCACGATCCCAAGCACTTCCTCGTGCGCCTCTGTCGCGCCCTCGGTGAGAGCGGTCGCAACGATCTGCGCAAGAAGGTGGAGCAGATTATGTCGCACTAGGTTAAGATATGTTTTATTATGTTTGCAATTTATATGTTGGCTTGATAAGGAAGGGTGAATCCCCTGCCATTTGTGATAAGATTTGCGACTGGAAGCCTAACAAAAAAGTGTATCAAAAAGTGCCTTTGTTGCAATTGTCTGCGGCTAATAGTTAATCAAAATTCCTTAAAGATAAAGGAGATTGATTGATTGTACAACTTCAAGAAGCCATTTGTAATAAAAATTGATTTTATCTAATTTTTTAATAAATGTTCATAAAACTCTAAAACTGGTTTCGCAGTTCAACCAAATTTTACCCTGAAAAAAGGTGATTCCTATTAAACAAACATACTGATTACCTTATGATAAGAAGTTGTGATTCCCCCGCGACAGTGGAACGATAAATGGAGAGAAATAGAAATAAAAACAAACTTTATTTGCACTCATATTAAAACATCAACCATAAAAACCGATTTTCAAAAATTTTTTGTAATTCCACAAAATGGAATAGCAGATAAAACTACTTTCTTAAAATTCTCTATAAAGAAAAGATGTAAATGAGTAGATGGATAAGTCCCATTCAGTTCATAATCGAAGAGCATTAGCAGTAGCTGATGGGCGATATTCCGTCTAAATTTAAATTTTAATTCAACATAAAATTTAAATTTCAAATACAAAATTCACCTCTTGTGTTGCGAAACAGGTGACCAAAACAAAAAGAATTAGGGATGGCCCCAATATCAATAAAAAGGTGTGTGTACGCTCTATATCATGGTGACCTAGCAGTGACACACACCTGGCATTTGAGTAAGACCGTAGTTTCTTTGGTATTTCAGAACAGCCGTTTCGGGGTGAATGTCATTTCTTGGGCTGCAACACGTGCGCGGTTTATTTTATTCGACGATTTCTGTTTTTAACCATTAAAGTGTATTAAAAAGCCAACTAACATAGCATAATGTCCATCCGGGAGAAGCTGCTGATGAAGAAGATCGTGAAGCGGGAGAAGATGAAGAAGGAGCTCTCGCAAAAGAAGGGAAAAAAGCAGCCCCAAGTGGAAGAGCCAACCAAACAAAATGGCAATAAACCCAGTAAAAAATCACAGAAGCCAAGTAAAAAACGTGCTGTAGAGGAAGAGGGTAGGATTATTGGATTATTTTGGGTTATAAAAATATTAAAGATGTATTTCTTACCTTGCAGACGACGATTTGGAGGAGGATTTCCAGGAGGCGCCGCTGCCCAAGCAGAAAAAACAGAAACAGCCGCCAAAGAAGCAACAAATTCAGGTGGCCAACTCGGATTCAGATTCAGATGAAGAGGAGGAGGATGATGATCAGGAGGAAGAAGAGGATGTGGAGGATCAAAGCGAAGATGAGGATGTAGCCAGCGGGAGTGAAGAGGATGAGCAGGAAGATGGTTAGTAATGGAAACCACTTTTAATTTTCAGACCTTATCTAATTAACTAGTTTCTGAGAAAGTATTATTAATAATTTTATCAAGTTTTCTTGAAGGTTACATGCATTTTAATTCTTAGTTACCTTTGTTGAAAAAATATCTTAAAAATAAGACAAGCGCTTTATAAATTGCTTAAAGTAATCAAACTAAGGGTAGTTTTCTCGTTTCCCTTTGTTAAATTTAAAGTAGGGTTTAAGCCTTATGGGAAACCAGAGAAACCAGAACAGGCGAACGAGAAAAAGGCCCTAAGACCGATTAAATATTGGTAAGTCAAAAGTTTGAAATGTTTTCTTGTCCGCATCTTAAATTTAAAGTAAGCATTAAACTGAGAATTCCCATACGTTCAACATGCGAACGAGAAAACGGCCCTAAATCTTCCAATCAGTTAAAAATAAACGAATGAAAAATCTTTTAAATAGATTGATAAAATAGTTTTAAAGTTTTCTTTGATTCCCATCAAAATACCCAACATAATGATGATTTTTAAAGGCGAATTTGAGCAGCTCTAGATCAGCGAGTTAATGCTGTCGCGAGCAGGCATGAAATGCAATTTAAAACCAACTGAATGACACTAAAAATTCAATAGAATTATGGTCTTAAAAAAACCTTGATTAACAAACAATTACCCTTTACAGAGGAAGCTGAAGACGAACCTGTGCCCGCCAAGAAAACGAAGCTGCTGCCCAACAAGTCGAAGCCACAGAATGGCAAACCAGCGAAGGACGACGAGCCCTTTACCGTGGAATCCTCCCTGGCTGCGCTAGATTACCGGGATTTGGATGATCGCAGCTTTGCCTCTCTAAAAGGAGCCGTTTCCGAGGCCACGCTGCGTGCCGTCAAGGAAATGGGCTTCACGGATATGACGGAAATCCAGGCGAAATCACTAACGCCCCTGCTAAAGGGTCGCGATCTCGTGGGCGCCGCACAGACGGGTTCCGGCAAAACGCTGGCCTTCCTGATTCCCGCCGTCGAGCTGATTAACAAGCTGCGCTTTATGCCCCGCAACGGCACCGGCGTGATCATCATCTCACCCACGCGAGAGCTGTCTATGCAGACATTTGGCGTGCTCAAGGAGCTGATGGCGCACCACCACCACACCTATGGCCTGGTGATGGGCGGCTCCAATCGCCAGGTGGAGAGCGAGAAGCTGGGCAAGGGCATCAACATTCTGGTGGCCACGCCGGGTCGTCTGCTGGATCATTTGCAGAACTCGCCCGATTTTCTGTACAAGAACCTGCAGTGCCTGATTATCGACGAGGTGGATCGGATACTTGAGATCGGTTTCGAGGAGGAGCTCAAGCAAATCATCAATCTGCTGCCAAGTGAGTGAAAGCTAGCTAGAAAATTATACCAATAGTGATTATAATCCTTCTTTAGAACGCCGACAGACCATGCTCTTCTCGGCCACGCAGACGGCTCGCATAGATGCCCTTTCCAAGTTGGCCCTCAAGTCGGAGCCCATCTATGTGGGCGTTCACGATAACCAGGACACGGCTACGGTCGATGGACTCGAGCAGGGCTACATCGTGTGTCCCTCGGAGAAGCGGCTGCTCGTCCTCTTCACGTTCCTCAAGAAGAATCGCAAGAAGAAGGTGATGGTCTTCTTCTCGTCCTGCATGTCCGTCAAGTACCATCACGAACTCTTCAACTACATTGACCTGCCCGTGACGTCCATCCATGGCAAGCAGAAGCAGACGAAGCGCACGACCACCTTCTTCCAGTTCTGCAACGCCGAATCGGGCATCCTGTTGTGCACGGATGTGGCAGCACGTGGATTGGACATTCCGCAGGTGGACTGGATCGTGCAGTACGATCCTCCAGATGATCCCAAGGAGTACATTCACAGGGTGGGCCGAACAGCCAGAGGATCGGGCACCTCGGGCCACGCACTGCTCCTGATGCGACCCGAGGAGCTGGGCTTCCTGCGCTACCTTAAGGCCGCCAAGGTGCCACTGAATGAGTTCGAGTTCTCCTGGCAGAAGATAGCCGATATTCAACTGCAGGTGGGTGTTTCTAACTATCAGGGGAGAAGGTTTTAATTTAGCAGTTCTTGTTTTGTAAAATATGTACATATATATTGTTCAAGTACTAGAAGAGTGAGATTATCACACACAAAACCAGGCTTTCGAGATGAACGCAGTCAAAGTTTTTAAGTCTATCTTCATATTCATGCTCTGAATATTCAAGATAGGAATCTGAACTTTTTATAAATCATAGATTATAATATAGTAATTATTATGCGAAGATCATTTCAGCACCATTAAACCAAAAATCGTTTTTTTCGACTTAAGAAGTAAGACAAAATAGACAGTGCTTTTAACTATCTGTTTACAAATATATTATTATAAAGTATACGACCTGAATTAAATTTATTTTAAATTAGCATTATAAAATACATTATTAGTCGATGGAAATAAGTTTGAGAAAAACTATACAAGATGAAGATACCGAAAGAAAGAAAGTTTTAAAAGGAAAACTTACTCCAAAAATAGGTTTTGAAGAACCAACCTTGTCTAACAAAATCCTAATCAATCCATTCCTTATCCATTGCAGTTGGAGAAGCTGATAGCCAAGAACTACTTCCTCAACCAGTCGGCCAAGGAGGCGTTCAAGTCGTACGTGCGGGCCTACGACTCGCACCAGCTGAAGCAGATCTTCAACGTGAACACGCTGGACCTGCAGGCGGTCTCGAAGAGCTTTGGCTTCCTGGTGCCGCCCGTGGTCGACCTGAAGGTGGGCGCGGCCAAGCGGGAGCGGCCCGAGAAGCGGGTGGGCGGCGGCGGATTCGGATACTACAAGCAGATGAACGAGGGATCCGCCTCCAAGCAGCGGCACTTCAAGCAGGTCAACCGCGACCAGGCCAAGAAGTTTACGCGTTAGTTTTTAGATTTAGGCGGAGATACCATTGCATATTGTAAATCTGCTTCTTTACTTCATTGTGTATACATATAGGCAAAAGATATAAAACTAAATGTTTCCATTTCACGAGTTCACGTAACCATTTGGCCGGGCATCATCATCATGAGCCACTCGCATCCCACTCGATCTCTCGATGCGGATGCGGCTTCTCCTTATTTGTGGCTTGTTTGTTTCAAATGTTTATTGTTGTCGCCGTCGCGTCGATTTGAGTTGCCTCCCCAAATTTGGGCGATCGCGCTTTTTTATTTCGTGTTTCGCCCGCTAAATTGTGCCCACGCTCGCCCAGTTGCTCCAAAACTGTGGCGACGCGCTGCTGTTGGCCCAACTAATCGATAATCGGGCGCTTAATCAATTGCTGACTTACGGGCGCCCACTGCCCATGCATTTGCCAATTGAAACAGCATTGGGCAGCGATCAATTTTCCAATAAAACTCGTTTAGCTCGCCCCCTTTTTACAGATTCCATCACCCACATAACCGAAATATGGTTAAGAAATTGCAGGCCACTTTGTATTAAGAGTATTTCCATTGAAGGTTACTGAATCTATAAATGGGATTAAAGGTAAAGGTTTAATGAAAACATATAGTTCTAAATTATTGGGATAATTTTTGTAAATTTTTTTATAAATATATTAACTTGTTCATAAATTAATAGAAAACTTCTAGAAAATGTAGTTATTAGTTAGTGTAGTTTATCTATAGAGTTATGATATGTTATTTGTAAAATGGCCTCCTATTTTTTCTGTTAATTTGTTGATAATTTTAGTTCCAACGAAACTACTTCCCATTTTTCTTAATTTTATACTGAACCATTTTTGAGCTATAGACTTTAGACTGTAGTGCGCAGCGCTCGGCAGCCATCGAAATGTATCAGCAAATTAGATGTTGTTGGGGGCGTGGGCGTGACGAATGTTGAAGACCGCAATGCCATACGCCCACACACACATCACTCGCCCCCTTCCCCCTCCATTAACACTTGTTTCTAAAAGCCTGGCTAACGACGTTTCTGTGAATGAAAAAGCCAACGCGCCTGAGTTTACTCATTCATGCGCACTTTGCGGATCGTGGTTAGATTAGTTTTGCCTAGTCTGCGGCTTGTTGGATCCAATCAGCTGGTCGAGCACAATAGGCAAAGTGGAAACTTTATGAATGGCTGAGGAAAACGACAGTTCCACCTGTGGGACGCAGCGTGTGACACAGAAAATGCATTCGCACAGGCGACAAAAGTGGCTCGAAAAGTGCCTTCAAAAGTTGGGGTTTGTTTTTTCAAATTTTGGGGTTTATTTAAAGAAGGTTTAATAATAGATCATATTTGTATTAATATTTACGGTTGTATCTTTAAAGTTTAAACACATTGATTTATGAAATGTTGGGCCGATCCCGTAAATCTTTTAGGTTTTTAGGGGTTTTGATAATTAATTATTAATTTTTTTTAATTATTACGTACTTTGTTTATACATATTTCAAAAAATTTAAAGTCTTCTGCAAGGGTTCCCCAAAAACATTTTTTGTTTATTATAAAAATATGATTTGTAAAGTAGTGTTTTGTTAATTAATTATTATTATCATTAAATTGCTTAGAACTTTTTTATACATAGGTATTTCAAAATGCAAGGGTTCTATTAATAAACATTTTTTTTAATAGCTACAAAAATCAGGTAAAAACCACTCTTATTTGTGGTCAAAAGCAAACCTCTTTGGACACCTTCGTTGGCTGATCGGCCTGCACATGTGAGCGAGTGTATCTGACAGATACTCACTGTCTGTGTGGGTGATGCAGCTCGGTTTCTTTTGTGGACCTCAAAGACTGAAAGCCACAAAAGTTGGAAAACCGGAGGCGCCCACATGGCCGCGTGTCATGCGTAATGGAAACAACTGCAAACTGGTTAATGGCCGACTGCCTGGCTTTTTGGCCAACATATTGCTAATTACACACTCTTATTTCTGTGTCGGCGGTAAATTAAGAAAAAGAATGTTTAATTCGTCGTTTTCAAAGCTCAAAGCCGTTAAATGTCTTGGCCAAATTTGCATTTGACCCGAGCGTGCAGTGGTCAAAAAAGGATTCCCGGCCAACAAAGAGTGTTAACTCCGACAGGCGGTTTGTCAATCGGTGGAACCACCTCCTTATAAGCAGATCGAACAATTGAAGTGCATTTGAGATGCAATATTTTTCTGTCCATGGCCAAATAAGGACTAATAACTTATTTCTCTTGAAGGCGGCGACAAAATACAAAACATTGCGACGTTGGAAAATATTTATTTAAATTTTATTTTAATTTATTAATTAAATCTAAATAAGTATTAAATAGCCGAATAATACTTTTCACGAAAAATAAAAGTTTATCTACTAACAACTTAATTTGGATGGAGTAAACGAAAATTTCTCTTATCACCTTCATATTTTACGACTTGGCAGTTTGAATTAAGACCACTGTCCCGCCATTTGAAGCATTTTCCGCACAGCACTTTACAGCTGCTAGAAAACTTTTGTTTTGCGGCGATTTCGGTTTTCGAAACCCAAAAGAGCTACCTAAAACGACCTACATACAAAGCAAAACACAACATACGACCAAGACCGAAAAAAGGAAAATTCCAAAGCCCTGGAGAGATTAACGGCCCACGGAAAACTTGGCACTTTGGATCTGCCAGATGTCCAAAGAGAAATACTCGGGGCGACGTGGGTGTGCGGATTCGGATTGGAAAGGGCTTTGGTCTCTGCCCCAGAGATTTGAATCGGAAATCCATAAGCATACAATGTCTCAATCGCCACGCACATTGACACATATTTCAATGGCAGTAAAACTGTATAATGGGGCCGTATAATATAATGTCGGCCCACACACCGACCAATACGTTCCGATCCAATACGATCGGTGTGAGCCAAGTGCACACGAATTTGGTGGGACTGGGACTTGTGGCCAGGCTGTGAAACTTGGTAAGGTGAGGTCCGGTGGTGGGCGCCTGCTTTCCAATGGAACGGCCAATCCAATGCCCATCCAAGTCTTCCTCCACTCCAAACTTTCACGTCTCATTTAAGTGCATGCGGGTGAGCTGCTGCACTGCGAATTACTATCGTTAAATTTGGTCTTTATTTTTAATACCCAGACGAATATTAAATAAAACCTTATCAAAAATATGCCTTTAAATTCCCAAAAAGTATTGGAATAACGTTTTGAAAGACCTAAAATAACCTCTTAGTACAAGTTATTCTTTGAATTTTCATAAATTTTTATCAGAGATTTTCACCATTTTTGATATTTAAAAAATTTAAAATTCTGTACCTATGAACAACACCTATAAATTTATTATTATTAAAATATATTTTCAGACCTATTTGAATTTTTTTCCAATTATTATTTCATCGAAAGTGCCAGTTTTAAGTTTAAAAAAATCCCTTTTAACTAAAAAAATCTTTTTCCCGTGCGGTGTTAATGTAAGATACGCCAAATACGCGGAAGCCAGCGAAAAGTAATGGAAAGTAAAAGTTGTCGCTGGCCTAGGGTCGCTTATATGGTGCGTCCATCGAAACGCTCGCGAATTTCAATTTTCCCACATACATTTCGCGACGGAGTTAACCAAGTTAACACCAACATTTGGCCAGTTCGGGTTTGGGGCTCATTTGCATGGTGTTTTGGGGCTTGGGCCCAGATGATAGCCCCCGCATATATGTCCAGCAAAACAAAATGCCGCTTGGTTCTAATCTGCCAGCAATTTCCGTGCGCAATTAATGCCTTCACTGCTGGCTGTCTTAATTAATTCAAATTCAACGCCAACGCGCCAAATGGTGCCCCACACAGGAACTAGGTGGCAACGCTGCGACTTAGTGGTTATTGAAATAATCAAGCATTTTAGGCCCGGAAATTAATCACCCACTTTTGTTTTTAGCGGTTTTGGTCATGTTTGTCCATTTATCAACTTGAATATTCACATTTTAGGTCAAAATATGTGCAATAAGTTAACCAGCTGCGCAACTCTTTTTGTGCTGGGTGGCAACGCTGATGAGTGATCTCGCATGGTGGCGAGAGAGCCAAGCCGCAAAGAGAGTGACGTCACAAAGCATAAAAAGTTTGTGTTTTGTATGGAGAAATGTATGAATTTCGTTGGTATAAACATTTTTATTAGGGTAACTATTAACATTAATTTGAATAGCCTTGTAGAGGTAATTTGGATTTTTTAAGAAATATTTTTTGTAAAATGTGATGTAATTTTCAACATATCAATGTAATTTGTTGCGATTAAAAGTGTAACTTTTGCACTAAAAATTATAAATCTCTGGTATAATAAATATAGTTTAATACATTCAACTGATTGTTAATCCTAACTTATTTATTTAAAATATTTTATTAGGGCCTGACAGACTTTGTGACGTCACGCGGCGAGAGAGCAGAGAGGAGAGCGCGCGCTGCGAGAACCACCCCGCGATCGCACTGCCATGATCTCACACTTACAACGTTTCGCGCTCTTCGCCTCGCATTCAGTTTCTCAGTTTCTTTTTCTCCTTCTTCGCGCACGGTTCACTTTTAGGAAAAATAGGAATCGTTCAGTAAAGTCCCGAGATCTATTCCCCGACTCGAATAAAACCAACATACACATATATCAATAAACAAAGCGAAGGAATCCTCAGAGAAGTGTGTTTCGAAAACCAAAAACTTTCCGAGCAAAACGAAACGAAGAATAAAAGCCAAAAGCCGTTCAGCAGCAACAACAAATACATAATCAGCAACTGTGCATATTTCTGCGAAATTTTCAGCGTTTCAAGCTTGTTTCCGTGGTTTTGTCCTCTCGGTGAATGTCCAGGCAAAGGAACTTATCCTTTTCCGGCCCAAAACCACTGGAAACAAGAACATTAATTTGCATATAACAAATATTTAAACATTTTTTTGTTGTATTTGCTGTTGCAGCAGCCAAACGATCGAGAGCGAGGGAGAGGCAGCTATTTTGACATTCTGCTTTCATTCATCTCCGTCGCTTATACAGTTTTACTGTTCATTGTCCGTGTGTGAGTGAGAGATCGCCGAGGAATTCGAATTTTCAGTCTTCGCTTTCGACTTGCGCGCTCTCGCTCTCTCAGTTTCTCCTCTCGCGCTGCGTTGTTGTTGCTGCAGATCGTAAAAAATACTTTTGGGCGGAGTTGTTTTCATTTCGTTTTCCGTTTTCAATATCTCTCGCGTACGAAACTTAATGAATTTCCCAACTCCCACAGTAACGTGTTAAAAGCAGCTATAAAATAGAAAAAACAAAAGTGTGCAATAAGTAAAGAAAGCAGAGACCCAAAGAAAGTTGAAAGTTGCAAACCAGAATCTCGTCGAGAACAAAAACAAAAAGTCCCCCAAAAACCACACACAAACACACGCACAACATCAAAAATGAGTGTCTGTGAGAGCAAAGCCGTTGTGCAACAGCAACTGCAGCAGCACTTGCAGCAACAGGCAGCCGCCGCAGTTGTTGCGGTGGCGCAGCAACAGCAGGCCCAGGCCCAGGCTCAGGCTCAGGCGCAGCAGCAAGCGCAGCAGCAGCAGCAGGCTCCTCAGGTGGTGGTCCCCATGACCCCCCAGCATCTGACCCCGCAGCAGCAGCAGCAGAGCACACAGAGCATCGCCGACTATCTGGCCCAGTTGCTCAAGGACCGCAAGCAGCTGGCCGCCTTCCCCAACGTCTTCACCCACGTCGAACGACTCCTGGACGAAGGTAAGCAGGCGAAAATGCCGAAGGAACCCCCGAGATCCTCCAAAGATCCGATTCTGGGGTTCATTTTGTCATTTTCATCGGTGACTTCATCAATAAGAGATCTAAGACCTAGGGAAAGTCCCACTGCTACATCAAAGAAATCTGTTTTTTATTGAGAAAAGAGTATGGGTAATTTAACGAGAAATCGTTAAGATTTTTAAAGTCATTTCTACTACGGAATCTTCTATAATAGTTATAACGAGAGATCTCTAATATAAATTTCTAAAGTTTTTTATAAAGTTAAATATGAGCTAACTGACTTTTGAATTACAAAAGTTGTTGAAATAAAAATGATCAAAGAGATTTCTATTTCATGAATAGAAATCACGTTTTATATAAATATATAAATGAAAAACAAATTAAATTTATATTTTGAAATTGGTTCATTTCATAAAATATAAACAGAAAAGTCTGTATCAAAAATTAAAATTATCAAATAGATTTACAGCAAATCGTCAATAATAAACTAGTGTAAACATCTTTATTCCTGGAATCTTAGAAAAAATCCATGTAAAAAGTGATTGCACAGTACATTTACAAGAATATTTCTGAATTGCAGTATATACAAATTTATTTCCAAGGAAATCGGAAAAAGTACATTGCAATTATTCCTTTTTGATCAATACATTTTTTATTGTTAGAAAAATATTTGTAAAGCTTTTTGATTCCTAGAATCTGGCAAGATTTATTACAAAGATTTCAGGTATTTAGAACAACACAAATACTTTATGAGTGAAGATGTTAAATTTAGGCAGTGATTTCATTCGAAAGCTCTCGCAAGTAAAAGTCCTTGGAAATCTTTAACGGAGTGATCACTGTAATTTAATCGGTTTTGGGGCATGGATCTCGGCGTGTCTGGTTTGTCTCCTCGTCGTCTCCTTTTCGGCCTCTTCTCCATCGCGGTTTCGGTTCTGAGTTCATTCCACCTTACAAACCCAAACGAGATGTTTGTTATTTTTAGTTACTTCCTTTTTGTGCGCCTCTTCGCGAGCGCACACTACTTACACTCTCTTCGCGCTCTCTCCTTTTGTGTTTTTGGCCCCACACTTGACTGCCCTGTGCAGCCTTTGTTGTTCTTATTATGAATTCTTTGTTGACTCGGCCATTCGTACACAAAAACGAAGGGCGGCGGAGATTTTGAGAGGAGGAGAGGGAGATCCAAAACCCCAGGGGGGAAACCCCCACATAGAAAGAAAAATTGATATGATATGATGTGATTTTACATCTATTTTTTGTTAGGTTGCATAAGTTAAATTTTTTAAATTTTCTAAATGTAAATTGTATATCTTTATAGTATTATAAATTAAAAATTTAACTAAAACCTGATTCTGAAACCGTCTTATCTCGAACAGATATGCAGCTCTTTTTTCTCTGTGCACTAAAACTGTAGCAAACCTTTCTGAAAGATGCATGAATTACCGCCGCTGCCCACGCCCCGGTTCAAAACCCAAAAATCACAAAAAAAATATAAGAAAATATAAGAAAACCAAGCAAACACTCTTAAAGACAAACCAACAAAAGTCAACTTTCGGGGCGGGAAAGAGGCGGGGGCGTGGCACTACCTGGTCGCATCTCGTATCTTGTATATCGTGTATCGCAGCTCTCATTTCTGTATTTGCCCAACATCTGTTGCCCATATGCAGGCCGGCCACGAGGGTGTGTGTGTCGCCTCGTAATGACAAAATTATGTTGCACAGACCCACAGATTCGGATATTCGTGGTGCGGTATTTGCGGATTGCTAGGTACCGCTAGATAGACAGGGTATTTTAAGTGCATTTAGTTGCAAAAAATTAAATTTAAGACCTGGAAACTTAATAAAAGTCTTTAATCCCAATTTATAAGATTCTGAGATCATATGGCTGACAAATTTAAATGTAATTTTATCACTAAGAAGTTGGAATTTAATCTACTTTTAATTACGACTCTCAATCTCCAGATTTGTCATTGCAAATAATCATAATAATAAGATGCAAGATCTTAATCTCTTCCTCATTAAGAAAATATCCAAGAACACTGTGTGGCCCTATCTGCACCGATCAGATTATTGATTACCAGGTATCGTATAGTCGGAAAACTCGCCCAAAGGCATTTATTCTTGTTTTGGTTTCGTTTCTGGCATAGCTGCAAACTAGTTTGCCTGTCTACAAATTGTGTTTGCTAAAAGCAAAGCGTTGACAATTTGTAAAACTCGTTCCACCAGACTCAAAAATCCGAGGAAGAGAAAAATATATACGAAATAAACCGAAACCAGAGATTTCGAACCCACCTCGTTGGCTTATCAGCTTAGTGGGAGGGTGTCGGACTGGATTTGGGATGTGGGACCTGGCACTTGGGACTTGGGAACTCGGAGCGACCGCCGTCCACTATAGTGGCTATATCCCAACTTTTCAACTTGCTAGAAGTTTTTGTGTTTTTTCACATTTTGCAACTTTCTCTTTTCAATTGCTGTCGTCGTCGTTGCTGGGTTGTGTTTTTGTTTTCGTTAGCTTGACATGCGGGCCAAATCCAAAAACTCAACATTCACATGCGGTCGTTCGGGCAACACAAAAAGAGTTTATGTTTTACCCTTTTTCCCAGAGGGTACAAAATGTATTATCAGTATTGTTTCGACTTGAATTTTATATTCCACTTCATTCATTCCTGTCATTTTAATGTATTAATTAAATCATGATTTAATTCCCAGCTCAGCTTACAAAATTTATTAGTTTTAAGCGTAATTAAAATGTTTTAAACTTTTGTATAATTTGTCTTGGAGGGGGATTTTGAAACAACGACGCATATTTATTTATTTTGTGTGTGTACGAAATCAAATCAAATAAAATCGATCCCAATCAAATTGTCAATTTATCTTTGCGAGAACATTCAAGCAATTTGCTGACTGTTAATGTGTTTGTTACTGAACAGAAAATAATGTTAAGTAGCTTAAAATATTTTTGAAATATACCTGCATATACTTTGTGTCTGTCGGAGATATTGCGAGAGATCTAATTAGGTTCCTGCCTTACCTCAAGCAACACTAACATCAGCAATAGCCGCTTTTTGAGGTTGCGGTTGGTGTTGTGCTTTTTTTATATACCTATTTTTTCTTCTTTTTATTTTTATTATTGCGGGTGTGCAGCAATGTTTGCTTCGGGTTTTGGGCTTGGGGTTCTGCTCGCAATCATCAGTTGGCTACCTGTTGGGTGCTCGCCCGTTCACTTGAAATGCACAGCTTGCGATTACATTTGAATAGCTGTCTGTGTGGAAATATCTATGTATTTACTGTGCGTTTCACAGCTGTAAGGCAGTGCAAGCAAGGCAAAAAGATGCAAAAATTTAATAGAATTAACACGTTTTTTATTTAAATTTTCAATGAGTTGGTCACAAATTAGACAACAGCCATTTGCCTAAAATATGTGTGCGATGCATAAATATTTTTGCCAATTAAAAATTTGCATTTTTTTCTGGATTTCTAGATTTAATTCCTTCCTGAAAAGCAAACAAATTAGAATACACCACTCATCATAAAAATAATTGAAGATTTATAAGATGTAGCTCTAATTTATTTCAATTGCTTTGAAGGTCTACATTTTGTACCCGGATTTATCTGAAACAGTAATTATTTAATTGTTCGATTTTATTAGGTATTAGATCATAATTTAGACTTTGTATCCTTTTAATATGTTTTTTATTTCTTGTCTTCTCTTTGAACTGGAGTCAATCGATATGCTTTTACTAACGAAACACACTGTAAATTTATATGTATTTGTTCGTACTATTCCTTCTGTTTATTTGCCGCCTTTTTTATCGTCTTCATTCGTTCGTCGCTTTTGGCACTGCTGACATAAATTTTTGTTGTTATTTTGACGAGTGTGTTGTTTGCTTTTTGGATCTGACTCACGCCCCAAGCCAAAAACAAAAAGAAGAATGAGTTTTGGCCGCCAGCAAAAGCAGGCACTCGCATTGTATATTGTATCTGTTAGATATGTGGCTATAGCTTTATGACACACGCCGCTGGAGCACGTTTCTTCGCCCGAATCTGTATCTGTATCTCAGCCGTATCTGTATCTGCTGCTGCTGCTGCTTTTGCTGTTCGGCTCTCCGCTATTCATAGTCGTCGCATTTTGCACAGTTGAAGTGTGCCTAGACTGTGTGAATTGAAAAAAAACGACGTCGCGACGTCAAGAGGCTCTCCGATCTCCGATCTCGGGTCTCGGATTACCCGGCGACCAAGCATAACTGCACGTACTATAATCGCACTCGGAGATATCATTTTGGTCTCGCAGATATCACATCTTCCGCATGACGTTTGTTTACCTGGGCCAGAGGACGGCAAACAGTCATCAAATAAAGCCCCTTGATATGATAAATTCCTAGTTTTTGTTTTCAAATTCGGTGGGGCCCACACCTGGGCGTTATAATTATAGAAACTGTGCTCGGCTGTTACTGCAGCCCAAGGTGTATACATATATCTGTCAGATACGCATCCAAGTTTGTATCTTGTGCATCGAGAAACCTGCGAGATAAAAGCCAGAAAAGAGCAGACCAAAATCAAATTACGTACACCCGCAACGTGAATGTTTATATGGCCGATATATGTATCTATATATATATATTTATACATATATAAGTAGAGAAACCGTGTATATATAGTTTGCCGAATGTGTTTCTCGGCATTTCTCGGATACAGAAATTTTTCTCTTTCACTCCCGTCCGACATTTTTCATGAAAATTTGAAATGTGTTTCATTTCATCTAAATTTAGATTATTGGAAAATGGTTTTTCGCCTGCCACCATAGCTGTTGGAATTTTGTTTCGTTGGATTTTCACCGTTTTAGGGCGTTGTTTTCTTCTGACCAGAATTTTTGTACTTTTTTTTTTTTTGCTTCGGAAGGCCCGCCGATTGGCAGAGTCATTAAAATCGGAAATTGAAGTGGCTCGTTGACATTAATGCGGCTGCTGGTCTTTTACATCCGAGTTGAATGCAAACACAGCGAGGCTGAAAGACAAACAAATGAGTGGAAATGATTTGGCCCATCCTCGTTTTTAAAAAAAGATACATTTGCTCCGTTCGATTGATCATCCAACGATGCGATCGATTGGTTTTTATATCCGCTGCAAGACAAGCACAAACAAAAATGTTATTAGCACACATTAAAAATATCAAATTGATACTGCTAATTAAAAAAAAATTATTAACAAAAGACTTATTATAGAATTTTTTTCTTCAATACTCTCTTCATATTTTTCTCTGTGCATTACAAGTAGTAGTAAGCTGCCATGAGCATTTTAATTTAGTACTTTCATAGGCACGGCTTTCGGGTTTGGGTTTGGGTTCCAGGTTCCCTAACTGACGTGCTCATAAATTTGTTGACAATTGTTATGCGGAACGCGTAACCCTCCACGTTTCCCCTTCTTCTCCCTCCCTTGCCACCCGCACAAAAGCCATCGATTCCATGCGATTTCGTACCATTCCATACGATCCACTCCAATCCAATCCGATTCGATTCGAATCGAGCCCCTGCCCATACACGTCTCATTGCGTTTTCAAATTCAATTAAAATCTTTTGTCATGACCATCGATCGTTGGGTGCTTTGTTTTGATTTGTGATTGGCTGGCGACCGAAAATGCACCGATGCGTTTGCACGGAAGTTGACCATGGCTCAAAAAGCAAATGAAGCCATCGAGCAAAACAGTTAGTAGATTGCATCCAAAGGCCATTGATCGTTGGCCGATGGGGCGAAAGTTTATGGGGGTGGCGAAGATTTCGATGCGGCTCATCGAATTTGGTATGGAAAGTGCCTGGGAGTGGACAGACTTGATGATGGGTCGAAAATCCTATTATCTAACGATTGCAATGAATTGGAACATAACACATGTTAAGGGCGCAACTTATTGGCCACTTGTTGCGGCAGCCGAAATGGAAATCGTTGAAATCTATAGCCACTCATGTATCTTCATCTGGAGCGTCGCCTGGCAGCTGTGGCAAAATACTTACATACTCAGCCTTCAATTAGCGTTTTCCTTGGAAAATGTCTATGTTCTTTATATATACATACATTTTTTTGCTGTACTTTGCACCATTTCAATTTTCAAGCTAGCTCTCCCACACACACACTCACTCAAACTCGGGGATTACGTCATTTGCCAAGTTATTTGATAGCCAGGCTGCATCAAATGTTCGTTGTTGTTATTGTGGCAGAACGAATTATTTTTGACAAAAATAGCCAACTGAAAAAAAGCTCAAAAATATAATGGGGAAACAAAGAAGCGCGTAATTAAAATATTTTTCACATGCTCGGGTTTCTTACATACACACACACGCGGTACACAACACATGGAAATTTCAGCATGGCGCCCCATTCCTGAGCCTTCCTCCCACTCCCCATTCGATGCACTTAAAAAAATCGCAGTAAAATATATGAAAGATATAAGATAAAATAAAAATTACTAAAATAGATGTGTCTTTTATAATCCAGTTCTGAAGAATCCAAGACAGGATATTATATACAAAAGAATAATTAAAATTTAAAAATTTAAATCAGATTTAGAGTTTTTATTTTGAAGATGTTTCTATGAAGAATACAACATTATTGAATAAAAGATTATGCTATTTGTTATTTTTATAAGTGTACCACCCTGCCTCCCCCGAGATGAGGCACGCGACTACCAGCAGCGGCAGCCATGTGGCATTAGACAATTGCTTTAATATGCCACCAGGCAGGCAGCCGACGAGCTGTACAAATTGAACAATTTGATAACAAACGCCGGCGGGCAGGGGAAAAAATAAAGGAGGGAGCCCCGAAGGGGAGGGACACTTGAGCCAGAGATACAAAGAGGCAACATTGTGGATGTTGGTGCCTTTGAAGTTGCCTTTTGGCTTTCAGTGCCATATGGTCATATGGTCGTATGGTCGCCTGTATCTGCGATTCTCAACCCGAACTTGCAACTCCTCGACATATATGGGCATCCGACGGATGCCACTTGAAACGGCCGCAAGTGAATCATTTTTATTGTACCGATGCGCATTTGCCATTCGATTTATATCGGTAATCAATTTAATTTTTCAATTGCTTTCTAAAATCCCCCAGACATTAACTCTGTTTGGCGTGTGAAATGCGGGCAGCGGCTCGAAACTTGAGCGAGCGAATTTCCACCCTGAAACAAAAGGGAAAATATTCTCTGGGATGCCAGCTAGCCCTGGGGAAAATTCTTTAAACATTGTTTATGTAGTTTGCTAGGCAAACTTTTATTGGGTTTGACTGGGTAAATAAATGGCCAGTAGTCAAAATTTCATTAAATTCGTTTTAATTATTAAAGACTATGAGATATGACAAAATAGTGTTACACACCCACGAAGACGGCACGAACAACCTCTCAATCTTAATATAGTGCAAATAAAACGTCTAAGTGGGGAATTAAGATAATGAGGCATTCACTTGACAACCGCACAAGAAAAGAATTAAGACAAAAGTCAAATTGTCAACAGACTGGGCGACAACATGCCTTTCCCCACATTCGGGTCTTTTGGGGCGTGTGCTCCGCTATTCAAAACTATGACAAAACATTAAAAAGAAATCATCCCAGCACACAAATGAACACGAACAATGACCCAAAAATGCGTCATATGTGGGAAAACAAAACGAACTTAGAGCCAAAAACTACGACAAAGTGCAAACATAGACAAAAAAGAAAAAACTATAAAGCTGCTACGGATACAGATTGAGATGGAGATACTTGCACCGACTAGTTGTAGTTGTATCTTATCTCCCGAATTATTCACAGCCATGAGCAGCATCATTGATTCGAGACAGTTAACAGAAGCGTAATGCAAAGGGAAAATAAAATAGAAGAACATAAAAACAGGGAAAGAGAAGATTGCAAGCATTAGATCAAGATACTACAAATACCGTTGAGCATGCAAATGGGTTTCCATACCTCAAATACTTTTCGACTGTATCCGTTAGTTGGTTACCTTTTTGGGTTATAAGAGTTTGATTTAAGAAATAAAATAAATGATTTTAAAGTAGGTAATGCTCTATACTTTATATTGAAACTAGTTTTGAAATCCTTTAAATTTAAAAAATATGCAATATATTTTAAATACCTTTTTTTTATAAACAAAGAGTATTTGACCATCAAGACAATACTATTTCCTTCTTCTTTTGAACACTTTTTGCTGCTGAAAAGTAGCTGTAACACTCGTAGCTCAAGTGTCCTCAATCTATGTATCTTTGTATCTAAATTTCGTTACTTTTTTTTAACGCGTTGAGTGCAATTGTGAAATGCTAGAAGATACGCGTGTTTGCTTTTTGCAGCATGAATGAATCTTGTGAGCCAAAGTCATTCCGTCGTTGTCACGTCCTCTGTTGTGTTAACCTGTCGGATGTATCTGTATCTGTAGCTGCGTGTAGTTGTATCTGTGCATTTGTATCTGATGGTATTTTACCTTTTTTTCTTTCCGTTTGGGGGCCTTAACAGCCGTTTAAGTTTTGCGCTATTTTTGCCAAACGCATTGGGCCAAAAGTTTGCCGTTTGGTCTCATCAAAAAGTTTTGAGTGAAAGGTTTGTAAATATCGAAAAAATAGTATTTAAAGTGGCTTAAAAATGTCCCTTATTCTGGCATTTGCCATCAGCTGTTAATATCCAAAGTGCGGGGGAGGAAATGTCGTTGCATTTGCTTTCGATTTTTTGTTGTTGTTTTATATTTTGCTTTTGTCTTTTGACTTTGCGTGTCTTTCCTTTGGCTCATTGATTTTCATTTTTGGCAGTTTCTGTGGCTTTGGTTTTTGATATGCCATAAATGTTTAATGTCGTGCTGCGTTAGCCAGCCACGTTTTGTTTGTAGCTGCGTATTTGGGTTAAAAGCCATTTTATATGGACGCCCAAGCGCTGCTCATGTCAATCATGTGGCTGCTGTAGGCGTATGAATTAATTGCCTGGCTCCTCAATGAAGTCACTTTTTTTTGTTATTCAAGGAACTCGCCGGCGATTGAGGAGAATAACAGTGACTAAACTCAAATAAAGCGAATTTCAGAAATTCAAATTAAAGGGTTGTATTTCATGCAGCTATGTAAATTGACGAGTTTCCTTATTGGGGGGACTTGAAGTGATTAAATGCGGGTTCTGAATTATAAATGAAACGAGTGCATTTGTGTGTAATAAAATAGTCTGAATTGTTAATGTAATTAATTAATTACGATAATTTATTTATTGGGCGAAACAAATTTAATTCATTATTTAATTCATCTCAACTTTAGGATTGCATTTACTTTAAAATTACATTTCTTGCGATAGTGAGTTGATCTTTAATTTATTTACGACACTTTCTATAAGCACATGTGGCCCTGAAATCTTCGCCCAGGCTTCACTTTCAAATAGCCAACTGCCCACACTGACATCTTCTTCTCAGTTCTTCACTTTTTTTTTAATTTTTACTTCTTGCCAAGGACGACTTGTAGCTTATCACCAGCTTGACAACGGCTGAATGTCATTGGCATATGCAGCGTGTCTAAAAGTATGTACATATGAACGACTTTAGGCAAAGATCGAGTGCACTTGCATTTTCTTAGCTTTACGTAGGCTTTTCCGGTTTTCCACGCACTTTTCGAAGCCCACAGATAAATATTTTGTCACACAAAGCGACACTTGAGGCGGAGACAGACGCGGACGAATGGAAAAATAAATATACATTCGAGGAAAAGAAAAGAAATGAACAAAAAATGAAAAGGGAGGCGAACCCGAAGACGCCAGACTAAAAATAAACAAGAAACGTGGGCGAAAAGGCCAGAAAGAACAAGGAAAGGAAAGGCAAAGGTGTTAAGAACAAGTTGCACACTCAGTCCAAATCGAAATCTAAATCCAAGTGGCTAAACTACTACCCACCTACATGTGCGTACATATGTGTACTTAAAGACATTTATTATTATAATAAATCCCATTCAAGGCAAGACGACGACAACGAAAGGCGGCAGCTTTGGCTTTTGTTTCAAAACGAGTTGTTGGCCACACTTCAATGTTGGTCAAGCACATTACGCTATATACACACAATTACGTGTTGGTGGCTTTTGAGTACATAATATATCATTACTTTTTGTTTTTGGGTAGGTGGTGATCAAGTGGTGTTGGCAGAGAAAGAGGTTTTTACCTTGGTGCCTTGATGACTGGTCTGTGTCACACGGCGTATGGGCGATATAATCGATAATAAGACAAGACTTGCCATCGCTTTTATTCGATCTATTAAATTTAGGCCGCATCGAATGGCTTTCGGCTAATTATGGGCGAGGAGAAAAAATATTAGAGGCATGACATAAGCGGCCATAAGTTGCCAGATCCAAAAACGGCAGCAACTGCAACTTTCTCCAAATGCCATAAGCTACAAATAATTTTCCAATAGCGCAAAGCAAACATTTCTCAGGCTCTTTTCGAAAATAAATATATGTTCAATTTCCGCCAGAACACAAGCTGTGAGTTTTCAAAACAAAAATTTATAAATTTATAAATGTACATTGTGCTCGCATAATTCCATACATATACTGTTTGTAATAAAAACAAGCCAAGGGATAACGAGAATTTGATGGAAGACAGCCGTTTTTATTTTTCTTTGGGGAATCATGCCGTGTTTACACAGGTTTCCGAAACTGACCGAACGAATTGTTGTGTATTTTATATAAGAAAAATTAATCAAGCAAGGTCCCAATGCAATGGCTAAACTCAAACAAAACGAAAGCAATTTGTTGTAAAATCATAATACAAGAGGTCGTGAACTCTGTGGTGGCTCGTCTCTGGCCCCCAGAATCATCATTCTTGTTTGTGTTCCCCACACGTAGTCCGGAAAAGTCATTCGGCTACTCCAGAAATAAACAAGCCAGAAGCGATGGCAGCTCGCGAAGAGTAGCAACCATTTCGTCGGAGTGTGGGGCATCCTATAAATATGCTTAGAAATAGAATAATGGCCCCGAATCAAGAAAATAACAAAAGTAGAATGTGGCTAGAAGAGTTTTTTCCCGTTGATTGAGGTGTTCAAGTTCCTGAATTCAACCGTTGAGTGCCTCCATCTTCAGTGGGTTTAATCTTTTTATGATTCAATGAAATGTTTGAGGAATGTTGAGGCATATAAGGTGTTTTCTGATTGATGTTTTTAAAAGGGAAACAAGAAGAGTGGACTAAATTTAAGAAGATCTTAACTTTAACAAGGCTAAGAATTAAGTTTAAAAATACTCATAGGTTGATCATTTTTGATAAAACATATCCTTAAAAATAAGATAAACCTTTCCAAGTTGTTTTTAAGCTCTGCCATAAATCCATCTTTCATCACATGTTTGCATTAGATCGTAAATTAATTTCCCATCAACGCCATCGCATTGTGTTAATCTTATCTAATCTGGAATATATTTTTTCCGTTTACTTGCAGGTGAGTTTCCTTATCTCCAACGTACAGTAGCGCCTCCGACAAGAACAAAATGCCGTCGGCCGTCGGTGTAGGGGTAAAGCCACTAACCTGATTGGTTGAGTACACATATCGCCTATTAGCTATACTAGATATTGTTAGCTTTTAATTGGTTTAAGCAGCCATTGCAATCGGCCGACACGGCCGACGAGTGAGGAGCAAAGGGTGGCCACAGCCCATCATCATATCATTGTTGGTTGAGCTGAGTTTTTATGAGCCCCGGGGCCATAAAATCAGCAACAGTTAATTGCTTTATAAAAATGGGCGCGTGTGTCGTCGACGACTACCGTTTCATTAGCTCGTATTTTGTTTTTTTTTGTGACTAACCCGGCAAATGAGTAAATTGTCATTCATCTCTCGCTGCCCCAACTGAGCTATGAAATTTATGCACTAAAGGTTTCAATTTTATTCAGATTTCTTCTTATTTTTTTTTTTTGCCTGCCAATAACGCATATTGAACTCAACCCTATTTGTATGTATTTCTTTGGGACAGGGTCAGGGTGTGGCTTCCTGCTTTGGCGAAAATTTTATCGACGCCCTCGTCGTGGGCATTCATAATTTGGTCAGCTATTTTTGCAACTCGAAGGCGAAGGAAAGGTATTGAGAGATGAAAAAATAAGCTTACAAAAATGTTTAAAGACCAAGAAAATATCTGAATTTTTAAAAATGAACCAATTTAAAGGTATCTTTAAAATTTCTTTACTATTGGCACAGAATACAATCTGAAGTAATACACTTAGGCCAGCTTAAGAAATAATTGGCTTCCCAAACGTTTAAGTCTTGCAACCAGTTAGACCTATTTTCAGTTTTCGTTTAGGGACTTCATTTCTACTTTTCCTCTGGCATTTATTTTGCGGCAATTTACGCATTGATTGCATATGGGCACTTCCAAAAAAAAGTCCACCAAGCCAAAAACCTTGAAACTTGAATAAAACATATTTCCACATGATTTTGCCCCGATATTAGTTTCTAATTAGTTGGATACTGAGCTTAACTACAAATTTGGAGTATAGTTTCATTATTTTTAAGACAAACCCCACCAATATACGCAAAAATCAGTTTTTGGCTATTTTTTTGTTATTTTTTGGACCTTTCTTCTGTTGTTAATTTATCCTATAGGAATGCTAATATGTGACATTTTTCTGTACTGAATGCTTCATTCACATGCTAAACTATTAAGTTAAAAGCAAAACATCCAGCAATTGAGAGATAGAGGTAAAGAAATCCGCTTTACAAAACAGTCGGAAAAAATGTCCCGAGCGACATGTCCCGAGCGAATGTGGTTGAAACTGCATTAAAAAAAAACGGCAAAGAATTTTTGAGTAAAACCAAAAGCATTTCACAGCGACATGTTTGAACGACATTCTAAAAAAATCGCATTCAAGTATTCCATCAGAATTCGCTAATTTCTGGTGTTGTATGAACTTCCCCGAAATCCACTTCTATTTTTGTCCCGAGCGAATACGTCAGTTTTTTACCGATATCTTAAAAACTAAAAGTGGTACAAAATCAAGATTTTTACCAAAAATAGAGCTTGGGAAGGGTGAAAAGAAAAGCCCATAATTAAAATTAAAATCCATTGTTATACAATTTTTATTCAACTTTAAAGGTGTGCAAATGTCCCGAGCGACATTTTGGAAGTGCCCATATTTATTTGGTTCGTTTTTGGGGGTTTTCACCAGTCGCCGACCCCTTCTACGTGGGGGCATTTTGCTGGAAATTGTGCTCATGGGAACTGATTGATTAGCGGCTAGTTGCTTCGCTCGACTCAATGCCTTCCAGTGACAACCGCTGCACCACCAACTCAGCCATAACAACAACCACTGCCAGACATTTGCAATGTTTTTTGGCAACGACAAGTTGCAGTTTGCAATTGATTTAACTCTGTTGTTGTTTTTTTTTTGGTTTTCGCCAGCTACGTATTTTCTTTTGGCCAGCAATTTTCCAAACTTGTTTGTTTTCTTTGCTAGCGGTTGCCCTCGGCTCTCACGAACTGAAGTTGGTCCAGTGCGGATTGGTTATTACGCCGGACACACACTTAATGAGCCGGACAGCTGTGAAACTGTTTGTTTCTGCTCGTGACTCAATGCATTTTCAGTGGGATGAACCGGCAGGTCGATGTGAATCACTTCAAAAGTTCGCTGGAAATGTAGAGAATTATTTGTAATTATTTGTTACGTTATTTGACCTATTTTCTTACGTTTAAGGCAAGCAGAAGGGTGGGCTTAGGGGTAGATTATTTCCTTTATGTTTATAGTATAGTAGGGGACTATCAAGTATTTTATTCTACCCAGTAATAAAGTCTTTTACATCACAGATATAAATAATTTTGAATCAATGCCAGAAATAGAGATTAATAAATCATAAAAAACCCTTAAACAATATAGCTTCTGGGTATTGTATCGAATGTATTTAAGAAAAATTAACTCACAATGTGAAACCAAAATACCCAAGGGTCTGATGTTATTTACCTCAAACCTTTTGTTCCTCGTTAATTGTTTGATTGCCTGAAAGTCGATTGTTTTGACACGTATTTAATTTCGTCAAAGTGTCTGCCAATGGTGATTGAATGTATAGGGCAAGCCAAGCCCATTTCCCCCTATTTGATGCTATTAACTGATTGTGGCGGCTCTGCAAGCTTAATGTCATGCTGCAAGGCTGCCCCGAAGTCGTTCGCACAGGTATTTTCTTTCATTGTACCCCACCTGGGGGTACCAAAGTACAGACATGTGAAAAATCGCTGTAATCTGCTGATGATAATGATGATTTGCCACCCACATGAATGCTGTTCGAGGCGTAACATATTTTTGTGCCTGTTTTGTGGGCCTAATGCTGTTGACTTGAAGTAGTGCGTGTGTTTGCTTTTCAGCCAACAACTTTCCATTTTGCCCCATTGTCTCTAAGAAACTGAAAAACTGAAAGTTCAAATTGAACATTTCACTTCCTTTCGATTCAGCCAACACCTACCTCATCCACAACTCATCTTCAAGTTTAAGACTCATGAGTAAATTCATGAGGCATTCTGGCGTGACTCGGAGCAGCAAGTTCATCAAAAATGTGGAACAAAGTGGGTCTGTGTGTCTGCGACATGTGAAAAGCCATTTGGCATTGTTTTTCCGTCGCATTTTCATGGATTTTACTTTGACACATTTTCTTTTTCGCCATTTGCCATTCGGTGGTTGGTTGTCACATGCTGCTCCTCCAAATCTTTGGCTCCGACAAGATTTATGATGTGGGTGGGGTATTAATTTTAATGCCCTTAGAGACAACGGGACACTGCGATGAGCCATCGTCACATTGAGTGTCCATTAAATTTCCGCCACCTTTTTCAATATTTCTTTACGGTACCTAATTAAATGGGAATGGCTACTAAAATCCGGCAACAATAAAAATATGTATATAAAATGCGAAAATATTTCGGCTTATTAGCCAAAAATTAGTCACGACCCGACGGCATTGTGTACGATTAACTAAGTAAGTACCCTGAGATGGTAATCGCTGCGATTTATTAGCAGAACGACTGGCTGACTGGTTCCAGGTGTCGCTTAACATGAGCTGGTAACAACGTTTTAATTTCGCTTTAATTTCAATTGAATTAGCCATGATATATATTTAATTTGGTTAACAATGATGATCATCATCTGGCCAGTGCGAAATGTTCACACATTTAATCTTCTGCTGGATTTTTATTTGGCTTTCGCAAAACTTTTACGGACCGTCAATCCTCATTACATTCTATGGGGATGACTAATATAAGTTATCGAACCATCTAATAATAGAAAGAACGTTACTTTGCAAACATTCTTACCTCTCAAATTGAGCAAGCTGTCATATTATTACCATAATATTTATTTGCCTTTTGTTAATAAAGCAAATTATTATTTTTATGGCATTACCAACGTTCATATAGGCATATGTATGTGTATAACTTAAAACCAGACCGGATAATTGTTAACCGCAAAAAGAGCATTATCGGCGACAAGCCCCAAAATGTATGTTTATTTAAGCGTCACACATAAAATACGATAAAGAAAATGCTGGCGAGCGAAAAATTTGGTTTATTTAACTAACAATTTGTGTGTTATTCCTTGTTATTGTTAGTTTAATGTGCGTTTTATCATTTCTGTATTTGTTCAAGTGTTTACCCACTGAAGCTAGCTATTTCCGTGCAAAGCGCAATACCAGGTGAAGATTTATTCTTGCCGTGATTTTTTCTCAATTATTTTTCACGTCGAAAAATCATTGGAAATATTTCACGGTGCATAAATAAACAATTTGCAATGCAAACCATTTGCGGAATTCAAAGGAAAACATTGTGTGAAAATGCGGACGTGTTAAAATGAAAATACGTGCATTTAAACATTTTGTTTGGTGAGTCCTTTATTAAATGAAAATGTAAATACAGAGTACATGGGTACCTAACCTATTTCCAAAATGTTTTCTATTAATTTTTAAGCCAATTACATTTGTGCCAGGGAAGTCAGGGTGAAGAGCAATTTTACAATATGAACATTTTCTTTGCTTTAGGTCACAAAATAATTTTCTTTACCATGTTTGCTCAGTGTTCGCTTGTCTGCATTTAATTTTACTTGCTTCCTTTGTGATCAGAAACAAATATATTTCACTCCTCACCTCTGATGATTTTACGCTTTAAGGAGCACTTCGTCCGTGGTTCCTTGTTTTATCCGATGGTATTTTCATTTCCTCCTCTGCGTTTGTTTTGCTCGCAATTCGTATTCGTTGACCTATTTTTTTACGGGGGCATTGTTTTTATGTTTTTCTTTTAGCCCTGTTGCTGCTATGTTTTCCGCCAGCATTAATTGTGTTTTCTTTTGTTTTATTTCACTCTTAATGGTTGTTTCTGTCGGTGAGTCAACGGAATCGTTTTTATTTATGTTTCCATTTTTTTTCATTTTCCTTCGCGACAACTTTCAACAACTCTTGTTTTCTGTTCACCAAATGTGGGTTAAAGTCCGCCGGATAAAAAATGACGCTTGCATATGCAATTTAAATTTTAAAATCATGTTAACAAAACTTTATGTGTCTCGAGAAAAATCAGATGAACCAATTGATATATTAATGTCGTGCCAGAAGTGATACTAAATATATTATGGAGACCATGGAACTTTGAGCGTGTGAACCAAGCTGCCACTGACAGCTTTATGATGGTAGGAATTTATTAATAAAAATGCATAAAAAACTGTCATTGCTGTCGCTGGCTTGGATGTAGTCATTAATTAGAATGCTGAAAATATATTAAAGCACAAAAAGAGAAGCAAGATTAACAAATGTTTATTTTTGCCTTGATGCGAAACGATTGCAATACAGTGCGGGCTATAACTTTAAGGTTCAAGGATCGATATTTTGGATTATTTGCCTAACAAATTGGTTTGAATATTAAATGGTTTATTTACCAAGTAAACATGTTGACTGCTGTCGCTTTAAATTAATTAATTATATCTTGCTAATTTCTATATATGGATTACAATATTTATAAAATCTTTGCTGACTTATAATTTAGAAACACACTGTTCATTTAGAAGCCAATGCCTTGCGGCAACCACAAACCGAAAAGATATGCACAAAATATGCAAAAATCCACAGAAACCGAATAATGAAATTACTTGAACGCACAATAAACATTTTTTTTTCTGCTTTGCTTAAATGCGAGTACAATGCGAAATTGCAAATGCGCCCAAGGCCAATGGAGTTCATGACGAAAAGCAAATAAAAACCATAAAATCAAATACATTTTGGCGCTTGCCAAATATGCGGGATCTGGCTTAATTGCAGCTGAACCTTAAACGTTTTCGAGCGTTCCGGCCATTTCTGGTGACAATTTGTTAAGACTCCCAGCCCACACGGACAAGACAAACGGGCGGACGGACAAGACTGACGGACAAAACGACGGAGGCCGAGACAGAAACCCAAACGATCGCAGTTGACATTGTTTTCTTGGCTACGAAACGCCCACACGCTCATCAGCTGGCAGTCATCTAATTCGTGTGGTATGAATGGTTTTGCATTCATAAATTAGCCGCCAGATACTTAGATATGTGTCGCACTCACCCAATACATTGTGTATAAATAAATGTAGTATATATACCCCTGCCTTACCATTTCCCACCTGAAGTCGTGATCCAATGCAAATTGTTCTCCCAGCTTAAAACAATCAATCAGCGCCGCTAAGCTGCTGAGCTGAGCTCGGTTTTAATTTGGCTTAGAGGTGTCTGCGCCATCTGTCTGGCATATCTTATTAGATTGACAAGTTTAGGATTCGATAAGTTATATCCTCTTGGTGTATTTGGTGCGAACGAGGTTTTCGCTAATGGAGAACCGATCAAGGGTGTCGAGATATGCTTATTTTACTGAGAATAATTAATTTTATTTTTTATATCGAATTTGTGTCCGTTGAGAGTATTTTTACGAAGGTTCTTTAAGACCGTTTAAAAATGTTCCATACATATATCTCAATATATAATATATACATGTATAATAATCTGATTCCACATTAATATTCCCGGTACTATGTACACATTTTATGCCCTACTTGCTCGCGGACATAAAGAACCCTTGCCAAAAAATCGTGGTGCATAAAATTTGACAATTTATTGACGCTCGACTGGTTATCGTTCTCAGTCGCTTTCGCATTTGTCTGTTCGTGTTTCTTGTTGCTTGTTTCTTGTTCATCATCAAGTGCAGGAGGCTAAATTTAAAATTCAAATGTTGCAAAATGCGCCATCCAAGCAAGGCGGGAAATGTTATGTGTTATGTTCGCCCACCTATTCTAGAAGGGCGAAATCGCTGAGGAATCTCTAGATTTGTGGTCGATTCAATGCTGATGATGTCACGCTGAAATTAAACAGGTCCCCATCCTTCTTACCCACCACCACGCCTTATCCAACCTTGAGCTTTACCCATTTTTATTCTTAGTCGCTTGACTAATAACACTCCATAGTTAAGGTTCGCCATAAGTGCTATTGTGGGGGCTGGCTATAAAAAGAGCGCAGAAAAAATTATACAAAATGATAATAATACTTGAACACACACGCAAATCAGCAGTGTTTTTTTTTCTCTACTTGGGGTGCCAAATTTGGTAGCTCCGTCCCTGGCCATATATAGAGGTCCAGCGAGTTGGCTAAAAGAGATATAGAGTCATAAGCGCGCGCGGTCTATGTAAATTATGAGTCGCGTTGCGAAAAAGATGCGGAGATTGCCTTAAAAGCACAAACGACTCAAGACTTGTTAATGAATAAAAAGATCTTTCATTGATAATTATTAGATTGGCACTGCTCTCGTTCTCCCCGCCCACTATACCATGTATATTTGAATGTATTTGCCCGGTTCCGCCGAGTTATGCCCTAAAATGGTCAGTTGGCAACAGGTGATCTTGAGCCAGGGCTTTAATTATAGACTCCAGGCCGAGGCTCTGACTAAGCTGCTATTAATTAAGCCGCCTGCGCATATGGCAGTGACTTGATTATTGTAATTTATCTAAATGCCGCTATCAATCCAGCCATCTATCTATTTGACTTGGCCCCAGAAGTGAATCAGTGACTCCGTCATCGGTTCGCTCGTATGCAAATGCAATTTTACACCAATTTGGCCCGGCTTATTCATCTAATCTGGCTGCACAATCTTCGTGCCACTGCCACACATCGGTCACGTTGCAGATTGAATAGATGTGGATGCGGATTGACACTCGCTCGATTAAAATTGACAGCTGTCATGATTGCGTTTATGCCAATGGCTCATGGGCTTAGAATCACCGAAACGATGACGATGATAATAATGATGATGATGATGCCACCGATGGAATGCTCTACTTGCGTGTCGCAGTAAATTACACGAAAAGTGGTCAAGCAAATGAAAAGTCTTTCTGGAGAGCTGCTCTTAATTGTGGTCGAGGGGAAAATCTCTTCCCCATCTCTATCAATAATCATCGAGTCAAGTGTTTAGAGCGACTCTGCTCTGCCGGTTCCTCAGATTCATCCTCCTCCTCTTCATTCCGGCTCTTTTGGCATTTTCTTTATGGGTTCTTTGGCCCGCAATGAACTCTGGAATAGACCGTCGTTTCTTTTTCGCACCGCTCGGAAAAAGTAAATTTAAATTTTGTGCAATTTCTTTTCGTCTTCTTTGTTCGACTCTGGCTGCTCAGATTTTTTTATTTGAAATTTTATTTATGAAATTACTTGAACGCACAATAAACATTTTTTTTTCTGCTTTGCTTAAATGCGAGTACAATGCGAAATTGCAAATGCGCCCAAGGCCAATGGAGTTCATGACGAAAAGCAAATAAAAACCATAAAATCAAATACATTTTGGCGCTTGCCAAATATGCGGGATCTGGCTTAATTGCAGCTGAACCTTAAACGTTTTCGAGCGTTCCGGCCATTTCTGGTGACAATTTGTTAAGACTCCCAGCCCACACGGACAAGACAAACGGGCGGACGGACAAGACTGACGGACAAAACGACGGAGGCCGAGACAGAAACCCAAACGATCGCAGTTGACATTGTTTTCTTGGCTACGAAACGCCCACACGCTCATCAGCTGGCAGTCATCTAATTCGTGTGGTATGAATGGTTTTGCATTCATAAATTAGCCGCCAGATACTTAGATATGTGTCGCACTCACCCAATACATTGTGTATAAATAAATGTAGTATATATACCCCTGCCTTACCATTTCCCACCTGAAGTCGTGATCCAATGCAAATTGTTCTCCCAGCTTAAAACAATCAATCAGCGCCGCTAAGCTGCTGAGCTGAGCTCGGTTTTAATTTGGCTTAGAGGTGTCTGCGCCATCTGTCTGGCATATCTTATTAGATTGACAAGTTTAGGATTCGATAAGTTATATCCTCTTGGTGTATTTGGTGCGAACGAGGTTTTCGCTAATGGAGAACCGATCAAGGGTGTCGAGATATGCTTATTTTACTGAGAATAATTAATTTTATTTTTTATATCGAATTTGTGTCCGTTGAGAGTATTTTTACGAAGGTTCTTTAAGACCGTTTAAAAATGTTCCATACATATATCTCAATATATAATATATACATGTATAATAATCTGATTCCACATTAATATTCCCGGTACTATGTACACATTTTATGCCCTACTTGCTCGCGGACATAAAGAACCCTTGCCAAAAAATCGTGGTGCATAAAATTTGACAATTTATTGACGCTCGACTGGTTATCGTTCTCAGTCGCTTTCGCATTTGTCTGTTCGTGTTTCTTGTTGCTTGTTTCTTGTTCATCATCAAGTGCAGGAGGCTAAATTTAAAATTCAAATGTTGCAAAATGCGCCATCCAAGCAAGGCGGGAAATGTTATGTGTTATGTTCGCCCACCTATTCTAGAAGGGCGAAATCGCTGAGGAATCTCTAGATTTGTGGTCGATTCAATGCTGATGATGTCACGCTGAAATTAAACAGGTCCCCATCCTTCTTACCCACCACCACGCCTTATCCAACCTTGAGCTTTACCCATTTTTATTCTTAGTCGCTTGACTAATAACACTCCATAGTTAAGGTTCGCCATAAGTGCTATTGTGGGGGCTGGCTATAAAAAGAGCGCAGAAAAAATTATACAAAATGATAATAATACTTGAACACACACGCAAATCAGCAGTGTTTTTTTTTCTCTACTTGGGGTGCCAAATTTGGTAGCTCCGTCCCTGGCCATATATAGAGGTCCAGCGAGTTGGCTAAAAGAGATATAGAGTCATAAGCGCGCGCGGTCTATGTAAATTATGAGTCGCGTTGCGAAAAAGATGCGGAGATTGCCTTAAAAGCACAAACGACTCAAGACTTGTTAATGAATAAAAAGATCTTTCATTGATAATTATTAGATTGGCACTGCTCTCGTTCTCCCCGCCCACTATACCATGTATATTTGAATGTATTTGCCCGGTTCCGCCGAGTTATGCCCTAAAATGGTCAGTTGGCAACAGGTGATCTTGAGCCAGGGCTTTAATTATAGACTCCAGGCCGAGGCTCTGACTAAGCTGCTATTAATTAAGCCGCCTGCGCATATGGCAGTGACTTGATTATTGTAATTTATCTAAATGCCGCTATCAATCCAGCCATCTATCTATTTGACTTGGCCCCAGAAGTGAATCAGTGACTCCGTCATCGGTTCGCTCGTATGCAAATGCAATTTTACACCAATTTGGCCCGGCTTATTCATCTAATCTGGCTGCACAATCTTCGTGCCACTGCCACACATCGGTCACGTTGCAGATTGAATAGATGTGGATGCGGATTGACACTCGCTCGATTAAAATTGACAGCTGTCATGATTGCGTTTATGCCAATGGCTCATGGGCTTAGAATCACCGAAACGATGACGATGATAATAATGATGATGATGATGCCACCGATGGAATGCTCTACTTGCGTGTCGCAGTAAATTACACGAAAAGTGGTCAAGCAAATGAAAAGTCTTTCTGGAGAGCTGCTCTTAATTGTGGTCGAGGGGAAAATCTCTTCCCCATCTCTATCAATAATCATCGAGTCAAGTGTTTAGAGCGACTCTGCTCTGCCGGTTCCTCAGATTCATCCTCCTCCTCTTCATTCCGGCTCTTTTGGCATTTTCTTTATGGGTTCTTTGGCCCGCAATGAACTCTGGAATAGACCGTCGTTTCTTTTTCGCACCGCTCGGAAAAAGTAAATTTAAATTTTGTGCAATTTCTTTTCGTCTTCTTTGTTCGACTCTGGCTGCTCAGATTTTTTTATTTGAAATTTTATTTATGTGGCACACAGCGAAAGCGGGGAAAATAAATAAGAATATAAGCCAGTAGCTGGCTAGATAAAAATATCAAATATAATTAATTTAAATGCCAAACAAGATGTTCTTCAGAGTGCTTATTCTGCATTCAACAGGTCAAGAAACTTGTACAGGGACATTTATAATCAAAACATATAAGAAATTTGTTTAGAAAAATATCTCTTTAAATTGTTTTATTATAGAATATTCTTTGAATTATTTCAGGTGTTGAAATAGTTGCTCAAATAATAATACAATTTATTTAAAGGATTTCTGTTGTCAACAATCACATACACTGTCAAAGAAATCAGATAACCGTATGTCAAAATGTTGACATTTAGTGAGAGAAGTCAGGCATTTAATTTGATGTCATTTAGTGGCAGATTCTTAAATCATTTCTGTGACATATGATGCAGTCACCTTTCCCCCCGCTCCTCTCCCCTCACGCCCTTTGGGGCCAACACACCCAGCACAATTACCCACTTTTAGTGACAAATTGTCAAAGCACATGCCAAAGACAAACAATGCAATTGAGCTTATGCAAAACTAAACAACACCAGCAGCAGCAGGAGGAGAACACAAAATGTTGATCATATCAATTCGAGAGCCCCTGTCAACTGACACAGTTGGGGGTTGAAAAGCCCCACCCCCGCCACTGAAAATCACCAGAAGTGTGAATTGCAGGGGGCTCTACAGGAAGGTGGAAGGAGGAGGGGGCGTGGCACATATGACCTCAGATTTAAGGGTCGGGGGTGGCTAAGTATTGTTCATAGTTACGATGATGCTTGGCAAATTATGGCATAATTTGTTTAAATATAAACCAAGTGATTTCATGGCTTAGCTTAGGTTTAACCTAATAAATAAGTTAGAACTGCAGTCGATGGCTGGGTAAACACATTCAGACGCCGTTTTATTGATGCTAATTTAGTAGCTTTTCCACCCAGAGGCAAATTAAACGTAATTTAATACAAGCACTTAGCTAAAATGACAAATTGAGCCGCACTCGGTTGAAGTGGAGGCAAAGAGCCTGCAATTAAAATTATCAACGCTTTGTTTGTTTGCCTTTCGTCTGTGTATTTATTGCGCTCGGAAATAAATAGAGGCAGTCGTAGAAGTAGATTTCATAATGATTAGAAACTAAGCATATATTTATTTGGAATTTGTGGAACAGTTTTAAATTGAAAGAAGATGTATTATGTAAATTCAAAGTGTTAAAGAACAGTAAAAAACTGATAGTTATTATATTAAAAAATTGAAAAAAATAACTTATAAAATATAACTTATTAAAAAAAATATAACTTATTATAAATTGCTAAAACTTAAAGACTCGTTTTCCAATAACTTGCGTTCTTAACTATAATTCCCCATTTTAATCTTAAATCTCTTTAATCTTTTTCAGAAATTGCACGCGTGCGCGCCTCACTGTTCCAGATCAATGGGGTCAAGAAGGAGCCCCTGACTCTGCCCGAACCCGAGGGCTCGGTGGTGACGATGAACGAGAAGGTCTATGTGCCAGTGCGCGAACATCCAGATGTAAGTGGTCCTAGCATAATGACGATAACGAATAACGATGATCTAATTTATGGATTCGCGGAGAGCACACGACTTCCGTCAATTAGAATTGACAACGCGCTCAGTGAGCAACTGGGCTACACCGGAAATGGCTTAAAGGTGTGCCAGCGGCTATGAATGTGCCGAGGTGTATCTTCTCCGCCGCCGATAGAGTCAGTCATCTGTTAAGTTGTCTTGGCGGCAAAGACAGGCCCACAAACAAGATGCCAAATGCAAAGCTCCGATTGCACCCTTCCACTTCTCCCTATAAAGCCTGAGCCGATTCAGATACAGATCGAGCTGCAGATATATACGCGTACAAAAATGGGTTAGACAAAATCATTGAAGCGTTTTAGGAAGTCGTTTGACGGCGTTCATTCGTTTCATTTGTCGCTCATTGTAGGCGTCGGAGCAAGTCACTCCGGCCAAGCCCTGCCACATTAGAATTTGATTTAATTTTATGCAATTTAAAATGTTTCCCTCCTCTTCTCCGTTCTCCCCGCCTTCAGACATGTATATTTCTTTTGTTTTTCTTTAGTTTTGTTAATTTGGAAATTGTTTGGGCGTAGTTTCGTTTTTTATTTATTTATGGCCTGACAGCAGTCGCAGTGGCGGAACTGAGGAAATTTATTTTACTGCATGACACACTTTGCTCTTGATGTTTATGTTTTTTTGCTTCGTTTCGTTTATTTCCCTTGGCTTTTTATTTTCTCCTTTTTGCTTGTGATCCAGATAAATGCATAAATTTAAATAGCATTAATTAGACTCGAAAGCATTTCAGATCGCACTCCGTTCAATGGTGTCTCTACTGATGTGGCTTCTGTTCGGCAGCTGTTTAAATAATTTTCTTTGCCAAATGGCGCCAGTTCAGGGCGATTGGGTGGGGCGATGACCCAATCAAGTGATGTGGACTTAAACGATTTTTAAATCGATTTTAGTACTCCGGAATTGTAACACAAAAAATGGCAAAGATTAGGTCTACATGAAAATACTTCAGACTTTAATAACTATAATGTTTATTAATAATAGTAATTCTGAGTAGGAACCTTTTTTCCACAAAAATTAATGTGTATCCAATGCTGCTGGTCAGAAAAAAAATTAATTTGCCAAGTCAGCAGCACTTACAAAGGTTATAGAACCTTTTGCCTTTCCTCACCATCGTAAAAACTAATGAAACCAAAGTGAAACATTTCTCACATCTGCCATTCAATTAATTATCGCCGGCCGTTGCATAAAGCTGATATTCTAACTCACACGAGAGTAAAGCCGAGCGAAAAGATAACCCAAAAGTAGACAATCCAACATTAACATAAAATTGGACTTTATTAGGGCTAGACCCAAATGAAATGAATATAAATGAGTTAAGGTCGTAAATTAAAAAGAACATACATAATTTAGAGAAATGAGGAGGATGCCGAGAGTGAGACAACTTTTGATGATGTTGTTTCATGTGTTTTCAATGTTTTCCGATTTCTGTTTTCCAAACGAAACCTGGCACAGATCTCTAGCGAAGATTTACGGCCAGAGGGCCTTAGATTTTTCCGCTTGATTTTCCAATATTTCAGGTGTTCCGATCTGTCTTATTTTTGTGAGGCCCCTCAGATGTCGGGTGTTTTGTGCGGGCGTTTTGAGCGCTGCTTTCTCATAAATCATCATATTTAATTGCAATCATTTCGGGAGGCAACAGCCTGCAATAACTAAAAATTCGCATAGGAAAATGTCGGAATTTTCCTATGGTCGCCAGTCGAATTTCGAAAATGTGTTTAAGCAAGACAAATGGCGCTTTGAATAGCATGGAAGTGCAACAAGTTCGGGGCAGAATGTTTATTGGTTTGTCGGTTTGTTTGTGCGCGCCCCGTCATGGGGCATAAATTTCATGGCATTAGCGCAGACACCGCCAGTCGCAAATAATAGCAGTTAATAATTTATAACGCATTCAACAATGTAAATACAGATTTGTCAGCTGGCCGACAGGCCGACTACAACAATACGCCATGTAAATGGTCAACAATTTGTCAACCTGCCTCCAAATGCAGAAGAGATGCCAGCGAAGATATATGTTTTTCTATGTATCGGCTGAATCTTGTTTCTCTGGACGTGTCCAAAACATAAATGCAACTTAATTAAAGTCCCCAGCAAACAGCCGGGGCATTAAAACAGTTTACAATTAATTACAGCCAACTATTAACGCTCCACGTTTTCTATGGGCGAGCATCGGTGGTCCGCCTTTTTCCATCCACATCCCCAGACATCCGTCTCGTTCTCTCCGTTGTCCGCTGTCAGCGCTCATTGCTCATACGCCCCGTGGCGCGTCATGCGACATGCGACATGTTGACCCACTGAGCCTGGTCAGCTTCTGAGTGATTTCGCTTCGTACAGAACTCAAATTATGTTTGACATTTTTTCTATATTTTCGCAAACTCATTTTCCGATGCTTAAATTTAAACATATGGAAGAGGTACAATTAGATGGGATTGGGGGGGGGAAATAACTTTACGGTGAGACATCGAGGTTTTATGGAAAAATAGTGAGTGTATAGGATTCGATAGAAGGTAAATTTTCCTCTTCATTGTGATGAAATAAATATTGCGAATCCAATGGATCAATTAAAATGTAAAAACACTTTTAACTTCAGGTAATTATGTTTAAAATTACCTGTAGGCACGAACACCCAAGCGATCTGTTTGGAAATTAATTAATCAATTGTTAATCGATCCCATTGAAATGAGTGAAATCCCCTTCCGCTGATTAATGTTGCGGTCACACCCCCACACAGGCTATTTACATCCCACATCTGTGAACCATTTGACATTCGATTGGTGTTAAGGTCATTCGGCTATTAGACTTATCGATCAACTGAGAAATCGCGGTCATATTTAAGCCAAATTATATTCGAACGGCAGCCCATCTCAGACTCAGACATTGTGTTGATGTCTGCCCAAATCACCTTATGTTCGCTGGTGTGCTGTGTTGTTTATTGTCTAAGCCGTTAACACAAAAGCCAATTAATCTACAAACTGCAGCAAATTAGTCATAAACATTGAAATGCTAATTACGTGCAATTTTTATGTACATTTTCGGTTGTTCGGTAATTTAATAGGTACAGCCCCGAGTGACGGAACAACAAAAAGAAAACAACAAAATCATATAAAAACGACAACAAATTGTGGCAAGCATTATTTTCAAGTTAAATTTGCTGCTGTTGTTTGTCATGTCAAAGTTTGATTTATTTTTCCGTGTAATAGACGAGCTTTTTGTGTAGCGTAATTATGTGTGCTAAAGTGTATCTCTCTGTAGATGCATACCTACACGCCTTATATGTACTCTATATGCATAGTAGTAGCGTAGCTCTGGCTGGCTAATCTATTTGATCTATGCCGACCCCAGCCTTCGTTGCCTATGCATTTCTGTTTCCAATTCACTCGCGGGCGGCTCAAATGAAAAGATTCTTAAAACCCACTGAGTCACACGGGCAACGCGATTAAAATCTGAACACTATAAAGTATAATGTTCTTCTACTCAATCTCCTCAGATCCTAATGAAAAATTCCAAATATTCTCTTTGTGTGTGGTTTTCGTATGAAAAGTTTTGCGCACAATTGGATGGTCTGTTGTCATGGTCACCTGTTGGGTTGGGGTTTCTTATCACAGCTTCTCGTGTGTTTGTTTGTTTGTTTGTTTGTACTTTCCTTTTCAGTCATTTCGGTGCCCTTTGTATGTGCGTCGCAGTTCGCTTATCAATTGTTTGTACCTTCTGCCGTATTGAAAATTGCTGTACGTATTGTATAAATATAAAATATTTTCCTTACGCCCTATCTGAGCTCACAATCTGTAAAATAAAGCAGCAGCAGCCTCCGCTCTCATAAAAGCGCACTTCCCCCGGTACCTACATATACCTATATGTATGTGTACACTATACAACATTTATTTGTACGCTTCACTTGGCTACACTCCACTTGACTTGCCTTGCAGCTCCCGTTGTCATCTGCCTTTTGTCTGTTTACTACAGCACTTTTGGCTCAAGTACGCGGGGAAAAGGTCAATACAATATTATTGGAGACCCAAAGTTCCTAAGAGTTTACATTGACGGAGAAAAAAATATTGGTTATTGTTGAGATTATGAAAAAAAAAAAAATATTTTTTTAAAAAAATCTTTTTTTTGAACAATTTTTAAATCTTAAAAAATACTCTTAATTTTTTCTGTGTACACCTTATGCGTGACGTCTGGAAAAGCACGCGTGCCACTTGAGGTCGCGTAATTGTCGAACAGCAGGAAAAATCAGACAATGGAGAGGAAAAGGGTTCCATATTATGCTACCGAGAATTCTAAAAATACTCATGGGTCTACCGTTTGAATTGTGCATTTGCAAGGGAATTATAAGTATAAATTATTGTCTGGCCTTTTTATGCTTATTTTGTATTCAGAGTTTTAGATTTATTAAAATTGTTCAGCTTCATAATTGCCGTGACATTAGTGTTAGTATTTATTGTTAATAAAAACATTTATAATTAATTTATAATCAAGAAAAGGATTATTCTTTGAAGTACACTACTTGATCCATTCATTTCCAATGCTGGATTTTTAATCTTTATTGCCTCTCTTATGAGTTTTCTTTATGGAAAACTCCTCTCTGTTCGAACTCCCCCGCAGAAGCACTGAAAAAACACAAGAGGCAAAAGGGAAACCCTTAAAGCACATTCATTTATAATTTATTTGGCCACTCGTATTTGTTTGGCATTCCACAATATTTGTAGAACGCAAGTGGCCGGGCAACGCGTCGTATGTGGAATCCGTTAAGTGCAACACACAAAGGGGGGAGAAATGGGTTTTAATTTCCGTTTAATGGCAAATGGAAGAGATCACTTGTGCAAACATTGCGTTGAGCCAGGGATTTTTAATTAAGCAACTGATACGGGGCCGATATCCAATGCAAATATTGTCTTGGACTGCGTTATTATAATTTTCTGCGGACCTACATATGTATGTGGAAGCGTTCGTTTTATTTGGCTAAAGCAACTTTCTCGCCATAGGTTGGCCACATTTTCTGTGTGGACTTCAATGGAGGTTAAATGGTTTTTCGCAAAATTTAATTAAAATTGCCGGAGCCATTAGGCATTAACTGCATTCTTCGCGGCAATTTTCAATTGATTCGATCTCAGCAGTGGCAGTTGCAGTTTCAGTTTCAGTTGCAGATGCAGGCTCTCAGATACAGATACATTCGGACTGACTGACTGACAACAGCTGCTGCTGCTGCTGCTACTTTGGCTTTGGCTAACTGCTGCCGCCGGCTGTCTGCTGTCGATGATCGCATCGCTGTGCACTTAACATCCCCATATCTCACATCCCATCACATCATCGCACTCGGAATGGGTCTCCAGACGAATGTGGGTGGGTGGGTTTGTGCCGAACCCCGGGGCCCCGAGACCAGAACTAGTTTAGCCCGCAATTTACAATAACTCAGATGGAAATGGTTGTGATCTAGCCAATAAATCTAATTTATCGGCCTGCCTGCGGGCCAAGTGGTTGTTGCAATCTTGGCAAAGTATATGATAATTGGGCGCCACGGCAGCTTACAGTTGGTTGGTTGGGGTCACCTCATCGCTGATTTGGGCTTGGAAACGTTGTTGGCCAACATGCCATAGACGTCCATCATCATCGACAAGCGCGTCAAAAGATTTTTGCACGCTCCGCTAATAGTTTAAGCAAAATTCTTTTGAATGTCGCCGACTGCTACACAGCGAGAAATGTATTTTGCGGTGATTAATTTTATTTACATTTTAAAAATATTTGTTCTTTAGTACAAAAATGGTTTTAGTCGAAGGTTATACTCTTTAGGAGAATCTAAATAGTTTCTTTTAAACTTCTTAATATTTATTTTTTCGAGTGGCACTCACTGACTTGCTAACTGAGTGACTGCATTTGGCTATATGCACAAAGAGTTTGTGTGTCTATCTGGCTGATTGGTTTATCGTGCCAAATTCAGGCGTGTCGCCGCGGGTCATATTACGTTCGCCCATTGTTGTGCCCAAATGCTGGGGATTTTGAAGTTCGGATTGTGGGTTGTGGGTGACTCCAGCCTTCAACGAACCGAATCTGACCAGCGTCATACGCTTTAATAACTTCGACTTTGAACAACAACGACGGATCTGGCCTGGCATTTATGCATCCTGAGTCACGAGCCGATCTAATGCGTTTTAAATTTGCCACAAAACTTTGAACTTTAGACCAAGTTAGCCAGTTAATTAGATCGTATGTTGATTCGCTAATGATTTCCTCTAATTTCGACCGTCTAATTTATATCTCCCCTACAATTTCATTTTCATTTCCATTTCAGTTCAACTTTGTCGGTCGCATTTTGGGACCCCGTGGCATGACCGCCAAGCAATTGGAGCAGGAGACCGGCTGCAAGATCATGGTCCGCGGCAAGGGCTCCATGCGCGACAAGAAGAAGGTGAGTGCATCGAAATTCCGAATTTAAAATTCCAAATAGTTGGACAGGAAACGAGCCCAAGCGGAACGCAAATTTCTGTGCACATTCCAAAGATTTTCAGCCATTAGCCGAGCACTTCAATTTCAATTTTAATTATCGTAAATAGTGCTCGCGAGTTTGGTACGCTTGGATATGAAAATTCAGTTGACAGTCGGTTTCCGTGCCAAATGGGAATTATTCTTAATTATAAGGCGAAAAATATGGCCCTCTCTTTGTGCCTTTGGGTTTTTATTTCTGGCTAAGAGTGCCATGCGGCTTAATTTCAGAATTTTTAAATTAATTTAAAATCAGGCAATAGCGTTATTGTATTTTTAAAACTATTAGAAACAAAATAAATTATTATTTATTATGTTTTAGAAAGTTTTTTGAATGACCAAATAATAATAAACCAATTATTAAATTTTTTTAAATGGGTAAATATAATAATCTTAAAGAGTACCTCACAGTCAAATTTATCGTCTGAAAAATGCTCTCACTTATTTTCTTATACCTACCCATACTTATATGCGTATCTTGTCACTCAAAATTCTCTGATGATTTAATTTCCCCTGACGAAAAAAAAACATGTTAAATACTAAGGAAAGAAAGAAAAATGAAACGAGTGTCTCGAGACGATTAAAAGTATTTTTGTAATTCATAAATGTGGCGGGCCAAATGAGCGGCAGGCATACAGAAAGGCAGACAGTCAGACAGGAGAGTTTTTAAGATTGCGAAGATTTTGTTGCAATATTTTGATAATTTAGTAGAAACGAATGAGAGGACTCCCACACAAATGTCTGATTCATCGCGAACCGAAAGATTTTGGTCGGTGACACAAGTGAAAACCGAAAGAATAGAAATGTTCTGTTTACTTGCACTTTGTAGATAGAAATAGAACCGACAACCGATGAATAAATTAGTCATAGTGCATGGTTTTTGTGAGGTGAGACCCCCCTTTTCTAGATTTGCTCAGGTTCTCTTTATTTCTTTTGCTCGGCCACTCATCCGAAGGTTGTCCTCGATTCCTGATAAAACTTTTGCCGGCATTTATACGGCAGCCAACTTGACAGTTGTTAATTTGACGTGGAATTAGCACTGGACTTCTTCAAAAGAATTTCTATCCAATTTGATCCTAATTGATTATAAATTGTGGGTCACCAAGTGCGCTAAAGAAGAATGAGCAAAAGTATTTATTATATTTCAAGCACGTACGCCAAAACTCTTCTTGCCCCAAGTAATAACATCAGTGAAATGAAAAATTGCAATAATGTTTTTAGTGCGGCGTAACACGCCCACTCCTAATCGTTTTGTGCCCATTAGCGCTGTTGCTTATAGATTCTGATTTAATTTTCACATTTTTGAATAGTTTATATATTGAGAGCAGCGAAATTGAGGTGAAATGATTGAATCATTGAGCATAACAAATCAAATAAAAACACCTCTTAACGAGGTAAAAAACTAGTGACGACCGCACCTTCAACATACAAAAGTTCTGATATCAACATTTGTGACGAAAAATTATTACACTCGTCATTAAATAGACTTTCTAATATTTTCTCATTCGGCCCGCCCTAGCAAACTATTCCAGCATTTTTCCCTTCACAGGCATTTTCTATTGCAGCGTGTCGAATGAGAAAATATTAGAAAGTCTATTTAATGACGAGTGTAATAATTTTTCGTCACAAATGTTGATATCAGAACTTTTGTATGTTGAAGGTGCGGTCGTCACTAGTTTTTTACCTCGTTAAGAGGTGTTTTTATTTGATATCAGAAGTTTTTGTTTGTTTACATTTGCTCTCATAGGAGCTAATATATACATTTAAATTTAAATTGGTCAATCATAATTTTTAAACTATTGTATTTTAACAAATTAAGTTAAAAAGGCGTTGAAGTATTTCAAAATACCTTTTAATCGAGGTATAGCACATGTCTGTACCTTTAGTAGTGTAGAACTTACAAACTAACGAAATTTAGCTATTTTTAGCTTTTTCCCGCTAAAGTAGCGGCTTTTTCCAAAAGTCGTAGAACAAAAGATTCCTATATGGAACTCTTAAGTGCAAATTTACTGATTCCATGACCCTAAAATACAGTTCGGATACCCTCCCACAAAATTCAATACTCAGGGAGCGTTAATTGTTCGAGCTGGCAAAAGTGGCTATTTTCGTATAAAAATAACTTTTAAACGTGACTTTTTACAGTAATGTGTTATATACCAAAATTTAAGGAATCTCAAGGGCTATACAGTTTAAGGTTTTAAAGAAAATCGTTAGAGCCGTTTTTGAGAAAAATAAAAAAAAGCTAAAAAAAAAGTTTTAAAAAATTGTCTTTTGTTCATATTTTTTTAATTATTACATTTACACAAATTGCATATAGAAGGCGTTTATAGCATTTAAAAATACCTTTCAAACGAGATGCAGCACAAGTCTGTAGCTTTAGTAGTATAGAAGTTACGGCTTTCCGATTTTTAGCTATTTATAGCTGTTTTCCCGCTAAACTAGCGAGTTTTTCCAAAAGTGGTAGAACAAAAGTTTTTTATATCGATGTGATGAACGTCATATAAAATTTTCAAAACTTAAAAAACATGTTTTGGACAAACTGACAAACTGACAAACTGACAAACTGACAAACTGACAAACTGACAAACAGAATTAAATTTTCATTTTGGGAAGACGAAGAAAATCTTATTTTGGCTATAACTTTTGAACGGAGCGTCGGATTTTGACAAACGACCCCTCATTCGACGGGTATTTTCAAAAGGAATACAAGTAAAATATTGCGAGGGGGCAATTATCCCCACCGGCCCCAACAGCTCCAAATTTCGAAATTTTCACTTTTTTACTTTCACCGCTCTCTCTCCCAAGCCAATTGATTTTCTTAGAGTCTTGGTATGCAATCCTGTTAGTTTTTGCAATACCTTTCGATAGGTGTATCATTCATTATGATCGGACCATCACAGTAGATTTTCATTTCTTCGTGTATATATAGTAGTCGCCTTCGCACACTCTCCTGGTGCGCTTCGTCACTACATGGACTGCCGTCCATAGTGATAAAATCATGCTATTTTTGGGTTGCACATTTTACGGTTTTATAAATTCTTGCCATGGTAAATAAATGTAATATTGTTTTTTGAATACCTACATTTTTTGTTATGTTCGCATGTTAAATATTTTCCATTTTCCAGGAGGACGCCAACCGCGGAAAGCCCAACTGGGAGCATCTGTCCGATGACCTGCATGTCCTGATAACCGTCGAGGACACCGAGAACCGTGCCACTGTCAAGTTGGCCCAGGCCGTTGCCGAAGTTCAGAAGCTGCTCGTGCCGGTAAGTGTTTGCCAAGTGGTTTTAAAGAACGAGAGCCCTTCAGAAAAGCCAAGAGTAAAACGATATTTGCCTAATGTATACAATTCATAATGCGCCCGCGAAACAGCTTAAAGTAAACGAGTAAAAAGTAAACAGAAAAATTAAAAACAAATGCGTGTTGCCTTCCCCACCTCCTTTGTCTATGTTAAATCAATAATAAATTATTAAATGATTTCTCAGCTAAACTGAATCGAATGTTAACCAATATAATTAATAATGAATTTTCTTATATTATTTCTCATTCTTTCTACCAACAAACCTAATCTGCTTTAATGTATTCCGTTTAATACATTAAACCCAAAATCCAAACAAATCAAAAACAAAAACACAAAACATACACTCGTACTAACAGCAAGCCGAAGGCGAAGATGAGCTAAAGAAACGTCAACTTATGGAATTGGCGATTATTAACGGCACTTATAGGGACACAACAGCGAAATCTGTCGCAGGTATGTCAACCAAAGCCTCCCTATACCTACTATCCATCTAAAACCTAAAAATAACCTAACCAGATCTCCACTCAAACATAGCTAAAAAACACAAAAGATAATATAACTACCACGAGAACTACCAGCTAAAATCGAATGAGCGAGAAGCTAACCATTAACGATTTTGCAAACTGAACCGTTAACGAAACCAAACTGATTTAAATTCGATTTACATTTCTTTATTTTGTATTTGATTTATGTGTACGACGACCAGCTTTTTCATGCGTTGGCTCTGCTTCTTATCTGTATCCCGCAGTGTGCGATGAGGACTGGCGCCGCCTGATGGCCGCCTCCGACAGCCGCCTGCTGACGCCCACCGGCCTGCCCGGCCTTGCCGCCCAGATCCGCGCCCCAGCCGCCGCCCCGCTGGGCGCCCCATTGATCCTGAATCCCCGGATGACCGTCCCGACAACGGCGGCCAGCATACTGTCCGCCCAGGCCGCTCCGACAGCCGCCTTCGACCAGACCGGCCATGGAATGATCTTCGCACCGTACGACTATGCGAACTACGCCGCCCTCGCCGGCAATCCTCTGCTCACGGAATATGCTGATCATAGCGGTGGGTTGTTTGCCAGATAATAACACACACATATCTCACCCTGAATCACTCTGTTCCATTTGCTATCTCTATATCGATTATGATTTATGCTTACACAAACTACACAAACTAAGCGAATCATTCATCAAACTAGGCAGAAGTTAGTCGTATAGGGAGATATATATATATGTAGCTACATGAATCGAGGGTTTAGCTGCGAGTTAAATTGCGAGCAATAATATAGCATATCGCTAGACAAGCACACACCATTTAACACACACTAGAGATACAATTTACACGTTGCGCATACGCCCGGTAGGTTTGTTTATCCTCTTAACACATTAACCAAGTGCAATCGATTGAGTTTGCGATGACAGCCTATGGCAGCGCCAGTGAGCTCAAGCATCTAGTATTATTTCTTTTTTACTTTTTTGTAAATGTTCTTTGGGCATATTTATTATTTTTTTTTGTCGTAATATTTGTTTTGTTAATTGTCTTGTTTACTCACATAGTTGATATGTGAAAGATTTAGATTTCGCATTTAATCATTAGGAGCTTGCATTTATTTTTTTGTTATGACAGGCCATGTGGATATTCTGCAGTTACAAAGTGGTAGATATTCTTGATCTGCTTGTTGAAATGTTCACTTGCATATTTGTGCCAATTTAATTGGCTTTTATATAATCAGACAGTTTGGATAATTTTCCAGGTCAAGAATACCTACAAGTTTTCTCTACAAACCAGATTATCCATTCTTCCTGTATTTTACTCGAACCTAACACAATTATTATTTTCGTTCAGTGCCATAAAGTATGCTATGAGATTTTTTCACGCTTTTTAACCTTGCTTTCCTTTAAGACTTCACTATTATTATGATATATCCTAACCAGAGCTAACAGAATTATACAAAACTTTCATTATTTTACCCAAAGTCTATTTTATCTTATATATTTGTTACAAACATAAATATTTACAGTTGGTCGATATATGCATGCCGGCTCCGTCTTTTGAACTTCTCTTTCTCACTCTCTATTATTTTTCCCTTGAACAACAAAAACAGAAACGAATTGTAGAGGAAAACCCCACAGAAAATGTTTAGCCTAAAGTTATAAAGTTACAGTCACACAAAAACTGCAACAGAATTATATACACACACACATAAATGTATAGACTGTATATATACTGTATACCTAGAGACAAAAACATAAGAGTAAAACGGCACAACAAACAGGAAAACAGTAATACTCAAGAAAAAAGAAGAAAAGATAACCAATCAATCAAGAAAATTATTGCTCGACAATGAATTTGTTTATTATATTTTATATTAGAAGATAGGTCGCAAAGGAATACATTTCTGCAATATGCAATATTGGCAAAAATAAGTGATTTTTAGGCCCTTAATTTGTAGTTGCTTTAATCTTAACTTTTAACTTTTATGATTTTCAACCCGAAACATTTTTATATGAGTATATTCTAGTTGAGAAGAACAACAACAGCGGCAGCCAAAGCAAGTTGTTGGTTTTCGTTTTTTGGAACCCATGAGTATTCAAATTAAAGAGGGCTAAACTTTATACTTTTCTCTTCTAAAAAAAATAACCCTATTTTAGTTTTGTGGTATGAGGGTCGTGTCTTAAGTGCAATTTAGTTAAGCATCTGTTTTTTTTATGTAGTTATTGTAGTGAGTGTTGCGATGGGGGGACAGTATTTATGCACAAATGTACCTAACGAAGAGCGAAAAGAAAACCGTTTCAATTTTTCCAGCCAGTGCCATTTCTCGTCAAAACCATGTACTTTGAACAGAATTGCAGAAAAGCTTTTTTTAAATATATTTATATATCTCGTAGTAGAAAGGAGCCTTGAATCAAGTTGGTGCTTAAATAATTATTTCAATAGATCTAAGTTTAGTCGAGGCTCAAAGGCAGCCGTCCCAGAACAGAAACCATAATCCAGAATCAATTGAATGCACAACTAGTCAGCAAGCTGGAAGAACAAAATGCTTAATGAACAATTTATGAACACAATATTCATTTGTAGAAGTCAACAATATACTGGAGACGAATACCTTAGACTAAGCGGCTTGAAAATCACTTATTTTGCAGCCAGTTCTAAAAATCAGATACAAAATCGAATACACAAGCACATATATAAACGACTCATTCCAAAGAAGCAGAGAATTTAAATGTTACAAAGTAAAAGAATACCGAAAAAAGGTCAATAATTCCCCATCAGTTGGCAATTGGCTTCCAGCGAAGGCAGCACAGCTTCAGTTTGAGCAAGCATATGGTAGATGTAAGGATGTATGCAATATCTTTTAGACCTAAGTTGTATTTTGTAGCGAATATGTTCACATCTATTTATACATATAACCGATATGCCTATGCAAACCTATATCTACATGTATCGTATCGTATATTTTAGTAGGCGCCATTAAGCAGCAGCGTCGTTTGGCGACTAACCGCGAACATCCCTATCAGCGAGCAACGGTCGGAGTGCCAGCCAAGCCGGCGGGTTTCATTGAAATACAGTAAATCGAGAAAGGCAAATCACTAAAATCAGAAAGCATCATTTTCAAAAAGCATCATATCAGCAGACGCAACTTAAAAACTTTTTATTTATAATTTTTCAAAAAAAACAAACAAACAAAATCTCGAACAACAGAAATCCAAGGATTGTGTGTGCCTGCCCTTAGATTATGTTCACCGGGCAACCAATCAATTTAGTTGAATTATTTTATCTTTGCGCTATTTATTTTGATATCTATGCTGCTCATAAAGTCGCTCCTCCCCCCAATCCATACTGTATATCCGATGAAACCTGGCCGGAAACGTTGGCCAGGCCAGGCCGCTCTGCCCTGATCAGAGTTCCGAAAACAATTGTCAAGCGCACCGCCTCCACAGGTTAGTTGTGTTTCTACTCCTTTATTTATTTTATCAAACTATTATTTTCTTTATGTGTTATCTTTTCACCGGAATAAAATGCAAAAGAGCCGTGGGTTCCCTTGCATTCTATTTCGATTGCGAGTTTTAAAACAACAAGCAAAACAAAATTTTGATAAAACAAAAGTACAGACACATGCAAAATCTATCAGTCCAGATAGCTGGAGAAGAAGAGTTTATTATCATTTTATACGAATATATTTATACACAAATTTTTATATTAGTTTTCCTTTGTTTTCACGTTAACTTGTGCCTTTGATGTTTTACATACACTCGAAAAAAGTAGAAAAAAATACAAAAAAAAAAGAAGAAAGAACAATTTTAGTAGATTTTTATTTGTATTACTCTCGGATAAGCCATATACTTTATTTAAAAGAAAAAACGCTCTTTACGCGATATGAATTTTACATGTGTATCCTAGGTTTAAGTCCCCTGTTTAGTTTGCTAAGATTATATGATTATTTTGTATTATGCGTTCGAATGTAAATGTTGCAATTGAACCGAAAGTGTACCACAAAGAAATAAAGATCAATGATTTTTGTTGAAATGAAAACAAAAAACCTTAAAAAAATCAACACAACAAAAACAAACAAAACAAAATCCTTACCAAGTCTTATGATTCTTTATTATTCCACAAACTTGACTTCTTTCAGAATTCTCCTAAAAAAAAAAAAAAGAATTTAAACCAATATCTAACGCTTTCCGAACTTAACCCTAACGAATAAATAAAGATATTTATTTCTCGTATTCAGTCGTCACACATAACTCATTGATCAAAAATATTAATAAACACTTCACTTTGTTTGTTTGCAACTCTAGTGACTAAGACAACTTAACTATAGATACCAGACACAACCGCATTTATACATAAAACCCTCACCCACACACGTCCTTCGGGCATAACTCTATGCTTACCACCCACTCCTCGATTGATCATTAATCCCACCAACGCAACCGTCAACCAGACCAACAAACAACCAACTACTACCAAGATACCACCACAAGTGCTATGGCATATGCATTTTAATTTATGTATCCTATGAAACGTATATCTGCATATCTGATACACGTGTCTATGTGTACTTACAACACTTAATCTTTAAGCTTATGGGTTGCGGAATTTTCTGTCTATGATTAATTGATTTCTAGACTAGTTAGTTAATTATATAACTTGTATAACTCGAATCCTCATGAAATTGCATTGGCATCTGCTTAATGATTAATAAAATGAAAGAATATAAAGAAAGGAATTATTTTCTATAAGTCTCTGAGAAAATTTGCAGAACTTTAATAATTTTTCAATTATTTTCGAATGAATTGATTGCATAAGTTCAAGGATCTGTGTGCATTTCGATTATACTTCCGCTATTTCAAAATCTATACAAATTTTTAAATATATGTTAAAAATAAAATATAGGTGATATGATGATATGACAGCATTTATGTACAAATAAAACATGTAAATAACGCTTAATTCATAAAAATTTTTTTATTTTGACGTATGTAAAAACATAAAAGTGTAATAAAATCCCTACCTGTCTTAAAAGCTTATGCACCTGCAATTTTATGTAATCTTTTTGTTTTCTTTATTTTTTCCCAATTATTACGTGGTAAATTTATAAATAGCATATTAAACCCATTAAACGGTATAAACATTTATTTTATAGCAAACAAAAACCAAAAATGTGATGTAATACTATTGCTAATTATAACTAACAAAAGGCCAAGTTAACCAAAAAACAAACAAATGAAAACTAGTAAAAAGTATTAATCTGATGAGGAAAATACCATCATGTTCTTGTAAATTTGAAATGGAGAACAAAACTTAAATAACCATAAAATGTCGCATCAAATAACGTTTCAACAACACCAAAAATATTTGCACTATCTACAATTTCTATTTAAATTACTTTAATATCCTGTCGATGAAACTCTAATGATAATAATGTATGTGTTTGTCTTTATTAAAGTCAAAAATGTTGACCACATCATAAGATTAATTATTCTCATTGATGGCGGTTAGCATTCAGCAAAAAGTTACTAAACGCTTTCAGACTTATTAAATTCTTATTCTAATTAAGCATGTTTTTGTGAGCCCCACTGATCATGTAAACGCTAATTAAATGCGTGGTAACTTTTTGCGCTCATAACTCGCTTAACATAGGATAACTACATGAATAACTAACTGCTAACCATTAAATATATTAATCCAAACTCTATTTCCAATTCTATGAATCTCTCTCTTTACATGCTAACTAAAACAAACCAATATATTCGACATACTCACAAACGTTTTATTAAAAAATATATTAATATTCCAATGAAAAAATCCAATGGAATCCAAACCAACATCCTAAACACACTACCAATTCCGCTCCTACATCCGCCATGAAACCATGAATCCCATCGCCTGCCGTAGATGAGCACGGAGTCAGAGCAGCAGCAGCATCCCAGCCAGGCCAAACGCAGAGCCAAGAGCGTGTTGTGTATGTGCATATCTGAAGCTAACAAAAAACAAAATCACCATAACCAAATGCCAGAAATCAGAAAACAGAGCCACCACATGTCACCGACACAACTAGCAAAACACTGAACCCTGAACTCTGAGCCCTTTTGCCACACGAGCAGCAGATGAAGCACATGCAACACTTGCAACAAGCTGTAGCACAGGAGCAACAGCGACAGCAAAAGAACAGCAGCAACATCAGTATGTATTGAATCTTGTGGCCATTAAACTGTTACGTTTTGCCAGCAACAAGGCAAAGCTATTAAGCAAACAATTGATAAGAGAATCAAACATAGAACTTAGTTTAATTAAAATAATCTAATGGAAAAAGTTAGTTTTTAGTGTAAAAGTTCAACGAACAAAAACATACTTAATGCAAACATATATATATTAATATAAAATGCATATACAAGTCTGTATATAATTACCCCAAAACCCCTTAACGAAACTAAGGAAAATCATGTTAACGGAATCTCATCCAAGAAACTCTACTCAACCAACAAAACTGTTTTAATTTTTGTATACATCTGCTTTTAAACTCAAATCGCAAAAATGAATCTTTCACTAGTTAAACGTAAACGTTAGCCGTTTCTCCTATTTTCATTGTAACCCTTTAAAGGATTGGGCGAGAATTATATTTAGTTCAAATCACTATTATGTCGGATACAGATTTTTCAGCCGTCGATTAGGCACAATCTATTTTTGTTAAACTGACGCAAATTCTTGTTAATGAAGTATTTTTTGATTATGTTATACTACATCTATATTTTCTGTATAGATTTTGCACCCCACTTCGAATTGATTGTGTGAAAAGTAAGTGGGGTCGAAACAGGAAACAACAATATCATATTAAACACATTTAACAGCCATATTTAGTTAATGAAACAAACATAATATGATGATAGCATCAAGCATTCATAATGTATAATTTAACGCTAAACTTAAATTATTTTAAATATTTTAAAGCTAATGTATTATATGCAGAAATAAAAAGAAAAAATTACTTCTTTTAACTAAATAATTCTAAAAGCAATGGCCACAACAAAAATAATTCTTTAATTTAAAATAAATATCACGTGGCCTATAATGGGATCCGCGCATTGTTCAAACCCCTAACTGAATATGTATCTATTTTTTTTAATTCTAAATGAAATTCCCAAAATAAAAATGCAGAAAGATTAGCAAAGAACAAAAATAGAAAGCGAAAGTAAATTGCATTTAATTTATGGTACAAAGCAACCGCTGCACCCAATGTAAAGTTGTTGCAAACTTTATTTTAAATTAAAGAATTTTCATTGATTTTTGTTGGGAAAAGGAAATGTTATAAATATGTGCCTTAAACAAAGTGTATAATTGGCACCAATCAAAATAATGTTTAAAAATAAAATAAATAAAAAAAGTATACAGAAAACCTGTTGAAATTATTCTGCAAAATGTGAGACTTATACTCAGAAACAAAACGAAGTTCAACCAAATGGCAGTTGACTAACCTTATAATATTAATACGCATAATGTATAATTTTTATTGATAACAACGGCAATCGTGCAATCGTAGCAAACCTTGCTTATGATGAGTTCAGAATTGATTTTAACATGAAGGACATGAAATCCTATCGAAGATTGTGTTACAGAAAGAAAACAAACTTTTTAAATCATTTAGTTTTACGCTCATTACTTTAATCGAATGCTGTGCCCCTAACACCGCACCCGAAACATTATTCATACATCGCCAGCATTATCATTTAAAACTTCATACTTTCGAGGAGGAAATCATTAATAAGTTGTGAGATAATCCATATGTTCAAAACCTTATAATATATCAACTACACACATGTAATTAATTACATATGTACAAGTGTATGTATGTACGATTATGTATAACTTTTTGCATAAATAAATGTTTCTAAAAAAATATTTGCACTTCTCAACTTTATTTGGAAAAGGAGGGAATTTTTATTTAGTCAGAATTCTTTTGAGAAAATAAACAACATTAATAGTCCACTTTAAATGTAATAAAGTCTACAAAAAGTGTTCTGTCATAAAGCGCAGTCTCGGAAAATTCCGGTTGTTTGTTTTTATTGGGCTTAAATGGGATGTAATGTCATTCTGATGCTGAAAGCTGTGTCCTTTTTGCATTCAGAACGTGATTTTATTAAGAATCGTCAATCGATATGACTGCATACGCATTAATTGTGTTCTGTTTAAAAGATTTTGGTCGGGTTGTTTGCTGTATAAAAAAATAGTTATTAAAATTTGAAGGAGCTTAGAGCTATGTAAAGTAATGCACTTAAAATATATGTTGTCCATAATTTAAATCGTTGTATAGACAGATTCCGCTTTGTGAAAAACTATATCTTTCAATAAAGAGAAATGAAAAAGCTGGCCAAAAAACCCCAAGCGTAAAATGGATATGAACTCTAATTGTATAACAAATTGTTAGGAAGGTTCGGTGGCCAATGAAAAAGTGTCGGGTTTCAAGAGTGGGCAAGCAAAAGTCCAAACAACAAGAAACCTAGCAAAGGTATTTCGTTTTTCAATTGTGAAATACTGTACCCAGAGGAGAACTGTGTACAGGTGACTTAATTAACTTGAAACCAGTGCCGGTTGGCTGGAAGGGTTTGTCGGCAATGATTGAGGACAATCAATCACTTAAACTCATCCTGAAGCGGACCCAACGGTTCCATCCACACCTGGCCTCGCTGAAGTGGACGCTAATTTATGCCATTCCACCTCCTGGCAGTGGGACAGACTACCTCTTAGAAAGTCGTTTATCTGTGTATTGTAAACAAAGGACGAAGCACGTGCTGATATGAGGAGGGCGCATGCGCTAAATATAACAGCCAGTTAACAGAGGTCCTGACTTAAAAGTCCTTTTTAAAGAAGCTGCCTGCGGTTGGCCGTTTCAGTGCGTTGTTAGCGTTCGTGCGGTTGGTTTAGCCAGCAAACCGGAGAAACTGGTCAATTAATATTCCATCGGTAGAATTGTGGCAACAAGTGTCCTGCGAGGATGTGCGTGAGAAGCTCACTGTGCAGTGTGATTTTAATTTACTTTCTCGCCTTGCTCGGTTCGGTCGCTATGATCCTGGCCCAGGAAGAAGGGAATACCACACAATCATCATCGGCGGTGTCGGTGGACAAGGAGTGCGGCAGTACGCAAAAAATGGTGGACGAGTGCTTTAAGGATCTGCCGCCGCATTTAATGGAATTCCTGCAGAACACGAAAATCGTCATCAGCAAAAAGGAGATCGCCGCCAAGTGCAAGTAGGACATTCTACGTGCAATATCGAGTGCAAAAAGGGGGGATATACATTATTGATTGCCTCACTCAAGCCGCTTATGGAAAGCGATTTATTCATATTTCTCTCTGTTGCCGCAGGGACTAAAAGTTATTGGGGGACGTCCCCAGTTCGACAGGGGACTTGAGTTGGGTCCATTAAGACGGCCCTTCTTGTCTGCGCCTCCGAGGAGGTGATTAATTATGCCGGCTTCAAGTGCCAAAAATAAATTACAGACTCGGCATTAGTAGGCCTTCTTCAATGGGCCAAGTTAAGTGCTCGGCTATTATTTTTGGGTGACAGAAGATTTTTATACAAGTCAAAGTGCTGCTCAGGAAATTACTATTGGAAATGTAATAAATTGAAAATGTGGTCATAGAAGCACTTCATAATATTAACCGCAGGAAATCACTTGTAGGTGTTTCAAGGCTAAGCACATAGAAAACCGCGACGATAATTAATTATTTTGATGTCAAATGGCAAATAAATAAGCAGACATTTGGCATTAGTGGGCCATCAATTTGCTAATTGAAGTGCTCCCTTAATATTTTCTGTTAACGGCAGATGGTAATTTCTATAAATTCCTTTTTCTTGCTGGGTAATATGAATTTAATTACGAGTACAAGTAATTGTTTTTCCATTATTTTATTTCAGTATTGTTTTAATGCTATTTTTGTTAGGAGCCATTGTTGCCAACTTTTCCATGTTTATGGAGAGCACAAAGTAAAAAAGACACTAATATAAAATGCAGAATAATTGGATTATTTATCTAATACAATTTTTTATATTGTTCTTGTTTATGAGTTGGTACACTCGTTTGTTGCACAATAAAAATGACCAGGTTATGATAGTTAGGTTTTAAAGTCCTCAATATTATTGCTTATCGTATACAGTAAATTTTTTACTTTGCTGTTGTTGTTTGTTTCTATAGTTTTATGAGCAATATTAATCCAAATAGCTTTCCTTGAAATTTTATTAGTTTGGGGAAATTTCTGAAATGCCTGCGTAAAATTTCATTAATATCATTTTGCAAGACTTTGCACTTTGGATTCTATACATTGGCTGTCAGTTTATTTAAGGGTCTAATGAATTCTTTGAATTTCTTTTGTTTGTTAGTAAGAGAAATGCATATTCTGCTAAGTGAACAAGATTGATTAAATTGTTTTTGATTTACATTAAATTCAGGCAAAAAACTGAATTATTAAAGCAGACGTATAATTTAAGGCAGACACATTTAATTCATACATACATTAGTCGTGCCACCGGAGGGGCAACACGAGTGGCACTCAATTAGACCTCACTCAATTGTCCCTCGCTGAAATCGAATTACATATTGCAGCATATTCAACCGCGGCATGAGGTGCTTCGATACTTACTCGAAGCGTTGCCTGGACGATCGAAAGCTGGGCACGTTCAAGAATAATGTGGAGGGAGCTCGTCGATTTTTCTACAAATTCTGTGGCGACGCCGACTTTCAGCGGGGTAAGTTTAGCGACATTTAAAGGTATGTTTTGAAAGCATTTCGAAATCAATTTGCCAAGTTGTCTCTGGGGTAAACACAAGGATACCCACAGGCGTCGAGGTGTCGAGCACACACGCATATCTCACAATATACACAAAAAGCCCCAGATTAGGGAGCAAAAGCCCCCCGTTAAGTCGCCCAAACAAAGGACCTCAACTTGACAGGCTTTAAAGTGCACAAAAGCACAGCAGCAGGAGCATTATTTATACACGAATTTGAAGAATCCCCTCCCCTTCATCCCTCTCCTGTTTGCAGACTACCTGCGGCACAAGGACTGCTTTGCATACATCCAACTGGATTGGGTCACCTGCACGGCCGACTTCGAGGGCATCCTCAGCGAAGAGGTGCACGACGAGAGGCGCAACGCCAGCGAAAAGTTCCTTGAATTCTGCTGGTATGCTTGAATAAATATTTTCATTGCATATACATACAATACGACCAGGTTTTCCGAGTGCCATGCCCTCCGAAATCTTAATATCCTGATTGACAAAATTTCGCTGTAAAGAATTTAGGTTAAACCAATAATTAATATTTTTAAATGGTTTATCTGCCCTTTATATATTGTATTATTTCAAGGCTTATGATAAAATTTTAACAACACAAATTGATTTATTAAAAATGTATTTTCTATGACCTTTAAATGAATCCAGCCAGTTAGTAGAATCTGGAGAAATATAAATTAACTAGAAAAATTTCCTTTAACAAATTTAAAATAGTATAGTTTGTAAATGAACCTTTTATGTCCCAAAATCTGTTGAAACTAGTAGTATAATTGTCATTTTGAATAGACGTCTTTTAGATTTTTTACAAGACCGTTTTTCCTGGAAACAGCGGTGTCCCTTTTAAGTAACAAGTTGTTTGCTATGGCCAGGGCAACTAAATTACACGCCCCCGCTGGCAGTGGCGAATGACTTCTTTCCCAGAATCGATATCAATCAAGTTTTTGGTCCTTTTCCAGTGCCCGCTATGCGTACGAGAACTGCATCTACAATAGTGCCCGCTACAAGTGCTACAAGAACTCGGCGGAGTTTGCCCGCGAGACGGCCAAAATGCTGTCGGACGAGAAGCACTTCAGGAACTGCGCCGTCCTCCAGAACATCTGCGCCCCGAACGGTGCCGGAGGGGGACTGGGACTGGGGATGGACAGATGGCATTGGATGGGGTTCCGGCTGGCGATGACGCTGCTCCTGATGCTGCTGGTGGTGCGGATCTGGCCGTAAATCGAAATGCGGCCAATACCCATAGTTTGGTAGTGCGATGTGATGTGGGGCTGCGGTTGTGGCTGCTGGTCTGCGTTTGAGTTTGAGTTCCCTGTGTTTTTGTTTTTGTCTTTTTTTTTGGGTTGTAGTTGTCCCAACGAGAATGCCAAGCATTTCAGCTCCCCTTAGTCACCCATCGATAAGAAGAAGAAAAACTCTATCTCTACGTGTCTGTGAATTTTCCGGTGTCGTTTTTGGGGCGAGATTGCTGGGCGGGCGGGTTACTGGGTCGGATAGCGGCACTGGTTTTGTGTTTTTCGTATGTTAAGCTAACTTAAATGCATATTTCAAATAAATGAATATTCCCGTTGTACTGGGATTGTGGTTTTACTGGCAAAGGTCATCGAGAACGCTGTGTCAGTCTGTTAACTAGTTCTAGTTTTCCCCTGAATTCTATTTTAACCGACACACCAACCACAGCTTGAAGGACAAAAATAAAGTTCCACTGAAACCGCAGATCCAAGGTGGCACACAGATACAATATTACAGAGGGAGGAAGATAGCTGAATTTCAATATCGAAGCAAACACCTGCTGTGGCAGCCAATTGAATTCTTGAAAAAAACTTCCAGTCGAACTACACAACCTGTATTGCTTTTTCTAAATGGCATCTGTATTGCACATGAACTTTGATGTGGCGACAATTTTGACTGAAAAGGGAGAAAAGTCTGAATTCTCATTCCTTGTTTCTCGTCCTCATTTAAAACTTAATGTAGGCTTTCAACGCTAAACCTGCCCATCAAAAATTTACCTAGGAAACTTATCAACATTTTAAAAGCTACTTTTAGATAAAACAAGAAAGGAAGCTAGCTTCGGCCAGCCGAAGCTTATATACCCTTGCAGATCATTCCTATTAATAAACAAATCGCAAAAATGTTCAATTTTCTAATATTTCTCATTAATTTTCCGATCGTTCCTATGGCAGCTATATGATATAGTCGTCCGATTTTGATCAAATTAAAATTGAAATTCGAAAATATTTAAAAAGAGTCATATCCTAGAGTAGAAGATAATACAATAAAAACCAAAGAAGCTAGAATTTATTTCCTATTACTTTTCCATTAATTTTCCGATCGTTCCTATGGCAGCTATATGATATAGTCGTCCGATTTTGATTAAATTAAAATTGAAATTCGGAAATATTTAAAAAGAGTCATATCCTAGAGTAGAAGATAATACAATAAAAACCAAAGAAGCTAGAATTTATTTCCTATTACTTTTCCATTAATTTTCCGATCGTTCCTATGGCAGCTATATGATATAGTAGTCCGATTTTTTAAATAATTAATTCGAAATTCAGATATATTTAAAAAATAACATCCCCAAAAGTAGAAGCTGATATTTCAAAAAACACCGAAGCTAGAATTTTTTAAAGTTTTTTTTTCGGATTGTTCCTATGGGAGCTATAAGATATAGTTGTCCGATCCGGTCGGCTCCGACATATATACTACCTGCAATAGAAAGAAGACTTTTGGGAAAGTTTCATCCCGATAGCTCAAAAACTGAGAGACTAGTTTGCGTAGAAACAGACAGACGGACAGACGGACGGACAGACGGACAGACGGACAGACGGACAGACGGACAGACGGACATGGCTAGATCGACTCGTCTTGTGATGCTGATCAAGAATATATATACTTTATGGGGTCGGAAACGTCTCCTTCACTGCGTTGCAAACTTCTGACTGAAATCATAATACCCTCTGCAAGGGTATAAAGATAATATTAGCTTAACTTGAGGACGGGATGCGAATGCATTCTTATGTCGTCCCTCCGGATATTTCCCAGATTTTTTTCCCCGCATTGGAATTCTGTTAAACCATCATTTCGATCCTTTTCTTTGGCAACAAGCTCAGCCTTTAGATTGCCAGTTTGCCTTTGCTATTGTATTGATGCCTTCCGGCGATGGCAAACTGGTCCATTGATGCAGTGCTTTGTTTGTTTTCGGTGAAATGTACATAAGTACGTCACTACAAATCGGACAGTCTAAGAGCAATCTTGCATTTTAAGATTATCTTGTTATCAGTACACCCACCGAAATATCAACCTACAACCTTCTTCCTTTTGAAATTAAATTCTTTCTATTTAAATTTTCAGGAAATTCGCAATTGTGCAACAAAGAAAGAAAGCCATAAATATTTTTTCAAAGCAAAAATAATAATCGTAGCCCCAATTAATAGAACAGAACAGAAATCGGAGTAAGAATATTGAGCGTTGCTGGAAAACAATTTTAATTTTCCGCTTCTGAGCGTACCTCAACATAGTTTTCAAAGCAAACTTGCAATATGAAACATAAAGTTCGCAGGTTTAAGAGTTGCTCGTGCTCGCTTCAAAAGGTGGTGGCTGGTCCAAGTTAATTTCGCCAGCTCGCTTAGTTTTTACCTTCCAGCAGGGAAATTGAACGCTAATGGCTCTGCCAGAACCGACATACCCCCATTACCTCCCATTAGCAGTCCCCAGTTCCCGTCACTGGGAAACTCGATTGCTGCTCCATGGAATAGTGAATTTTGCACCTGACTTGTGGTGTTTCGTTGTAAAAGAGTAATTAAAAAGAGGGTTTTAAAAAATGGGAAGCTATTTCATATTAGCTGGAAAATCGAAGTTTTAATCGAAAGAAAATACATTGAAGCCTTTTGGGTTGACTTGTAGTTTTTATAATAACCGCAAAATCAAAAATCAAATAAAGTGTTGCGGTTCGTCAAGATGCCATTTACATGAAAGTCAAAGAAAACAAGAAAGGAAGCTAGCTTCGGCCAGCCGAAGCTTATATACCCTTGCAGATCATTCCTATTAATTAACAAATCGCAAAAATGTTCAATTTTCTAATATTTCTCATTAATTTTCCGATCGTTCCTATGGCAGCTATATGATATAGTCGTCCGATTTTGATCAAATTAAAATTGAAATTCGGAAATATTTAAAAAGAGTCATATCCTAGAGTAGAAGATAATACAATAAAAACCAAAGAAGCTAGAATTTATTTCCTATTACTTTTCCATTAATTTTCCGATCGTTCCTATGGCAGCTATATGATATAGTCGTCCGATTTTGATTAAATTAAAATTGAAATTCGGAAATATTTAAAAAGAGTCATATCCTAGAGTAGAAGATAATACAATAAAAACCAAAGAAGCTAGAATTTATTTTCTATTACTTTTCCATTAATTTTCCGATCGTTCCTATGGCAGCTATATGATATAGTAGTCCGATTTTTTAAATAATTAATTCGAAATTCAGAAATATTTAAAAAATAACATCCCCAAAAGTAGAAAGTAATATTTCAAAAAACACCGAAGCTAGAATTTTTTAAAGTTTTTTTTTTCGATTGTTCCTATGGGAGCTATAAGATATAGTTGTCCGATCCGGTCGGCTCCGACATATATACTACCTGCAATAGAAAGAAGACTTTTGCGAAAGTTTTGTCCCGATAGCTCAAAAACTGAGAGACTAGTTTGCGTAGAAACAGACAGACGGACAGACGGACAGACGGACAGACGGACAGACGGACAGACGGACGGACAGACGGACATGGCTAGATTGACTCGTCTTGTGATGCTGATCAAGAATATATATACTTTATGGGGTCGGAAACGTCTCCTTCACTGCGTTGCAAACTTCTGACTGAAATCATAATACCCTCTGCAAGGGTATAAAAACAAAAACAAATCTTACGCGTTGGGGAGAATTTCGAAGTGGAAGAAGTGTACTTAAATTTGCATATCAAATATTTCGGATTGAAAACTTTAACTCTAGTTCTATAATTAGTTTGTTTCTATTATTATGTTTCTAAAAATAGCAATGAAATATATGTTTAATCTTACAATTAATAGGTTAGTGCCAAAGTATATATATTGTTTTGTTAGCAGAAAAGGAATTTACCTTAAAAATTTATAATAATAATTTATTTTGTTTGCTTTAAATGCTATTTACCTGTTATTTCGCCAGCTCGATGAAACAACTATTTGTGTCTCAGATTTTTAATTAGAAATATGCAGAGGAAGAAAAGGCTTTACTAAAAATAGTATGGCTAAATCCTTTCTTCGCCAGAAATAAATGCATTTAATACAAAAGTAAACCCACAAAAATTGGAATCATTAGGATTCGTTAAACGGGACAAAAAACGAATTGCAAATATTCTTGGTGAATTATCGACCGATTGCATTCTATAATAGCGATAATTATACTTTAATAATGGCCCCAAATTTAATTCCGGGTCGTTAAGTTTAGCTTAGCTTACCGAAATCCTTGAACGAACAAAAATCGAACTTGTAATTGATTCAATTAAGTGGTGGTGGATTCGCCGAGCGGTTCTTTGTCCTAACTTTTGGGAAATTCGATGCGTTGCATATTTAACAAGGGCGAAACGTGTAATTAAGACTGATAAGTATAGGGCTGAAACTTTGAAAAGCTTATCAATTATTTCCATTTGCTGGACTTGCGCTGTTTCGACCACAAAATACAGACGGTTTGATGGGCTAGAGCAAGTTACTTTTTAACTCTTCCTACTTTCTATTTTAACGAATAATTTATGTGGCAGCAAGTGCAATTTACATTTGTAATTGCAAGTGCAAAAAGTAACGTATAAGCAATGAATACTAATTATAAAAAACACACGTTTTCAGAGTTAAGTTTTTGACAGGCATGAGATTTCCTTTTGATGGTGTTTAATTAAAAATGCGTCCTATTCATTTGTACCTCGCTCAGTTTTATTTCCACATAAAATTTGAAATGTAAGCAAAATCCGAAACCGATTGGCTATAAATCCAGCGAATACAGTGGCATTCCCCTGGGTAAAATTCACACAAATCATTTTGAGTATCGAATGAAAGGTAGGTGAAAAAGCTCTAATCCAGCTCAAAGAGCCTTTCGTTCATCAATTTATGACTTTTGCCCAATGGAAATTCGAACGCACCATAAAATATTTTCTGTTCCGTACGCACTCAAAAATACAGTAACAATTTGTGGGCCTTAACGGTAATTTTTTTCCTGAGATTTTGTAAAAGGCAAAAATGTACATTGAAAATTGTATGCAGTAAAGCGTTTACAGAAGGGGGCACAGATTTTGCTATACGATTTTCCAGTAAGAGGAAGACTCTTTGTAAATTCCAAATAGTTTTCTTCATCGTTGTATTTGTGCTGGGAAGATAGTCGGAATTAGTACATTTACATCAAACAGCCAAGAAATTTCAAAAAGAAATAACACTATAATGCTTTATTACACATTTTCAACTTAAATGCGGAATATTAAATAACGTACTTAACACATCGTAAAATACAAGTTTTATTATGCAGAATAATTAAACGAATTTACCCCTTTTGCGGGTATATGTAAAGAACCTTAACAGATTTAATAGCGGTTAATAAGCTTAATTAACACACGAACGGACTTAAGCGTTGTAATTATGAATTATAATGCAATATTTATCAGTTTAACTCAAAAGCACAACAATTACACAGGTAAATAAAACCAATTTATAGATTATTTAACTGTACAAAAATTGTCAACAGATTTAAAAAAAGTGTAAAGATGTTTGAGGTTTACAACAAGCATTATCCATTTTCGTGTATTATATACTTTGTATATAATGCATTTAATCACGTTCCTTATCTGTTTGGTTTTTTTTTTATTTTAGTCTATATACAATCTTAATATCAGACAGCTTTCGCTCATTTGCTGGATTTAGCGGTTGCAAAGCCTCCAGATTATATTCTCAGCCGCTTATAATCTGCGTTAGACCGCCATCATCGTAACCACCTCCATAACCTCCACCACCCCCGCGACCTCCACCTCCTCCTCCTCCTCCACCGTTGCTGTAGCCTGGTCCGAAGTTGCCCGAATATACTGGGCGCCGACCTCCTCCGCCTCCTCCACCACCGTTGTTATAGTAGTTTCCTCCGCCACCGCCATTTCCTCGGCCTCCTCCGCCTCCACCGTTGACACCTGTGTAGACTCCGGGTCCCTGGCCTCCAGGCGGATTACCTAAAAGTGAAATTTAAATGAGTTTGTTGTGGTTACTCAATTGCGCATACAGCTTAACACCCTTTACTAATTTATAGGGATGGTTGCCGCAGAAACTTAAATCTGCCTATAGATAAATTTTAAAGGGAGAAAGTATATGTTTTGGAAGCTAAATATTTTAGGAAACCTGGTTTCTTTTGCACTAATATAATAATATTATATTTTATCAGATAAATAATTTTTAAAAAAATATTTGAAACCTATCTATATAATTTTCGTTTAATCAAACGCTCAGCATAAGAAAAAGGTCAAATAAAAGGGGTTCTATTTTTTTTCAACTTTTCTACTGACGTCCAAAAATGGAAAAAAATGGGAACCGATTTAAGGAAAGTAATGTAGGTTAATGGGGATTATCTTACAGTCGTAGCAACCGCCGCCAATGTAAACAGCTGCCTCCGTTATAGCCAGGGCAGAAAGAGCGAGAATCGCAAGTGCCGTCAGGTTATTCATTGTGCTGGTCTATCAAAACGTCGAACTGGTCTGGACCAGGTACGATCCACAACAGCCGCTTATATACGATGCAATCACCGATGCTGATTCCGATTCTGAACCCAAACAGACCTTATCGCTGCGAAGAACTTTCGCAGTATAAACAAACCGCTACGTAAGTATTAATCGCAGCAGGGAATTGCCCACAGATACTTTTTAAAAACAATTAGAAGCGCATCAGATAGTCAGCCGTGGTGTTCAGTGGGTATCCTACGTACTGATTAAATTAACTATAATAAAATATAATTTTCTTAAAAATAAAGATTAAAAAAATATGATCTTGACTTTAAAAATAAAATTGTATTTTCAGTGACCCAAGAAATAATATTTATCTTAAAGATCTTGTATTTAATTTAAATGCTTAAAGACTTTATGTATTTTATTTTGTTCTATTAAAAATAAATGTCTTTTTTTTCCGCAACTCTTTATCTTTGTGAATAAAACCATTTTTAGCTGCCCATACGTTCTGCTCACGAGTCACGACTTTCGGTACTGAAACCAGTTTTGCTGAGATATATGGGTAAATATGATGGGGGTGTGATTCTCTGGAATTGTTTGCCATTCATGTTTAGAGCGTCGAATGATAATTGTAAACAGCGTTTTCGGGCGTGACTGTCATAAATTTCTTCGTAGAAGTTCAAGGAAATCAATTACGTCGAGCTTTATCAAAGCCATTCGAGGAAAACCCCATTGATTTGCCATTTGATAGTGCTGAGGGGAAATTTGTGGGAATATACAGTAGTATAGTTCAATATATAGAACAAATCAAAGGCAGCGCACTGCCGTTAACATTCAAGCTTATGCAAATTGAGTTCGATTCGGATCGTATTTAGTGCCGTACTATATAAGCCCCGTGAGAGTCGAGCCGGCAATCTATCGGCTCTAATATGAAGTACCTGACGTGTGTTCTGCTCCTGTTGGCTTTGATTCCGGCTCTGATCGACGGTAAGCTAGACGGGATTGGAAGGGATTGCTACTGACGCTAATTGATACATACTTTGCTCATCATTTGCAGCTCATCCCAGCACAGTGGTGGTAAATGGCCGCTGTCTGACTTGTAAGTCTCGATTGTTTCGCTAGCCAGTCAGTAATTGGAGAACAAATGAATAATCATGCACTCGAACAGGTCCCAATCCGGATGGAGAACCCGTCTACTTGGATGGCCAGGAGTACCGCAGCTTCTCCTCGAATCCAAACGATGGCAATGTGGTAATTTCCCGGGGAGCAGGCGGAGGAGGAGGAGGTGGAAGTGGCACAATTTACCGGAGGGGCGGCAACACCATCGTCAACGGGCGCTGCCAGCATTGCAACGTGGATCTCTATTAAAAGTGCCCCAATAAAGTCTGAACATTGAATTGAAATTCCACACACATTCTTGATCAATCAAATTTATACTCAACTGGCTATGTACGACATAAGTTCATTTGGTTAAAAGCATTGACAATCGTTCTTCCCGCTCTCTGTGTAAATTTGATGCAATGATTGTGTTGGTTTTGAGTGCAGAGAGCATCAGTCGAAGGAGGAAGCATTGGAAAAACGAGCGTTTTATATTCTTTCTTTTTTTTTGCCATGAACGACACTTGGAAAAATTAACTGCACTTTTTATGTGTAAATTCTGATGCGGTTTATGGAGAAACCCCACTGTTTACATGTTTTACTTGTATAATATTCTTAAAGTATTTTTTACATAACATTTGCTTTATAAAGTATTTTTCGCAGTGCACTGTGGGCTGCCTGTTTGTCAACAATGGCATCCCCTCTCAATAATTGCGCATTAAAGTGACAACAAAGGCGTTACATTTTCCAACCCGATGGTATTCAACGCTTCTTTCGCTTTTACAAATTCAATCTGTCTAAATCGAAAGGGAAGACCTAGTAACGTTTTCGTGGCTGAATAATACAGATATTCATGTTGCTGATGGCTCCAATTGTTTGAACACCAGCTAGTTCACCTGGTTGTTGCCACATAAATTGGGCTGGATGTTGGGGGTCGCGGTCTCATGGTCCCCGAACACCCTCGGTAATCAAATGCGAGTAACCATCCGTGCAATATACACCAATGGTTGTACATAATATTATCGGTTCGATGCGATGTAGTTGGGAAACTCTGCGCTGATGTAAATGAGCTTAACGTGGCGCGTGCAACGTGGCGTATACGTTATGCCGCTCCAGCAACAACAAACAGAAGCCTCTCAAATATTTGCTTCCTAGTAACTACTTGGCAAACAGTAAACATTCAAAGAATGCGTACATCCCAGGAATACAAACATTCGAAAAGAAAAGTTTGCAATGCCTTTTTTGAAGCTGAAGCTAAAAGAATTAAGTGCCTAACTAAAGGGAAATGGAATTAAGTGACAGAAGAGAACAAATTCAAGCTTTTCTTTAAGCTTTAAACTTTATTTTCAGATATGAGAAAAAATGGCAATAAATTTCAGTAAAGTTAAAGGAATGCCTCTACAGGAAAATCCTGATATTAAAGATGGCCTTTATTAAACTGGAAAATTCCTTGACACAATAAAATTTATTGATGACTGGCTTAAAAAATTCCATGAGCTCTGAGATGGCATAACCAAGCCAATCAAAAAGGATGGGATGTTCTGTTCCTCTGATTTACTTTTAATATACTTTTCTCTTGGTAAAGCAGTGCCATTTCCTACCCTTTCATTCGCATATTGATTACACAAAACTTGAGAGCGCCATGAAGCTGAGAACATCGGCTCATACAGGGTAGTTTGCCTGCCTAGCAACTTAAGGACCTTGATCTGGAAAATACTCGCAATTGAATTTATGTTGACTTGTATTTGATTTCAGGTCAATTTCGATTCTCTTGTGCCTAATTTGTGCAGAATTAGAAAGAGATTTTGGGGGCACAGGTGAAAGGTGAGCCAGGTGGAGGAGCTACTATTGTAGTAGCTTTATAGCTTTTCCTTTCAGGGTTTTCAAATAAATTTCAACTTTTTCATTTTGACCCCCGAAATGGTTTGCCAGAAGCCAACATTGATTTATTTGTATGTCCGCTCGCCTGGGTGTTCGAGTGTTGTGTGCTTTGTGGCAGCGCCTTTGGTAATACCATCACGTGCTGACAAACTCTTATATCTGCCACTGCCACTGGTTGAGCTTTGGTTGAAAGCCCCGGCCACACAGCAAATTTACATAGCATGTTTAAATTATTATTACTTTCCCCATCTGAGCTGATTTCTTCCCTCTCTGTTTGCTTTATTCTTTGCCAGCGCCAGGAGTCATTAATAAATAAATTTAATTCGAATTACCAGCATTCCATTATCGAGTGGATTATGCCTGGTTTTTTCCCAGCTGAATTCCAGCGCAATTGAGATGTACGGTCGGCTTTGGCCGAAGCGTATGCTTAATTAAAATGCGTAAAGTGGCAGACATCTGCAAGTCAAAGCTTCATTTTTAGGAAATCCGAGAAGCTGTCCTGAAATTCCTTGAATTCTGGAAGTGATAAAATTTCATAGATTTCTTTGAGCGAAGGTGAAAATAAGTGGGGGTGAACAAACACAAATAAATTAAATAGTTCTTGGCCTGAGGTAAGCCCTTTTCACTGAACTCTTGACTCTTTAAGTGGGAATACAAAGGGCGTCCTACTGTTATTATTAATTTTCCAGGAAATCAGGGCAGCTGACCTTAAATTCCCGGAACTTTGAAGCTGCCCACAGCCATAGATTTAACAGAGAAAAGATTTATTACATAGTTTCTGCCTGAAGCTAAACTTATTCTACTAAAATGTTTACTCTTTAAGTTTTAATTTGAAGACTCTCATTTTAATATACCTTTCTTTTGCATTTTAGATTGTTTGTTACATTCTTTTCAACCTGACTACTAATCAGTTTCTTTTAAGAATTATTTCCGAGGAATGCATCCTGGCTGACAAGGTCACCAAAAGTTTAGCTACTGCAAAAACTTCAAGCTGACATCTGCAGTAATTCGCAACTTAAGGCTTGTAGGGCGTAAAGAAAAACTTTTAAAAGAAAAAAAATAGGAACGTTTACAGGTAAATGTAGCTGAAACTTTCGAGGCACAACTTTCTGAAGGGGAAATTCCTCTGTAAGTATCGAGACAACAGGTTGAATATTCCGAGACAGGATCAATGACATTTTCCCAAAAATTAAATCAACAGAGCATGAAAAACAATTTGTCGCACTTTAGTCAGGAATGAAATAAAATAATGAGGAATTCGGTTAAGTAACAACTTGTCATTCTGCAAACCAATGTGAGAGACATGGTGATGAATTAATTAAGCCGGGATTCTGAAAGCGCTTAATTTAATTTGATTCGGCAAATTAATTACCAGACCGTCTTATCATCTGGCTGCCAATTACAATTTTCGTAAGCCAGCTGAGCGCACACAAATTATGCTGTAAATATGTACACATTATAATTGACTTTTTCCTGGGAATCTCGCCGCTATTTGCTGGCAAATACCATGGCTTTGAGCCAAATGAAGGGTTGCAGTACATCCGGCCATGCAGTTTCGTCTACCAAAGGCTTCTTAATTAATCCTCGACGGATTCAGTCAGCTCCATGTACACCGAGTCGGATGGATTACCATTGTGGATTGCCCCCAAAGGTTATTACTCTGGCTTTCATTATTTTCCCGCTTGCGGCCTTCGAAACAATCTCCATAAAACGGCCAAAAATATAGTTCGTGTTGGGGCATCACTGACTCATTCGTTAACAATTCAACAGGAGCGACGGTGGCGAAAATGAATGCGACCAGTTCTGGCAGGGAAAAGCAAAATGTTCCATTGTTACTTGCCAGTTTTCCGTTTCGCAAGCAGTTTGATGGACATTCGTGTATGTGTGCGCAGTGCGCACGGATGTATGCAACAGTTTTCCGTTTTGAACTTTGGACTACGACGAATTGGTGGGAAAATGCTCAGCTGATGCTACTTTGGCATTCTCCGTAACAACTAGAATTCCCCTGAATTTCGACTGAATTTCACAGAAGCTGCCAAGCTGTCTTTGCTGCAGTTCGTGCCCACTGCTGTTTATTTGCAATGCCAAGATGCCAGTGGCCTCGGTGGCGTATGCGTAATAAACGGAGGTGAGATATTTGTGGCATGCCATGTGGGTTGCGGCCATTTTAAATTCTGAATAAAGGCAGTTTCGTTTACTTAACCTGTTTAAATCAGAAATATCTTAATTGCTGGGGGGAAGCCACATTTAAATTTAGATTTAAAGAAAACTCGTCTTTTATTATGTTACTTTTAACAATTTAAAAATATTATATCTTGATTTAAAAAATGTTTTTCGGTTATCTGCATTTAATAATATTTTTCCAATCCTAAAATAGTATATCTTAGTTTTCGGTGTACTTTTTTGCCTGAGTTATGTGCGATTTTACTTAAGAGATGTGCAAATTGAATGCGTCCTGATCGGCTTTCAGCTAAGCCTGTTCTTAGTTATGCTGGTTGAGTTCGGACTGCTGCTATAACGAATCGACAGTTCCGGGGGCTTATCAATTAATAAGCTTACCTGCCGGTGCCAATGAATTTACTCCACACTTATGCTTCATTATTCAGAGAGTTGGCAATAATATAATCGCCTATGAAAGCTGGTTGCCTTAATGACGGAGCTCTGTAATTTCAAATTAATTTAATGACAGGGGCTTTTAAGCTTAGTTCTTAGTTTGTTAGTCCTCCTGAATATTCTCCTTGTTCAGCCTATTATTTACGAAGCTGCATCTTAAAATCAAAGACCCAAAAGGCAATTCAATTTTGAATTGCACACCAAGATGTATTCAAGGAAAATCCCTTAGCAGCACGTATCATTTGTTAAATCAGATTTTTATTCAGGGTCCCAGGCCTCTATTTCCAGCCAAGCGTCTGTCACTGCACCTAAATGTCAGTTTCCACAGCCAACGGCTGACGGTCACCTGTGAAATTACCTATGGCCACCTGTCTGCACGTGTTTCGCTTTATGTTTTTCTTCTTTCTTTGTCCCCCAACTTGACCCTCAGAGCGCTGAAAGTGATTTGTATCTGACAGCTGTGTGGGATTTATAGCTTGAGTTGGGTCAAAGGATGGTCGGCGGCTTGCGGTCACGTTATATTTAGCTTATTACCTAATTACACACCTGATTGAAACCGAATACCTGATGAGGTAAAAGCGCGAATAACTATAAACGGCGAACTCACCCCCTTTGGTTTATAATTAAATTCTTGAATTATAAATGTGGCAATTACTCGCGTGGGTAATAAAAATGTGAAAGTTGACGAATATTTTATTCATCCATTATTAATTAAAATAATAAGGCTGCGTTAATCATTCAGCAAATTTAAGTTTTAATTAATCTTGGGTTAAGGCTAACTTAAATGTTAGTTTATTTTGTGAATCTGCGAATTTATTTTTATTACCTTAAATTTTATTAGGATTTGTTTATGACATAAAGTTAAATATGTTTAAAATTACAGATTAATGACCAGCTCTTATACTAGAACTCAGCAGTCGGTCCTAAACGATTTAAGACGAAGTCCTCAGTTAAACCGCATGTAAGGGCTTCAAGTCCTTGGGCTTCTCCTTCAGACCCAATGACTCCCTCCTGGCCAATCGCATAATGGCGCCTGCTCTAAGTGGGCTTTCACTCGAGACGAGGAATTCCCTTTGCATCGGTGATGCTCCATCCATTCTCGGCCGGGGGTTAACTGCAGCCATGTGGGACATAAAAGTGCCGAGGCCCCATCAGATATATGGACCGGGTCCCTGAGTTTTATGCGCTATCCCCTATACCAACCCCACATCAACCCGCCACTTTGTTTATGGCCCGGCCATAAGGAGGGGCCATGCCACATAGCAATTCTGATATATTAAAAAGTTTTACAACAATAAAACAAACAGATTTTCACTGCTGTTTGTATAGGTTTATTGGGTTTTCCGCATAATGCAATATATATTTTTCATAGAGTCCCTCAAACGAGTCGCCTTCGAGTCGCTATTACGACTGCCTCCCGGTGTGATATTAATAGCATTAGAGTAGTAGAAAGTGGCACGTCCCCCTTCTTCCCCTGCTGCTTTTGATTTGCCCCCTGCTGCCGCCGCCTGTTGACTTCCTGTCGTCATTAGTGATGTTTGCCTGTCGCCGCGTGACGGCGCATAAATATCAAAGTTAGATTTACAAGAAATCGCATTCAATCGGAGCTGAGCTGAGCAAGGCAGGTAGGCTAATAGAATTCCAGCTGGCAATGGCACTTCAAAGCTCTTTGTTTTCCGTTCCTCTGGCAGGAAAACGGAAAAATGAGCATGAGAAGGCGGTTGGAAATGTTTGCCGGGTCCAAAAACTAATTAGAATTGATGCTCGGCGATGTGCACAGGTGAAAACAAAGGCTGTCCACCTATTGACTGACATTCGAAATGACAATATGCAAAGGTAATTGCGTTTGTTGTCGCACAAAACGAATAATATATGCCATTTTGTCTTTGCCATGGACATGTCATTGGTATATTAATGGCATCATTAAATTGTATTTTTCAAATGAAATGGAAACCATTATCAGGATTTTGTATCATTGTGGCTTCAATCATATGAGAGGGGTAATGAATCTTTCGTAGAGATGAACAAATACGGTATGTTCTAAGTACACTATTCTTGTACAGATTTTATTATAGTACCAATATTTATTAAATGTTATTATTTGTTATTTTTTCTATATTTTTTTGGTTTGTAAATCGCGGCATTTAATTGTTGATTTCAAAATACGCATACCTAGAAGTCATTAAAGCACACTTAAAGACCACAAAAATTCGCCAGACATCAGACACACTCTCGTCAATTGAGGAGAACTCTCTGAAAGCGCGAATCCACCCAGGCTAACGCACTTTTCGCTGCATGTACATAAGTTGTTGCTAAGCGTCGTCGTCCTGGATGCCGCAGATTTACCTACCTCAAAGGACTCGGGCGTCGGGTGACGAGGGGGCGGATATAGTCTGACGCCATAAGGATAATTGGCGGATGGCGGCTCATCAGAACGTTAATGCCCGCACGTAGTTTAACTTTAAATGTGGCTCAACTAACTTAATGGGCAGTCGAATATGTGTGTATGTATGAATGGGCATCGAACACTAGAAGACCGTGGCAACGGTGCTTACATATTAATTACTTCTGGTGGTCACTTCGCATGCGTGGGCCATGTACCCATTAGGCTATAACCGAAGGTCCTGTCTGCGCTGCTGTCGAAGTTTGCCTTGAGTCCCCACCAGAACTTTTGACGTTAAGCACATTCCGGCAAACTAGCTTGTTTGTTTTTCGCAAAACCCTTCCATTGTTTTGGCCGACATACTGGCACTTCGCTGGCGTTTTGATGAGCAGCACAGCTGCTTTAGTTGCGATTATAATATTCAAATTGCTGGCAGCTTCAGCTGATGATTAATTTAAAACTTTGGGAAAAGAGTTCTTCGCACAACGATGGGAAAATATGAACTTTGTTCATTTATTAATGAGTTTACTAGAATATTTCGCCATACTTTCCTACATATATATTTTAAGAAATTTTTTAGTTGGGAATTTTTTTTTGTGGTGATTTTAAATTTGCCCGCTACAATAGGCCCAAACAACATCCACATTAGTATCATATCCTATCCATTTACTTTCGTTTTTATAAGACTATAACAATTTTCTAAATTTTTCAAAATTTTTTATACACCCGCCATCCATTCTTGCGGCTTTTAATTTTCCGGTCTGGTACAGAACATAAATATTTAAGTGCTGCCAAATTGCAGAATTTATTTAGCTTATAAACTTACCACGAAAAAAGCTGTCAAAGTGTAGAACTTGGAAGGAAAGAAAAAGCACAATGAAAACGGACGGCTTTGGTACTGAAACGAAAAGCTTTTGGAAGCCAATACCTGTCGTTTGTTAAATGCTATAAAAGTTTAGATTTAAAATCGTATGATTAAACTTAACTTCCCTAAGAGAAATTAAAATGATATTAACCAGTAGTGGATTCAGAATTTTATGTTGTATTCTTTTTTATTACCATATTTCACTTTTCATCCGAATGGGTGCTTTTATTCCCAAACTTACACTTTTCCCGCAAATCATCGCATGTTTTAAAATTTCATTTATAAGAAAGAAATTGTTATATATTTTACATAATTATACCATACTAAATTTTGATTATTCCACTAAATATGATTTTATAAATATAGTTTAGAGCAACACAATAATTAAGAATCAAAGTGCAATAATTTCTAAAAAAAATAAATGGCTTTTGGGCCCAACTTGGAACTATAATTTTCCGCGCTTAGGTCCGATCCCTAACCATCTACCATTGACCGAACCCACAACCACTCAGGACGTGACCCATGTTGAGCTAATAGAGAGTTGGTTTTTACGCGAGTTCGCGCTTTTGTAAAACGCGACAAAGCGCCAGGACTCCGAGGTGAGATGAGGAACTGCGCCTGGAATCCTGCAGGCTGCTGTTCTGTGAAAAATCCACGCTTTTGCCCATCGGCCATTGCCGCCTTTGATTTGATTAATTGATGCATTAAGCTCATTTACGCATAATTAATGCCACTTCAATGTGTGTTTGAAATATTTTTTGCCTGCCTTTATTTTTTTTTGATTTGCAAAAATGATTTTTTTATTTGACGCTGTGAAATGCAGCATAATCAGGAATTCAAGTCGTGCGACAACAGAAAAACTGATTTTCCAGCCTCGGGGCAAACGAAAACGAGGTGCAGTGGGAAAAATAGGAAAAGCGAAAAGAAGAAGAAGCGGAAGTACAAATTCAACATCTTGGCATGTTTGTCTGTTGACTGACAGTGCAGTCTGTGTGAGTGTGTGCGGCAGATATGTCCTCTGTCTGTTTGCAGATACAGATAAGATGTCTTCTATATACGTGTGGGGGTGCATATGCTGCATATAGAGTCGCAGCTAAACCGAAGCCATATCAGAGCCACCTGGAAGCGTGGCAGTTGCAACTACGTGACTCCCTCGAAAAGAGCTCGGAAAAATTCCTATTTTTTATGAAGTTTATGACACACAGGAGAAAAATTTAAGTAATATTTTTTATATGAATAATCTGGAAATAGTATTGATTGTAATTTGTAAAAGTTCGGTTAGCTTGAAAACTAATCAAACAAACTATTACAATTTTTCGTAGAATTCTGGGACCCCCGGATAATGTAAAATTAGTGATAAATATTAGTCATTCACTTACAACTTACAAATTTGTCAGGACCGAATACTTCTTGAACAATAAACTTTTTGATAAAATAACTTTTAATTTCTTTATGTGCATTCTTGGCGAACATCTCAAAAACTGAAGACAAAATGGATGCCGCATGCTAATGCAAAAACTTTTCCATTTCTTGTCTAATTTGGGTCATTTCCTTAAAGTGCAGCTGGCGATGAATTTTAGCCATGTCTTGGAGCGAAAGCAATTACAGATAAGATCGACTCATTTCGCAGGCCTTTAGCTTTAGCTGTTTGCCAAGTGTTGGGAATTTCGCTTTTCACACTTGCCACACTGAGTGGTGATAAGCATCGGCCACTGTCACTTGCATTATGCCCGTCGCCACACCATCCATATATATATTGCATTTGGGTTTCGCTTTCCTTTTGCCCAGTGACACAGATTGATGGCAGGCAGCTGATTAATTGCAATTTGCGTCATAATTCTAGAAGCCAGTCCAGCCAGGAGCCCTGCTTCCTTCGCTTCCTGGCCCTAACGGTTTCCCAAAGGTTGGCAGCGGTAAACAGGAAGTGGCGCTCAGGGAACTCAAGGTGCCGCCAGTCATTGAACTCTCCGTCTAGTAGGGTTGGAAAAGTATATATAAGCAGTTCGAAAATTATGGAAAATCAGTAAATTAAATAACAATTGTATTAAGCTTTGTGCTTGACTCCAATAGTTGTGGGATAATATTAAAAATGTTACTCCAACATAATATTTCCGAAGAAAAACTATAAAACAAAAATTCGACAAAGGGGTACAAAATTCGTTGGAACTTTTGGGTAATTACTTATTTTTTTAAATAATAAAATATAAGGGCATAGGGGAACAAGCCTGGGAAAACTGCCCCAGGCGATATTGCAAAATTTTAGATGAGGATTGGTAGATAGGAACCTAATCGATAAGAATTCCAATTTTCAAATATTTTGATCCGCTGGTTTACGAGTAATCTGCCGCAACTAAAGAACATATCACTTGATTTATCTTCCCTTCGGTGGTTCTTGAGAGAACTTTTTTGATGCCAATAATTTTTGTGTTAACCTTCAAGAATGTCAGCCAATCTTTGGATTTTTACCATTCTTATAAGCTACCAAAAATCGCGATTCAAAATTTCAAAAAATTGGTTCAAGACTTTCCAAGTCTGACAACACCGCCAGTTTTTTACAGTTTGTGTGTCCTATAACCATCTACTTGATATAAAAAATTCATAATTTTTCGAGTGGTGCAACAGTGTTAAACAAACAAAAAACTGAAGAATTTATTTCTAGAAGGCTAGGAATGGAGTCAATAAAATATATTTGGCTTGTAAATAGTTAGTTCTAAGACCAGAATTATTATCAAAGAGTAAAGTTTTTAATATTATGGGTGAAAAGTGGTCCAAATTATAAAATGCTTGGCATGTAAATGTTTGCTTGTAATTGATTTAATAGGGACCCAGTCCCAGTCTAGTCCCCACAGCTTCGAATTTCATATCCTCCCTGGACAGAGATTTTATAAGAAATCCTTTGAGCATGGATGATCAACAAATACTTTAATTATGTGATTCTAAAGAATTCGCGGTCCAAAGAGGATTATTTAATATGCGAGATTTCGGCACCGTTGTTATTGCGCGAAATTGTTAACAATTTGTTATCATGCTCCGCATATTAAAGCTTTAAAATTACTATCTTGCTTTTTAGAATAACGATGGTACCGAAAGGATCGCAATTTAAATAATCCTCTTTGGACCGCGAATTCTTTAGAATCACATAATTAAAGTATTTGTTGGTCATCCATGCTCAAAGGATATCTTATAAAATCTCTGTCCAGGGAGGATATGAAATTCGAAGCTGTGGGGACTAGACTGGGACTGGGTCTCTATTAAATCAATTACAAGCAAACATTTACATGCCAAACATTTTATAATTTGGACCACTTTTCACCCATAATATTAAAAACTTTACTCTTTGATAATAATTCTGGTCTTAGAACTAACTATTTACAAGCCAAATATATTTTATTGACTCCATTCCTAGCCTTCTAGAAATAAATTCTTCAGTTTTTTGTTTGTTTAACACTGTTGCACCACTCGAAAAATTATGAATTTTTTATATGAAGTAGATGGTTATAGGACACACAAACTGTAAAAAACTGGCGGTGTTGTCAGACTTGGAAAGTCTTGAACCAATTTTTTGAAAATTTGAATTGCGATTTTTGGTAGCTTATGAGAATGGTAAAAATCCAAAGATTGGCTGACATTCTTGAAGGTTAACACAAAAATTATTGGCATCAAAAAAGTTTTCTCAAGAACCACCGAAGGGAAGATACATCAAGTGATATGTTCTTTAGTTGCGGCAGATTACTCGTAAACCAGCGGATCAAAATATTTGAAAATTGGAATTCTTATCGATTAGGTTCCTATCTACCAATCCTCATCTAAAATTTTGCAATATCGCCTGGGGCAGTTTTCCCAGGCTTGTTCCCCTATGCCCTTTATCAATCATTCATTATCAAAATAGAGTCAATTGTGCTGTGTACGAATTCTTTTTAATTTTGGTTAGCAGGAGATTTTTAACTAACACAATAAATTATATCAATTTGTATTTTATTATATTTTTATTTATTATATTTGAATTGGTCTAGTTAAAGCAATTAATATAAATTACGGCCCCTTGTCTGCCGAAATCTAAAAGGAATGCATTTCATTCAAATTTAATCCTCATAAAATATACATTCTTGTTGCAGCACATCCCATCCTTAGCCTCCTAAAACTTTTCCATCCCGTATAGTCACAAAGCAAATTCACCATTTCCCTTTTTCGATTCGGTTTGAGTGGAGGCCCTGCATTTCGCTGATGAGGGTAATTAAAAAGTTTTCACACCCCCGCCAAAAAACCGCAGAATGCAGGCAAATTGGTTGTAATGCAGGGATTGTAATCGCTTTAAATCTATAGGGTTAGGATGAACTGCAGATGCGTATGGAATAGCTGCCAGTGCTCTTGACTAATTCCCCAAAGACCGGGCCACCCCATCCGCAGTTCCTCCTCTTTGAGTCATCGAGAATGACGACGTCAACGACTTTGACTTTGTGCAGCAAAAACTTTTGCGTCTGCCAAAGTTTTATGACAAATTTTTGTGATTATGCAGCCTCCTCTGTGCTGCCGAAAAAAAGGAGCAAAATTTCCTATGCATTTGTTTGCCGGGAATGCAAATTAGATTTTAAATAGTTTTCGGTTTGATTGCAGAGCGTCGTAGGTCGACGGTCGTCGTCCATCTGGATCTGCCTAGATCAAATGCCTAATGCCATTTCAATTTCGGTAATTTGAAAAGGGGGATGCCTTAAAGTCTGCCGCTGGACCGCAGTAAGCTCTATGGGGTCGAGCCACCCTTAAATGCATTTGACTTTTGCTTTCAAGCTCTGCAATTCCCTGCCATCCCTACCCTGAATAATGTGCCCAACCCGTTGCGGCCACAAAAGCAACTAATTAAGAAATTAAAATAAAAAAATGGTCAAAAAAGTGAGCAAAAAATCGAGAATGCACTTTGCATGCAAATTTTATAAAAAATTAAACACAACAGCCAGCCGAGTGCAGCGGCAAAAAGTGCAACTCTTGCACAACGCCTAAAAGGGGTGGGGCTCGGGCTGGCCTTAACCCCCCGGTTAACCCATCCCTTAACCCCTTGTACGCCCATCATCATCACCCCATGTTTTTCGCAGCAAAACGATGACAATGACAGAAAATTGCACAGCTACAGAAATACCTTAAAGGCTCCTCAAAAAGGCAGCTGCCGAAGGGTTGAGATAGGCTTTGGTTTGAGTTGTTCCCCGAACAAAGGACCCTGGATACCTGCACCACCCCTCTCCACCCAAAAGGACAAATTGCAAAATCCGCAGCTCCGTTTTCGTTTTTCGGTTGCCCTCAAACTGTGTTCTGTTTTTAAGTTTTTCCTGTTTTTCACCCTGTTCTGTATGCAATGCAACGGAAATGTGAATGCACCGTAAAGTGAAGTGAAAAATGCACTTGAATTTTCCTATTTTTCCCTAACTGTTTAATCTGCTCCTCTTCTTCTCTCTGCTTTTTTATTGTAATTTTCGAAGGCCAAAAAAACGAGTAGTGTAAAAAAAATGTAGAAATTAAAATGAGCGCTGCAAACGAGAAACAAACGTAGGCATCATAATTTTCCTAGCCATCTCTAAGCGGCTGTGGGGGAAAAGAGGGCGTGGCGGGGGCGTGGCATGTGCATGTACAACAAGAACAACAGCGGCAAGAACAACAATGTAAGCGCCCACGTACCAACGCCAGTGCTGAAAGGTGCCCTCAGTGGGTTTTCGATGGGTGGTAGAATGGGTTTTTCTTCATTTTTTGTTGTATTTTTTTGGAACAGGTGAGGGGCTAGGCGACTTGTTAGCGTGCTGCTTGTTCATCAACAATGCAGCGTTGTCGCCGCTTCTTCTTCTTCAACGTCGTCGTCTTGCAGGAAAATTTCATTTTCCATGAGGGTTGCCCAGCACACACATACGAGCTCCAAAATCAGGGCTGCCTGAGAAACTGCAGCTTGCTCGCTGATTTCTCTTAATTATGCCCTCGCCGAGGAAATTTTAAGGGAATCATTCTGAACAGCCAAGCTGGAACTACCACACTTGTTCTTAAAATAATACTTTTTAACCTTTTACCAAAGAAAACTTTAAGCTAAATATGCATATATATTATTAACTATTTTTAATAAAAATTTTTTATTAAATGTTGTATAAAAGTATGCAATATAAAATATGTAATTTTTCTTAAAAATCAATAGAATCTTATTGGCCAAAGGATAAGTTACATTTGAGGAACCAAAACCTATAAACAAAAAACAAATTACATTAAAAGTTAAGGCTTGTTCATACTCTGTCTAGAATTTATCGTTTACATTCTTTCGCTTATTTACTTTTAGTTCAATATTTTAAATATATTAGTTTAATATGTTTAATTTTATTACTTATGGTACCTATAGCTGATTATATATAGCATAGATCAGAACTATCAGTGATTTTAAATGGATATTTCCAGGGTATTTAAACTTCCCCCTATCACAAGAACACAGCTATTTCTTATGCACTCGCTTAATATCTACCTGTCCCTTTCTCCCACCCCAACAAGCTGGTGTTGCCGAAAAAAAGAAGAGTACGAAATTAAAAGAATTTTTGTTAAAAGCGCTTCAAGTGGGTACTACGATGTCGTTGTTGTTGTCGTCTCCTGGCTTCGCAATCCATCCACCTGTCCTGCCGCCGTGTATATGTGTATGTGAGTGTGTGTCTCTTGACTCGAAACACCTCATATTCGCCGGTATGTGTGTGTGAGTGTGAGAGTGGGCGGTGGGGGAATCCCCGTCCCCTGGCGCTCCTCACCTGAAGCGCGGGTGCAGTGACACGACGACAGCTTCGCGCTTTTGGCTTTGACGTTTGCTGCTTGATTTTCAGCTGTAGCTTTTAATTTTTATTTTAATTTTAATTTTTTGTCCGTTTTTTATTTATGTGAATAATTTGTGGGCGACTCGCGAGAGTGTGTGGGTGGTTCTTGGCGACTTGATGTGGGTGTGTGTGTGTGTACGGGAGCAATATGTGAGGCATGATCCCAGCGGGAATGTGAGAAGTTGGTTTTTGTGTTCTTGAAATCCTGTTCCTTTTTGCAGGCGGCGGTGTAGGGATAGATAATTTCTGAGCGTTAAATGAGGGTGGGTTTCTGAGTAGCATCAATATCAGGCCATTTATGCGCTGTGTGATTTCTGTGGCACTACGATTATAATATTTTTTAACAAAAAAAATCACCAACTTATAATATTAAAAAATCCTATGATTTACACCAAAACCAAAAGACTTGTTCTCACATTTAGTTTTAATTTTCAGTAATTTTAAAAGTCGTAGAAAAAATATTAATAATTGTTAATCAAAAAAATTAAACTATATAACATTATTATCATAATGTCTATAATGATAATATTAATTTATTTTACTCAACATTTTTCAAATAATAATAAGGATGAATGTGGGATTCAACCAAATTATAGAGAAAAGCCACGGTAAGACGATTAAAATATTTGATCACATTTATCAAGGAATTACATTAAATTACAAAGAAAACTATTGTTGTTTTTTACATTTTTAAACATTTTCTGTGAAATAAAATAATTTGTTCGTCAGATCGTGGCCTAAGCCATTTTTAAGTGTTGTTAAAATATAAAAATTCGTTTTGGTGGTATTGATAACACGAAAAATGCCTAATATACCTATAATATACGTAACCTTTAATGATTACGGTCCCTGAAAAGTATTGTTTAAATATTTATTCGGCGCCAAAGTGTGACCCAACTTTACAACGAAATTTACCCCACATTTATCTGCATTTTGTATGGTATTATCAAAAATATAATGCAGGGTCACATCATTTTTAAATTTGTTGGAAAAAGTGAAAAAAAAGTGAAAATAGTTAATTTTAATCTAAAAAACAATAAAAAGGTGCGTGATAAAATGAATTTTGTCTTTTTATAACCTTTATTTCAGCGTTACAAAGGTTAGTATCACAGATATTTTCGCCATTAATAAATATACGCCTCCGGATGCTATCTTCAACACAAATTCTGCATTTCAGTGACACTTGAAATGTTTTTAATCTTTACCAGTGGTAAATGGTGTGAGGTGTTCATTAAATGGTTGTATAAATAGTACTTCAGTACTAACTTAGTTGTTTAACTTAATCAAAATATTACATTCATTTCAGCCAGGCCGACTGAGACTTCTTGGGACCAGAAGTGTTGCGCCTGCGTTTGTCATATTTTATTTTTTCTTCTCATAGTTTTTGGTATAGATACCCGACATAAAACAACTGAACAGAGGGTAAATGATCGGCCATGGCAAACCAGGCATAATTTCTAGAGAGATCCTTTAATTTTGTGCGGAGACCTAATAATGGTAATTACTCTTATTATTATTCCTGGTCTTACATTCATATCTAAATTATGTTTGATATTTTCAGAAGACAGACAAGAAATGGATATCTAAGTACTGCATTCGGCCAAGCAAAACCCGGGAATGCTTCATTAAAAATTTGTAGTTCCAATGCTTCGATAATAAATACACAAACAAATATTACAAAAAAACATGATTTTTATTGTGGAAAATCAGATACTGCAAAGCAGTGCAAAACCAAAACTGCGAGGGTCTGGAAAAACCAAAACTGGGAGGGTGTAGAAAAACAGATATTGCAAGTGGAGGAAAACCATAACTGGGTACGTGTGGAAAATCTATAATGCGGGAAGTCGAAAAACCAGTGGATTTTGTCCTGCATTCTTCTGCCAGAGATCCAGATAGAAACCTCATTTCCCCCTTACTTTTTGTGTCACCCCCGTGTATTTTGAAACCAGAGATGGAAGAAATGTAAGGGGTGAATGAGGTTTAGTCCCTTCCGCTTCTATGGAGAAACCTCTTGAAAATATGTTATTTTCCAGAGGAATTTTCCCGGTGGGATGATTTGTTGGGTCTGTCTGTGACAGGCATTTTTGATTCGAGTTGCCTGCCGCGAAATTCTAAAGGATTTTGCTATGGAAAGCCATTTGCATGTGACCTTTGATAATCCAATATTTAGTTTATCAATTTGCAGGCTTCATTTTATGCTACCAATAAAATTTGATAAATAGGTTCGTTAGATTTTAGTCATATTTAAAAAAAAAAAAATTGTAGGTGCATTGAAAGGTAAGATATCTGAAAATAAAACATATTCCAATATCTTTTATTTATATTAATTTTAGGTATTAAGGTAAATATTTAATTAACATTTTTGTCCATAGTCGAAGAATTAATTTGTTTGGAAGTTGTAATTAAATGTCGAAATATGTACGAAATCCTAATTCCTAATTATCGGATCTTTTGAGAAAATTATTCTTTAAATGTATGATTTTTAATAAATAATAATGAGTAATGTAATTTTTTTATATTTAAAATGAATTTTTAACTAACTATATTTAGTTAAAAAAATTAAGTAAGTGTATGAATCGCAGGGTGTTGAATTCCAGTCCTTCCGTGTCACTGCCGTATTTGCCCAAAACCATTTTTTGTGATTTTATTTGGATTTTAATTTTGTTGTGGCTTGTACTTGGCTTTTACATACTCCCCCCGGTCGAGCGTCCCGCCTCCTCTCCGAGGAAATCCCACTCCCACTTGCCATTTGCCTTTGGGCCACTGCGATGCTGATGCTTTGGTGCTTTGGTGCTACCTGGCTTAGCATTTTAGCGATGCATAATTAATCTGCGAGCGCAGGGTATGAGTGCGGGGTGCCGAGGCTTCCCTTTCACTCTATCATCCCCTGCGCCACTTCAATAAAATATCTTTTATTTTATTTTTAGTGCAGCTTTTCACTGCTGAAAAAATGTTTTTCATGTATCTGATGCTGCCCACCCCCCCTTTTTTCGGGGGGACGGTGATGTAAAAGCGCAAAAATGTGACGGGCACGCTTGAGTGCGGCCCTCGTTCCCCATTTGTTTGTAGCCCTTAAACCTTCTACCTCCTACGTTTTGGGCCAGGAACCCCTGGCCATGTTGTGTGTATTGTTTGTCAAACAACTTGAGGGCCGAAAGCGCTCTTACCTGTGGGCAGGGTAAGGTAAGAGTGTTCCTCAATGGGGGTAATGACTTATGGACTATCCCAGATATATCTGATCCTCCAGCTCGAGTTACAGCAAAGTTACAGCGTCTTGGTTAATCAGGGGTTAGGGGTTCTAAGGGTCGGAATAAGGGATAAGCCATGCATGAGCGCCCGGGTTATTGTTGCGTGGCCTTTTTAATTGGCCAGCCGGATGTCGGGTTAATGTTGCTGCAACTTCTTTCGCACATTTAATTATTCGCCGGCAACAAAACAAAGGCGAACGCATTACATTTTTAATTTGAAAGCGGAAGCGGGCGCCCTGAAAAAACTGCTTAATTTTCAGGAGTGTTTGCTTAGATTATTTCATTAAATTGACCAGCGACGGGCAAAGGACAAAGCTGCCTGGCCTTTGTCCAGGCCAAAGGATCCACGATCCAGGACAATGCCGACAGAGAGAGAGAGAGCGGACAAACAAAAGTGTTGGCGGATAGCAAAAAGTTTGGCCAGACTCCCAGGACTCCTGCCATAAACGCCAAAACGCCAAGGACTCTGGCCTGCCAAGGGGGTGGAACGTGCACTTAATTAAAGATAAGAATTAACTGCTGATTAGTAGTTCTTCTTTACACTTGACACTGTGCTCTGTCGACCGGCTGGCAGTCCTAGTCCTTCTTGTAGTAGCACTCCTTCTAGTCCAAGTCAAAGTCCAGGCACGTACTTCTCCGCCGTCTTGGTCTTCGCCTTGGCCTAACGAGTTTTTATTTTTGTTTCCCAGACCGCCGAAAAAGTTTATTTAGCACTGCCTGCTTAGGGTTTTCAAAGACCTAATGTAGCCAAATGATTTATGCACTCGCCCAGACACCATTTGGGTGGGGTTGCGCACATGCACTGGCCGCATTTGCGATAATTGATGTAGCCAAGTCTAGGCCTTCTTTTGATGTCCTTGCGGGAAGTATGTTGGTTTCTGCACCAGGAATGGCATACATTTTTGTTGATTGATTATTTCCTTTCCTTATACGTTTTTTAAAATAGAAAATATTTCTTTTGATTCAAGATTATCACAAATAAATAAGAAATAAATATTTAAGGTACATTAAAATACATCTTTGAAGTCTTTACGATTTTGTTCATTGAAAATGTAATTATTAAAGTTAATATCTTAAGGCTTCCTCGTTTAATGTCCTGAAAGAGTATTGCCAAAAACGACTATGATTTACCTCAAGCTTTTGTGTATAATTTAATGCTCCTACGTGTTAATCACGGCAATTAATGTATGCCTCCGCTTCTGTCCCAGCCTCCTCGATTGTCCTTCGAACACATACTTCACTGCGGGAGAGATACAGATACAGAAACAGCCATCGCAGACAGACACAGAACGAGCTGGAGATACAGATGCAGACCCATAAATATCTGGCACGTTCAACAACTCGAAGGGAAAAACTTTCGTTGGCACTTGGCTTAAATGCCTCATTTTCCAGTCATTAAATTCTGCTCGGCGCTTACTGACCAATTTCGGTGGCCATAAAATCTTGTAAAAATGTTGGTGGCAATTCGCCTACTTGGAAACTACAATATGTCCAAGTCAACTTGTTATTGACTCTCTGTCTCGGACCGAGGAGGTCCTGAAATATGTTGACAATGGCGCCAGCAACAAAAACTAAATATAAACACCCTATCCACGAAAAATACAGCCCCCCATTTATGTTCTCAAATTTTCAACCCCGCAAGGCATTTGACTTTTTGATATGCTTCCTATTTTTTTTGGACGCATCAGCAAAAGTCCTCTGGTTTCTTTTCTATAGTTTTTTTCTTAACATTTCCTGAAGCGAATTGGGTGGGGGGAGCGCGACAAATCAAAGCGTTACAAAGCTGGAAATGTGTGGAAAAGTTGCAGTGCAATTTATTATACGCTTTTGATTCTGCGATTCGGATTCTGGCTGATGTTGTTTTTCTTGCCTTCACGTTGTTGCTGGCACTGCGGAAATGTTAAATATTTGTTATTGCAGTCTAATGTTTCCGGTTTTACTAAAGACAACAGCCAGAGACGTTTGAGATTGTGCGGTGTATGATAGAATATTGTTGTACTTCTTTTATAAGCTGGGAACAGAAAAAAATATAATGAGATCTATTTTAAGAATATAGTAAATAAATACGTATTAATATATATTTAAATATTCATACATTAAGTTTTCTAAAAATATTTTTTTATATTTGTTATTTATATTTATATATCCCATTCGTATAGAAATGTTTCTGTGCTCTTTCGGGATAGTAAAACGTTACAAAGAAATGGTTATATATTTTATTTAATTAAAATATTCCTAAAAAAGTGATTCAAAATTAAAGTTGATGCATGTTCCTCAAAGATATATATATGTTAAGTGCATATATTCCAATATACCAGTACTTCTTAAGTTTTTAATGTGGAACTTCAAATTCTTCAAGCCACTTATATACCCAATATAAAACCCTATTCAATATAAAAATATTTTCTGGCAATGAAAACTATTAGCCCCAGTCATAAATCTTGAAGTCCACAGAGCGGGGGCAAAAAGGGGAGATGGTGTGGGTATGGGGGTATGGAGGGAAATGGAACCACCCGGCACGGCCGAAAGCCGGGTTCGACTAACCGCACAAGGGACCACAAGAACCGAGCTCCATTTGGCTGCGCAGACAGTGGCAAAGTCAGGGCCAGACATGGCACAATTATGACAATTTCTGATGCATAACGCTGCATCCATAGAGCTTTTAATGCAATAAACAAGCGACTGCAGCGTCATTAACACTGACAGGAATCGGGGAGCGCGGGTGGTGGGCGGCGATGAAGCCAAGGAGCATTCCCGGCCTTTTGTCGTTCACTAATTGTCTGGCCTGGCCGAAATGTGCAGCGCAGGCATGCAACGCAACGCTCCAATTCAGGTGTGTGTCAGTTGGCCGATGTCGCCACAAAACACTTTGCCGGCAATTGTCAGCTGGCAGTTGGGCACGCGTTATGAGCAGTGATGGGAGTGGTAAAACTCTTGTTTTAAGGTACAACAATAAATTAAAATGAAATATAAAAAATTTTTTGTATTTTGTATTCTTTGTATTTTTCTATTTTTATGATTTTATTTTATTTTTTTTAAATATTTTAATGGTTTGATTCCGAAATATTGATATTGATATTGGTGATGAAAATAAATTAAAAAGGTGACTAAAAATATGCAACAATGCTTTGTAAGACCAAAATTAATTCAAATAGATGACGTGTTTATTTTACAAGCATAAGGGTCTCTTAATTTTGATAAATAAACTCTAGTATATTTTAATAATTAACTATTATTCATTCAACAACACAAAGTTATAAACCTTTTCATTATTAATTCTTACAAAATTTAAAATCCTTAAATAAATTAAAGATTTTCAGTTGTTTTTTGTTTATCAATTTTTTATATTTAATAGTACTCGAAATCTGGTAGTCACGAGTGTCTTGTGGTACGACTACTTAACCACTTGCCATCACTGCCATCGAGTAGTAGTGTTAAGGCCGTTGCAGTTGCCAGTTGCTAGTTGTAGCCAAACTCACTTAGCAGCTGACAATGACAGTGCCCCCCTTCTGCACCACCAGCCCCCTCAAGTTCACCTGCGTTAATAGCCGCCTGCCAGCCAAGTGTCTGGCAAAGGTTTTGCCCAGTTGCCTAAACGACATTGTCACTTGCGGTTGGTTGGGCGCTCCATCTCCTGCTACTCCGGCTGCTCCTCCTCTGGCTCCTCATCCTGGTCGTCCTGCTTGCGGCTTCTGCAGTCGAGTTGCCATCGGTTTATGGCAGGTTTAACACCAGCGACAATGAAGCACGGTGCTGTGAAGTGATAAACATACGCGCGTTTTGCCACAAATCAATTAGCAATAATTGTGAATCGTGACCTTAAAGACAAACGAAATGTCAAACGGCCAAATGACGAGTCAGCTGAATTTGCAACAACAGCATCCGCTGCTGTCAGCCATTCCGGGAAATAATTATGCGTAAGCCGTGGCCGAAATGAGTTTCTATAAATGTTGGGTATCTATAACCAGAAAGCAAATTAAAGTCCTTGGAATTAATGAGTAACACAGTTTTTTTTTGCATTTTTTAATTTTCACTTTAAAAGACAGGAATTTACATTTTTTTTGTAGTTAAAAAAACCCGTTTAATTTCTTCGAAATTAAATATTCTTTTGAAATATTTCAAACCAAATGCTCAAGTATTGAGTTTAAGGAAACAAATAAATAATAAAATGATGTAATATAGGAAAATAAATTATTAACTATCATCATTAAAAAGGAACGTTCTTGTCCTAAAGATTCGTGCCTTATACATCTATTGCTTAATCAAAAGCAACAGGATTAAGTGTACCCTTTGACTTAAAGACCAAATGGTGAAGTGTCGGAAGCAACTCCCATCGACAGCGACCCCAGGCCCAAAAGGCAACCGCAGCGGGCGCGGACTGATACCTCAGGCACTTAGCCGGGCTAATGTGGGACACAAACAGGAGCGACGTCTCCGTCTCCATCTCCGTCTCGGCCACTCATTCCTCGTCTCCCCTTCACTTGCAGTCAAACGCAGCGCATGCATTACTATCCCAACCACTACTACCCGAGCCACTACTTCCCGGGCCATTACCACCAAGGACACCAAGGGTTCCAGGGGCAACATGGCCATCAGGGGCAGCTGGGGCAGCTGGGGCATCAGGCGGCCGCCAGCAGCCACAACGGTGCTTATGCGGCCACGGCGGCTGGCAGCGGACACTCCGGCTACGGGTAAGCAAATGGCCACCCCTACACAGAGAGAAAAGTCAAGCATATTTAAATTATATTTGATTTATTAATAACGAAAGATTATGAGATCGCCAAATAAGTTTTATTAAATATTTTTATACCCGTTACTCGTAGAGTAAAAGGGTATACTAGATTCGTGCAAAAGTATGTAACAGCTAGAAGGAAGCGTTTCCGACCCCATAAAGTATATATATTCTTGATCAGGGTAACTAGCCGAGTCGATCTAGCCATGTCCGTCTGTCCGTCTGTCCGTCTGTCCGTCTGTCCGTCTGTCCGTCTGTCCGTCTGTATGAACGCTGAGATCTCAGAAACTACAAAAGCTAGAAGGTTGAGATTTCCCACACATATTCTTTGGCTTCCTACGCAGCGCAAGTTTATTTTAGCCGAGCGCCACGCCCCCTCTAACGCCCACAATCGCCCACTAACGATTTTAAAATGGGTCCTGCGCCCACATCTTTAAAGATTTCCAAGAAGTATAAATGCAATTTTGTTGTGTATATTTATACCTATCGAAATGTAGAAGACACTTTTCAAATCGGACCATTCATTAAAAAGTTATACGCTTTATAAATTGTCAACATATATCTATCTCCCTCGCACTCCCTTTAGCTGAGTTACGATTATTAGTCGGGACACCAACCCGACACAGCGTTCGCACTCCCTTTAGCTGAGTGACGGGTATTAGATAGTCGGGACACCAACCCGACTATAGCGTTCTCTCTTGTTTTAAGCTTCAATTAATGTTAAAATAACTTTGTCATGATAACCCCTCAAACATTTAAAATTAGTTTTTAGCTTTTACCTTATACTCAGATTTCTTTCGACAAACAAATATAAATATATCAATTTATAAATTTAGACAGAAAGATGGTTATACTTATCAGTGATAGATTAGAATTTTGTCAAATATTAAAATTAAAATCCTAATAATACCCCATTATATGATTTAACTAAAGCTTTTCCAGCTGCCCCAGTCTATCTATTTTTCTCTCTGTGCATAAAGAGCCAAAGTCAAACCGGAAACCCGATCCCACTCCAAACGACTACCCTAATGCAAGTTTAAATTCGCAGCAGCATCGAGCCGTCCGTGGAGTATGAGCTGCCGCATGACCCACCCTCCGGCGGCTTCTCCTCCTTTCACTCCAGTAGTGCGGGCAGTGGGCCCGCATATCCACCGCACCACCCACCACCGCCGCCGCCGCCTCCGTCCACGAAATCGTCGAAGAAATCGAAGAAAAGCCCCGGCTCGGTGATGAACGCACTGACGCTGCTCTCGTTCTTCTTCTTCGTGAACATGCTGCAGAACTGCCTGAAGGATCACATGTCCGATATGAATCCCACCGTGATGGTGCTCACCGCCAGCGGCACTCGCAACCGATTCAACAAATTATCCGAGATGAATTCACGCGAACAGACCTCCACCACGGCCACCGAATCAGCGGCAGCATCATCTTGGAATCAGCAGCAGGCTGCTTTAGTTCCGGCCGTCGTGCCACCCAGCATACCGCCGCCCTCCATTGTTACGCCCACGGTCGTCCTGCAATCGCCCTACAGCGGCGTTCACTCGGAGGTGGCTAATAAACCCCAACGGCCGCAGTACCAGTCGCAGTACCCTCAGCCAAAACCCCATGATTATCGTCCCCACATCGTGGATGATGACGATGATTATAATTACGGGCAGCGCAGACCTCCTCCTCAGACCTCCAGTAACTCCGATTTCTATCCTAATCGCACCGCACACATCGACCACTCGTCCCGGCCCGACTTTGAATCGGACTCGGGGTCCGATTACTATCAGCACCACTACAACCCGTATGCCGGCACAAATTCCCGTCGGCATCCTTGGTCTTATGGCAGGCAGCGTTACTCATCCGCACCGTGGTCTTCAGCTTCGTTGGGCGCTCAGTCGGGCGTGAGCTCTTACTTGGATAATGCCCAGCGCCGGCAAGGTGATGATGACGATGGTCATGGTTATGGCCATAGGGATAGGGATGAAGATGGAGAAGGAGATGGGTATTGGGATGGCGACGAGGATGGTCAGCAGCGGCGACGCGGCGATGCTTTCTATACTCGCACACGCATTAATTGAATGCAAGAATCCCGCGCACATTTCTATGTTGCACGGAGGGGATTTGCTGCATTAACCCATTGCACAAAAATGGGGTGGAATAATGTGGATGAGTAGGAAGGTTTGAATGGATTTTCAGTGGAGCATAACCCGCGTTTATGGCTTAGAGCGCTTTATATTCTGTAAATATTATTAGAATCTATTATTTGAAGCTAAATACCTACAATTTAAATAGCTTTTATTTCTACTTTAAAAATAAACAGTATGTAAGAATATCAAATTTTGTTCTTAAAACTGGAAAGATTTTAACTAATTAAAAGAAGTTAAAATAGTTTTTACCTTTTTATTTATTTATTTTATTTACTTAATGATAACATCCTAGTGCTTCAAGTTTAAAAGAAAACTTCAATTTTATGCACTGGTCGCAAAGAATGGAAGTGATAATTTTAAATACAACGATTAAACATACATAAAAATTTTAAATGAAGATTAATTTACTCTGAAGATTTTCTAAAGATTTATTAAAAATAATAATTCTTTTTTTTAGATTTAATTTTTGGTGTTAATATCTTTATTTAAAAAGTATATTAATAATAATATCAAAGGGTAGAAAAAGGTGAACGTTTAATATCATTTAAGACTTAAAACCCCTGAACAACTTGGGTTAAAAATGCAAAGCTTACATGTATTTATAATTAAAAGCAAACAACGCGCATAAGAGCTGACAAAAAATGAATGGAAAAAGTCGGCGGCAAGCAGACACCCAGCAAGTTGGAATCGTAATGAAAATAAATGCTAATTTGTTGCACAACAAATTAAAAGTGCCCCCAGATTCTGTCCGGGCTAAGACTTTATTTTATTGCCTGGCACAGCAACTAAGTTGCTATTTTCCCGGCTCACTCTACCCACTTCGTTTGCTGCTTGCTGGTTTTCTAATTCAAATCTGGTGCATTTTTACCTAGCCACCATGCTTCTTGTCTGCTCACTTATTTAGTGGGATCTCGTTCTTGGCCCCACAATAATCACGACCAATGGGCCGCGAAAGCAAACTCGTGTCTGGGCTTCGTGGGAGGGGTTACTTTAATTAACACATTTAGCGCAATTTAAAATGCATTTTGCCATTTGCCGCGCGTGCACTACAAACAATGCTATCAATTTCAACAACTTTGATTAAACGTCATTTGCAGTTTGCCGTTGCATGTGGGGTGGCTTTTTCGACGGGAAGTGGGGAAATTGGCGGGGAAAGGGCTGAAGTTGAAGCTGGCAATTGGCATTGTCAGCGCTTTGGCTGCGGCGCTCCTCTTGCTTCATTTGCAATTAAATGCACGCAGCAGATGCGGCAGTTGCAGTTCCAGTTGCAGTTGCAGCTGCAGCTGCATTTCGGCCTCAGTCTCAGTCGACACTCAAAAGCGTAATTTAAAATTCTCTTGGCTGCCATTTTTCGAGGCCCTTTCTTCGCTTTGTGTCGGTGATATGGCTGGTTGGCGTGGCGTGGAGTGCCGCTGCCAGTTTTCCACTGACTGACTGGCTGGCTCACGGCACCACGGTCCACGGTGCGTATGAGTTATGCAACGACTGCAGCAGGAGCGGCAGGAGCACCACCACCCGGCCAAATGAAGTTAATATAAATTTTGCTTTACAACGGCGCCCGGCGAACGTGTGTGTGCGGCTCGAGCGTTTTTATATACGGCTCTGCGCCTCCCGTATATTTAAATAAATTTATGACTTTAAGTGCAAAGTGGCAGCTAATGCGTGATTTTTGGAGCCAGCACGAGCACGTAACCGGCGTAAGTGCTGCTCAATGGGACCGAGGTGGCCCAGAAAAATGGATACTACTTAGCAAGGTGATCGAACCAGTTGATGATGACCAAGGCTTATGGGGCAATGTCTTCCGTGTAGAGCTTATAAGGGCATTTAATATTTCAAAGTTAAATTATAAGAATGCTGATGCTTTTTCAATTTTAACAAATACAAAATTAAATATTTTCAAAGTTTGTCGAATTATAGCACACAAATAAGTTTCCAATTAATTTGTGTAGCAAAGTGTAGTATTATCCCCTTTACCACTTAGTCAAACCGTAAACTATATCAAGGCATCATCTGACAGCTGTCCTCCAAAAGATAGTAAACCTGGAACCTCAACACTTACAAAATACCTAAAAAACCATTTAAAAATAATATTTAGTTCAGTCTAAACCATCGAAAAGAATAGACATTACGCGAATATTTAAAGAGATGTCTCCTGTATTCCGAGTATTATTCCTAATTCTTCTAAGTCCAGCACTCCTTCAAGGAACTGAGTTTCCACAGCTCAAGTATCTCAACAGAATTGTCGGAATTATTAAGAAAGAGGAACCAGTCGAATCGGTTTTGATACTCCAGCACCATCTACACAACAATTGCTCTCTACGTCACTGGAATCCTCGAGAAGCTGCCATTCTACGGACTACTGATCTGAGCACTATAAATATTAGAGCACACTTTAGGAGGAAAGTCTTGGCCATTGTCTGTATAGGCGAAAGTGCACACATCGGACTGCTAAACAACTTGGCTGAGGCTTTCGAGAATATGCGACAGGACCGAATTATATTGTGGACACAAGTTCAACCAACGATGAAAATGCTCAGAGATGTCTCTAGAAAGGCCACCAAATTTCACTTCTTACAACTGGTAGTTCTGGAGGCTAACCCAAGAGGAATTGCATCCTTCTATCGACTTAATCAGATACCAAGTGCTCACATGGACCGAATCGAAAATATTTGGAAAATGAATGGATCAATTTTCCACGACCCCATGTATAATTTTCAAGGAAAAACGGCTCTGGTTAGGCACAATCCGAACTTGAACAAATGGTTAAAGTCAAAGTTTGAACCGACTGGAGTTGTGCCCATTTACCAAATAGAAGACAGACAAATAATTGAGTTTGCATTGAGTTTTAACGTGACCCTAAAAATACTGGAATGGAATCACTCAAGCAGTGATAGGTTCGACATACAATTAAACCCTCAATTGGTCACTAAAAAAGATATACACCTGCGGATGGAGTTTGTGAATCCATTCTGCTCCTCCTCTCTGGTGGTTGTGGTTCCTTGCGGCAGTTATATGAGTTTTCAGGATGTTCTCCAGCAATCCGGTGTCCAGAAGTGGATTTTGTACATTATGGTTGTCTATGTGATATTCGTGTTGATTGAGACCTTCATCCTCAAGGTAACCTGCCGGATATCCGGACAAGCAAGCCGCCAGACAATCAACTTGTACGCCTTTCGGGCCATTTTGGGTCTGTCATTTCCGGAACCCCGAAGGTCAAGCCTTTCACTTCGCCAACTCTTTTTGGCCATTGTCATTTTTGGAATGGTATTCAGCAGCTTTATAAACTGCAAGCTAAGTGCGATGCTCACAAAGCCCTTTCACCGACCTCAAGTGACGAATTTTGAGGAGCTGGCAGCCAGTGGATTGATTGTGGTCACGGATGACTATATGGACTCCTTCATCAAGAGCGAACTAGACGCGGAGTTTATACAGAAAATTATGCCGAGGAGAATTGTTTTGACCTTTATCGAAAGAGTTAAGATAATGTTCTCATCGGCCGACAGCTACGCCTACGTTATGATTGGTGAAAAGTGGGAGGTTTTTAATAACTATCAGAGATCCCGGGGAGAAAGGGTCTACTGCACCTCCAAGGGCTTGACCGTCATCGATAATTGGCCAAGAATGCATGTCTTGCAAAATAACTCAATATTTCAGTGGCCCTTGAGCAGGTTTGTGATGTTTATCCAGGAGTCTGGAATCACCGCTTACTGGCAAAAGGATATACCCCAACTTCTAGAAAAGATGTTCAACATCACCGTTTTTCAGAAAGCCCACAAAAGTGCATTATCAATCGATCAACTTAAATGGGTATGGTATCTGCTTATCCTGGGCTACACATTGTCAGTACTGGTCTTTCTTGGCGAGATCTTTTGGAAGAAGCGATTAGATAATCTTAACTAGCTTTTTACTTACTCAACAATGTAAACCTAGGAATATCAGTAATATCAATTTAAAAAAAAGTAATTTTTAGTTTTAGTAAAGAAAAAATGTCCTTTAGTTTATTACGCATAAATTACTATTACATTTATAACATTAATAATTCCGTTTATTTATAGAAACAATTACATTCAGATATTATGGTGCTTGTCTAGAATAAAAGATGAATAAATAAGCTTTGAGTAATTTTATGTCTGCGATTAATGTTCTCTTGGCTTTTTTATAAAAAGTTCTACGATAAAAGCAAGAGTGGCCAAAGCATATCCAAATATAAGGATAATCCACAACCATATAAGATCCTGAAAGCCAATTGGATTTTTTTTTCGCGAAAACCTTGGAAACTGTGTGATATTGAGGGATTGCTTCATATAGTAGGTCGATTTACTTATCCAATGTTTTATGATGCCATTTTCCCGAACTCTCCTTAAAAAGTGTGAAAGTGGCCAGTCGTACAGTGAGTTGTTTCCCAGGACATACATTCTGGGTATGCCCGACATGATGGTCAGGTCCTTTGAAGTACAAAGAATATTTCGTTTGATAGATTTTTGATAATTGTCCAGCACAGTCCACTTTTCGAACAGCATAATATACGCATACTTGTCATTTAACGAGAGCATGAGTCGTGTCACCTCACTATTGTTCAAAAATATAGCTCTTGGTATGCAGTCTTCAAAGAACTCAGAGCCGAATTTATTTTCAATATAAATGCGAATGTTATGTCTAACAATTACGGACAAATCACTGCCACGCAACTCATCGAAGTTGCTTACTTGAGGATGGTGGCTGTGCTTCGTTAGCAGAGCACTCAATTTGCAGCTGAAAAAGTTGCTAAAGACCAGTCCAAAAACGCTGATAGCCATAAAGAGTTGTCTGAGTGAAAAGCTGGATCGTCGGCTAATGGGAAATGGCAGTCCCAGAATGGCCCTAAAGGCACGCAGATTCAGAAGCCGATTCATGCAGGTCAATCGGTAGGTGTGCCCTCGAAAACGATGGGTTAACATCAGAATACACGTTTCCACGACCACAAATACGACATAAATGGGTAGAATCCATAGCAACAGGGGCAAGACCTTCAGTTGCCTGAAGACATCTCGTATGGCCCTCTTTCTGCTGCACGGTACTACCACAATCAATGATGACATGTCATACGGGCTCAAATTTCTGACATCTGTACCGTTCGATGTAAGCTCCGAATGTAGGTAAATGTCAGGAATCACATTAAGGTCCTTCTTTGAAGATCCAATAATTACGAGACTCAAATTGTATTTCTTGGCAAACACAATGATCTCACTGTCTTGGATTTGGCTTACAGGCATTGACACCGTATCGTTAAGCCAGGCGAAAAGTTTAATAGAGCTGTCCAAATCAGGCAGCACATTGGCCCTCTTGCCTCTAAAGTTCCAATCAAAAAAATAGAAAGGTGATGAGGAGCTCAAAATATTTTCGACTCGAACAAATTCAGAGCTTGGGAATGGCTCTAAGCGCAATATATTTGTTGGCCTCCTTTCTCCATATTGCACTTCTATAACAATCATTTGAAGGAACTGATTCTCATCAATTAAACGCAAGATCTCTTTAAGGAGCTGCTGCGTAAGCTTTGTGTACACCCACAAGATAATTCGCTCTTGTCGCATTCCTTCGAAGTTTTCAGCCACGTTCTCCAGTAGACTAATGTCGGAATCCTTGCCGATGCAAACAAGGCAAAGTGCATAACAATTGAAATGTCTTCTAACTTCGACCTTTGCCAGCTGATTAAAACGTAATATCGGAATATCTATCTGGTTCCAATCTTGGAGGTCACAGTTCCTCGACCGATTATGATTTATCATCAAAATTGTATTGATTGGGTTTTTTTGGTTTGTGTTTGCGATGAGTTTGTTGAGAAATCTGATCTGGGACCTCTCAGCCGTAACTCCTGTTAGGATTAATATTACAAATAGGGCGAATTTGTCCATGCTTACTGCCACTTTCGAAAACTAAAGATGATGAACTAAAGTGTTCTTGTTTTTCCACTGGAAAGTTTTCTGCTGCGCATTGAAACATAAGGATTGACAGCTGTCTTTCGATTAAGTTCCTATAAGCTTAAAAGGATCCCATTAAGTTAATAATATCATGATTATTCCTCATCATTACTGAAATGAATTATTGACTTTTAATTAAAAAAAAAACGTTATGTACTTCTGTTTTAAATTATAACAGTTTTTAACCATAATTTATTTTAAGCACCCGTCAAAATTAATTCAACAAATTTCAATTTCAACTTATCAAAAAATTTTTTTTTTTTTTTTTGTAATTTCGTATTTAGTTTTTATTAATTTATTCTCAAAAGGTGTATTTCTCCAATTACAATTTTTAGTAAACCATTTGAAACTCACGTATTTATTCTAGCGTACTAACATGGATATATGTTTCCCCTTCTCATACGCTTATGACTCTTAGCCCAACAGATTTCCATTACGAAGACCATAAATGATATGATGTAGGCAATTCCGAGTAGGGTCCACAGCCATTTGAAATGATCAAAAGAGAGTGGAAGATGCGATGGATGCTCCTCGAAACCGCGCATGGATGATTTAATAGATGCTTTAATAGATGCTTTGATTTGTTGGCCAGCTAATTTCATCCAGTATGTGCCCAAACCTGAAACATCAGTATTCAAAATGAAGTCTCGCATCTTCTGGCTAAAGATTGTGTTCCTTTGGAGGAAGAACGTCGACGGCACATTCTCTATTATCGTCAAGTTCTTGCCCTCACAATAGACTTTACGATTCAGCTCTTTCATAACTTCTTTAAAAAAGGTCCAAGGAATGGAATGTACTAGAAAGCCGGCATTCATTTCTAATGAATCGATAAGTTTAATAAATTCCAGAGATGACGTAATCCTGACATTAGGAACTTCGTGGTTAAAAAAGTCACCATTGATTTCAAGCTCTATAAACTCTTTCGTAGATGCATCCACCACGATGGTCAGACCACTTTCACGTAACTCTGAAAAGGTCTCAATCTGCGAGTCATGGGGCTTCTTAGTCAGAAAAGAGCTGAGTTTGCAGGCGAAAAAGCAGCCAAACAGTGTCCCAAAAAAGCTCATTAAACAGAGGAAAAGTTGGATTGATGGACTGGATCGGTTGGAGACGGGAAAAGCATGGCCCAAAAGAGCCCTGAAGGCTCGAAGGTTCACAAATGGGTTCGTAAACCTGATGCTAAAATGTGTTCCATTGATGCGATTGGATATGTAAACGAAAGTCGCCTCCACCAAAGCGAAGGTGAGGTAAAAAATCAAAGCCGACCAGGTCAGGGTCCCCATTCCGAGCTCCTTAAAGATGTCCACGCCGCTCAGCTCCATTCCACATGGCACCACAATTAATAGGGAGCTTGAAGACAGTGTTGCCACCAGAAAAATGTTGTTCGAAAAGTTCTTACTATTGGACAGACGCAAGTTCATGTCGATGTCATAGTTATCCTTAGGTATTTCAGTCTTATCCTGAGTTGCTGACCCTTGCAATCGGAGGGATGCATTGTATTTCCGAGCAAATTCTAAGATTATTTGTGAGCCTGCTCTATATACGGATTGGACTTCATTCGGTATAATACTTGCCACCCTTCCCTGAAAGGAAGCATAATGGGGAAAAATGTTTTTACCGGTAAATAGGTTGCGAACCTTCTTGAAGTGCGGTTCGGGAAAAGGTTTCAAACGAAGAGCAAATGCAATAACATCGTTATAGTCTTGTTTTTCGACAATCAGCACTATCATATGCAAAAATTCTAGATCCTTAACTTGTTGAGAAATATGATGCATTAGATCTGGATCTGGTTTCCGCCGAATCAACAGAATTATACGCTCCTGCCGCATTCCTTCAAATGCTCTAGCCAGAGTTTTGAGAAGTTCTCCATGAAAATGTTCCGTTACGCAAACCAGGGCCAATGCATTGTGGTTATACGAGTTTTCCAAGCTCAGATCAGTCAATTCATTTGAACGAAGAGTTGGAACTCCCATAGGATTCCAGTCCTTAAGGATGCAATTTGTATCTTCAGTATGATGTAGTAAAAACAATGTTTCAACTGAACGTTCGTTGCGAACAAAGTAAAGGACTTTGTTTAGAAAGTTCACACGTGGATCTCCATCTCCTTCAGATGGTACTTGGATTAATAAGATTACCATCAATAACATCCTAAATTTTACACGCTCTAGCAAGGCCATTATGTTTGTATTTACTCCATCAAAGTTAACACCAAACTGAGTTAAAAGTGACTCTACTGTTCTGCAAAGTTTCATTTTCTAATGGCCAGCACATTGCAGCTGTCAAATTTGAAGGGCATGCACTTAGATTCAGAAGTTAAGAGGCCAACCTAATGAATTATATTTTCTTTTGTATTTATATTCAGTGTTGGGACATACATAGGTACAATTTAGTGTACATTTTTAGTGCGAAGAAAGGATTAATTAATTTCTCAGATAGTAAAAACCTGAAGCAATCTTTGGAAAGCCGTTGTTTATGTAACCTTGCAGTTAAAGTCATTAATTTTTCATCATTATTATTTATTAGTTTCTCGTTTATTTCTAAAGGGCCTAGAGGATATAGTAATAAGATTCGTTTCCTTCCTACTTGTATAGATAGAAGAAATTCCGTAAAGTTTCATGAAGAGCATGCTAAATCGACCCGTCCAGTGATGCTGATCAATAATATATATACTTTATTAGATCCGTTGTAAATTTTCCATCTGTATTTTATTTCCATCCTTATTGTACATACAAACGTAAACACCAAAATATGTTAATCTAATGATAAGGTTTAAGTGCATTTAATTATTTCATATGGGTCTAACTAAAAACCAACTGAATTTGACTTTTTGTTTCGATTCCCCATAATAATTTCAAATATGAAAATTGTAATTGAAAATCCATAGCCACATCCAAGAACACACCAAAGCCATTTAAAATGACCAAAGGATAAAGGAATTTTTCTGGGCTCGCTGTTCCGTAAATTCGTGATGTTAAGTTTTGAATATAAAATAATATCTATCCAATGTCTCATAATGCCATTCTCTTGCAGTCGCATCGAGAACCTGAATAGGCTCTGTTCCAACATCGAGTTATTCTTCAGAATATGCGTTATGGGCAGACCTTGGTTGATAGTTAGATTTTCAGAGGTACATAAAAATTTGCGACCATATAATTTCTGAAACTTATCGACGACACTCCAGTTTTCCGAGAAAAGAAGGTATGCATTGTTGTAGCCCGGAGATAGCATCATACGAATACGATCTTCCTGAGATATATACTTCACGTTAGTCAAGTTATTTTTAACGAATTCAGATCCAGCTTCACTATCAACGAACGCTCGAATGGTCGGTCCTATAATTACGTTCAATCCACTAGTGCGTAAGTCATCAAAGTTTCTAACGCACGGATGTGCGGACTGCTTTGTGAGAAGAGCACTCAGTTTGCAGCTAAAGAAATTGCTGAAGATCAATCCAAAAACACTTATGGACAGAAAAAGCTGACGTAGAGAAAGACTTGAATTGTGACCGATCGGAAACGACATGCCCAAAAGTGCCTGGAAAGCACGGAGATTTAGCAGAGGATTGAGAGAGATCAATCGGTATGCTTTGCCGGATATCCTATAGTTTACCGCGAGTATAAAAGTCTCCGCCAGGACAAAGATTGCATACACAACAAAAATGTGAAAAAGCCATGACTGCACATTCAGTTGCTTGAAGACTTCCTCGATTCTCCACTGTTTGCCACAAGGAACGGCTACCACTAGCGACGATATGTCATAGGGGTTCCATGTTCTCAAATTGGCCATTTTGGTATGAATCTGAGTATTCAATTGAATGTCTGGGACTACAGATGATGTCAGGTTATACGAATCCTCCAAAACTCTAAGTCTCAAATTGTACTTCAAAGCAAACATAAGAACCCCTAAGTCCTGATTTCGGACTATGGGAACAGATATTTTAGAGGGCAGCGTCACGTTGATTTTAAAGGCAGCGCCCCAATTAGGCAGCAAATTAATGGTCCTTTCCTTAAAGTTCATCTCGGGCGGAAGAAAAATGGGTCCTTCAAGGTCGAGAATGTTATCGATTCGAAGAAAATGTGCATTCGGAAAAGGATCAAGACGACGTACGGCTACTGTCTCTATCGGTTCCTCTCTAACCTCTAGGATGAGCATTTGAAGAAGTTGATGTTCCTCCACTTGATTGGAAATCACATTAAGCATCTCCTGTGTGAGTTCAGCTTGAAGCCACAGGATAATTCGTCTTTGACGCATCCGGTTAAAACTTTGGGCCAGGCTTTCTAGAAGCGTTGTATCGGAATCCCTGCAGATGCAGACAACACCCACAGCCACATGGTTGAAAAGCTTTCTGAGTTCCACAACATGCAGTTGGTTGAAGCGCAGAGTGGGTATTTCGCGATGATTCCAGTTTCGGAGTGCACAATTCCCATCTCGATTGTGTTGCATTACTAACATGGTTTCAATTGGCTCTTCGTGTTGAATCTTTTGAAGGAGTTTGTTGAGAAATCCAAGTTGCTGATCTTCATTGGTACCTCGACCTAAGTAGGTCACGAGCAAGGTTATTATTGCCAACTTGGAGGGTAGAACCATGTTGCCAAACCTCTTTTAATATACTGGATGGGCTACCCCTGTAAAGTGCTCTATAACAACATTTTGTAGTGGAGTGCCTTTTCAAATGACAGCCGTCAGGCGATAGAATAAATGAAAACTCATTAAACAGATAAGAAAGCGTCTTTTTTATCAACCAATAAAACACATAATCATCTACCAAAATTTGACGGCAAGAAGTTTTTAATCAATACTACAGTGATGGTTAATAAATTCCATTATAATTATATAATTTTCTTTGAATAAGTGTTTTTTAAACGCCTACAAGATTTATGAATTATCAAATAATGTATTAATTAAATATTTATTTAACTAAGACACATATATTCAATGTGATATTTTAAGCAAGTTGTATTTGATATAAGCTTTAAAAGATTAATTTAAAAAGTTTGGAGTTCGACAAAACTATTTTTCATTTAAAAAGTTAATAAAATTTTTGTAAAATTTAAAAATAATTGATATTCCTACATTTTCTATCGATCATTAAACTAAATATAACATTATATGTAGGTATACATAACTATAATTTTTAGACGACAATAAAATGGTTTCTGGATCGCGGGTTCCATATCCAACGATGATGACCTCCCAGACAAATTTCGATTAAAAAGACAAAAATGGCGAGTCCATGCCCACATCCAAGAATAGTCCACAACCACGTTAAGTGATCAACGGATAAAGATTCTGTCTTTTGCTCGGCATTATGCACAATGGTTGCATTTAGGAGAGATCTTACTCGGAAGGGAGCTTGTTGGGTCCAATGTCCAACGATTCCCGCTTCTTCCAGTCTTATTGAAAACAAGAAAAATGACCAGTAAAATAAAGAGTTGTTTCGCTGTGTGTATGTCCTGGGAATACTTTGGATGATGGTCAGGTTCTTCGAGGTACAAAAAACCTTTTTTTCATAAAATTTTTGATAATTCCTTAAAGTGTGCCACTTTTCCATTGGCAACACGTGTGCGTTAGTGCTGTTAAGGGAGAGGAGATGTTTATTATTTTCTTTTTGTGTCACGAATTTGACCCTTGTTAAGTTTTTCATAAAAAATTCAGCTTCAATTATATTTTCGATGAGAAACCGCATGTGCCAGTCCACTAGGACGGTCAATCCACTCGTCTGTAACTCCTCGAAGTTTCTGACCTCGGAATGCCGGGAATGTTTTGTTAGCAGGGCACTGAGTTTGCAGCTGAAGAAATTACTAAACACAAAGCCGAACACAGTTATCATCAGGAAAAGCTGTCTCAGCGAGAGGCTTGATCTGCGGCTCACGGGAAAGGACATGCCTAAAAGGGCTCGGAATGCGCGAAGATTCAGCACAGGATTTAGAGTGGTCAATCTGTAGGCTTTGCCTGATATTCTATGGGTAACCACGAGTATGAAGGTCTCTGCCAGCACAAAGATTCCATAGACTAAAAGAATATGAAGCAGCCAAGACTTCAGATCCAGATGCTTAAACACCTCCTCAATTCGCATCTCTCTTCCACAGGGAACGATAACGATTATGGTTGATATATCATAGGGATTTATATACTTGATGTGTTGATTTCCATTGAACAGCGAGTTAAATTGAAAGTCAGGAATTCTTAGAATGCTCTGGTTAGATTCCCCAATCGGCGCTTGCATTACTTTAAGACTCAAGTTATACCTATTGGCGAAATCCAGGATTAAATTGTCTTGTGCTCGATCTATTGGGATTCTAACCTTTGGTGACAAAAATTTGTTAGTTTTTAAGCCTTTTCTCCAAGCTGGCTGTAGAGTTGCAGTTTTTCCCTTAAAGTTGTTTCTTTGAGACGGAAAAATTGAGCCTTTTAAATTGAGTATGTTTTCAATGCGATGAAAGTGTTGGCTCGGAAAAGAATGTAGGCGGAACACAGTTATTTTTTGCTACGGGTTGCCAATCGCCTCCACGATAAGGAGTTGCAGAAAACTGTGCTTTTCGGATTGTTTGGAAATTGTATGAAGAAGCTCCTCAGTGACGTTCCTTTGAATCCATAATATAATTCTTTCTAGTCTCATTCCATCAATATCTTTGGCCAGTGTATCGAGAAGAATAGTGTCGGAATCTTTGGTAATGCACACTACACTTAGCGAATGATGGTTGAAGTGATTCTTTATACTTGCTATGGCCAGTTGATTAAATCGCAATGTGGGAATTTCCTGCTGATGCCAGCTATGAAGAGCACAGCTTCCGGACTCATTATGATGCAGCAGAAACATCGTCATAACTTCATCCTCTTGATTTATTATTTGTAGAAGTTTGTTGAGGAATCCAAGATGCGGGCTCACAAACGTACCTCTGCTTAAAACCATAAATAATAATGATATTATTTTGAGTGCAGAAGGTTTCTTCATTTTGCATATCTGCTTTTATGTAGAGTAGGAAATAAACTAAAGGGGCCAAGAACTATAGCTGAAACCACTAAAAAATGCACTTAGCGCAGTGTGAAACTCATAGGTTGACAGCTGACAGTCGATAAATGTATTGAGAACTCATTAACTAATAAGTCAAAGCAACCCGTTACCAATGAACCGTATGTTTACCACAAAATAGCTTGTAAATATCTATGGGTTAAAAAACAATAAACGAAAATCTAATCGCAAGAACAGAAGAATCCTCCAAAACACTAAGGATCAAATTATATTTCAAAGTAAACTCGAGAAACCCTAAATCCCAATTTCGGAGTATGGGAACTGATACTTTGGAGGGCAATGTGACGTTGATTTTAAGGGCTGCAATATTAACATGCTTTCAATTGGCTCTTCGTGTTGAATCTTTTAAACGAGCTCGCTGAAAACTTAGGCCCATGATACTCATTAATAAGGAGAATATACTGCTTGTGCTATCCCTGTGAATTGCTCTATGATAAATTCTTTAATGGAGTGCCTTATTCAAATGACAGCCGTGAGGCGATAGAATAAATGAGAACTCATTAAACTAATAAGAATGCGTTGTATTTCTCCACGATTAAATCACTTAATCATTTACCAAAATTAAACTGCAAGAACTTTTTAATCAATATTACAGTGCTGGTCAAAAAATTCCATTCTAATTATATAATCCTTCTACAGGATTTATTAATTTCCAAACTTAACGAAAATTATTTTGTTAATTAATTCACATATATAGACTACGATACATATATTTAATGTGAGATTCTAGGCAAGTTGCGTTTAATAAAAGCTTTTAATGATTGATTATTTTAAAAAGTTTGATAAAACTATTTTTCATTTATAGAATTATTTAAATTATCTAAAATTTAAAAATACTTGATATACCAACATTTTATTTCGATCATTAAACTAAATATAAGAATGTATGAAGGTATAACTAATATTATTAGACTACAAAAATATGGTTCCTGGCTCGCGAGTTCCATGTCCAACGATGATGACCTCCCAGACAAACTTCAATGATAAATACAAAAATGGCGAGACCATATCCACATCCAAGAATAGACCACAACCAGTTCAAGTGATAAACGGATAAGGATTCTATTCTTTGCTTGGTATTATCCACAACGGTTACATTTAGGTTTGATCTCAATTGGAAGGGAGCCCGCTGAGACCATTGACCAACGATGCCCGCCTCTTCTAGTCTAATTGAAAAGAAGAATAAAGACCAATAAAATATGGAGTTGTTTTGCTGCGTATATGTCCTGGGAATACTTCGGATGATGGTCAGGTCCCTTGAGGTACAGAAAACCTTCTTGTCATAAAATTTTTGATAATTCCTTAAAGTGTGGTACTTTTCCAACAGCATTACGTGGGCGTAAGTGCTGTCAAGTGAGAGCAGATTATAGACTTTTTCACGCTGTGTCACGAATTTGACTCTTGTTATGTTTTGTGTAAAAAAGTCAGCTTCAACTCTGTTCTCGATGAGGGAACGGATGTGCCAGTCCACGATCACTGTCAATCCACTTGACCGCAACTCATCGAAGTTTCTGACCTGGGAATGCTGGGAATGTTTTGTAAGCAGGGCACTCAGCTTGCAGCTAAAGAAATTGCTAAAGACAAAGCCGAACACAGTTATCACCAGGAAAAGCTGTCGCAGCGAGAGGCTTGATCTGCTGCTCACGGGAAAGGACATGCCTAAAAGGGCTCGAAAGGCACGGAGATTCAGCACAGGATTTAAACTGGTCAATCTGTAGGCTTTGCCTGATATCCTATGGGTAACCACGAGTATGAAGGTCTCCGCCAGCACAAAGATTACATAGACTAGGAGAATATGAAGAACCCAAGACTTTACATCCAGGTGCCTGAACACCTCCTCAATTTGCATTTCTCTTCCGCAGGGTACAACAACTATTATGGCTGATATATCATAGGGATTTATATATTTTATGTGTTCATTTCCATTGAACAGCGAGTTGAATTGAAAGTCAGGAATTCTTAAAGAGCTCTGCTTAATTTCCCTATTCGCGGCCTTCACAACTTTAAAACTCAAATTATACTTTTTGGCGAAATCCAGGATAATATTGTCTTGTGCTCTGTCTATTGGAACTCTAACCTTAGAGGTCAGCCATTTGTAGGATTTTAGGCCTGATCTCCAAGCTGGCTCTAGAGTTGCCATTCTTCCCTTGAAGTTGTTCCTTAGAGACGAAAAAATGGAGCCCTTCAAATCGAATATGTTTTCAATGCGATGAAAGTGTGGGCTGGGAAAAGAATGTAGCCGGAATGTAGTCACTTTTTGCTCCAGGCTGTCTATCGCCTCCACGATGAGGACTTGCAGAAAACTGTATTCCTCGGATTGGTTTGAAATCGTATGAAGAAGCTGCTCACTGACGTTCATTTGAATCCATAAAATAATCCGATCTTGTCGCATTCTATCAAGGTCTTCGGCCAGAGTATCGAGAAGAATTGTGTCGGAATCTTTACATATGCAGACTATACTTAGCGAATGATGGTTGAAGTGATTCTTTATACTTGCTATGGCCAGTTGATTAAATCGCAAAGTGGGAATTTCCTGGTGATGCCAGCTATGAAGGGCACAGCTTCTGGACTCATTGTGATGCAGCAGAAACATCGTCATAACTTCCTCCTCATGACATATTTTTTGTAGAAGGTCGTTGAGAAATCCCAGCTGCGGATTCACAAACGTACCTTCACTTAAAAACGTTAATAATAATAATATCCCTGTGAGTGTAGAAGGTTTCCCCATATCGAACTAGTACTTTTATGCAGAGAAGGGAATAAACTGACCATGAGTTTAGCCTGACCCAACTAGAAATTGCACTTTTTTCTTTGTGAGACTCATAAGTTGACAGCTGACAGTCGATAAATGTATTGCGAACTCATTAACTAATAAGTCAAACCAAGCAATGACCAATGAGAACTAATGTTTACCCAGATATTTCTACAAGCCTTTTAAAAACACCAAATCCAAAAACAAAGACATTAAATAGTTTTTTTTATTAAAATTTATCTTTGAATAAAGTGAAAAACATACTATTTGTTGGTACGTAACTCTTATAAGTTATAACATTCAGCAAAAATTAAGTGATATTATTTATATAAGTTAAGCAGATGTATTAAAAATATTAAAGACACGATCTTTTCGATTTTTTTTGCACCATACTACGGTATTGAGGCATCGTTCTTAGGCTTTGAATTTGTATTTCCTCCGAAAAATATCTCAATGAAAAACACCAGTGTGGCAATTCCATATCCTAATATCAGAAGAAACCATAGAAAGTTCAAGTGTTCAAAAGAGAGAGGAGTGACTCCATGTGGAGGACCTATATCCTTTGATATATTATACAGTTTTTCAAGCTTGTTCATAAATTCTGTTCTCCAACGCATGTTGATGCCTCCTGCATGTGTTCTGTAAACAAAATCCCGAAGTGGCCACTTGTACATGGAGTTCCTTGGCAGATAAAACATTCTGGGTAGGTTCGAGATAATGGTCAGATTTTTAGAGTTGCAGAAAACCTTGGGTCCCCGTGCTTTTTGGTATCCCTTGAGAATGCCAAAAGTGTCTTCATGCATAACGTAAGCAAAACTGTCGTTTAACGCTAATATTTTTTTCATTTTATCCAGATCGTTGACACCAACGACGTTTGGTACAGTTTTTTCTATAAAATTGTCTTCGAACTCGTCTTTGATGTAGTGTAAAAGATTGTTACTTATCAAGACAGGAAGACCACTGGCTCGCAGTTCCTCGAAGTTCGTGATCTGTGCATATCGGGAGTGTTTTGTTAGCAGAGCACTCAGCTTGCAGGAAAAGAAATTGCTGAAAACAAATCCAAAGATACTGAGGGTTAAGAAGAGCTGGCGTCGTGTGAAGCTCCATCGGCGGTGTACGGAAATGGAGAGGCCCAAAATGGCACCAAATGCACGAAGGTTTATTAATTGTTTTAGGTAGGAAAGTCGCTCAGGTCGTCCTTCCACCCGACTAGTGACCATGCATATAAGGCTCTCCACTATCACAAAAGCGACATAGACAGGCAGGATGTACGTAACCCAGTCAAGGAAGTCCAGATGGTTAAAAACATCCTGAATGCTTCTCTCCTTGCCGCAGGGCACCACCACGATCAGGGAAACAACTGTGAAGGAGTTGGCACTTTCGCTGACATCCCATTTGGACACGAGACGCGGGCTCAGTTGCAAGTCAAAGTGGTCAGGACTCAATCCATTGGCCTGATTAAGCTTCAAACTCAAATTGGTCTTTCGAGCGAACTCAAGAATCTGCCAATCTTCTTCGGTAGAAATGCAAAATATACCCACACGTCCATAGCTAATGTTGAAATGCAGAAAAGGGTTTTTTTTCTGCATAACAATGGCCATCTTTCCTTGAAAGTTAAGTCTGGGACCTTGGAAAGTTCCTTTGAAATCAAAAATATTTTCAATTCTATAAAAGCGTGGTTCGGGAAATGCTTCAAGCTTATACAGGTTTGTAGTTCCGTTTTCTGAACTTCCAGTTTGGAGTATCACAATCCGTAAATATGAATGTTTTTTCGCGAGGTGACCAATTTCCTTCAGAATTTCTTGTATTGCTTTTATTTGCGTCCACAGAAGTATTCTTTCTTGCCGCATATTCTCATAGGTTTTCGCTAAATTATCGAGAAGCTTCACATCAGACTTTTGGCTTATGCAGACCACAGCCAAAGAATGAAAGATGTTAATAGTTTTCTTCACTTCAAAGGTAGTTAGCTCATTTGACCGCAAAGTGGGAATACCACTGGCTAACCAACCTTCAGTTAGACAGTTATTTGCTCCGTGATGCTGAAGCATAAAAATTGTTTCCACTTTATTCACTTTTTCCATTATGCTGATCAGTTTATCCAGAATATTCATCTGCTGAAGCTGTTCCTTCTGACTAAAAACCTGGCTCAGCAGAAGAAGCAGGAATATTTTTATATAAATGCAGCGCATTATGGGAAAACTTCAAGTTCAGTCCAAGTACGTCCTTTAAAGGGAATGAAAAAAGACTAACAGGATACTTTATAAGTTCTTGGTGTGACTCCCCCACAAGCTGATATAATCAGATGACAGTGGCATGTTTGATTATCTAGTAATCCCAAAATGTTGATACAATCTTTTAATTTGCTTAAAACCAATTTCTATTTTCGATATTTCTGACTAACAAAATCATTCCGGTAAAAAAAAGTTTTACAAAAAAACTTAGCACCAATGAGAATTAAATTGTTTGGTGCTTGCAAGTCCAGCATGATTTTTATTTTGCAAGTATTATTTTTATTAATCTAAGTTACAACTTATTTATATGTTTTTAATTTTATACGATATTTAGTAATTTATAATCGTAGCAGCGTTACTACGATTACTTGCATTTATTAATTTCGTATGGGTGTAACCAAAGTAACTGAATTAGTAAAGTCCTTAAGCTACAGATATATCTTCATTTGATTTTTTATTTTGAGCCGCCAGAAGAATTTC